>NC_134594.1:17990000-18615000 GCF_037038515.1 Microtus pennsylvanicus
TACATACATATAAGCTTAATTAATATTTATTGAATGCAGTTTTATATAGGTGACCTAGAAACAGGTAATTTCTAGTAGAAGCAATATCTGTAATATGATGCTTTATAAAGTATTTTTAGAATGCACAAGCCAATAAGAACTCACTCTTGGTAGCATTTGCAACCGAGTTAATTTTTAGAAAGAAGGAAATCTGTCCAGGTTCTGCTCCTGAAAGTAAGAGCAGACCTTGTCTTGTAGCTGTGGTAGATCCAATATTGAATCCTGTCCTTTCTTGGCTACATCAGAAGATTCTGGTTTTCGGGCAGCCGTATCTCGTACAGCAGATACATCATTTCCAAGAAGCAGCGAATGAGCTCTTGCCTCAGTTGCTAGCAATAAAACGAACTGTTGCAATCTTCATTCAGAAATAAAATGATTTCTTTGAAAGGATCTAGGAACTGGAAAAACAGCCTGGAATGTGGAAAGCCTACAAATGGGGGTGGTGGTGACAGAGGAACAGCAAGTATATTAGAACACACGAGTGACTAGTTCTGTGTAGCAGTGCCACTAATCGCCCCGTCCAACTTTTGGCAATTCCCCAAGTCTAGCGCTGCTCCCAAGGCTTTCATGTAAAATGCCCTTGGTCCTTCACTGGATCATAAGATAGAACACCTGTGCCCTGTACCGTGAGAGGGGGTGTGTTCTCCCAGTTTTGTCCTAAGAGAAAACAAGATGCTAATGTCAAGGTGCTATAAACTACTCCAAAGGGACAAGGAGAAATACGTCCATCCCAGGTTTGCTCCTCACAGATGGTGTCTGACCATGAGACCATTGCCGCTCTCCAAACCTACCACTGAGATAGGTCAACAAAGGATAATGGCGTTTAAGAATGGTGCTCATAACGCAATAGTCTAGCAAGTGCCCATAATATGATGTGCTCCCTTCTCAGCTATAATGGGAAGATCACAAATGTGAGAATGGACAAATAAAATGTCTACTCTCTGGTAACTGTCATTAAAAACTTTTGCCATCAATATCTCACATCTGCCCACTATTAAACAGCACTGTGTGCCTTTTGGACGTGGAAGTTTAACTGCATCGACCATTTTAAAGGGATTGTTAAACAAAAGGAGCCATCTGGTGAGTGCCCAGTGGGTTTGGGTTTCCTGGATCTCAGTGTAGAAGTTAGGGCTGCTTTGTGCGCGGGATGGAGAGAGTCATGTATCTGAACTCTTTTCAGACATTTGGTACTCAACTACCTGCAAGAAGCTGAAACAAGGAAAACATGTGCATGTATGGATGCATGTCACAGCATGCATATTGATGTCAGATGACAAGCATGGGTGTTGGGTGTCATCTTCCATCTTGTTTGAGAGAAGACCTTGTCTCTACATAAAACACGCTTGGGGGCCCGTCAGGCTCCTGGACTTCATGGGTCTTGGTCTCTTTATCAATGAGGACCGGGATTACAGATGCATACTATGTGATTAACTGTAGGTGGGCTCCTGGAATTTTTAATCTGGGTCCTTAGTTTACATGACGAATGCTTTACCTCCTAAGTTAACTCCCTAGTCCAAGAAAACCTTTCCTAGTCCTTTTGTCCTCCCATTATACATTACCTGATATTATTCATAATCTGAATTAAAAAACCTTTAATATGAGGATATTGTTGGTACAACTGAAATGAATAGAATAGATGAAAAGGAATCCCATATATATTTTATATATGAATAAATATGATAAAATAGGCAAGTGACTATCAAGAGTGGTGTGTATACTGTCCCGGAATAATGAATATCTCCATATTATCGAGTGTTAATATTTTAAGCAATCATACGAATAAGACATGAAATAGTTAATTCAGTTCATCTCCTAGAATTGTGTCATGGTTTGTTGTATGTCCAGTGTAGCTAGAGAATTTGGCTGATTAGATTGCTTTTATAAGAATTTTGCAAGTACAAGGAAATTGATTCTCAAAGATCTTAAAGAACCCGATGCTGGTACAGTTCTATGAGACATTACTGCGCCTAGATCTACGATGCAGCACTTGCGTATTGCAGATAGAGTCTCAGATCAATTGTTTTGTTAAAATTTAATTTTATTCCATTCCCAAATACACTTCTGTGAAATGTATAGCAAAATGATTTCTTGTAATTTGGTATAAATATAAACACCTTTCATGTGCATTTTGATTAATTCATTATACGCTTGATTCAGTGACAGCAATTATTGGTGACAGTCAAGTCCTTGAGTGAGAAAGTCGTTTTCCAAGGTTTAAGAATTAATGTTTCTATGTAAATCTTTGATAATTCAAGGGAGTTAAAAATAGTTGAAGATTTTTAATAGTTTTAATATAACATACTTTACAAAGTGACCCTTAAAAGCTTGCCACAGATTTCATTATAATTTAGAAGGCAGTATTTTTCATAGAAAATGTGAGTATCAAATACTCAAGGCTCTCATATTCAGGCCCTGCATCCTCCAAAGGCAAAATAAACTCAAAATATTTAGTTTGGGGCTGAGGAGAGCAAGTTAGATGCCCTGAGTTAGACCTTAGGAACCCACATGGCAGAACACCGACTTCTACACACTTTGCAGAAGCTGGGCAGATTCCAGTTCTCAGACAACGCAGCTGCAGGCAGTGAGGACCACAGCGTTATCAGAGTGGACGACAAACTGCTGAAACTGGAGGAGAAGCCATAAAAAATAAGGAATACATTTCAGGGTTGTAGGAATGGAGAGAATATGCTAACATTTCTCCAGAGGTAGCAAAGCCGGAAGCTGGAGGAGATGCCTAACATTTATAATCACTACGAATACTCCTCAAAACCAAGAGCCGAAAGGGCTCACCAGCTCCAAGAACCTACAACAAGAGGTTCTCAGGGAAAACGGACACTGACTCTGGATGACCTGAGGTTTCTTGATGAAGTCTCTTTGGCAGCAAGGATGAACAGTCAACCTTTTAAACTGAAAGAAATTATAATTCCATTATTGTTTCTTTCATCATAAAGAAGTATGATTGAGAAATGAGGAAATAGCTTTGCTATTAGAATTTCTAGTTCCTTACCTTAAAGGAAAACTTTCTATGAGAACGATTGCATTGGATGTGGGTAGGTTTATGGAAAAAGCATCTTGTATAACTGCTTTTCTAACTCAGGCAACATATAACAATTGTTTGTTGCTAGAGCAATTTACGTTCCTGCTGACTAAGTATTACTAAGTACGAGCATTTATTAGCCGTGATTTCCCACTGCTAACAGTGGCAGATGTCCTCACATGAAGCATGTAAGGGCGCCAGCTATTTTTAAAACCCTGTATATTCTGCACAGTTCTTATTTGAAATGCAACTTGGAGCACAGTGGTTGAGTTGAGATATTTTATTTTAAAGGCAAAGAAATTCCCATATTTCTGTGGCAAATTAACACCACCATATACCATCTTGAATGCCATATTGATTACATCACTGGGCACTGTCTCCTACCAGACATGTAAGTTATGGACTTGGCTATCTTATCAGTCTGATAATTGAATTTCAATTTGCTTAGGGAAACCAGGCCTGAATTAATCGAGCCATTATATTTAAAGTTGGCAATAAACAATAAGAGCAAATATTTTTCTTTTCAACTGCTCTTATTGCCTTTAACTATTTTGAATTATTAAATCGTCCAAATCAATAGTACTCACTATTTTTAAATTAGTGATTTTCCTTTTGAAGCCTAGCACTTATATGCAGGGTGAAGTGACCTTGCTTCAGTTTTGACCATTTGAAGATTATTGTTAATTAACTTTTCTGCTTAGACTCCTGCAAGCTTAACACTGGTTGGTGACTTAAAATACTGCAGCAAATAAATCTTGACTTAATTTAATAAACATAGTTATTTAACCTAAATTGGATTCTTCATCAATTGAGACAAATCAATTTTTAAATGCCATAATGTTGTGATTTTCAGTAATACTGTTGTATATTTATGTTGGTTTAAGCTTCAGAGAATCTAATGTTTGTATAATCAAGAATTTCTGTGGGGAAGACCTAAAGTAGAATTGTTGTTCATGGTAATACACATGAAATACATATTTCGAATAAATCTATTTATCAGACTTGGTATGTGGCAAAGATACACAGTAGCGTGGAGTATGGAGAAGAGTTCTATGAATAGGGACCCTCACTGTACTTCCGACTCTGCCATCGTCTATAAATCTCATGAATGATAATCAGTCACTTAATTTACCGAAACACTGTGTGCATCTTGGTAAAACAAAAATTATATAAAGACCAAGTGTTAAAACCTCACCTCTGCCTTTTAAGGTAAAAAAGATCTTATATGTCGAATTATTTTCATTACCATTTATTTTATTTCTCCCGTGAACTCAAAAATTTAAAATCTATATCATGTATATGATATTTACATGTTATTACATACATATGATCGCTACATACACACATATAATATATACATCTATATGTATATAAATACACACACACATATATATAAAAACTACAATAACTCCAAATTTATTTTTAAGTTATTCATAAACTATTTTGTAAATATTTTAAAAACTTATTAAAGATTTTATCTATCTTGCCTCGGGACTTTTCTATCTTTATAAATAAGGTGAGGAAAATGATCTCATAGATAGGAAAATGTGAAAGGAAGATCCCAGATTAGATAAAACACCCTCTGGGGTAAATCTATGATATTGGAATTTTCAAGAATTTCTGCAGTGATGATTTCTTGGTTTAATCAATGTGCAGATAAATCTTTAGTCAGTGGATATATGCATAAAACATATGCAGTAGCAGGAAAAGAATGTCAATGAAATCCTACAGAAAAATGCTTATTTTCTTAAAATAAAATAAAAAATAGAAAAAAGGCAAGGTAGAGGGGTCTGGAAGGGAGATTGATGAGCCTTGTTTTGAGGTGTTAGGCATGCTACGTGGTTCATTCATTCACTGACTCTTTCAGGAAACCATGTGTTGTGTGTGTTCTAAGCTCGTTGTCAAGTGTTGGTTCTGCAATGTGAGGAATGTTCTGAGATCTTTCCGGTCATAGATAGAAGCCAGTGTAAGGAATGATTACAGCAGTGTGATCATAGTGAGTACTTCCCTAACCCTTACAGCATAATCGGTAACAAGGAATGTTGTTATGCCTGCCTAGAAAAAGGACAATTTAGAGCCAGCACTAACTGGTCACTTTCATATAAGATTTTCTTTCCATTTCTGTGTTTGACTATTTTTCCAGTGAAAGGAGTTTTTAATACATTTTGACCAAGTCCACTTTATGGGTTTTAATATTCTGTTTATATTGCACAGAATTTTAGGTAAGAAAGGATCCTGTCTTGTAGTTTTTAAATATTAACTTACAGACTTACTATGCAGGACCAGAACTTCTGAGCTGAGTTGGGGGGATGCTTCTTCTTGGAATTCTGTGTTCCTACTATGATCTTAATTCTGTCCAAATTAGGAAAGCAAGTGAAATACATATTTTAATATATATTATATAATACATTTTAAAGCATAACATATATTTGATATACTATACTATGGCATATAAGTATATGATATAATATATATTTTACTTGGTTTCTTAATATATATTATAAAACACGTAATGTATATATTACATATATATTACAGAAAGTGAAAGAAGGGGGGATGAGTTACAGAGAGAGAGAAGAGAGAGAGACAGACAGACAGACAGCACAACTTTGAGGATTATTCTCCTCAAGTCATCTACTACTATGTTTTTGAACCAGAGTCTCAGTGATTAGTCTTACTGGGTTAGCTGGCCAGCAATCCACTGAGATCCTCCTGAGTCTACCTTCCCAGTTTAGTTAGAGTTGTTTGTTGCCATAATTAGTTTGTTTTTAACATGGGTGCTAAGGAGATCTGAAACAGGTTGTTAGACTTGATGATAAGGCACTGTTCCAGCTGAGTCATCTCTCTGTCTCTAACAATTTTGTGTGGTGAGTACAGAAAAGATTACTTTTATGACTGAGTTCTACTTCATAACATCTTTGGTCATTTAAACATGTCGCAGCATCAATTGCTTCATTTACCAAACTCTACACTTATTCTTCTTAGTGCTGGTAGGTGTCAACTTTAGGCACATTCTCCAGAATTCAATTTTATCAAGAACCTTGTAAACTCAGATTAGCCAGAGTCTGCCTGCCCCCCCCCACCACACCCACTATGCGACCAAACTACCAATAGATACCACCCGTTCCCTTTTCCTTCAGTAGGAATCCCATGCCATAAGCTACAAAATTTCCCTTATGTCTTTATAATGTTTTTGTCTCCTGACACTACCGAATTCCCAGTCACACCCTGCTTTGTTACAATCCCAACTTCTCATTGTTTTTTCGGAAGTTGAGTCCATTATCTCTTCTTTACTGTAAAATTACACACACACACACACACACACACACACACACACACACACACACACACACATATATATATACATCATTCTTATTCTGAATAAATTTCTAGAAAAAAGCAATAACTACAGGTGAAAGAAAGCTATTATGGATGGTGAGATTCTTATAATGTACACTCTCCAAAGATCTCCTAATACTCTTCTGGGACCTGGGCAGGTGATCTGGTGAGGGTCACACTCACAGGGAATCCCAAACCTGGGCATACAATCCCAGGAGGTGAGGGCCACACTCAGAGGAAATCTCAGGCTTGAGAAAGTGAACCTGGGAGGTGAGGGTCTCACTCAGGAGGAATCCTAGGCTTGGGCTTTCTCTTTTGTTTATCTCTCAGCAACTAAGAGCCTTCATTAAATAGAAAGGTTTGGGTTATAGAAACATCAATCCCGACCCATTTGCCATTTTGAAGTTGGAGATAGTGAAGCATATTAGGTGAAGCAATGGATGTGGATCCTGAATGAAGTTCTCTCATAAACATTTCAAAGTGAGTACCACATTTTACTTTTAAAATGTTTCAGGCTTATTCCATATCAAGAACTATTTTCTTATTTTCTCTCTGTAACGCTGTATACCAAACAATGGTATATATAATTTGCTTCTGTTGAAATCTTTAAGCCAATACTTATTATGGTCTAGTTAAATTGAATTTCTATTGAACTGTTAATACGTTTTGTACCGTGGGTAAGGAACTCAGGGCTTCCAAGTTACGCTCAGGCTCAACTTTATGAAATGTTCAGTGAGACCTTCGTTTCAGATGGTCCCCGTCTTCCTGCCGTCCGTAAGGTTGACCCACTTTAACCAAATACTTGTGTCACTTCAAAGCAAAGAAAACCATTCCACAAATCACAATCCCAGAGAACTTAGACAACAATGAGGACACTACGAGAGACATACATAGATCTAATCTACATGGGAAGTAGAAAAAGACAAGATCTCCTGAGTAAATTGGGAGCTAGGAAACCTTGCGGGGGGAGTGGGGATTGAAGGGGGGAGGGGAGAGCCAGGGAGGGGAGCAGAGAAAAGTGTAGAGCTCAATAAAAATCAATAATTTTTTTAAATGAATTAATGATTTAAAAATGAGCAATGTTTTCTGTGTGGCACACAGTAAGTGTTTTTTACACATTACCTCAAAAGTTCTCTTACTAGTATGAGTTGCGCTCTTACTGAAGCTGGATTAAATACTTAAGCAACTTTCAGAATATCACAACCGTAAGATGGAGGAGGAGTTTCTAGATGGTACTATGTTACTGTAGACTTGGCCTCTTGACAGACCATGTCACCAGAGAAACGTTGGAATGAGAAAAATAAAGGCTTATTTTATTTTTGATGATTTTAGCGTGCACACACACACACACACACACACACACACACATCACAGTAGAATGTTATACAAAATACTTTATAATGAGCTATTTTCTTTCCTGGGCTCAAAAATAGCCTTAAACATTTTTGCTATATAAGGTCTAACATACGTATTTAATATATGATGATGGTATCATAAGCTATCATAGTATAAATAAGCTATAATTTACTTAGCCATTTTCTGCTTTTGAGCATTTATGTTGCTTCTAATTTTTGACATCATAAAAAGATGAATTCATGGGATGTTTAGATCATTTTTTTCTTTCAGATATATTTTTAGAAAAAGAATTTTGGGAGTAACAGATTTAAGTATCATTTCTGATAAGTCACTTAACCCTTGAATACAGTATGAACTCTGGTTAACCTTGGTAAATTAATACCCGGTGTAAACCTGCCCCACAATTCACTCTACAACCCCAAACTGCATTGTAGATATAAGATTTGCCCACTGTAGAAAATGGCAGATGTAGCAAGTTGCCATCCTGGATTGGGTTATCTTACACTGAAAAGCTTCTTAGTGTAATTTAGGTTCATAATTAGTTGACTTCTATTAAAAAAAAAAGAAAGAGAGAAAAAGAAAGGAAGGAAAGAAGGAAGGAAGGAAGAAAGGAAAGAAAGAAAGAATCTGGGAAGGTCTGATTTAATCCAGTAAAAAATTTAAAATGAGCCCTCCAGTCTCCCAGTGACTTTGCTATCTTGAAAAACGTCTGACTCATAGATGTACTATTGTTTGTCAGTATTGGGGAATTGAACCCATGGCTTCATGAATGTTAGAAAAATACTTTACCACTGAACTTCAATACAATTTCATGTATGAATATAGTAATATATAAACAATGAACTTCAAAGATGTGTGATTATTGACTCAAAGTTCTCCATCTTGGTTGTTTAACTGAAGTTTATTCTAAATCCATCTGCCTCCAAAAGTTGAGCCCTCCACACAGATATGCAAATAAAGTAAGACAAGGACCCAAACTTAGAGAGACAAAAATAAATAAATAAATAAATAAATAAATAAATAGAAACAAAGAAAGAAAGAAAAGAAAGAAAAAAAGGAAGGAGGGGAGGAAGGAAGAAAATTTCTGAGAAGGACAAGAAAACAACAGAATTTTCTGGTACATAGTTCTGTAAAACATGTATTGAAGTTTTATTTTAGGCTAACACAAACTCTTCGGTTAAACAGGTGATTATAAATTCTATTTGAATAATTAGAAAATGCTTTGGAAGCAGTTATTGCACTGAAAAGGGTTTTCTGCTAAAAAATTGTAAAGCTCCAAATCTCAGCCTGCATTGACTGCTCCACCCAGACTGTGCAGGCTGAACTCAAGTTCAGTTCTAAATGACAAATCTCATATATGAAGGCAGGACTAAAGTAGACTCATAAAACTTGAAAGACACTGAGCATTTTAAGTTTCAAATAATCATTTTTAATTAAAGATGTAGCTTTGTAATTGTTGCTAAGGTAAACATTCACCCTCCCTCTCTCTCTCTCTCTCTCTCTCTCTCTCTCTCTCTCTCTCTCTCTCTCTCTCTCTCTCTCTCTCTCTCACACACACACACACACACACACACAAACACACACACAAGGAATCAGGTCATTTATGATCTGGTGGAAAGTGCTGCACTATGATGATCTTGTCATCTTTAATACTAGTATATATTTGGCATATGCTAGCAGAAAAGTGTATTTGAAGCTGGTGAGATATTGTAACTTGTTTACATAGTAACTAGTTCCATAAACATTGGAGAAAGTGTCCTTGCATATGAGTCTAGTTAGCTGAGTCATCTAGACTGGATTTTTCTAGATGGAAATTAGTTAACATGTAGGATGAAGAATGGAGGGCAAGTTTACATCATCTTAACTCAATTAACCATCATCATTATCATACTAATGTGTTTAAATTTATCCCTGACATTAGTCCCAAGTATGAATTATTCATGGATTCATTAAAGTAGCCTTATTTTTTTTATGATCACGCATTGGAAAACATAAACTACTTCATCAATTAGTAGTAAAATTCCCATAGTGGAACTAGATGGCTTTATCACACTTTCCAGAAGATGACATTAGATTCACTTGCATGGTGAACAAGTCCTTCAAAAATCTGTAGACAAAGACATAGATTTGTTTGGAGAGTTTTAAAACATAATGTTTCCTTCAAAAGTGCTAATGTAAAGCAGGAAATAGCCATCCTGTTGTGTTTACTTTGAGGAATGTAAAAATCGTTCGCCCGCTACCTTTTGGGCGATTAATATACAACATCGCAACGTTGTGACTGGGCCTCGAGAATCAGCTGGGTTTGAGTAGAAGCCCCAGGTCTTTGTAAAGAATGTGAAGGCCTTGTTTGCTCATCATTGCTTACTGCTTGTTTCAGAAAACTACAAAGTCAGAAGGCAGGATCACTTGCCTGTTTAAATATGAATTCAACTTTAACTTTAAAAATATATTTTGTTTTACTTTCTATCATTAGATTGTTGCATGTAGATTCTAAGTTTCTACTCAAACCTATAAAAAAAACTTGATCACCACCATTCTGTCTTTACAACCAGAAAAGGCACAACAAAAGGAAATCAATAGTTTCTCTTTGGGGGTTTATGAGGCAACTAAATTTTCTGTTTCAGTCTCTCATCCCTAAACCTGTAGATAGGTAAACATCCCGAGCTCCAGCTGAGCTCTCAGTGGGAAAGGAAGACTCTGGAACCAGAAAGTGACAAGGCCACTTTAGCAACAATTTTGAAAAACCGTCGGAGACAAATTGTGGACAAGCACAACAATGAAAGTTTCCTCTGAGCCTCATTTGTGAGGAGGCTCCACACCTCTTCAGCGGCATCACCAGGATCCCATCAGGTTCCTATGGTGATGAAATGAGACGGACCTCCCTCACCCACATCTCTGCTGTCTCTGGTAGAAGAAAGATAGAGTAATAATGAGAAATATCCAGATCTCTCAGAGTAACAAAGGCTGATTTGTGAGATTTCATATCTTCGTTGAAGGAAAGAAAAAGGCAAACCTCTCTAAGCCGTCTGTTGTCATTGCTTGGGTGTGAACTGTCCCGCACTGCTTGGGTGTCCCGCACTGCTTGGGTGTGAACTGTCCTGCACTGCTTGGGTGTGAACTGTCCCGCACAGGCACATGTTTGGGTACCTGGTTGTCTACTGTTTGGTAGCGGAACTGATGACTCTTCCTCTGAGTGGGCATCTTCCCCTTTAGGAGTTAATTCAGTTCTTCATCTCCCCTTTGGGAGTTAATCCAGTTTGTCAGATCAGGCACCTGCCCACAGGACCACAGCTCAGGAAGGTGGGTTCACATTAAACTATGCTAAAGAGACCACAACAATGATTATCCTCTCAGTGAGATAATATACATCTCCTTCCCGGAGTTCTGTGTAGAGCCTCCAGAGCCACCATTAGACTCTGTTGGGCCAGACACCGTTTCTGCCTTCTGGCTCAGAAAGCCATAGATCTCATCTTGCTTTTCTTCTGTCTTTGTCTTTGAGATGTTGCTGGAATCTGTTCATGCTTTCCTTGGCACTTTGTACTTCTGTGTTTCTTTAACCCTCCCTCCCCCAGCCATCAAGCTTGTATGCCCATCCTGTCACTTTGCTTTCTTGTCTCCTTTCTCTTCCAGGCAGTTGTCCAGGTTTACAGCTTGCCTGCCCTAGAGGGAACCTAGGGAGAACCTAGAGGGACCCAGATTAACCTGACAACATATGGGTAACTCTGGTGGGATGTCCCCAATTTCCAGTAACAGCAGCACTGTTTTAGGAGGTGAGGCCTACCTGAGTTTCTAGGTCTGGCTAATCCTGACACTACCCTTTCCCTCCCCAACTCCTTCCTGACTGGGGTTGTGATGACAACCGCTGTGTGTTCCTGCCATCACCAAACCACCTACCGTAGTACTTTCTTCTGCTGTGATGGATGGACTGTCCCCTCACGCCTTGAGCCAAAGTAAACCCTTCCATCCTCTTGTTGCTTTTCTCCAGGCATTTGCCCTCATTGGTGAGAACGATAGCTAACGCAGATACTAGCCTGGTGCAGAAATGTGGGGCCATTGCTGTTGCTGGTTTGCAGGAGGATTTGGTAGGCTTTGGGCTAGGGAATTCCAAGATAACAATAAACAGATAATAATATGCTATTCTGGTGGTTCAAAAGACCAGAAAGCCAAGAGGAATGTGGACAGTGAAGGCCAGGCCTGTGGGATTTCAGATGATGAGCTGTCTAGAGCAGCCATTTCTGTTCTGTTCTAGCAAGGAACCAAGTGCATTCTGCCCACATGAAGAGAACTAGAGTGAGGATGAATCCCAAACACTTGGGCTAAATTGCTAGGCAGAGGAAATTTGTCTTGAGTAGCATTCAGGCTGTGGAGTGCTGTGGCACTCATGTTTGGTAAGGCTTAGTGAGAATTCAGAGCAAACATGGGGCAGAATGATATAAAAAAGGCAACCTGGACCAGGATTGGAGACCGGGGATCTTTAAAGTCAGATGGGATGGATGCCTACAAGGTGTTGTTAATGAGATTAGCATAATCGATGAGGATTCTCTGTGCGCTGGTGCATCAGGAATGTTACCTTGAGGGCAAGAGCAGGCATCACAGCACCTGGGAGTAAAAGTGGAGACCCATTTAAATGACTTTCACTTGTACAAAGAGTACCTGAGGGAAAAGAGAACCCCAGATTCTTGGTCTGTAGGACTACTCTAGGGACCTTCTGAGGGTTAGCCAATCAGATACTCAGAGGCTGTTGTAGCTGTGATCATGGGAGGTGAACTAGATCCCTCGCTTTCTGCAGTGTGGCATCTTCTCTGTGTGATGCGGGGTGAGGGCAGGGTTTAGGGCTAGGCTTCGCATTAGGGTAAGGCTGCAGAATGTTTCTAATTCGTGTGTTTGGTAAGATTTAGTGATAATTCACTGCAAGAGTGGAGCAGAGAGCACAATCATCATTCATTGCTGGCTTTGTTTATTTCAGTCAAAATAGTTCCCAAAGACCTACAATTTTCTTGACAACAACAACAAATATAGCTATGCAAAATTTTACTATATTCTTTAGCATGTTAACAGACTGTCCAAAAATTCATATATTGTAAGACAGACTCCAGGAATATTTCCTAAGGGAAATTAAAAACAAAGAGGTTACCTCAAGTTTCTACAGGCCTCCTCTTAGGGGAGGGTGGATGTCTCAGTGGTACCTTCTTAGTGTCCTTTTCTATTTCACAAACTGAGTTTGCCTGCTCTGCCTTAGGATCGAAAGAAAATAAGGTCAGGGGAAGAGGAAATCAAGCCAGACCTTTAGCAGCCTGCACCGTCTATTGTGTTTCCCCCTAAAAGTCTGAAGGTCACTGGGGCAGCCCTACTGTCTCAGAGTCCAGCTCTCCCTGGCAGTACTCACTACCCACTTCCCACGGTTTCCCCCTCCTCTACCCACAGCCCCCATCCCAAGATGAACAGTAGCCTTCAAAGGATTTGACACCTCATCCCTATCCAACATGCTGCAGTCTGGCTAGAGTTCAAGCAGCCCTTCAGGATGGGGAAGCAGCCTTGCCTGCTCTGTCCTTGCTGTTCTTGTCTACCAAACTTCCCGTCAAGCAGGCCTCATCAAGGTCCAGGAGAAGCACAGAGCAAAGTCTTGGCTAGACTGTAGTTTGTTTCCCATGCACATTTAAAAGGCAAATAACTTCGTTCTTCATTCAGATGCTTATTTCTTTCCCTAAGTAAAAACCTTTTATTGAGAAAAGCAAGAGTTGGCCCCAGAGCAAGCGTCAGCACCCAGAGAAATCTGTATCAGTGAATAAAGAGAACCTCAGAGGAAGATGAAAACCTTTTGCTTTTGTGAGGACTAATTTACTTCTTGGATTAACATGACTCCATAATTACAAAGTCTCTTGTAGCCCAGCTTTGTCCTAACTCTGCAAACACCTAGTTTACATCCTTGGCCAAATATGTTCTAAGAACAGGATGGATTATCCCAATGATAACTGGAGAATTTAAATTTTAATACATTAAGGATACTTTAATATGAGAACAGAACAGTATCATTAGTTATAAAGCTATTTTGATAGTATCTCTGATATTCTTAGGGGTTCTACTGTGTTGTACTGGATTGGATACAATTATTGTGCCTCATAAAGCTGTCAAGTTAATCTGAGTCATAGCTGTTTGACAGGGAAATAAAAATGAAAATTATTGTTACCAACATTGGAGATTATAGATCCATACTTGCGTAATTTGATAGTTATAATCCTTCAATTTAGATGAGCAGTGTTATCTGCCTTAATAATATTTTTAATATCAAGGTAAGGATTTTATCTTCCACATCAAAACATAGTTTGAAAAATTACTGCTTGGGGGACCCCTATGCACACTGTAAAAGTAAAAATGATCTTACCGTACCCTTTTTTTATTTTTTAGATATGAAAGTAGAATTAGAAACTCTGCATTTACAAGCCAAAAATAATCTCTTGAAGCTTATTTTCAATCACGTTTTACGACAAATTCAAGCCACTCAATCTCTCTTAAGGGAATTGATTGCTCTGGTTATTTCTCTACTCAACCTGTCCTTTCAAATCTCCAAGAAATGGAAGAACAGTTTACAGCATTAAGCGTGTTTACTGAGGGCATATTGGGAAGGAAAGGCTTGACCTTTAACTGCGGCTTCCTACTCAGGCCTCATGACTATTTCATCTCAAAACAAAGCAAGAAAACATGAGAAGTCACGAGTGATGCCATGTCCACGGCCCCCTTCTCTTGTGGAGCAGCTAATCTCTTTCACTTTTGGTGAGAGAACTAAATATTTTATTTAAAATATAGTTTGAAAGATCCATTAGAGATTTTCCTTTCATTAAGAACTGGAAATTTCTGAGCAACTTTATGAAACATTTTAAAAAAGATCCTCTTTTTAAAATAACAAATTTTGAGATTAAGGGATAAACGAGACAGGCTTCTAAAAGCATTGTTTTAATTAATGATCTTAGGATTTGCAAGTATAATTTTCACTGGTAATTAGTTTTTTTTCTTAATCTCAATAAAACTCAGGATGAACTTTAAGTATTAGGAATATATAAATAGTGCAGGATTCTGTGGTTAGCGATGGACTTACTACACACATAAAAAAATAGACGATCATCAAATGCCAGTTCCTGTTATTCATTCACTTTAACTGTAAAGTACATAAAAAGATGTAAAATGTACATATTACACATCTTTTTGAAAGTATAAAATATCACAAGACATGACTTTTATTTATTTAAAATAATATCTAACTCCCAAACCTGTCTCCTTCGATGGCTTTGAAGACTGGGAAAGATTTTATCTCCTCTTTGCCTTATGTCCTGTCTGATTGTGCAGGTGTCATTCACTGTACCTACTTTCTACGTGGGACACCTGCTTCACAAATATGGGAAAGGTGCATGGGCTAGGACTTGAAGCAGGTTTATGACTCTTAGGAAGAGATTCTCTAGTTCCCACAGACACTTGCACTTGGCAAATTCAGCTATGTAAGGATGACATTTACAGTGCTATAGTCCTTGATCTGTAAGAAGACATCCAGTCCTACATGTATAGAGAGATTGCTTGCTATGCACTTGGCCTTTTGCTTTTTCTGTCTAAACACACGAAGACAAAGCCATATAGTGTGGATCTTAGGCAGGAGACAGTGAAAGCTCAAGCAAATGCAGCATCCGAAGCTATAACGGACATCAGATAATT
Organism: Microtus pennsylvanicus; assembly: GCF_037038515.1. Classification (NCBI taxonomy): domain Eukaryota; kingdom Metazoa; phylum Chordata; class Mammalia; order Rodentia; family Cricetidae; genus Microtus; species Microtus pennsylvanicus. The sequence goes on from NC_134594.1 coordinate 18,005,473, forward strand.
AAAGACTATATAGGAAGCCCAGAGGAGGGAAGAATTTTTGACTCTTTTTAGGTGCAGAAGGCTTCACAGAGAAGAGGACCAGAAGAAGCCTTGGAAGTCAGAATTGGAATTTTCTTGTCACATATAATATTCAAACAGTAAATTGCTCCTTAGCCCAATGAGAAACAAGTGAAACTTGGGTGTGCACATTCTCTTCCCAGTTCTTACCTGGACTAGGTACTTCTGGAATTTCATTTTATTGGTTAATAATGAAGCTGGCCATCCAATATCAAAGACAAGATCTAGCCATGCTGAATCTCTGACACATTTTTATATCAGTACACTCTTCCCTTTGCTCTGGTCAAACCATGGCTCTTTCAGTCAATCCATTACAGACACCAGCTGGCATCTCCAGACAGGCCACTGCAGCCATATTTCCACATGCAAATCTGTTCTCACCGTGTGGCCTGAAACTCATTACTAAATTTCCAGGGCCTTCGAGAAAAAGATCAAGTGTGCTGCTTATGACAAATTGATGACCTAAAAAGTAATATCTAGATTTAGACTAATGCTAGTTATTTGGGAAAGAAGAGTGTATTTAAATTTAGTTTGCCAGCAAACCTAAATGCAGGATTTTGTCAGCCTTGTTCAGCTTCTATGTGTAGCCATGGTGCTACATATTATTCATTGATTATCTTAATGCATTTGTATGAAAATTAAAAAGAATATACCAACATAAACAAATAACATATAGTAATAAAAACCTACTAACAGAAGCCATTTATCATCTTTATATATAGTAATCTCAATCTGGATATTCACATTGCCCTTAGTTTCTAGGGTGTTGCCCAGGGAATTATTATCTTTGTTTTGTTATTGGAATTTCATGTATTTGCAGAGGTGAAGCAAAACAAAAAAAAAACCTTACCCTGTATTATGGAGGTAAAATGTGTCAGATGAGAGCCACAAAGTCAGATCCCTTTGCCTCTAAAGTCTGCACTTTCCCCCTCGGATAGTCTGCCGATTTCCTGTCTCGTTAAGGTCCCATCTCGACATGCTTATTGCTTAAAGTACCAGGAAGACTTAGTTATAAAATTCATCTCCCTTAAGGCAGAGAAGCTTCCTGTGTCTGCATTATCCTGCCTTTCCCTTCCTTGCAGCTCTAAATATAATGGGCTTGCTTTAAGTGATGGGCTTTCAGGACGAACTGAAGGATGGTGTGGTCATGGGTCCCAGAGACCATTGCGTTCCTGTGGTACCTCTCAAGGTTTTCTAGTGGAAACACTCAGCTCTGTCAGGACTTGCTCCTCCAAGGCATTCAGTGCTTTTGCAGTCACCGTATCTTCATGATATTTTAAAAACCTGGAAACGGCTTTTCTTTGGATGGGATGGAGTAAACCTCGTAGATACAGCTTCCCATTGACTCTTACTAGGAATGCGCTTGTCCTTGAATCCTACCAGGACGGATTAAACTCTAACAATGTAAACAGCAATATAAACAAAACCTAAGCTCTAATAGCTTCTCACGGGACTGGGGCATTGGAATGTGAGCCAGCTGTTCATCACAAGTCATGGAGGAGTAAGGTTTAAAAAGTAATTGTGCCTTGGTTATTAATACTATTTTTGGTTTTAATACTTGTTAGGAAGCTTATTATATCGTCCTTTTGGTTTTATTTGTTTCATATTTCATATTTTCCATATTTACATTTTATAAGCTTTAATTTTCTTTGAATATGTTCTTTTAAAGTTTCCTTCCAATCTGAATATTTATTTAAAAAATACCTTTTATTCTACAAATGATTTGTTAACTATGTGTTTTCCTAAATACTTTGTTTTTAGGGTCTCCCCTAAGTATGGTTCTACTCATGATTTGCTTCAAATGATAAAATTCAAAATTATATTTCTCTTTTAATCTAGTAATTATTTAGAAGCATATTTTGCTATTTTAAACTATATTATATTGAGTACCTAAAGCAAATTATAAAGTGATATATTGGTTTCCACGTTTTGAAAAAATTCTTCACGTTTTATCCTGAGTCTACGCATGTTTACTTAGCAAATATTTACTGAAAATTAAAAAGCATATGTTATGTGGGATATACTGAATGTACACTCTGTAGTTCCACAGAACTGTCCATATGTAGCCTTGTATAGTACAATAAAAATTAGGACACAAAGTTTATATATTTACATATATATCACTCTTTTCCCCACATCTCTGGATATTCTTATTATTCCAGTGTATGAATCTTTCAATTGAATCTGTTCTGTCCCATGAATTTTGAGTTGCTAGGAAAAGCTTGTTTTAACTATGCTGCTTTATAGCATTTTTGAAATACATCTTTTATGCTGTATATAAAACTGCATGTACATGCCAGTGCTGCAATGCAAGCTGTGTAAAAGTTCACGTGATTACATTCTGCACCGTAATCATCACTAAGACTTGTAACTGACAATAAGCTATTCATCTTTTCCATATTTGACCTAACTATAGTTTATAGCATAAGCCATTCCCATTTGCTTTATTCTGTTTTACTTCTAGGCTTCTGTGTCAGGTTCTACGAAGGACCAAATCCTATTTTGCTTACCTGCCATGCTGTCTTGTGTACTGAGAAGACACAGCACACAACAAGGGCAGTGAGTGAATGAATGGACGAAAATGTGTTCAGATGAATCTGCATAAATTGCAGGCAAAGGACTGGAAGATAGGATCATGGTTAAGAGCACTTACTGCTCTTACAAAAGCTACAGGGGTGCTTCCCAGCACCCACGTGGAGTCTGGGAATCTCCTGTAACTTCCATCGTGTTTGATGCAGTTTCAGGGCGTACGATGTCCTGCTCTAGCCTTCATGAGCAGCAGGCACGTGTGTGGTGCATATACAGACATGCAGGCATACACATCTATATCAAAGCAAAGATTGAATAAATCTTCTAAAAAGGTTGCATATAAGCATCATCAAACCAAAAAACAGAAAGATTATCCAGGGACACTCAGTTAGCAACTGATAATAGTAAAAGACAGCTTAAAAGTTATTACTGATTCCATTCTATATTACATATTCATTTATGGCAGAAACTCAGAAAATAAATTAAATTTGTGCAACTGGTGGGAGATATTTGTGCAATCGTGAATTTTTACACACACACACACACAAAAAAAAAATCAATTTAAGTCTCCTAGAACTTTTGTTAGGTTATTAGCTGTTTATTTAAAACCAAGCTCATTTTAAAGCTGATTTATAAAACTTGGAATTTGCACATGTTACTATGATGTTTTAATACATGTATACAGCACAAGCACATCTATCTCCCCAAAAATATTTCACTTCTTTATAGTAAAAATCTTCACACTTTTTCTGGATACTTGAAATAGTACATTATTGTTGAAGAGTTACACCCAGAGTGTAATTACCATTTAGAATAGTAATTACCATTTAGAATAGTAAATGCTAAAATGCTAAACAGAACTTCTATAACTCCACCCATCGATCCTCCTGCCTGCTTCGGTAACCAATGTCTATTAATTCAAACACTTTATATCCTGTACATGAGTCAAACAGTGAAGCATTTCCATTTCGATTTCTAGTTTCTCACACTTAACAGGATTATTTGTTTGATTTATTGTTCTTGAGTTCTTGGAGGGTCCCACACAGTCTTGTAGAAGCTCACTTTGTAAGTATTTTCTCCCATTCTGAAAGTTCTCTCTTCTTTAGACTGCTTCTTTTGTTCCGTGTGACTTGTTAGTGTGATAGAAATCCACATGCCATTTTGCTTACTTTCCCCCTAGCTTTAAACAACAACAACAAAAGAAAAAATAAATAAAAACAAACACAAACCACCTCTGCTCATTTGAAATGCCCCACGTATTTACCCTGTTTTCTTCTAACAGCTGCATAGTTCTTGACCTTATGTGTAAATCTTTAGTCAACGCTGAACAATTTTGGGGGGAAGGGTTTATTATTTTTTTCCCACATGTGGATATCTGGTTTGACCAGCACCATTTATCAAAAGACATTTTGCTTGTTTCTGGTGAATATTTCTAGCAACTTGCTTCAGATTCAGTTGACTAGGAGACACAGATAGATACTCTAGAGCTCTCAGTATGTTTAGATGCTAGGTATGGCATATGTTTCCTGCTTTCTTTTTTGTATTTAAGAAGACTTAGGCTTCTTAAATGTTGGACTTCAATGAAGAGTCTCATGGGTATTTTAAACAGGATGATACTTAGTCTGTCGATCATTTTGAGAAGTACCCTGCTATGCAGTTCTGGCTACCAATCTTTCACTAAAATAATGAAAGTTGATTCTCATGACATAATTACTATATACCAGGCACTTTGATTTATTAACTCACTTCTGCCAATTGTCCATTAATAATTTATTCTTCAGTTTGATTTAGAAATTTGAGATAAATAAATATTAAACAAATTATCCATGGTCACATGTTGTAAGATTTGAACACAAGTCGTCAACTCCAGATTCGGAGTGTAACCTTGATACAAGGCTCTAAGATGCTGTGTGAAGAGTGTTTTCCTGTTATTTTTTAATATACATTTAATGTTGTGTTTCCTCTTGCTTTTGTTGTAGTCTATTTGATATTTTTCTTTTCATGTCAGCTGGCAATCCTGGTATTTGTTTATTAATTACTTCGAAAATATACTGTATGGTGTGTTTTAATAATTTTTAGATGATATCAAGATTACATCAGTTTCCAAAGAAGTGTCTCCTATTTTGCTTTTTCCCTGACCACTTCTATATTTCTATAACCTTCAACAAAGATGGCCTTCACATTCCTCTCGGTTTGACTAAACTCACAGCCTCCTCTGGTGCTCATATCCTGACCTCCCTTTTCATATGGCATTTATTTTAGAAAGCTTGTAATTGTAAATGCTTTTTCTGCCCTTTATGAGTCTTTCTGAAAGCCTCTTGCCAGCTTTATATCCAGGGAATATCTTTTTCAAGGACCTAAGAAATATCGCTGAAATGTCATCGGGAAAAACGACGCTCTTATCTCTTTCTTATACACTCGCTGGGTGGCTGAGAGGCTGGGAGGTGGGCATCTTACCAGATTGAAGGTAAGAGATGGGCACATTTGTGTGGCTGTATGTGTGTGTGTGTGTGAGTGTGTGTGTAAGGGAAAGAAGGTAAAGCCATGTAGAACAGCTGGCCCCTTTCTCCCTTTCACCCCAGCATTTAAAAATCAGGATTCTCTCAACATTGTGTTTCAATAAGATAATCTCAGATGCAGTTCTTGCCTCACTCAGAGGCCTTAGGAGGCATCGTCCTTGTTGTTTGACTTTTTCCAATACAGTGATTTTTATTGCTATTTATTATTATTTAGTGTGTGTATGTGCTGTATGTGTGATTCTCTTCTTTCTCCCATCTGCCTCTCCCTGTGTGTGTGTGTGTGTGTGTGTGTGTTGGTGGGGCACCATGGAGCCCTGTGGAGTTGAGACGGCCACATGTCACAACCAGTGTCCTCTGTCCTCTTTCCACCATGTGGGGCCCAGGGATCACGTGCTGGTTTGTTAGCAGCACATGCTTTTGCCTGATGAGCCAATTCACTGATCTTGAAGTGATTTATTTTTTTCTTTTGGAAAACTTGCCTTAAAAAAACATACACAGAAAACCAAGGTAAATACACTCGTATTACCTGTTTGGTTTTTTTTGGATTTAATTCCTTAAAAAATTTATTCATGGTTATTGAAAACTTTCATGAAGTAGGGCAGGGTTGGGGGCTTCTTACCTTTCTTGAAAGAAGAAATCAAGTTTAAAACTGTTTATTATTATTATTATTTTCTTCTTCTCTCCCTCCAGAGGTCTTCTTTAAGACCAACATTTGAACAAAGAAATCTGTGCCATAGAAAATAGTAAATGTCTCCCACTATTTTTTTTTAACCTATTGTCTTTCAGCTCTTTGAACAGGTGTAGCCTGGACGTGGCTGCACAGGTCCACAGAGTGTCTAGAGCTGAAAGCTAGGAAAGTCTAGAAGCTTTTTATTTATGATGATAAAAGCCTACAGAAACTAAGAAAGGAACATTCAAAAAAAATAAATCTGGATTCAAAAGATTAAAATGTGTCTTCTTAGATACTTCCTCAGGCAATAAGACTTGATCTGTCTCCCTGTTTAAAGTGAAGAACAGACTTGAGGGTGAGGCATAACTTGGGGAATCGCTTCATGGCTGCTTATAGCCATTAGTTGTTTTGATGGCTACTTTTATCAAAGAATTCTCCAATGATTTTCATTTTAACTGACTATGAACAGCTTTTCCCCTTATTTCTTTTCTTGTGAGAGTTTTCAATTATCCATAATTCACTAAGCATTTTTAATAGGGATCTGTGTAGCTTTCTTTTCCTTCAAAAATAAGGACAGTATGTGTAAGTAGGGCATGTTTTATTTTTTTCCTGAATTGTTTAAAAAAAAAACAAACAAAAACCAACGGAATATTTGCATATTTTTCAAATTGCTTTGTATGCTCTCTGAAGCAGTGGTAAGCAAATCAGCACATTTATATAGGGAGGAAATAATATCCTAAAATACTTTCAGAAGCTAAACTTGTTAAAAAGCTTTTCGTGTTCATGTGCTTCTGCACAAAAAACAACAAAATCCACAAAATGTAAAGAGATCATAAATCAATTAATCAAGATAATGGCTTCCTTTAGGATACTTGAGCATATTTTAAAAACTCATTTATGTGTTAAACTTAAAAATTGAATACCCTGGGACAAGAACATACATCATTTGATCAGGATGTGAGCTAAGTTTGGAAGAGAAAAATAACACAAGAAATTCACTACAGCAATATGAAAAATATTTTCCTTGCATCTGATCTCAGGAAATAAGTATTAAATTAAATTTTGGTCCCTCCTCCCCTATAATGCCCACCAATTTAAAAAAGTAAACAGTATTTGGATTTATTTAAACCTCTGAAGAGTCCTTTTCCAACTTGTCTTTGTCAAACTTGTATGAACTCCATTGAGCAGCTCAATATAGGAATATGGCTGGAGAGGGGGGGTTGTGCAATTGTCTTTTGTCTCTGGAATGGCTCACAGAGAACACAGTGAGGACATGAATCTCTTCCTGTTGACTTTAGCAGCACATCAAAGGATCTTTAAAGCATTCATTAGAAACAGGAGTTTCATATGAAGAAATGACTGTCTATTTGGAAGAAGTCCTTCCAGTCCCGAGGGATTTAGATATGTCCCCCCCCCTCCCCAACAGTTCTACCTGAGAGTGTACAGAGTGATTTCCTGTCGGAGCTGTCCTGCCTGGAGGTCAGGGCAAAGCATCAGCTGCAACAGATTTCTCTTCATGCTCATTCCGTCTGACAGTTTAGATTAGAAGTATCTACCAGCTGTTCGCCTTCCTACCTTTCTTAGGTTTCGTAAGGTGTCAAGTAGAACAGATTTATCGACATTTTTTCTAGTGCTAAAATGTCAGAATCAGCTTTCCAAATATGACAACAACAACCACAAATCCTAGTCCCTAAAAGATGTCAGGACTTCCAGCATATTGCGTTTGACTTTTTTTTTTTTTATAATTTCACCACCCATAAAATTGATTAGACATATAACTACATTTTCTTGAAGAGTTTAAGAGTAAACAATGAAACAAAGCATTATAATGTTTGTTATTAAATATAAAACAATGTAGTTATTTAAAAATAAAGAAAATTGATTATATCTTCATGTTTTTAAAAATAAGTACGTATCTATTTCATTATTATTTCTGTATATGTGTGAATACCTGTTTGGGTATGTGAATGTGAGTGCAGTTGCCTGAAGATCTCATAAGAGGGTACCCAATTGCTGGAACTGAAGTTACAGTCAGTTGTGAATAACCCAGTGTAGATGCTGAGAATCAAAACCTATGCCTGTCTCCTGTAAGAGCAGTGCTCGGTCTAACAGCTGAACCATCTCTCTAGTACCCTGTTTGCAGTCTATATACTATAGGAATGGGGGACCCCGGCGGAACTTTGTTGAGACCGAGATTTCTTTTTTATGTTTCTTAATCTTATTATCTAATAACCACTTTTAAAATAATAATACTAATAATGATGATAAAAAACACTACTTGCCTTTTCTATATTAAAGAATTCAAATTTCAGTGAAGGAATGGTTATATATTATATAAAAATATACAAATATAAAAGATTACAACTGTTCGAAGCCAATGAGCAGTATAAAAATCATTGAGAGATTTAAAGTATGTTTCTCTCATACCTAATATGGATTTTTGAGTTTGGTTGTGTGCAGTAGAATCATCATTGGCAGATCATGGAAGGATTCTTATGTATCTGGGCTTTTACAACTATCTGATTACAATGCCTCGTTGAACATCCCTCTCAACTGAGTTCATTGCAAACAGGGATAGTGCTTTAGGTATGAAGGGACACTGTGTTTTCAACCAACAGTGCAGGGAGAGAAAGCTCATCATTGAGGCATCCAAGACGTAACTTCCTACTTCCTCTAATGAGGCCATCTCCTATTTTTTTTTTACCACTTGATAATAATATCATCATTTTATAGGTCCATCAAGGCCTGTGCCTCGATTGCTCAGAACCCTAAGAATGCAATCACTTCTTTGACTGGTAACCAACTTCCCAATTCATAAGCCTGGGCAGATAGTAATATATTTAAGCCCCAACAATAGACTTTCCTTCCCGAAGATGGGAGCTGATTTCTGCAGACGAATGCAGTATAATGCCTGCTCTTGATAACAAACACGCTTGAGATAGGCACATTAGATTTCTAGTCATCCTCTTGTGTGGATTGGTGAAGTCTGGAGTGCTATGAACAGTTTTTCATTCAGAAATTATATTTGGACTCTGTTCTTTACCCTTGATGTGGAATTTTTTCTTATGTGTTTGGTTGTCATTTTCAGTGTTTGATGTGACCAAATATTTAACAAGAAGGAACTTAAGGGAAGAGAGCTACAGTCTGATCTATAGCCCAAGGAAATACGTTCCACGGGGGAAGGCGCAGTAACAGTAGCTCCCTAGTAGCGGGCATGTTCACCAATTGATGGCTCACATCCCAGGAGACCAGGAAATAGAGAAATAGAACACTGGTGCTCACATGGCTTTCTTCAGTTCCCTTTAATTCATCTAGGCTGCTACCCTTTGGGATGATGGCACTCAAGTTCATTGTGGGTCTTGCTTTTCTCTTTGAAAACACCATTATAAACACAACCAAGGGTTATAAACACTGCCTGAGGTTTTTCTCAGTTCATCCAAGTTGACAATCCAGATTACCCACCATAAGATGGCAGCTTCTAGTTTCTCTAGAGCTTTGAAAAATATCAGGAAGATTTGAGGAAATCTATGCAACTGTATTGGACATAGACAACTTCAAGGAGGCAGTTAACTTGTTCCCTTGCCCTGGTGTCTCAGTGTCTCTCCTCTATCTGGATCCCCCATACTTTAAAATAGAAAAGACAAAGACCGTATGTGTTTAGAGGAGAGGGACAGACAAGAGGGATTGTCCCATAGGATATAGTCTCCTACTCCATATTCGACATTGTGACAGTGGACATGAAAATGGCTTTGTATACTCTGGGGAACTTAATTATTCAGTTACCGGAGGCATAGCATAACTCTTTTCTAGGGAAGAAAGTCAGAGCAAATCTTGGAGACAATACCCTATTGGTCTTCAGAAAATGTGTTTAAGAAGGTACCTTCATTTGGATGGCATCTTAAAAGACTTGGGACAATAATTCAGGAAGACATTTCTTTCATTTTAATGATCCCTGAATTATTTCAATTATCTAACTGAACCCTCAAATAAGACAGTGCTTCAAGAAGGAACAGAAACATTAATCAGGCATCCCGGAATGACAGCATTAAAAGAGACGTTTTAGTAAAAAAATGTCTAAAACAAACATTCACCTCAAATAGCTTGGAAGAACATTAACCCAACTTGAACCCCTACACTATCAGGGAGCCAATGTACTCACAAATCATTCTGATGGGAGAGAAAGCACAAAGCTTTTAGGGGTTAAAGCAAACACTGGGTCTAGCTTTGTGTTTTAGGACGTGAATGTAGAATAGGTATTTTTCCTTCAATTTCCTGATATATGTATCATGGAAGAGAAAATGATATCTTTTTCATCGTGTTCATCTGAGCATGAGGTAAGGATGTGCATAAAGCATCAAAGAACCTGCTTAATAATTGGTAGTTTGCTTCTCAGCCTTTGCGTGGTTGGAATTTGCCTGTCTTCAAGAACTGCCACAAGCCATGTGACCTGAAGGAAAGTACTTAACCTCTGTGGATTTCAGATCCGGTGAATGTAAGATGAGATCTTTGGACTGGCTGATTCAAGGTCCCTCCAAGGACACCTTGCACTAAAACATGAAATATCATGGTGGATTTCTAAAACCCTACCTTTGCCTTTGTGTTCTCCCAGCCAGCTGTTCTCATAGGCTTGGCTGGGTTAGACATAATTACTTTCTCCCTATGGAGTCAAGAAACAAACTAAGTGGCAGTGTCCTTGAATAATTTATTCGACTTCTAGAATTAGTACATTATCACTGTTGCTATGGAAGAAGCAATTTACATTTTGAAAGGGTATTTTACTTCTTTTATCTCTGAATGTATTTTAATCCTTTCACCACTTAGAAGATGTGACTCCATTATTTTATGTCAATACTTCCCATATCCTGTTATTTGGGTGGGGTCAGTTATTATCTGTGGTGCCTGATGAGGTTAGTGCTTGGGGAGTTTAAGTGCCTATATTCAGTTAATGAATATGAGATAGTCTCGGGAGGGTGCATGCGCTCTAACCAGGTAGCTCCTCACCGACCTCTAAGTTTTTGTTTGCTTTCTGTTCGTGGGAGCTATAGAATAATAGTTTGTATGTACACAACATTTAATAATGAAAAGCAGATGTTGACTCTGAGAATAAATAGCGTTGTAGAAAGAATGTTTTTTATAGGAAGACACAATTCCAGTTGAAAATTCAGCAGCTACTAGCCCAGGATCCCGGCTTCCTGGAAAACTAATGTGAGTTTCAGTTTCTTTTCTATAAACTGAGGAACACATGAACATCCAAACAGTTCAAATATCAAATGAGAACTTATTTGTCACAGCACCTTTGGCTATTTTTCTATGCCATTTTCTGCATTATATTTATTAGTAAGGTTGCTTGATCATTACATATCAAGTCTAGGAGATGTTAGCTTGCTAAGAGTTACCAGGCTAGGTAATGTGACTTAATGAAGTGTATTACAGAAAAACAATTAGGAATGAGCATTATCTGGAAGTGTGTTTCAATAAATACTGGAGATCTGATACAATGTGAGAGAAGCTGTAACAGGGATGAGGGAAGCAGAGGACCTGGATGCAGGTGGGAGAGATTCCTTTCAGTCTTCTGACTCCTGAACTCCATGTGGGATGTTCGTTGGCACTACTGCTTTCATTACTCCTCTGTCATGGTAGGATCCATTCATCTCCTTTGTCATTAGATGTGGCCAATGAGTGACTTTAGTCAATGGATTTTGCGCATCTGTGACACCCATTTATAGACACATGCTGGTTGTTCTATGTAGGCAGAATTTTCCTAAGCTGGCAGTTGTTCCCAGGTAACCATTCAGAAGCTTAATATTAATTGTAAATGTTTAGCCAAAAGCTCAGGCTTGTTACTAGCTAACTTTTACATTTAATATTAGCCCATAATTCTTAATTATCTTTTGCCACGTGGCTCATGGCTTGCTACCTCATTTTCTTTATGTCCTGCTTCTTCTGCATCTGGCTAGTGTCTTCTCTGACCCCTTGCCTCCATTCTTTTTCCTCCCAGCATCCTCTTAGTCTGATTTTCCTGCCTAGCTCCTCTTGCCCAGCTAAGGCCAGTCAACTCTTTATTAGCCAGTGAGAGTAATACATTATAACAGTGTACAAAAATATTGTTCCACGGGCTAAGACAACTCATCCATTTCCTGGCTGCCCAGACCTGAAATAATCACAAAAATCTTTATTAATTACAATACTGCTTGTCCAATAGCTTAAGCATATTTCTAGCTAGCTCTTACATTTTCAATTAACTCATTTCTATTATTCTGTGTATTGCCACAAGGGTATGGTTTACCAGGTAAAGGTCCAGCATCTGTTTCTTTAGGCAGCTACATGGCATCTCTCTGACTCTATTGATTCTTTCTGTATATCTCTTCCAGTCTGACTATATTCTGCCCTGCCATAGACCAATGCAGCTTCTTTATTAAGCAATGATAATAAAATATATTCATAGAATATAGAGGGAAATCACAAATCACACAGCAGTTCTATGAACCACCCTTGCTCCCATGATGTTTCATATGCAGCAAAGGTTCCAACAAACCAGAGAAAGCTTTGAGAAGTGAGCAAGAATAAGCATGTATGGCCTTAATACTTTTTGTAGCCTAATATAATCTAGATTCTTTTGACATGGATATTAGATGACTCATTGAAAGGTTTATGAAAACCCAGAAGCAAGGGTTAGGCAGATTTTAATCTGGTAGACTGTAAGGGGAAAGAGACAAAGAGGATTAATTTCCCTCTTAAACAAATGGCCAGTCAGGAGTTTGTGTTATACTGTGTTTTACAACTGAAGGTCAAACGGTCCAATCCTGTCCACTGCCCAGTGACTACTCATTAGGACTCTCCTACTTCCAACCCATTACAGTGGGACAAGATTAGCATGAGATTTGTAGATATGCTTCCACTGTTTCCGAGGCCTTGTTTGTTACAAAAATAAGAGTATACTAAGATAAATCAGAGAAGTTACAGATAAGTTACGGCTTCAACAGTGTATGGAAAGGCAAGAGCCATAGCTTTCATGGCGATCTTCTAATGTGTGGTTAAGATATTCCATTCTGTGTGACTCACTACCCTGCTCATGTCATATCTCACAACGCTCTCCTCTGTCCCACTCTGTAGTTAACTTCTATCAGGCTATGGCAAAATTTCAGAGGGATGCAGTATGGAACCACAATAGGAAACACAGAAGTGCACATCTCGACTCATGGCAGTGGGAGCGTGCACAGCAGCTGCTCACATTGTTGTAGACCAGAAATCAGAGTATGCTCAACACAGAGATCTAGACATTAGACTGCCCTTAGTCACCCACTTCTACCAGCTAGATACCTACTCAAAGTCTTTTGTTCCTGCAAACCTATCAGTTGGGGATGAAACCTTCAAAACAAGAAGGTATAGGAGATATTTGAGATAAATGCCATGATATTAACAGCCTGTCTTCTGAATATAATCTGTTATCTGCCATCAGAAACCTTTCAGGATGATTAGAATCCTGTGAACACATGAAATAATATTACATTCCATGCAACGCATTGGCATATGCACTCTTCCTTGGTTGCATGAGCTACTACATTTGTAATTGTTTGACAATTTTCTCTCTCTCTCTCTCTCTCTCTCTCTCTCTCTCTCTCTCTCTGTCTGTCTGTCTGTCTCTTTCTCTCTTTTATCTCTATTTCTAATGAGTCGATAAGCTCTGTGAGGAAAGAATATAATAACCCATTCTGAATTGTTTTCATTCACCCAAACACATACCAACTCACAGTCGTATTCAGTAGATATTTAAGTGAAGGATGATGTGAGTCGCCATGGTGATATTTTTTTGGCATGCCTCTCCTTTCCCAGTCATCTAAAATGATGTGAGGTAACCAACTATATCTTTGCTGCAAAATGGGAATTGGTTAAAAGATTTCTTCCAAATTACATTTGTAGATGGTGGAACTGGCTTTTGAATCCATGTTTATCTGACTTCAAAGCCTGTGATCTTCCCATGGCATGCTTCTACTTCGCCTGAGACTGAAGAAAGGCTTTAATTTTGAGGGAGTTAATAATGCATGGGCCCTGAATTGAATATAATTTTATGCCGTTCTGCTCTAGACGAATTTTTTATCATCCAGCTGTAGCTTTGCGCCTTCATCTCTTATCAAGAAGAGGTAACTATCTTCATTAGCAGGCAACCCCTTTACTCCCATATAACTTTGATGCAGTTGATAAAACTCTACTTCCTTCACTCCTTGCTCTCTGTGAACTGCTATCTTCAAAAGCTGTGGGTTTGCAACCAGATGGCCGACTATTATTCACTCCTTAAGCTGCTCTGCTGCAATGCATCGTCAGGTCCATCAGCAGATAGCAACATATGAAAGCATATTGTCTCATCTCCAGTATCTCCAAATGTCGCTCTAACATTTGTTATTCCACTCTGGTTCCTAATTAAAGGAAGCTCATTTCTAATTCCCCTGACTGGTATCTACCATTTCAATAATGCCCTTTATGTTTGTCCTAGAACATTCATCATTGTCTCGTTAATGCTGTTGTTTTCCAATAAAATGGTAACTCACAAAGCCCCCTCTTGACTTTTCTATAGTGTACAATTACATTCTCTCTTTGTCAATCATTCTTTTCTACTTTGCGCTATCATTCTACCCGGGACTCACATGTGGCGAGATCTGTCATCTGTAACTTGATGGGTTTTCTTACCTTTTTAAACGCTTTATCGCAGTTTATCCCTGCACTTCTGCTGCTAGCCCAAGCAGCATCTTTCCCACAGCTCCGGGTCACTGTCTCCCTTCTTCTCCTCCAGGCTGTTTATCTCACCCACTCAGCCTGCCCTTCCACTCGGGTTCACAGAGGTCTAATCCCCCTCATGTCATTCATTTTGCTCCCATATTCATTGAGCCGCTTAAGACGATCAGCTCGTCTCTGATTTAATATCTAGTTCTTAATTTTATACCTAGAAGATAATTCGCAAAGAAAATCATTCTTACCTTCTCCGCTCTGTTTGAAAGGCACTTGATCCTATCATTCTGACATTGATCTGCATTTTTGAATTTGTTGCCATTTAAAATAAATTAAAAAAAATTCTCTTAGCCTATAATCAGATTATAACAGCAGCACGAATCCACATAACTTAAAAATCTAGAAAGTCGTTTGCTTGAATAATAGGTCAACTCAAGTGATGCCACTTCTAATGCATACTATGGGGCGCATATCATTATTTTCCTGATAATGATGCTGCTTCTAATCATTAAAGGATGTGACCCGACCCGAGAGATATTTTTTTCTGAAGGCACACTAATGCCCAAGAATATGGTACAATTTCTTTGAAGGAGTTCCACAGTAGACAAGGTGGGTGGAAGAGTGATTCTGTGAAAATAAAGACCAAGTACCAGTGAGCCCAAACTCCTGATCTGACTAACCATTGTGGGCTCTTTATAGCTAGTGAGGGAGTTAGTTGGGGAAAAATTTGTTTCTCTGTTAAACCAGAGAACCAAATCTTACTGGATAGCTATATAAGAGTAAAATTGCTTTATTGGGGATGAAAATGGGTCAAACTGTATTCAATCAGGGCTTGTGAAAACATGCTTTTTTTATGAGGATACATGCTTTGCCCATCAGTGTGTGTGTGTGTGTGTGTGTGTGTGTGTGTGTATGAATAGAGGCTAGAAGAAAACTTCATATGTCATTCTTCAGATGTCATCAGCCTTAGTTTTGTGACTTGAACTGCCATTAGCATAATAGTAACCCAAAAGACTAAGGTATCCAGAGTCCTAGGGAGCTAACTGTAGCTTCTTCTTCAGTGTTAGGATTACAGACCCTATATTCACCACTTACCCCTCCTCCCTCCATTTCCAGTTTGTTTTTATATTTAACAACTTTTCTGGGCATTGGACTTAGACCCTTAGCTTGTAAAGCAAGTTGGATTTGTTTGGTATTTTTTGTATTTTTTTTTTCTCACTGAGCTGCTTCCCTAGCTCTTTCCCATCATTTTATTTACCTTTCATTTATAACTTGGTTTTCAGGGAAAATGAGTCTATTTTATGAGAGAAGTAAGATAAAATGAAATAGAATGTACTGATCAAATCAACAATGGGGCAGTCTTATCCGGGGCAGCTCTGGTTAACACAGACTTGGAAGAAAGACTGAGATTTTTAAGGTGGAAACACTATGAGTTACTGAAATATACAACAAATTATAAAAATATGAGAAACTGTCCATTTGCCTTTTTATTGGTCAAAACAAGGTGAGGTTCTACCATAAATAGAAATAAAATGTGAGTGCACTTTGCAACATTGGACAATGATGACGTACAGAACACCAAGAAAACTCGTCATGGCGTACTGCCTCAGGAAAGCAAGTTGTGACTATTTATTCATTCATGGAGCAAATATGTCTGGCTCCCTGACAGACATAATAATAAATATGATAAACAAAACTGACCCTACCTGAAAGATAAAATGAAAAGATAGGCAGCCAGGAAACACAATGTAATGACTAATATTATAGAAACTAGGAGAAACTGGGAAATTTACAGGAAAAGCTTACTAAGTTTAGCAATCAAAAGAGATTTTCTGTGCAAGAACCATAGAATGAAATAAATTTTTTATGTCAAGGAGATGTAAAGTATTCTCAACAGATGGCTTTCCGTTGTGCCATGTGGACCTGAAAGATAGTTCGGAAGTTTGGTGAGCAAAGTCAAGGAAAGACAGACTAAGCGGAAACAGTAGTGACAGCAGATACCAGCATCCTACAAGCCAGGCACTGGAGCTTGCAGTGAGCCCTAGGGAAATGAAAGAGAAACTTGATGCTGCACACCTACAGTTGGTAGTTCCCTCTTTGTTTATCTAAATAACATACAGAATGTGGACTGCAGAAGGCACGCATGCTCTACAATTCTATATCAATACCAGCTGAGTGGTCCTTTCCCAGACGCGGGGAGAACAGCTGTGTCACTGGGTGTCAGTTCATAATTATTGATTTTAATATTGTGTTTATACACATGTCTGAGTTTACAGAGAGGCCAGAAGAGGTCTCTAGAGTTATAGGTAACCATGAGCTGCCAAACATGGGTACTGAGAACTGAAATCTGGTTCTCTGGAAGATCGGCAAATGATCGTAACCACAGAGGCATTATAATTATACATAAACACTCTATTTCTCCTTAGAATAAGTATCTGTATATGAATGTGTGTTCATTCATTCTCTTTTAAGTGAGTATTTATTGTGTATACAATATCTGCCAGAATTACTCCGTTTACTATCAGTTTAAGCAGTTGGTAAGACAGTTAGAGTCCTTATGACTATGGGACCTTCTTCGGCATGAAGGATGAAGAAAAACATATATATCACTAAGCAAAGGCAGTTTCCAATGTTGGTATGTCTCATGAAAAGACAGGGACTGACATTTGTATTAATTACTTCTTTTGTCACTGTGAAATGATTCCTGTCAGGAAGCCACTTGCAGGAGGGAAGGTAGTTCACAGGTCAGAGAATAGAATTCTTCATGCATGGGACAACAAGGCAGCAGGAGCAGCTAACACACTGGCAGCAGGCGATGGTTGGTTGGATTTTACCAGCTGGTGGGAAGTGCAGAACTCAGCCAGCACGCAATCTTAAGGGATCCCCCTACAAAACCGTATCTACCAGCTTGACCCAACACCTGAAAGATGCCACATTCTCTAAAATCACCAATAGCCGCTGGAGAATAAGCATTCAAATGCGTGTGCATGTGTGTTTGTACATGTGTACATATGTGTACATGTGTGCATGAATGCTTATGTGCATATATGTGTGTATTGTCTATGTGTATATATGTGCATATGATATTAATCCCAATCCTGACAACATTTCTGTGCCTGGAGGCAGGGCATTAGAAAGAGTAGGCATGCATCCTAGCTGTGAGGTTTGGCGCTGGAAGCAAATAGCATTTGTTGAGAACATTGAGCAAAAGTGTGTGAAGAGGAGCTAGGAAGGGGGAGCCTGAAGGATTTGGGGGAACTGATTACAGAGGACTTTGCTAGGCAGTCGAAGGAACTGGAATGTGGAATGTTCAAAAGAACAAATGAAAGAGAGTGATCATCACCTCCTTGGTACTCATTCAGCTTAACAGGGAATTAGAACTAATTATATGTTGCTGCATTAAGCAAATTAAGTGTAATGATTGGCCATTAGGAGAGAAAAGATTCTGAGTCCGCAAACAGTCCAGATTTAAACCCAGCTTTTTATCTTGAGTCACATACATGGAGGCAGCAGAGGGAACTTAGGGCTCCTTGTTAAAGACAAAGCTAGTGTCCCCCAAAGACACGAAAGATATTTAGTTCATGTAGGGAAAATAAAGTGTCCCAGAGCTCTCTTTGGCCCAGTGCCAGGGGCCTTTTGTCCATTACTGCTGTTGGCACACAAGGATCTGTGCAGAAAGAGGACAAAGCACAGAGCTCCATTTCCTTTCAAATGAGCGGGCTGCCCAGCTGCTTTGTGATTGCTCCCAGGTAACGCAAGTCTATCTGGTGGCCTTGGTAAAGGCAGAAAACCATAGCCGGTTCCTGCAAAATAAAAATGCTACTTCAAATATGCTGTTGCATGGTAAATAGAACAGAACAAAAACCAAAACTGAAACCCCATAAATTGTTTATATCCCCAAATTAAGACAATGAGAGTTCTTTCTTTTTTTTTCTGTTCTTCCTTGTTTCTTCACTTCCTTCTTTCTCCCTCTCTCTCTCCCTCCATTTTGTCCTCCCTCCTATCCTCTTTTCAGAGTGGTAGAAATCGAGCTCATGGCCTGTGTATCCTAGGCAAGTGCTTTAACACTGGGCTCTTTCTCTTGCCTTCTCCTCTCCCCACCCTTTACCTCTGCTTCCTTCTCCTTTTCTCCATCCCTTGGAAACTTATGTGAGAGTTCATCTTTACTGTCAATCTGACTGGCTTTGCAATCTCCTAAGAGACTGGCCTTGGGCATGTCATGGATAGCAGAGGTTTAATTAGGCAAGTTAGATCTACTTTCAGTAAGGATGTGGGGCTCACACTGGAGCTGTAGACAGAACACCAGCATTCTCTTCTCTGTTTACTACCCATCCCAGAATGAGTAAGTTCCCCCTCATACTTTTCATGATATGATAATGGACACAATGAGCTTAAAGTACTCTTTTTCTCCTTATATTACTATTTGTCTGTTATTTGATCACAACAGCAAGAAAAGCAGCTAATGCAGCTAGTATAATTTTTAATCTCCTTTTTCAGATTACACATGTGGTCTTCACATCTGTATGTTGAAGAGAAAGATAATAATCTTCGAAGATTACAGTTATTATACAGCTGGTAATATATTGTTTAGTTAAAGAGTTCCATAGCAGCTGTGTTCAGTGTCATTACATGGGTGGCCGTGATGATTACTTCAGGCAGTGACTAGAGAGTTCACAGAGTGTCTCCAAATAGACACATGCAAATGCCTTTCTACGGATCTTTCTTCTGGGTTGGCTTGAACATACCTGCTCTTCCCATGACCCCCCTTTACTGAATTTGGGTGTTTCTTCTCACATAATATATTCCGATTATGGTTTTCCCTCCCTCTAGTCCTCACAGTTCCTTTCCACCATCCTGAACCACAGCCTTTCTGTTTCTCATTGGAAAACAAACTGGTTTGTAAGGAATAATAAATAAAATTAGAAGACAAAACAAAAACCAACCATTAGAACAGGATAAAACAGACAGAAGAACATTCAGAATAGAACAAAACAAACAAGCAGAGTAAAGAAGCCCAAGAAATGGCACAAGAAACAGATATAGACACAAAGACCCAGTTATTTGCATACTCAGGAATCCAATCAAAACACTAAACTAGAAGCCATAATATACAGAGCCATGCAGGCCCTGTGCATGTTCCCTCAGTCTGGTTGATGAGCATCAATCCTACTGATTTAGAGGATGCCAGTGTCTTCCATCCCCTCTGGCATTTACTCTCTTCCACAGGTTCCCTGGGGGGAAGGTGTTCATGGAGACATACTGTTTAGAGCTGAGTGTTCCAGATCTCTCACTCTCTGCATAATGTCTGGCTGTGGGTCTCTGTATTTGTTCTCATTTGCTGCAGAAGGATGCTTCTCTGACGATGGTTGAAAAAGGCACTAATCTATCAGTATAGCTGATGGCATTTGAAGTCATTTTGCTGTTTCATTCTCTTAATACAGCAGAAGCATTTGGTCTTATTCTAGGCCCCTGGGCTATCTAGTCTCAGATTCATGGTCAACTAACCAGTGTAAGATATGGATCCCATCTGGTGGAGTGGGCCTTAAATTAAATCAGATGTTGGTTGGCTGCTCCCACAAGCTTTGTGCCACCATTTTACTCGTATATCTTGCAGGCAGGAGACCATTTTAGATGAAAAGTTTGTAGTTGGGTTGGTGTTTATGTTTCTCCTTTAGTAGTCTGCAGGATAACTTCCTGCACCAAAGGCATTAGCACATATGGGTAAAGGTTATATGTAGGTGGCTTGAAGTCTTCATATTCAGTGAGTTGTGTAGGTGCTCTCTTAGCAATGGGGTCTTACTGTCACCTTGTGGAGAGCAACCTATATAGTCTTAGCAATAGAAGAGTTATTTGGGGATTTCCATTGAACCCCTCTGGCAAACAAATAAATAAGATGTAACCCAATCTGTACTGGATGCTTCATTCACTGATAAGAGATGTGCAGCTAGAGCTCTGTCTCCCCATTATTTAGGGGGTTCCCTTTAGATAACATTCATATAGGTATATGTCTAAATATATGTGTGGAGCATCTATTTTATTAGGTTTCCATATGCCGCCTCAAAGGCTCTTAATTTTAGCTATCTCTCCCCATATTTCCTCCCTCATCACTGTCTTCTATCCCCTCCCCCATTGATCATTCTATTTCAGTTTCCTCATCCACTCATAACTAGCTATTTTATCTCCTTTTCTTAGAGAGATCTGTCCCCCAGTTCCTTATTCTATTTATACCTAACATCTGTGAAAATCTATCTGTTCCCTAATTCCTTATTCTATACCTAACCTCTATGGTTCTATTTACTGTAGCTTGGTTGTCATTTACTTGACACCTAATATCCACATATATGTGGTTATATACCATATTTGACTTTTTGGATCTGGGTTACCTAACTCAAGGGAAAATTTTTCCTAGTCTAAGTAATATTCCATTGTGTGAATGTACCACAGTTTCTTTATCCTTTCTTTTGTTGAGGGATATTTCAGTTGTTTCCAAATTCTGGATATTATGAATAGAATAACAGTGAACATGGTTGAACAGGTGTCCTTGTGGTAGAATGGAACATTATTTGAGTATATGTCCAAGACTGGTATAACTGGATCTTGAGGAAGACTGATTCACATCTTCCTAAGGAACTGCCACGCCGATTTTCATAGCGCCTGTACAAGTTTGTACTTCTACCAGCAATGGATGAGTTTCCCCTTACTCTACATCCATTCTGATGGGTGTAAGATAAAAATCTCAAAGTAGTTTTATGTGTATTTTTTTGATGACTAAGAATGTTGAACATTTCTTCATTCTTTTTTGGTCATTTGATGTTTCTGTGAACTTCATTTAGCTCTATATCCCATTTTAATTGGATTATTTGTTTTCTTAATATCTAGGTTTTTAAGTTATTTATAATTTTGGATATTAACTATCAGATGGTAGTTGGTAAAAATTTTTCCCCACTCTGCAGGCTGTTGTTTGGTCGATGGTGTACTATGTCTTACAGAAGCTTTTCAGTTTTATGAGGTTCCATTTTTTTTTTTTTTTATTGCTGATCTTAGTGCCTGTGTTGATGGTGTTCTGTTCAGAGGATCTTTCTCTGTGCCAATGTATTCAAGGTTGTTCCCCACTTTTGCTTTTATCAGGTTTGGTGTATCTGCTTTTATATTGAGGTCTTTGAGAAGTCTAGAGGTGAATTTTGTGCAGAACTTTTGTGTTCTTCTACATGTAGACATTCAGTTTAGTACCATTTGTTGAAGATACTTTCTTTATTTTAATGTGTATTTTTGGCTTCTTTATCAAAAATAGGTGTCCATATGTGGATTCAGTGTTCAATATATCTGTTCTTGTGCTGTTTTTACTACTAAAGTTCTATCATACAAGTTGAGGTCTGGGATGATGATGAAGCTTATTGATCATGGTGAATGATCTTTCTGAGGTGTTCTTAGATTCTGTATTCAAGGATTTTGTTGTTTTTTGTTGCACCTATATTTATAAAGAAATTCACCTGTAATTTTCTTTCATTGTTGGGTCTTTATATTGCTTGGGTATCAGTGTAACTGGCCTCATAAAATGAATTGGACAGTGTTTCTTTCATTTCTATTTTGTGGAATAATTTGAGGAGTATTGCTATTACTCATCTTTTAAAGTCTCGTGGAATTCTTAACTAAAACCATCTGTCCATGGGCTATTATTTTTGGTGTGGAGAGTTTTAATGACTAATAATATTTCACTAGGGGTTAAATGTGTACATAAATTGCCTATCTGATTTTTATTTAACTTTAACAAGTTGTTTCTACTAAGAAAATTATCCATTTCATTTAGACTTTCTAATTTGGTTGAGAATAGGATTCTAAAGTATGTTGTTAGAAGAGCTAGTTCCAGGACAGGAACCAAAAAGCTATGGAGAAATCCTGTCTCAAAAAAAAAAAACCACCCAAAAAAAAAAAAACCAAAAAAAAACCCAAACAAACAAAAAAAACCCACTTTGTTCTTATGATTCTTTGGATTTCCTTGTTAGCTGTTACATCCACTCTTTCTTTAGCCTTTAATTTTGTTAATATGGGTATTTTCTCTCTGCCCTTTAGTTAATTTAGATAAGGGTTTGTCATTCTTACTGACTTTCTCAAAAAACAAACTCTTTGTTTTGTTGATGCTTAAAACTCTTATTTATTTCAGCCATAAGTGTGACTACTTCTTGCCATCTATTCCTCTTATGTATGATTTCTTCTTTTTTTCTAGAGATTTTACATGTGCTATTAAGTTACTAATATAAGATCTCTTCAATTATTTTTTAATGTAGGCACTTGGGGCTATGATCTGTTCTTTTAGATTTCCCTACATTGTGTTCCACAAGTTTGAGTGTATTGTGTAGTAATTTTAATTCAGTTAAAGAAAGTCTTAATTTCTGTCTTGACATATTTTTTATTCAGTAGAGAATTTTTCAGTTCCTGTGAGTTTGTAAACTTTCTGTTATTTTTGTTGCTGATGATATCCAACTTTGATTATCCCTGGTAATCAAATAAGATACAGGGTGTTGTTTTAATTTTCTCATATCTATTGAGATTTGCTTTATATTCAAATATGTGGTCAATTTTGGAGAAATTTCCATAAAATTCTGAGAAGAAGGTATAATTCTATAAGTATCTGTTAGACATATTTAGTTTATAATGTCTGTTAGCTCCAGCATTTCTTTGTCTAGTTTGTCTTTGGATGTCTGTCTCTTGTTGAAAGTGTGGTATTGAAGTCTCCTAATAACACTGTGTAAGAGTCAATATAAGATGTAAGCTGTACAAGTGTTTCCTATACAAACTTGTGTCCCCTTGTTTTGGGGGCATAGATGTTAAGAATTGAAATGCCACCTTGGTGGATTTTTTCCTTTCATGAGTATGTAGTGTCCTTTCCCATCTCTGTTGATTTTCAATTAAAATTTATTTTGTTAGATAGTAAAATGACTACACCAACTTGCTTCTTAGGTTCTTTGCTTGGAATATCTTCCCATCCTTTTACCGATGATGAGTATCCTCTATGCTAAAGTGTGTTTCTTGCATGTGGAAGATGAATGGATCCTGTCTTGATATCCATTCTGTCAGTGTTTGTCTTTATTTTGGAGAATTGAGACCATTGATGTTGAAAGATATCAATGACGAGTCTTTGCTCATTCCTGTTGTCTTTGCTGTTGGTAGTAGTGATAATGTGTGAAAGTTTTGCCTCTTTTGATTTGTTGGTTACTATTTAAACATGACTTTTTTTAAAAGTCATGGAACAGTTTATTTTCTTTATCTATTGTGATGGAAAGTTTTGTTGGGTATTGCAGTTCAGGTATGCATCTGTAGTCTCTTAGAACTTCTGTCTAGGTCCTTAGGGCTTTTAGAGGCTCCAGCCACAAATCAGGTGTTTTCCTAATATGTTTACCTTTTTATGTTACTTGGTCATTTTCCCTTGAAATTTTTAATATTTTTTCTTTCTTCTCTATATTTAGTGGTTTGATTATAATGGTGATCTGTATGTTTCTTATACCACTATAGGCATCTCCTTTATATTAGGAAAAATTTCTTCTATGGTTTTTTTGAACATATTTTCTATGCCTTTAATCTGGGATTTTCTCCTTTCTCTATTGCTATTATTTTTAGATTGATCTTTTTGTATTGTCCTAGATTTCCTGTTTTCTTTGACTGAGGAATTAATTTCTTCTATTGTGTCTTAAATGTCTGAGTTTTTTCTTTCATCTCTTGTACTCTGTGTGTGAGGCTTGCCTCTGAGGTACTGTTTGAGTTCTTAATTTTTTTTCTTTTCTCACTTTTGGTTTTCTTTATTGATTCTATTTTCACTTTCAGGTCTTTAACGGTTTTATTTGTCCCCACCCACCTGTGTGTGTGTATGTGTGTGTGTGTGCATGTGTGTGTGTATGTGTGTGTGTGTATGTGTGTGTATGTGTGTGTATGCATGTATGTGTGTGTATGTGTGTGTGTATGTGTGTGTGCATGTATATGTGTGTATGTATGTGTGTGTGTATGTGTATGTGTGTGTATGCATGTATGCGTGTATGTGTGTGTATGTGTGTGTATGTGTGTGTATGTGTGTGTATGCATGTATGTGTGTATGTGTGTGTATGTGTGTGTGTATGTGTGTGTGTATGTGTGTGTATGTGTGTGTGTATGTGTGTGTATGTGTGTGTATGTGTGTGTGTATGTGTGTGTGTATGTGTGTGTGTGTATGTGTGTGTATGTGTGTGTGTGTATGTGTGTGTGTGTATGTGTGTGTGTGTATGTGTGTGTATGTGTGTGTGTATGTGTGTGTGTATGTGTGTGTGTGTATGTGTGTGTGTGTGTGTGTGTATGTATGTGTGTGTGTGTGTATGTGTGGTATATCACAGATTTCCTTAAGGGATTTATTCATTTCCTCTTCAAGGGCCTTGTTCATATTTATAAAAGCTATAAAGTTGTTTTCTTGTGACTGTGTCAAACCCATGTTACAATTCTCAGGGCTTAGCATCATAAGGTTGCTGGGCTCTATTGGAGACAGATTGCCCCTGCTGTTATTGATTGTATTTTTTATGCTCTTGTCTAGGCATCTTGGTTTGGGATAATTGTAATTCTACATTCTAATTTGTGGTCTTTGTTGGGTGTTTTTTTGTTTGTTTGTTTCTTGATATCTGTTTCCTTCTCTGGTTCTTAAGAGACTGTGATGGCTGTGTATTGCTTGGTAGGGAATTCTTCTCGGATTCTGCTATGCGTGACCTCTGGGGTTTCAGGGTAAGATGTGTTTCTAGGTATTGGCAGCTGACACTTAAGAATTGGGATGAGTTAGGGGAGACTAATTGATTCTACAGGAAGGAGGAAAGCAGGGTGTTCCATCAGGTTCTGCTTAGTTCCCAGGGAATTAAAGTAGAGGCTGAGGGGATTTCACAATAGGTGGTCAGCTCAGATCTAGAAATGAGATTGGGGATCAGATTTCGGGGAGAGGTATGGAGAGCAAATATCTCAATCTTGTCTACTGCTTCTTTGGCAGGCTTTGCTGGTAGCTTCCCAGGAATGCTTACTATAGGTGGGGGCTGGAACAAAAGGATGAGTAGAGGAAGGTTGGAGATTTGTGTAATCTGCCAGAGAGGAGAGGGAAGCCACAGAGGTGGGCTGCTACAGAGTTGGGACTGAACAGGGATTAGATTTAGAGAAGAGGAAGGAAAGAAGAATGTCTGCAGTTGGACAACCTGCCTCCTTTGTGGAGTGGCCTGTGGGTTCCCAGGGAATGTCTACCAGCTCTTGATACCATTGTTTGATAAATATTCTTATGACAAGAATTGGAAACCTCAATTCTAGATTCCAATTTATTTCCTTAACTTTTATCTGAATAAATTGCATGACTGTTTTTAACTTCTGTACTTTTGTACATAAACACATTCAAATATCTTAAGTCACCTTTTACCTTAATTCTATTGATAAGGATGGTAGAGACAGGCAGAGTCTTTTTTTTTTTTCCTGAAGATTTCAGGAAGAACAATGCTTTGATACACTGCTGCAAACGCTATAGTTTTCCTACTTAAAAATACTGCATTATGTAAAGTGCTTTTTATGCAGATTCTACATTTAACACCATGGCAAATAGTTCCCTTAGAGCAATATTTTCCTTGAGAAGCTGCGGACAGCAGAAGTTCTCAGGACTGATGAACTGCTTTAATCATTTCCGTTTTCGGTTTTGTGACTCCTGCTGCTCCATTTTTCAGAATCCATTTAGTTTTACATTACCAGTGTCCATTTTAGTACGAGCTGAGAGTAACGGTCTTTTGCCACATCATCAACTTTTAGAGGATTCATCTTCACTAATAAAACAAAGTGGAGGATTGTGTCAATTAGCTAAATAATTGGAGCAAAGTCTGAACTTTCGTGTGAGCCTCCCCCCCCCCCCCGCCTCAGCATTAGTAAGATATAATTGACAAATCAAACGGGACTCAGGGTGTCTAATTTCCTGTGTTGATATACCTGTTCGTTGTTGAAATGGTTGCCTCCTTCAAGCTCATTAATGTGTCTCTCAGCTGGACTGCATCAGTACAATGGAGCTGTCACCACAGGGACCACAGCACTTAAAAAAAGAAAAAGAAAAAGCTCATTTCCATTTCCTTTTTTTTTTTTGGACTCAGAGGCATCAGGAGACCTTCTTTGAATGAATTCAGGTGGAATGTTACTATAACACAAAATTAATCTTGTGCATTCAAGGGATTTAAGGGAGCTCTCTGACGTAAAATTCAACAAGCAAATAAAAGCTGTATTCATGATATCTGAACCCAACTCTACCCTAGAGATAATCAACAACTAATGCCTTTGAACTCTTTACCTTTTGTCCTTAGCATTTAGAATGTTTCTTAAGCTGTCTTAACACAGGACTGATTACTGTTAGCTTTAGTACTATGTATTATCATTTGCTTATTCCCTTTTTTGTGGGTTTAAATTTCTTTGTTTGTAGGGTTAAAAATATGCTGGCTACAGATTATTTAAACAAAGATTGTGGTATGATTTTTATTAACGGTCAAAAGATATTCTCATCCATTTCTTAAGGCCATTGAGAAAATGCCCTAGCAGCATTCTCAAGAAATAGTTTTAAAGTGGACCTCTCTTCCTTGAAATGAGTAATAGGACATTTTCCTATAAAATTCTTTGTGGGAAATTTCAGCCTTTAAAAATTGAATTTGAAGATCTCATATCTCATGTACCCCTGCACTAAAATTATATCTGAAGTGAAAAATAGCTAAAATTGGAGATGGCAGGATGCACAATGGTCTTTGTATGTCATTAGCTTGACAGCTATCATGTGCTCTGCTCAATTTCAATATTTAATACGTGTCTAATTTCTTAAATATGGATAAAAATTAGAAACAATAACATGTAAGCTACTTTCAACAAATAGACATGTCCTCACTGATTTAAGAATAGTAATTGGGTGTAGCACATTAACTCAGTAGCCTAGAGCAATTTTGTAATAATCTTCTAAGAGCTCAGGGAAAAAAAATCAACATTTTATTACTTTTAACATACTGCAGTTACTGCTTTTCTTAATTCATTTTAGTGAGCCGTCAATAATTTCACTCTATTAAACGCTGAATCTAATTAGCTCCAGGTCACAATTTATGCGATTTCTAAGTTGTGTGCTATTTTGAATGTCTAGCAAATGTTACCTGTGGCAACATAAATACATGTTATCTATAGCCTCTCACGGACAGTCGCTCTTTGTTCCTGGGATAGCACACTTCCCACACTGGTGTTTCAGATTGCTCTCTGGACTTTTTGATTTTGTAATCTGGAGACATACTGTATAATTACTAATACTACCAGAGAAAAACATGAGATTTCCTGTCAAAAAATATTAATTCCTAAAATGGCGACAGGAGAATCCAGGCAAGGCCCTTTGAGAGAGGCAATATGGATCTGTAGGTGGCATATCTCAATGAAGTTATTCTGCTGCTTTCCCAAATGCCTAAAATATTTAAAATGTTTTCTTTGAGAAATTTATACTTATATATAATGTAATATTACCATATCCAATCCCATTTTCCCCATTCAACTCTCCCTGGGCATCCCCAAATAATAAAGTTCTCCAACTCTACAATGGCAAAGACTGTTTGACTTCTATAGCAAGACAGGTGGGCCAACATCCATGTTGACTGTTTGTGGACTCTGATGTCCTTTTGTTTTCAGATAAACAGATGAAGTTTTATTCTTCGACTCTCTATACCTTTGTAAATAAGTCATTCTAGATTATTAGTGCTACAGTTTCTACAGACTGACTAATTAGCACCTGTGACTGTGAGTATAGATTGAGACAGCATTACCTTGGATCATCTTAGTTCCCTTAACAGTTATTGCCCACCCCTCTGCTTGACCTAACATCCCTTTGACCATCAGGTAAAATATTTGGAAAATATTAACTTGGTAGATCAGTGTTTATCACTAACTTCTCAAAAGACTGAGAATAACATCTGAGAACCCATTTCAAAATTTGCTTGCTTTGCCTTGCTTTGTCTGCCTGCACTCCCGACTGATGTCCTCAATAATTGGATTGACTCATGGGTTGCTTTTTAGTACACCAACTATAAAATTTCATATGACCACTTCTACAGTAGAACATGTCATTCAGGGCGACCTCAATATGTGATCCTGGGCTGTGATCACACAGACTTAGATATAGTCATCTTATATTTCCTTTGAAAGAAGAGTTGTATTTCACATTGACACTTCATATATGTTGTTCCTAGTTAAGTTTATCAAACAGTGGTAAAGAGTCCATAGGTGTAATTAGTGTGTATTTCCTTGACCAAAGCCTGGATGTTACACCTGGGGACTATTTGGCTGTATTCTAAATTGCATCCTAGTGCTTCTATTATTCCTCATGTTTGATGATGCTGCGGTACAGGTATGTACAGCCGGGAGCAGTTTTCTATCAACAGGACTCGGTGGTAGACTGAACAGTATGACTTTAAACATCCATGGTGCAGGCAGCAAAGCAGAGCAAGGCTGTAGCTTTTATCAATAGAGAAAACCTCAATCATGTGCAGCCCTTTAATGTTTTCTTTATTAGTTATTTTATATTATTATTATTATTACAAATTTCATCATGTTTTCAAAAGAAGAACTTCACAATTCAAAATGTGTCTATAAAAGTGAAATTTCTAAAAGTCAGACAGAATTCTCTAACCAGAATCAAGCTAAAAAACTCTAATATCCACATAGAAATAGGATAAAAGCTAATTAAAACAAAATTGTAACTTATTATCTGAGTGACTGAAATGCTGTAAGAACATGATTTGTTTGTGGGTTTGTTTGTTTTGATAACATTTTGCTATGTAGTCTAGACTGGCCTGGACCTCTATTAATGGAGCCTAAGATGACCTCTAACTTGTGACTTCTCTGTTAGCCTAGACCTTGTGAATACTAGAATTGACAGCTTATAAGCATACACGACTTAATGATTTTTTTAAAAATGGGATGTGTGTTTACTTTACACATTACAGTCCAACTTTGAAGTCAATGCTAGAAAACTTGTACAATATAGAATAAGGAATAAAACTTAAAAAATTTTCTTTGAATAAACAGACAGTTTAATTTATCAATATAAATAATCCAACACTACAACTACATGCTATGATCTAATAATGTTTAGGTTAAAACAGACAAAAGTTATAAAAACAGTATAATGTAGGCAAACAACATACATTGGATATGTATGACACACGTTCTCTGACCCGACACTTATTTCCCCTCTGTTCCCAGCTCCTATCTACTTTCTTCTCCTGGGTCTCCATGCTATAAAGTCTAGGGTACAAGCACATTGGCTCTGTGAACTGACAAGGAACTCGACACCCTGGAAAGAAGACCCTCTCAGAAAGAAATATGAAATGACAGTTGGAGAAAGAGAGAAACCATTGACAGAGTGTGGCGCCAGAGTTCTAAGGCAGGGGACTTGGAAACAGCACCCCCTGAGAGAAGGCAGCAGTGATTATGAGGATCCTGGACAGAAAGCAAGAGCTACCCATCTGAGGGGAGAGAGGAGCAACAGGGCTCACCAAAATGGCAGCACAGGTCTGAGGCAGGGACACTAAAGCAACAGAAACCGCCTGCTTGAGAGTGAAGTTGCAGATCGTGAAGGTCGAAGACCAAAAGTCATAGTTAAAGAGCCTGAGAACAGACTGTATAGACAAATTAGGTTAGAGGTTGACTTCAAAGTTGGACTGTAATGTGGAAGTGTAACCCAAGTAAACTCTTTCCTTCCTCAAATTGTTTTTTTGTGAGTGGTTTATCACAGCAACCAAAAGGAAACCAGAACACAGACCCACGGTGTGGATAATTCAGGGAGCAAAGAGACTTCTTTGGGAATATAATCAATACTACCCACCTGCCTTTCATGTACCTGTGATCCAAAAGGGAAGATACTGCTTTCTATGAATAGCTTCTGTAAGTCTGCCTGAATTCTATGAACTAGGACAGCTGAGTCAACCCGGACAGACTGACAGTCATCAAATCTTGCCAAGCATGTCTCATGAGAGCCCATGTGAATGAAATATTCTGACAAAAAATTTGCAAGGAAAACGAGCTACTATGCCAAAAATAAGGAAGAGCAAACTAAAATGAGAACCAAAACATGGAATTTGTCATTAAAATATTGGAGACATATATGAAAGCATGAAACCTCATCGTTGAAAGGAAGCTTAAAGACCAAGGCCATTACTAGAGAGCTAAAAATCATTGCTGACATGGAAATACATGGAATCACTTTGTTCAACTAACAAAAATTAAAATAATTTTAAAAGTGGAAAAGAATGTTAGAAGCAGTAATAGAAGAAGTGAAGGACGCTAGGGCCCCAAGAACTACAAGATTTCCAGTACAGTATGCCTTAACTGAAACGGTGTGCTAAATTTGTTACATTTTAAAGAGACGAGGGGAGGATCAGGAAGGGAGGGAGAAGGAGAGAGAAAGACTTCTGAAACAAACAGAAAAGCTAATCTAGACTTATTCTCAAACCTATGAAGTAGAGCATTAAGAACTGCTAAGCAGAAAGGCCTACAGCCCTAGCAGCCTCAATGACGAACTTGCAAGTAATACAACAATTAAAATAAATAAGAATTTAGAAGAAAATCTGTAATCTATATAAGTTTTCGGGAGAAAAATATTAAAGGCAAGGGCTTAAAGCCAGCTAAGATATATAAACAAGGAGAAAGTCCTCAAGATTTAAATGAAGAGAATTATCACATTCTCTTTCACTCTCTTTCAACCACTAAGGCAAAACACACCAAGAGCACAAAGTATGGACAATACTTGCCTCAGTTTAGGTTTCAAGGAACCTTGGAACCTAATTATGCCATGTCTTGAAGGAGGCAAACCAGCCCACCATTTATAAATGCTTTTAATTCAGATTGTATGCACACATATTTCATATTCTAAGCAAACCTTCCCAATATTTTTTTTTGTAATTTTAACACAGGCTATATTGGAGTTTAGGAAGAACAGTTCAATAAGGACATTTTATTGATTAAATACATAGGTTTGGGGCTTGTTCACATGTTGTATGAAGGTAAAAAATATGGAATCTTAAACATGAAGTCCTCAGAATTTAAAATGAGTGTGAGTAGGCAAACAAACACAGAACCAGTCTTTTGGGATTTGTCTGAGTTATTTTACTATATTTCAACTCTTAAAACAGAATTACTCACATGAATATACGTTATCAACAACTGCTATATGTAAAAATTACTGATAAAGCATGTGCTTTGCCCAAATTTTAAGGCGCAAAATTTCCTCATAGTAAAATTATTATGGCAAGTTATTGCTGACAAATACAGTAGTTCAATTATTAGTATTCAAATATTTTAAATGTTTTTAAAAACTACCTAATATTTTTAAGTAGTGGACTTGTATGTTCCATCCAAATATCATCCATGAAAATGAGAATGACTTTGAAATAATTTACCAAGCTAAAATGTTTATTAAAAAGAAATGAAACGTCTAATTTTTTGGAAAACATGAATTTCTCTGCCCTCTAAAAACTCTACTTTCCTGGGAACCTGGAAAGTTCTCAGGAGTTGAAAGGAAATATTATTCTTCTCTATCTTCAATTTTATAGTATTTTTAAGTCAGTTTTTGGTACAGCATTAAAATTGAAATTCAAAGTAGTCTATAGACACAAAGAACTTATAAATACATATAGCTTCTCTGAAACAGACAAGCAAGTGGCATTTTAAAGTCAAACTTTATGTATGTGGGTTAGAAATGAAGGAGTGTAAATATTCTCTTCTGATTTGCATCCATTTGGAAATCAGAGCTGGAAACTCATAAATTTCATATTAAATGATACATAAATATCATAGGTTAAAGGACAAATTTTCAATGCAGCGTTATGCTCCCAAAGAGAATTACTAAAGCTAGTAAAATGAAGAAAGTTAATGCTCCCAGTATTATAGAAATATAATCTGTAGATATTTAAAGTAGACTCAAAAAGCTCATGATATTTTCTGCAGGATATGTAAACAAGTTTCTAAATTTGGAAGCAATGCTGTGTTCACCTAATTTTCAGGCGAGTTTGAAACCGGTCTCCAGAGTTGAGGCACCAAGCATTTCCTGAAACGAGGTGCCAATCATTCTCAGAGCCTTTCCTGTCGGAAAATGTCAGCCATCTCATCTTGTCTCTTCAGCAACTGGATTTATGTCTGAGAAACTTTGGCTAGTATTCAGAGAAGGTAGCACTAGGTGCTACTAGATACAGCCGGAGATATAGTTGCATGTCTCAAACAATCTGTCTACAACCTCCGTTTAATATGTCATTCACAGTCATTAATGATCCTCACAAGACACAACATGAAAGGGTACTGAAGCAGGTGGCTGGAATGTCACCTGTCCCAGGTCACTTCTGCTCTGTTCAGGAAATGTTCTCATTTCCATAATGCGTTTGTGTGACCTGGGCTTATTATGCAAACACCAGTCTATACGATAGATTGCAAATTGTCTTGTTCTGTGGGAAACTCTATTATCACTTCCCTGTAATTCTATCTCTTCTCCTCCTGTTCATTTTTCTTTCATTTCCACCTTTGTTTCATGGGTTGTTTACTATCTCCTCTCTTTCTCTTGTTAATGCATTTTTTTTTCCCAGACTCAGATACCCAGAGTGAAGAGAAAGACCATTGCCCTCTTGGGGGGATAAATGGTGCTACTTTTCTTCTGTAACTCTAGCCCTTTCACATCCTTCATCATGCCCTGATTCTTGGCAGTGTTATTTGGAAGAGCCTTTGAGCTCATCATAAGCTGTCCTCAGGGCCCTTATCCTCTGTCTTAAGGTGATGCTATTTCATAAAGAATTTCATTCAATTCTCCAGTTACAAAACCATTTTTAAATGGGGTTCAGACTTTTCTTTAGTTGAATTCAATTCTATAATACAGAAAGTTACTTTCATTTTTATAAAATGTGGAGAGTAAGTCTCACTGGAAAAAAAAAATCCTCTCATTTGGTTTAAGACAGATGAATAATAAAGAGAGAAAAAGATAACTGGATTGTTAAAAATTTGACTGCAAGGAGAAGATAATTTAAACTCAAGAGCTGTCAGCACAGAATAGAAGGAGGATGATAAAATGTAGATCATAGATACCCAGGCGAGTGAGATTTCTGAATGAACATCTAATAATACTGAACAACCGGTGGACATTTTGAAAACCCTGAAAGGCCAGTCCCTAAGAGCATCTTTCCCTATAGTCTGTGTTTCAGTTAGTCCAAATGTGTCACTGTAATTCACGCACTGTGTGTGCCTGTGTTCACATGAGTGTAGGTAGGTGTGTGAACATGTATACACACCTGTGCACATGCAGATAAAGGTTAGGAAACAATTCCAGTGTTTGCTTTAATAGGGGACACTGATATCTCCATCTGTCTCTGTATCTCTCACACTCTCATTTCTGGGCAGGGTCTCTCACTGGCCTGGAACTCACAAAGTAAGGTAGGGAATCTGTCTCCATGTGCTCACCACTGGTGGTCCAAGTGTGCATCACCATGACTAGCTTTTTCACTGGTTCTGTGGATTGGACTTAGGTTTCATGTTCAAGGAAACAGTAAAATAACAACATCTTAAGTCAGAGGTATAAAAATGCAAGTGTGTTTCTTTTCAGAGACTTTCCAGGGCAGAGGGTTCTATAAGGAACCTTGGGGTGTCCTGTTCATAAGGAACTACTAAAGCCATGAAGGCACTCAGATATGGGTAAAGTAGGCCTGGATATATGTAGGCAGAGTTTCTCTGTGTCTTGGCAGCCTTTTCCAAATAACCACAAAGAAGCTTACAGATTGAACCTTGGGGTGTCCTGTTTACACAGAACTACTGAATCCAGAAAGGCTGAAGGCCCTCAGATATGGGTAAAGTGAGCCTGGATATATGTAGGCAGAGTTTTTCTGTGTCTTGGCAGCCTCTTCCAAATAACCACAAAGAGGCTTAATATTAATTATAATGCTTAGCTGATAGCTCAGGCTTGTTACTAGCTAACTCTTGCAGTTTAAATCAGCCCATACTTATTACCTCTGCCGTGTGGCAGTACCTTCTTTCAACATGGCATTTTAATCTTGATCCCCTCTGTGTCTGTTTGTGATTTTTCTGATTCATCCTTCTTCCTCCCAACATTCTCTTGACTCCCAAAATTCTCATTATTAACGAATCCGTTTTTTAATAATGAGAGCAACGCATTTACACAATATAAAAAGCCTTATTCCACAGCATTTCTGCCTTTTTGTCTAAATAAAAAGGAAGGTTTTAATTCTAAGTAGTAAAAATATATACTACAAAACAGTTATCAAGTAAGAATTAACAGTTATAATATCTAGTCCATTTGTATTTGGCAAAATTAGAGAAAACACTATTATTTATCTTATCTTTGTGAGCCTAATATTTTATACTTAATTTACCTTTTATCATAACTAAGGAAAACTTTAACTGTGACTATCTATTTTTTGATCTCCATCAATGATTCCAAACGGAAAAATATGTTACCTAATGATGGAGACATGTGATTGCTTGGATAGTCATGCAAAGTCCTTTTGTTATGGAGGGAGCATCCATCCTTGGCCTACAGACCTAGTATATCTGACAGACTTTATTGAGAAGCAGGGAATTTTGAAGAACTGTTTTACATTGTCTTGGCAAAGTTTGGCAGTCAGTTTTTTGCATCCTGTTTTTCGAGCTTGTACAGTATACTGTCAATAATTCAGACAAGGGCTGATTTTTGGCTACCTTTTTCTATAAGGAAAACAAAATTTATGTGGAGTTTCTTTGATGTCCATCATCACTTTTTTAAAGTGAATTGGTGCTGTCAGGAGCAGACGTGTCTCATGGTCATGAGAAATCTTAGGTTATTAAACATATTAAATTAAATATTCTGGAGGTCTTGGAAGCTTTTGAAGACCATATATCTATCTAAATATATCTGTGTATGACCTTGAAATCATACCTAACATGACTATAGGTATGACTATTATAGATGACTATTAATTTATATTTCTTAATTATACATTGCATTTTAAAATGAACTACATCAATACAATAACCCAAACAAGAGTAAAAACACAGTATAGCAAAATTGACTTTATTATTTCTATATCATATCCCCAATTTTTCCTTTAGAAAGAGATATTTGAATTTAAATCTTTTGTTTAGCTTTTTTAAAAAAATATATCTAATAACAAATTGTAATCCACTCCATTTAACAATGACAAACATTCATAAAAATTCACTGAATATTCAAAACCTGCCATATTCTATCTCTTGGGAATCTGAGAATCACTCTGTAGATTACTTTCTGTTGTCTGTGGGCACTGGTATCTTTGGGGAAGCACTGAGAAAATCTGGGTAATTGTTAAGTCTTGGGAGGAGTATTTTGTTAGGCTTGATCTCAGCCAGCAGTCTTGAAACTATTCTGGATTCATAACTCCAAGGAAATTGCAACAGAAGCATTTTGAGATGCTGGATCACCTGGGCCATTTGCTTTCTAGTCCCCTTGCTCTGAAAATACATAAAATATTAAAAGTAACATATATATCTATATTAGTACAATTATACGCTGTGTTGTACACAAGTTAGCCAAAGATGATTTTTGTTTTATGTGAGCTGGTAAAATATATATTATGTGTTCTTTTAGTTTTTTTAAGGCTTATTTCTTGTTTCTTATGTCTGTAGTCAGGATTTTCAGGTGATCTTCATCATTAAAACCTGATCATCTTTAACCTGGAATGAATTCACAGCTTCACATTTCCTGTGGAAATAAAAGCATAGCCTAGTCCCCAAAGTAACATATCTTTTGATTTCCACCTTGAGAGCATTTTAAAAATATAAAGGTTGGTTTAATCTAGCAGTTTTCATATACCAGTGTTCCTTATCGCTCCTTCATTAGCAGTCAAAAAAATTAAAGACAACACAATAACATACAGACTCTGTGTATTTCATATCTTTATGTGGCTTTTTTCTTTCATATGGCTTTACTCCTTTTTAAGGATTTTATTGTTTTAACTTTATCTATCTATCTATCATCTATCTATCTATCTATCTATCTATCTATCTATCTATCTATCTATCTATCATCTATCTATCTATCATCTATCTATCTATCATCTATCTATAATCTATCTATGTATCATCTATCTATCTATCTATCTATCTATCTATCTATCTATCTATCTATCTATCTATCTATCATCTATCATCTATCTATCTATCTATCTATCTATCTATCTATCTATCTATCTATCATCTATCTATCTAATGGTTGTCTATACTCCTTTTCTTTTGTCTCCCAAGACTTTACATGATTTTAAGCACATTGAAACTCATTAGAGTTTTTTTCCCCACCTGTATCTGTCTTTACTGAGCATCTGTAAACTTTTCTGTTTTCATGAGCGAAACCCCAAACCTGCCTGGTTCACTCTGATGGCTCTAGCCCACAGGCAGAGAGTGGGAAGTGCCTCTTTGTACCATGCCTGTGTGAGAGACTTCAGGAACCCACCATAAGGTTTAGCTCATAATGTGTTGGCAGCTGCCAGGAGACAGATCTCTGTACTGTAGCCAGCAGGAGAGACATGAAACTAGGAAGCCATGTTTGGTCCCGTTTTTGTGTGTTTAGAACATTTTGAAAGCTTTCTCAGGTCTTATGTAGATATATGTTCAAAATGTTTGGGCACCATTATAGACAGAGTTTCTCTGTGTCTCAGCAACTGCTCCCAAATAATTACAAAGAGACTTAACATTAATTATAAATGCTTGGCCAAAAGCTCAGGCTTGTTACTAGCTTGCTCTCACATTTTAAATTAATGAACATTTCTTTCCTACCCTCTGCCACATGGCAGTATGTTTTTTCAAATCGGTATGTTCATTTTGCTTCCCCCTGCATCTGTTTGAAACTCCTCTGACATAGTTTCCAGCATTCTCTCTGCCACAAAGATCCTGCCTAGCTGTCAGCCAATTAGTTTTTTAATAACAATGAGAGCAACACATTTTCACAGTTTATATAAGGATTAATCCATAGCAGATATAGCTCTTTCTGGTAGCAGACTTTGTTATCATTCCTATAATAATTTTGGCAGGTAAGCACTGTGCAGAAGTCATGGACATTTACTGAGACTTCAAAGGAAAGCTGAAGAGACCAGACAGAGTGTTACTGGTTAGGAGCACCCCAACAGAGGATACTCCATTAATTTGTGAAACAGATACAGTAGCAGTAGAGAACCTAGGAAGGGTTATTATTATTGTTGTTAGATGGATCTACACATAACTTAATCTCTTATCTTGTTTCTTTTAAAAACACATGTGGGGGAAACCTTGATATGGAACAACATGTGGTTGGAAAGTGGATGATGTTTTAGGGCAGAGCCCCCAAAAGCTTTTCAGATTATTGAAACAAAGAGGACAGGCTCCTTTTTCATCTTATTGAAACACGTCAATGTTTAAAAATATTAGAATGGGTTTAGGTTTTGGAAATAAGAGTGATTTATTGTCATATAAAATTAGTTCCTTGGGCTTCTGATGTCTACATACTAACACAAAGCTAAAGATTTTGCATTAATGTTCTGAGAAAACCTGTATGGGTTTCCCATCTATCTGGCCAGTATGGGAATCATTATTATGCTCAACTTACTAAAATTTGGTGAACATTTCTTCTTTTTGACATATTTTGAAATATTTCAAGTACATTTAGAAATATAAACTCTTTAGAAGCTAGATAAATCTCATCTCAATCCATTAGCTTTTGTTGCTTTATCCACCAGGACATGTTTAATAACCATCAGAAATCATTCTGGCTTTTACATTTTGAAATGTCAATTTGTCAATTTATATTGTCTTAGATAATTTCATTTTCTTCCATGTTTCACGTTTGTAACCATAAAGTAGTAAGCAGAAATTCTACATGAGTTTTATCAAGACTTCACTTTTATTTAAAACTGTTCTCGTTCTTAAGACTTATTCCAAGACTGCCCTTTGTCTGTTCATGCTGAAACATATGTGACCCCAAATTTTGACATTTAAATTGAGCAAATCTATAGTGCGAAACGTTGACCAAAATACATATACTGCAACTGTGATTAGCAACAGATACACATACAGTTTTCAAATTTTTCAGATAATATAAAATACTACAAATGTGCATATTTGGCTACTGCAATTATCAGCATTAGATCATCTTTTTACTTTTGCTAAGTCTAAATTTTGAAATAATACAAAAGAGGGAAAATATAAATGACTAACCATAATGGCATGCTCCTATGCCTATTTCTTTATCGGCAAAAAATCCAGGTGTTTTTCAGAAAACACATTTGCATTTATTTATTTATTTGTGTTTGTTTGTGTGTGTATGTGTGTGTGTGTGAGAGAGAGAGAGAGAGAGAGAGAGAGAGAGAGAGAGAGACAGAGAGACAGAGAGACAGAGAGACAGCAAGGGTTCATAGGAGGACAGTAAGTGCACAGAACTGAGAGAGCAACGTCTGGAATTCAGTTCTTTCCTTCCAGCACGTGGGTCCCGGGGATCAAACTCAGGTCCTTATGTTCTTTGGCAGTGCCTTGCTCACTGACCCATCTCATTGGCCTGCCAATGTTGAAGAAGCTTTCGGCACAGGACAGTGTTAGGAAACCAAGCCTTTGGGTGCCTGCGTAATTATAACTTGAGCATGTAATCCCTCCTAAAAAGATAAAAGTCCTTAACATATAAACTATATGAGCTGCCCTGCTAATATCTCCACATGACAGTGAAACACTATCATCAATCATGACCAAGAAGAGACCTCTCATCAAAAAGTGACTTTGTTAATGACTTGGTGCTGCCTTCCCGTCTAACAAAGCCAGGAGAAATAGACTTTTACTGCTTATTATCTACCTTGTCTTTTGAATATCAATCAGACTTCTTTAATCTCATTACCTTTGAAATGTAGAGTAATTTTTTTTTCCGTCTTTTTGCAAAGTATTCAGGAATGGAACTATTGCTCCACAACCATGCACACAGTTTCCAAATGGAAGCTGTTACATTTTGTTACATCTTACATGCATTTTTTTCATGTATGTGAGGAACGGGATGGTATCTGGTCTTTACTATCTATGAGAAGCAAATTTATTACATGATCGAAAGAGTTATCTACTGACAATATTCTCATTGTTTCATAGATGTATCTGTTAGGATTGGCCTCTGCATTTTGATTGGTTATTATTAGATAATTGGTTATCTAATACCAAACTGTCAGCCTTGAAAATATACATACAAGCAACGTTACAGATGGAAGAGGTGACATTTACGAATATATATGTATTTAAATATACATATTTGCATGTAACAATAATTTAAAAAGAGGCAATGAATTTCAAAGGAAGTAAAGGGGAGTAAATGGAGGGTTTGGAGGAGGGAAAGGGAAGGAGGAAATTAAGTAATTATAGTCACAAAAATTAAATAATTTAAAAAGGATATTGTTATGTAGCGCACAAAATTGATTTAAATATTTGTGTTGAAAGTGACTTAGCAAAATAGTACTATTTGAGAAAGTCCATAGTATCCATAGAATAGCCCTTTAGCTGCATCCTTCTAAGGTACTGTAGCTCCTCCTGCTTTCATCTGTCTTGTACATAAAGAAAAGACACTTACTCTTCCCCACTATGGGTGGACCCTGGTGAGTTCGTGACGACTCATACTTCAGCCTCTTAGTCTCTACAGGTGTGAACCTTCAAATTTAGGGGAATTAACACTTTGGGAGATAGACGAACAAAAATGGGGAAAAGCAGCTGAAAGAGAAATATCCTTTTTGCCTCTCATATGAGAGATGTGTGTATCTGAAGTTTCTTTTCCTCTTTGCTAATAATCTTCCGGTCCACTTCATGACTTAATTGCTTCTTGTACATGACAAATGTTTTTTTTTCTGCAGAATTTTCTGATATTTTTTTCCCTGCAGCCTTGTATACATTTTTGGTCTGCTTTTACCACAGTCTCTTTGAGAGATATTTTCTGTCAAGCATAATGGGAAACCAACTCCCAAGGAACATCATTCTAGAACCTTTTTTCTAAGGAAAAAGTCTCCTAAAGGTCCACAAAGCAAAGAAGCATACAGCCTTCTAACTCAAAAGTCTCCCTGAATGGCTTTCAAAGTTCCAGGTAAGGGCCCTTCATGCTGCAGAACCTTTCTAATGTGAAACTGAGTGAGTTTGTTGACAGGAAATTAAAACACACACTCTACTGTGGACATGTTAAATCCTACCTTCCACCTGGTTCTGATAAACTGGATCTTCTATTTTCTTCCCTGGCACCCGACGCCCAGTGTCACTCAAAACCTGCTAGAGTTTCTCATAATTCCTGCCTCCTCCCTCAAATTTCTGAAGGGCTTCCAAGCACTAAGTTAAAGTCCTAGGCCACGCTTCCCTTAGAACATAGTCAGGCTGTTGGGATCTTTGCACATCACTGCTTTAAACAGTTTCTTGGGAACTGACAACATGACAGTGCCTCACAAAGCCCTTACCTAGAGGTGACCGTCACTCACGACTCTACAGACACTGAGCAAATGTGTATTTAATACAGATTGTGGTTTTAAAGCTAAAACATTCAAAGTTATACTGTTAATTCTGGCCTTTGTAAATAATTTAGACCCCGAAGTAAACGTAGGTACCCATTTATCGTCACTGTGACTATCATCTCCGAATATACAACTATGGCTGCATATTCACAAGGAGACATTTCCATAGGCACAGGCAAAGTGAGAGCTTTAGTCAGACATGCCCTCAAGGAGCCCGTAGTCTCCAGGAGAAGTTTACAGCCTATAAAATTACCTTTGTCAATTGCCTGGAAACCTCAGGTACTTCAATTTCTAAAACCTCCATTTCACTTAGACTTGAAAGGCATTCAGAAGAAAAGAAGATATTTGAGAAAATTTAGATGTTTAGAAATTGTAGCCTATAAAAGAGAAGCCATTCGAAATTGTCATTTGGAGGTAGTAGATTTTGATAGAATTCTCATTGTTTTCTCAAGCTCTTCTGTACTATTCACATTTGGAAAATGCAATGTTTAAAACATTTGTTCGCTTCAAGCAAGGCTTTTTCCTCCAGGCGTAACAAGATCAACCCATCACCAGCTCAGACTAGAAATTGCTTTGGCCTGGTGCTCAGGCAACTAACTGAGCAGAAGGCTGACATGGTAGCTAGGTCCATTGTAATAGTAATAGGCAACTACATTCCATAGGAGAAGGAAGACCGAGGAAGAGGTGATCACAGGAACCTCATTAGATTCCAGCCATTACTTCCTTCTGATCCGCACCCTCCAGCTACAAGTGATCTTGGTGCTGGAATATAAAGGATGTAGAAGCTTAATTGAAAGTGTGTTCCATGATGCGGCATGCATAACCCTGTTATCATCTATAATGGGGTGGGGACTTGGAGTTATATAGCTCTTTTGTGGTCATCTAGGTTCCTGTAAACAACCCATTGTCCACACTCCGGAAGTAAATACAGTAAACTCAAGTACATCTTGTTGGTGAAATCATTACTTCTCTCTGCTGCTGGTATTCTGTCTAGATCAACAGATTTTTTTTCACATGGTTGCAGAAAAAGTTAATGTAACAGGCTCACAAATACAAAATAATTCTTTAATTTGATGGAGCTTGTCCACACACAAGGATTTATTTGCTTTTTGATCAAACATTTAACACATTTCTACTAACAATCATTAATTATGGAGTAATTGGTAGAATTTAATTTAAATCAGAAAGGAATAATATTTAATAATCTTTGTCTGAAATGAATTAAATGTGCACTGAGGAAAGCAGATTGAACCAGTGATGGAGTCATTAAAAAATAGTTATAGGACAAGTTCTGTGAATGAATAAAGGTGACTAATATAGTTAATCTATTTGTGTACTAGAAAACATTTATATGGTATCTATTCATATACAATTTTCATTTAACAGCCCATATATATGTTCTTTATGCAGTAGCTCTTTATATGAGAATAGTTTCACGTGTGCATCTAGGTCTCATCACTCTCTTTTTTGTTTATTGAGACAGCATCTTTTACTGGGACATGGAGCTTATTGGTTTTACTATGCTGTCTGGTCAGTGAGCTTCAGAGATCCTCATGTTACTGCCTGTCTAGTGTCGGGACTACAAAGCACATGTCACCATGCCCAGTGAGGAGTGAACTCACAACCCCTTGTTAGATGGCAAGCATTTTCCTAACTGAGCCCTCTCCCAGATCCCACAACAGTGCACTCAATTAAATTGTGCATAATATTGGGAAATAAAAGCTTGGAGAATGGGGACCATAAAAGGGAGAGCTCATATTTTATCATCACGGTTGTGGTGTGGACCCCATGGAGATTAGGCACTAGGGATGGAGGGAAGCTCTGTCTAAAGACATTTCTTGAGTGTTTGTCATGGGGCAATGACCTGAAAATGAGGTTGGAAGAGTGATTTGCTCTTGTACATCAGGAAGCTCATCACACTCATTAATAGTTTCTTCTAAGTGGTGCCAAAATGAGTCAAAGCAAGAAGACCAACCACAGAGAACAAGCCCCAGGGGCCCTGAGTACAGGCTTGGAGTAGCAATGAGGGAAAAAATAATAAAACAAAGGGGGAGAGAACTAAGAGATAGATCCAAACGGCAAAAGGAAAGTTCAATGCAGAAAAATGCAGACACATCCCCAATACAGGAAGGTCTGTGCAAGTGATTATGCAAATGAAGAGAGAAGGGTTAAAGGTTGAGGTTTCTTACAAGTAAAAATGCCCACAGGCATTATCACATGCCAGATTTGGGTTCATTACTA
Organism: Microtus pennsylvanicus; assembly: GCF_037038515.1. Classification (NCBI taxonomy): domain Eukaryota; kingdom Metazoa; phylum Chordata; class Mammalia; order Rodentia; family Cricetidae; genus Microtus; species Microtus pennsylvanicus. The sequence goes on from NC_134594.1 coordinate 18,048,744, forward strand.
GAAAATGATTAGAATCAATGCTACAATGTCAGGAGTCATCCAAATGGAGAGGCTGGCTTATGAAAAACAATAACAGAATTAATGAACAGGCTTTAACCTTTAAGTTCAACACATATTTAATTCTGTTTGTCTGAGCAAAACTTAAATATAGGGGAAGTAATTTATTGTTAAAGCCATGTAAAGTGCAATGATTATTATGCTAATAAGTTCAGATGAGAAGAATCCCTTGCTTTATAAATGTCATAGATTAAAAATGGATACTGCTAATAATTACAGCAGCGATGATTTTATGATTTTAAACACAGATCATTTTACTCTGGTGTTAATTGTCTTTTGAAAATTTAGCAGTTTTATTTTAATCATGTGGTATCATATATAAGCATTTGGGATATCAAAAAACTACTCACATGTACAACAGCTTACAGCCGTATGCTAGATATTTAAAAGACATGGAGTTTTCCACATTTTTTTCTGAAGGGATGGCAGTTTAAAATGCTATGAGAGACATTTTTATAGGAGCACAATTTGCTTTAACAGTCATTGCTTTGGGTTTTAGATCTTGAAATGAAGGCTGTTCACGCCTAAGTGGCTCTCATATTTTGAATCAATTATCTCTGGTATTTGCAATTAGCGTGCTGGTCACTTTTTAGCTGCACTCAAGTTTGAAATGTTCAGATTAGGTAGAAGAAATTAACTCGTTTGTGACCTTTAGCATGAATAATGTCCTTTTCCAAGATTTCAGATTAACGTTGAAAGTAATTCAATTTTATAAGCCAACTGGTTGCAGAAAGTTGGGTTGTGCAGTGTTTGGGGGAAGATGAATATTTTATAATGCATTAAAAAGTCCTCCTAATTTTTCTATCTAAATATTTCATAAATGATTTCCCTCCTCTCCCTCCACCCAGAATACAACTCTCCCACTTCAGACCCTAAATTATCTTTCCTGGCACTTTTACTTTCAGATCTGCAGTCCAGCTATGTCTGACTGTTACTATCCAAGAAGGTCTGGTTTCCTCAGACATTTCTTCCTAAATAACCTCGTCGGCTCTGTTTGTTCCCACAAATTGAAATTTTATTTTGATCCCATTTTCAATAAGGGAAGCTGACCCTATCTCTATAAGGATGTAGTTAAGTTTTGTCAGTGACCATTTTTGACACCAAGTTATGGTTAGTGAGACAAAAAAAAAAGTCTGCTTGGACTGGGATGATGGCTTTGTTGGTAAAATGTTTACTGTGAGGATCTGAGTTCAATCCCCCCCCCCCAAATTCATATGCAGAATTCCATGCTTGGTGATGAGAGCTGTACTCTCAGTGATGGAGAAATGGAGACAAGCAAATCCTTGGGAATACCTGGCCAGCTTGCCTATGCAAACTGGCCAGCTCCAGGTTAATCACAAGTCCTATTTTAGAAAAGCAAGGTATCCATTTCCTGAGGAACACACGCATTTCCTGAGCAATACACACACACACACACACACACACACACACACACACACACACACACACACACACACATATACACACACAGTGGGACTTTCTAGAGGAGGCCTCTTTGGAGCAAGGTCACTTGGAGGAAAGAGGGATGAGAAATGGGGAGAATGAATAGAAAACCCAGCTCTGCCTTGATCCAGTTCTGTCATGTGTAGATATGGTTTCTGGAAGTCCTGCAAGATGAAAACACCTTAAACAGAAGAAGCTAAAAGAATCCCTGAGAAGCTGAGTTGCAGCTTTCACTTGCAGAGCCCAGTGTAACCTTTCATTTGTCATCCCCATTCCCTGTCCTGTTTAAAACATTTTGAATGAATTAAATGACTTTTTGCCATATGCAGAATTGAATACAGCTGAGATGTGCAGAATGAACCTAGGGCATGGAATGATGCATTCTCCTCCTCTTTCTTTAATCATTGTCCATATTCTACCCAAGAGTAGTTAGAAGTAAAGAGAAGATTAAAAATTTGACATAAACATAGCTTGCTATGATGAGAAAGCAATACATAGGTTAACTGAATAAATAGCATGACTCTATTTTCTGATTTTAAACAAATGTAAGTTAGACAAGAAAGAATATCCCTTTCTTTTTGATATTAAATAAAATAAATTTAATGGCTCAAAACAATACACATCAATTGTCCTTCAGGTTTTTAGGTTCAGGTTCTGGACATAGTTCTTATGTTGTTATCAGGGCTGAATTCTCCCCTAGAGTCTTGGCTGAAGAAATATTATTCCTAAGCTTACTCAGGTTATTGGCAAAAGTTGTTGTTTTTTGTTTTTGTTTTTTGTTTTGTATTTCTGAGACTGAAGGAAGTGGCTTCTTGCTGATTGTTACTTAAAACTGTCTGTAGGGTGCAATTGACAGAGAGCAGCCATCTTCTTCTAAGTTTGCATGGGAGCCGCTCTTACAGGTGGCTAGCAAGATAGAACTTTACTAACCTCTCTTCGACTCATTGTGAAACCTATAGCACATTCTGCTGTGACTTAGAAGCAAGTCACAGTCACTGGTCCTATTCTTGTTCAAGGGTTAACACTTGGGGCTGGAGATGATATTGGGCATCTTGGAATTTTAAATTTTAATGGTATATGTTGAAGTGGTGAATCAATTTATATTATTCTTAGACACAATTCTATAATACTAAGATCTAAACTAGAGCAATTGGGATATAACCAGTTACTTTCCTGTTGTGATAATATCCTTGATGAACAGGAATTTAAGGAAGAGAGAATATTTTAGGTTGCACCTTGAGGAATCTTGCCTGTCATGGTGGGGAAAGGCATAGGAGCTAGGCTGGTTACAACGTGTCTGCAGTCAATCTGGGTGCTCAGCTCACTTTCTCCTCTTAAGATTTTCAAGACCATGGTCAAGATATGGAAGTAGCCACATTTGAATTGGGTCTTTCCACTTCAGTTAAATATCTTCAAAAACTTTCTCAGAGACCTATAATTTAGGAAATTCTAAATCCAGTCATGATGATAATGATGATGGACCACCAGGGGAACAATCTTGATGCTATCTTATTCCTTCTTGGCATTACCAATATATACTGATGAAAGGTATGGTACTAGTTAATGAAACCTGGCTCAATTAAGGTAGGCAAAGTAATACTGCTGAGTGCTTTCAGTTATGGTGATATTTTATAAGTAAATGGTATTTTGTAAGTAGATGTTTCTATGTGCAAGACCAGTAGGAAACAAACCCACCAGACTATTCTTACAGCTTCTGAACAATTACAGTTGTTGCTGCATTGACTTGGTTCTATTTCATAAAGATGTATTCCCCCAAACAAAACAATTATCTTTATGTTGATATTAAGTTGATATTCAATGAACATTATGTTTTTAAAGATTCATTTTTATTTGTGTGTGTGTGTGTGATTGTGAATAAATAGTATGTATAAACAGGTACCTAGGGAGGTAAGAATCGGTCATTGGATCCCTTGAAGGGGGAGTTACAGAAGTTTGTGAGCCACCCAATATGGGAAACATCCAGTCCTCTGACAAAGCATTAGTTCTATTAGCTGATGAGCCTTCTCTTTAGACACTTATTGAAATTTATTTAGGTCATAGTTTTAGCTTTTGAGGCAAAATTTTAAAGTAGCTCCGAGTGCCTGTTGTTATAGATGAAGTTTTCTCCCCATCAAATACATGTGCTCAGCTTCCTTATCACACTACTATATGATGTTAAGGGATGAAGTGTTTGGATAAAGAAGATGTAATAAGGTATGAGCTCAAAATGATCATTGGTAATCTTATGAATTGGAGTCAGGAGAAACAGCCTCTCTTTCTTTTCGGTAATGTGAGTAAACAAGGAAGACCCAATAGTGATGGCCTGGTGTGGCTCTCTGCAGACACTGAGTTTGTCTGCATCTTCACCTTAAACATCTCTAACTATGAGATATAAATGTTTATTGAGTGGCTTACTCTGTCTATGGCAATCTGTTATAGCAGCCTAAATTTATAAAGGTGTCTACCAAGACATTATGCAACACAGAGAACTGATTTGGAATTGATGTTTTAAAAGACAGAATAAATGGAAAGAATAACTCTATACCAGTAGTTTCTACTTTTACTTTTTGAAAATATCCCATCTAATTCTAAACTTATTTTAGCTATTGCCAGACTATTGTGAGGCTCACATTAAGTTAATCATAGAAGAGCTGGTGAAATGGCTCATTGGATAACGGTGCCTGGTGCCGGACAAGCTGAGTTTGATTTTCAGAACCCACATGGTGGAAGGTGAAAACTGACTCTTGCTAGTTGCCCTCGGACCACCACATGGTGCTCTTGTGTGTGTGTACATGCACACATTCAAATAAATGAATTTTAAGTTAACCAGAGTGAATTGACATTTGTAGAACAGCTTAGGAAGAGTCAATTTTTAATAGCTCTGTGATATGGGAACTATGCTGTGAATACCATTGGTTAATATACAAACTGTCTTGGGCCTGCACAAGGAATAGAGGTGGGTGGGGAAAACTAAACTGAATGCTGGGAGAAAGGAGGCAGAGGCAGAGAGAAACCATGTAACCAGCCCAGAGACAGATGCTGGGAACTTTAGCTGTTAAACCACAGCCAGGTGGCAATACATACATTAATAGAAGTGGGTTAAATTAATATGTAAAAGTTAGCCAATAAGGAGATAGAGTTAATGGACCAAACAATGATTTAATTAATACAGTTTCTGTGTGATTATTTCGGGCTAAGCAGCCGGGAACAAACTAGTGGCCTTCTTACTACAGCTCTGTAGCACAAAACCATGTAATATTTATTAAGCTTTAGTTCTATATTTTTGTGTGGGAAACTCCAAGAATTAGTAAGAAACATGCATATTTATCTCACCTAATATTGTTGTGAATGTTTTATTGCCAACAGTATGCTGTTAAAGCAATCTTTTTTTACTAATTAAATTTTTTTCATTGGTTTTACATACCAACTGCAGTTTCCTCTCCCTCTTTTTCTCTTCTTCCCTACCCCCACCTCCCCTCTGCCTCCCCCACCCATTCTCCTCTGTTTTCTTTCAGAAAGCCAATCTTAAAGAATAAAGTTAAGTAATCTATTAAAGGCCACATACTTAAGACAACCTGACTCAAAAGCTCACGTGTGAACTGCTGTAGAGGACACTGTAGAAGAACAGAGATACTCTTGCCTTGGACTGGCACTACTTAATGAATAGCCTACCAATTAATATGAATAGGATGGCAATTTTCATCTGGAAAACAGAAAAGACCTGCTGTATTTGATGCTTACACTAACAGGAATGTGTGTTCATGATCTCGAGGTCTATTTCTACAGAATTATTATTTGCCTTTGGAAGAATTACATTGATGGTGTCCCCGTGTTGTGCACACATTCACTGTAATGTCCATTTCTTCCAATTTCATGGAGTAGCTTCTCTAGAAAAATATGTTTTGTATATATGCTTTGGTATTGATTTTAAGAGAGCTAAGTGATATAGTTTCTGTGTGATTGCTTCATCTCTCATTTATGCTAAGAGCATGAATGAGTTTCTCAAATGCCCACTGTTTATAAAGACAGCTATATGGTTTGCAATGGAGCTGGGCTTCCATAACACATGTCCTCAGGATCCTAAGTGACACACAGATCAACTGAGGCTGGACCTGTTACCTTATCAGTTGTCTAATATATAGACCATACCAAAAGCCAGTCCTTTGAGGCAAGCAAGGTGATGCTGATGGTTATGGCATGCACAGAGGCAAACTTCAGGGTTTAGGGGAGTGAATAACCTTCCCTAGGACTCTTAAAATGAATGTGAAGGTGAATGAGCCTTTGAAACCAAGATCACTATTTTATTCAGGAGACAGAGGATGGCATGGTGCTTTTTTAGGCCCCATATAATCAAAACATAATACTAAGCACTGGGCTTGTAGGATGCTAATGAATTTGTCGTGGAACTCAGACAATCTTCATTTCAGGTCCCAAAATGTAAGAACAAATGATATCAAGTGTCTGGCACAGCTGCTGTTGTACCAAATCCATGGACTGTGGAGGAACACTTCTCTAGGTGTCTGGGGACATGCATAAGTACCATGTGAGCTGTGATTGCAATAGAATCCATGATCCCATCTGCGCAGGACACAAACCTTGCTGTGCTCTAGGTCATGCATCTGAAAGACTGGTGGTGCTAAGGGTTAAGGCTCATTCCTATTCCTGATTCCCGTGGACGGTCGCAGGTGAATGGAGGGTTTTGCAGCAGTAGCTATTATTTTAGATCTGTAACTGGGGCGAGGATATTTGCTACTCATTCTGGAGTAGTCGTGGGTGGGACTTGGGCTTGTGACTGTAGCTGCAGTCACAGGATTGAGGATATGAAGCCTTGAATCTTAGGTAGGGATATACCAGGCCAAGGGTCTCTATTGCTTCAGAGATGCTGCTGCTTCCTCAAGGTAATAATGGGACCAGACAGTGACTAGAGCAGCTCTTGGTTCCCGAGAGCTAGGGGAAGCACAGATTCTTCCACTGGAGCAGAGCACTCTTGACTAGAGTTCAGGCCTGTGAAGACCCTGGAATTCTCCAATAGTAGGGTTGCTGATCTGCTGCTACCACTGGGTTTCTGGCACTTTCCCTCCCATCTTTCTTCTTTCTCAGCACTGTGAGGTCCGCACAAACACCTCCATAAAGATGGGGTTGAAGTTCTAGTTACTTTGGTTTGTTCTTCATGTTGCCTTCTTGACTCCGTGCTGCTGGTCTGTTTTCCTGTAACTTCCTCACTCATTTCAGACTTTCCTCTCAAACACTCTCCTCAAAGCAGAACTTTCCCCTTGTCCTGGCTCTTCTTTGTAGCAGCTGGCTGGAGGGCCCTTCTACCGATTCATGTGGCTGACTATCTCGATTAAGCCGAGGTGTTAAAAGAGCTCAGAAAACGAAAATGTTATGGCTGCGTCTGTATTAATGTATTACTGGAACACATATGCTCGTGTTGGCAGAGAGGAATCTAAAACCAAGCAGATTGGAAGGATGTAATTAGTATTTAGTGTTAAACGGGCTATTTTCCACTAATTTTTAAGCATTGCCCTTTGTAGTCAAAATTCAACTTAGACATAGTTCAGTGCTATCAATTGACATAAAGGTACCACTGAGTGAATAAAATAGACACTCTTACAAGCCAGGTTCCCTTTTTGCTTGATGAACTCTTAAGATTAACCACCTACAGATTAAGTAGAACTAATATTTCCAGAAGCAAATTAAATATTTCTAACACTAAAGTTGGAAAGGAAAATCCTCCAAAGAAAGCTTTCACTACAATTTAGGAAAAGCATCATTTTGGGTGAGTTTTTCACTTGAAAATTCATTTAGTGACCTCTCAGGGATGTTGGGTAAATGCACTACTGTTTTGTAAATAGCTTTCGGTATGAAATGTGATAGGTGTTTTAGAATTGTCCAAAAGCAATCTTGAAACTTCAAGTAACGTTAAAAAAAATGTCTCTAGTATTTGTGGGTGTCCTCCAAGCGACGGGAAACTGACAACTTCTACTAAACCATTCTAGAAGAAAGCATCCATGCAAATTAGGAAATTTTTCCCTGGTGGAATAGAGACATTTAAGGACAGCAGTGGTAAGGAATGTGTATGTTTACTCAGTGATCTTTACTGAATCAGAACAGTCATCAGGGTTTGGTACTTTCTGTTTATTTTCAGATCCATCTTAAATCACCTTTTGTTGTTTTCTCAGTAAGTCTAAGCCCTAGGAATTAGGCCCTGTGGTTACTGAAACACAACCAATGGTCTTTAAATTTTTAAATGCAAAAGGAATTAATAATAGATTGAGTAGTCTAATACAAAATGTTGGCAAAGTAAGTAATTTTTTTTCACCTACAATTATTTCTTTTTTTTTTTTAAATTGCTGATTCCTATATGTATTTAGGAGCTGTGCAAAGCTCATGGTTAAAGGTAGTTTATTATATATTCTCCAGCACGGCTCCTCATGAGGCTGTCGTATAATTGGTGGCATGGGTTTATCACTGTTTTGCTCCTAACTCAAAGTTGTTTCAATTTATGTGTAAATATAATCCTTCTTGTCTTAATATGAGAGGAAAAAAAGCTTCTAAGGACAGGCTCTATAATTTTTCCTTTGGTGTTCAAAATGTAGCAATTATTGGAACAAACAGAAAGATGAACAATATCAGTTGATTAACTGAGTTTCCCTTTTAAGTCAAGACATCCATTCATATGGAGGGACTTCTGAAACCAATAGGCAGTTTTGGAATAAAAGCAAAGAAAATTCTTCCTCATTATATAATTAGGTCACAGGAGATTCACACTTCCTTTCAAGTATCATACAGATTCTGGGGTGTATGGGCCACTGTGAGAAATTCATCTTGATCTCATAAAAACATGAATTTGCTTTTTATTGATTATAACTTCAAACTGTATTTTTAACATTAGGTTGACAATATTTTCCTGAGTACACTGGTAGCTATTTAGTGTTATTAAGAAAAGGTACATTTGTTAAATGAGTAATTTTACATTTGTAGATTTTTCTCTTTAATACTTACTGCTAAAATAAAAACATGAGTGGGTTTATGACTGTATGCATGTATTTCGTGTGCGTGTCTATTTATTTGTGTGCGTACATGACTGTATGCATGTATTTCCTGTGTGTGTCTATTTGTGTGTGTACATGACTGTATGCATGTATTTCCTGTGCGTGTCTATTTGTGTGTGTAGATGACTGTATGCATGTATTTCGTGTGTGTGTATATTTATTTGTGTGCATTTCTTATACGGATGACAATTTTGCCTCTTGTTTCTTTCATGAAAACATTTACCTTTTATCCCAATTCTCTTCTGAATTGTTCACACATCTATTGTTCTTCTTTTTCATAGTTAAATATTTGATACAAAAATAAATGTCCAAAAAAAGACACACCTGTCAACAATTCTATCTTAACCTTGCTTTTTTTCATGTTCTCTTTATCTCAGAGTATATCTGTGTATGTGTAAAATATGAATTTTATCTTTTACTTGTTTGCTTAATGTTTGAATACAAATATCTTAATAGTTTTTGGATCAGCTTTGCATTAATTGACATTCTTTTTGACTTTGTAATTTTATATGGGGCACAGTTTACTTTGTAATCAATAGAAATTATTCAGTTATGGCATTAAACTTTTCTTATGTCTTCTACTATTTCATTTCTTAAGAGAAGCTTACCCCGTTCTTTTACTTATTACATGTTTCATTTGAATTTTTTGGACAAGTGTGCCAAAAACTACACAGATTGGAGGTGTGGCCTGAATGTAGGAAAGCTTGGGATAGTATATTTAAAAAAAAAGAAAGAAAGAAAGACAGAGAAAAAGGGTGATTTTATTCCCAGGCAACTTCTTCTCTATTAAAGTATCAATTGTTATCAAACAAATAAAACACATTTGAGTATCATGCTCATTATTACTTAAAATTAATGGAAATAAAGGAAAGGACTAAAAATACTTATAACAGAGTCCTGTGGTTTATCTACTGTAGCTCTCATAGATCCACAATAGGAGTCTAATGAATCAATATAGAAACCAAAGGAATTAAAGGAGAGAATTATTCTTACATGCAATTATGTAATGACTGCTGTATGACGACTTTTCCTGTGCCCTTTAAAACTTTCAATGCTTTCCTCGGTTTTGAAATCATGATTTGGGTGCTCATAAGAATGGCCGTTCTCTTAATTGTCAATGTCTACCATAGCTTTGTGAACCTTTACCACCTGTTTTTTTGACCAAATCTTCTATCTAAATTCTCAATTACAAATGCATTGCTCTTGGGTTCCATTCTTTTATTTATTTCTTATCTTCCAGTAGAGACTACCAGTGACGAAACCTCTCTTCTAAACATGCTATGGTCATTTTACTCATTTCTTTCACATCCTCACAGTTTTTGCTGTATTGCTATTGGGTCTCACCACTTGCTGATATTACCTCTGTTAAGTTAATTAAATTCTTATGAGGTCTCCTAGTTGAGCTGTTAAGTAGAAATCTCAAAAACCTTTCTACTAGGCTTCCTGTGAGATCATGTACATTAAAAGAGTAAAGCAGTGTTTAAAACGTGCCAATCCATATTCAGAGATACTATCCTATACTATGACAGTGAATTCGGCATAGGAAGGATGGACATATGATGTCATGGAATCCAAAAGACTATTAGGATTGCATATGAATCCAATGCTTTCAGTAAGTCTAATAAGCCAATGAGAACAGATCCCTGGTGGTTGTACAGCATGGCATAACAGGGATGTGCTGTTTTCCTGCTTCACTAGGCTAGTAATAACCACAACTGCTTGATTAGAGGTAGGAAGTGTAAGTTATGGGTATTTACTCCAAAGGCTCTCTGCATCAACTTTCTATATACCATATTCTACATCTGTTCTTCCTTCATTTTCATTTCTGGCCTAATTCACATCCTGTTCTTTATCACGTGGATCTTTGAATAATGTCTGGGCTATTTTCCACTTACAGAGGGGATGTCCCCTTTGCAGAATGGCTACCCATTGTCTTGACTATCTTTTTAAAGTGTAGTCATTCCTAGTCCACCAACTGTGTGGTGAGGATTTGATAATTTTCTATGAATATGAAAATATGAGTCCTTTTGTCCACACATTTCATACATGTGAAATTTGAGATAGCTAACTTTCACGGAAATTCTATTATATTCATAATGACTCTGAAAATTTACATAATGGTCTACAAATTCTATGATGAACTGTTAGTCTAAGCTAACATCCATTGGACATGAGACTAATTTGAGTGGACAAAGATATTTTCATATAAATTGCATTTTATTAATTTAATTTGTTAAATTTACATTTTTATTGTAACAAGGGCTTTACTTTATTATATCCTCAAAGCACGGAAAAGAATCAAGAACTTAAAAGTCACTTACTGGAGCCTGAAGATGGTAAAATGTTTGGTTACAGTAGTGCAAAAGAGAGTAACATACAAAGAGTAATTAGGGTTTGTGGAAGCTAGGAGTGTGAGGGCTGGAGAGATGGCTCAGCAGTTAAGGGCTCATACAGCTCTTGCGGAGAATCGGAGTACGTTTTCCAGTACCACACAGGGCAGCTTACAACTGCCTGCAACTCCAACTCCAGAGGATCCAGCACTCACATACATACACAAAACACATGCAAACACACACACATACCACGTAATTAAAAATAAATAAATCTTCCAAAAGAAAGAATGTGACTTTTTTCTTGGGAGAAAAATATTTGTTAATTGATTAAATGTATATGCATGTATGCCTGAGTGTATCCTATGCATGCAGCAGGCAAGAAGAGGGTATCAAGTCTCTTGGTACTGGAGTTACAGGCATTTGTAAGCCAGCCTACATAGGTATTAGGAACAAAACCTAGGTCCTATGAAGAGTACCAAGTGCTCTTATCTTCTGAGACATCTCGCCAGTTCCTCTGAGAAAGTTTTTTTTTTCTTTAGAGTATGCAGTAGTTTAATGAAGGCAGCAACAAAATAAAATAGCAGACAAGAATCACAAAGAAGGTGATCTTGAATTAGATTTGCTAAATGAGCCTGTCAGTCTCAATTCCTGTACAGCTCTGAAATCTTCCATGCATGTACCAGGCTTTCTTTTTAGCCACCAACCAGCTCTCAAATCATGACACAGAGACTTTTTATTAGTTATAAATTCTCAGCCTTATCTTAAGCTTGTTTCTTGCTAGCTCTTATATCTTAACCTGTTTCTCTTTATTTGTGCTTTGCCTCAGGGATTTTCCTTTTCTTTCTCCCTCCCTCCCTCCCTCCCTCCCTCCCTCCCTCCCTCCCTCCCTCCCTCCCTCCCTGCCTTTGTCTCTCTTTCTCTCTTTCTCTCTTTCTCTCTCTCTTTCTCTCTCTCTCTCTCTCTCTCTCTCTCTTTCTTTCTTTCTTTCTTTCTTTCTTTCTTTCTTTCTTTCTTTCTTTCTTTCTTTCATCTTTCTTTCCTATTGTCTCCATGGCTGGCTGACAGCTGCTTGGCACCTGGCCCTAGGTGTGTCCTTTCTCCCTTGTTCTCTTTTCTCTTCTCTCTCTCTCTCTCTCTCTCTCTCTCTCTCTCTCTCTCTCTCTCTCTCTCTTTTTCCTCTCTCTTCTCTCTGCCTATCCCTCTCCTGCTACTGCTGCTACTAGCTATTCACATTTTATTAGAACACTCAGTTGCCTTAGGCAGGCAAGGTGAAACAAATGCAACATAACTTTACATAATTAAACAAATGAAGCACAAACAAAATGTAATCCATCTTTAAATCATTAAGAAAGGCAGGAGAAACAAATGTAACACACTTCCACATAGTTAAAGTAATATTCTGCAGCACAAACAAATGCAACACATTTTTATATAGTTAAAATAATATTCCACAACACAGGCAGACATCCGAATTTAGGTGCGAATATAAACAAAATGACTTTGTAAACTATTTAAACAATGACCTTTGTGTTAGAAGAACTGAATTTTACTGAAGCAGGATGAAAAAAATTACTATTTTTATATGAAATCAGAGAAGAAAGCAAAACCCTGCCATCAAAGCTTTAACATTCTTTTTTATCTTTAATCACAATGACATTTTGTCATTCTAGCTCTTAAAGCACATGCATCTGTGTGTTGTGTGCATGTGCCTGCCACGGCATTGGTGTGGAGGTCAGAGGATAACTATAGGACACAGGTCTTTCCTTATACCATGTGCTCTGGGCATTGAACGCATGGTCAGATCCAGCAGTAAGTATCTTTACTCCTTGAGTGATTTCCCTAGTCCTATAGTAAATGTTTTTATATTAAGTAAGAAATAAAGCACCAGAGAGAAAGACTAAGAGGGTAATAGAAATTGTGAACAAAGAAGCAAGAAATTATAGCTTATAGGAACAAGTATAATTTGGCTTTAATAATGCTGATATGATGATGGCAATGATAATTTAACTCAGATTCTGAGGAACCCATGTCAGGAACAGCAGATATTGTGTGGTAATCTTTAGTGTGCTGTAACTGGCACTAGTTTGAAGATGATAATTAATGTCCGTGGATATTTTTCTTTAGAATCCCAGAGAGACAGGTTTGGGGGCAGGATTTGGGACTGACTCCGTGCTTGAGAGGTAATTCTATGAGCAATGATAAAGCAGAAGCAAGTTTAACAGTGAGGAGCAGATGACACAAAAAAACTGAATTGACAATCTAGGTGTCTTTATGAAATGGAGAAGCTGATTTCTGGGGGTATGTGAGAAACAGTGGATTAAACACAGAATACCATTTTTTAGAAACCTGAATACTAAAAAAGTGAGAATATTTATATACCAGCCACTGTCAGTCACTGCTGGAGGGTGCTGGGGTTGGGAACATTAATTCCACGGAACTTCTGGCTGCCTGCCCTGAACACACAGAGCAGGCTCCGTTGGATAGAGAAAGCCTTCAGCAAAGAATTATAGATGCTGTAGCTTGGAAGTGTTTTAAGCAGGCATGAAAATGTTAAGGGCTGGAGAATGTGAGTTGAGTCCTGGAATACAATTATACCAAAGGATGGGTGTTGGCTTTGTTCTGAAGGAAGGAAGGCATTTTCTCACTGTCATAGGGTCTGTCCTAGCTACAAAGGATTGCATCTCTTACTAAGACTATGAGATTACTTTTCCTACCCACTTGGTGATGGCAGATCCCCTCTCCCAGTTTGGACTTTCCGAAAGAAAGATATAAGTATCTTTACTTAAGAGATTTATTGACCCTCCCCCCCGCCCAAAAAAGGTGTTTTACCACTAGGATATGTTTACTCAAAGGTGAGTATAAAAAAACGCTTTGCCTGTCAGGCACTATAATCCTGCATCCACTAACTAACCTCCAGCATGTGGTCAAAGAGAGAAAGAGTGTGTTAGTACACTGTTTGCAAAGTGGCTTTCAGACACGCTATTCCCAGTTCTTGGAATGTTAAGCAATTGACAAGGTAATTTCATGTCAGCTTGTCAGCTGTAGAACTGAGAGGAAGTGACACAGGGTTCTAGGATGAGCATGTGATGAGCACTGGAAAACTGGGACTGAGATCTGGGTTGGAACCCTGTTTAGCATAATGGGTTGAAATTTTTAAAAAGGTCATTAAAGGTTTTCCTGATGAACACTCTAAGTAACAGTGTGTTGGCAGAGGTTCCTGTCCTTCCCGATCCTGCAGCTGTTCAGCCCCAAAGAGACAGACAGAGGCTTACATTAATTATAAACTGGTTAGCCTATTAGCTCAGGCTTCTTATTAACTAATTCTTACATCTTATATTAGCCCATTATTCTTGTCTATGTTAGCCACATCGCTTGGTAACTTTTTCATTGAGACATTCTCATTTTGCTTCCTCTCTGTCTGGCTCCCTCTGAGTAGGGCTTTCTCTCCTCTGTGTCCGGCTTCCTCTGTGACGACTGCAGACAGATTTTTTTCTCTTCCCAATATAATTCTCCTGTTCTCATCGACCCACCTCTACTTCCTGCCTGGCTGCTGACTAATCAGTATTTTGTTAAAATACAAGTGACAAATCTTTACAAAGTACAAAATCATTGTCCCACAGCCCTCCCTCCCTCATTTTTTAAAAAACAAGAACTTTGAATTTAATCTCTCTTGTTTTGCTTTCTTCCTGACCATTATCCATAAAAACATGTAACTAACATTCTAAACAAACACAAACATCTATAATCCATTCTTTGGGATTGTAAGCATAAATTTCTAGGCTATTTTCTGCTGACTGGGGGCGCTGAGAATCTTATGGGGACCTAAAGAAAATTTAGAATTATGATCAAGTACTGACTGGAGTATTTTGTGAGGCTTGATCATCTCAACCAGCAGTCTTGAAACTGTTCTGGATGTAAAACTCAGACATCTGGGCCATCTCCTCCTAGCTGAATTTCTCAGGTGGTCTTTCTTGATCAAACCTGACTTTTCTTAATCCGGAATGAATCCACAGCTTCTCATTTCCTGTGGAAACAAAAGCAAAACCTCTTCTCCAAAGTAACATACCTTTAGACTTCAATTTTGAACTCAAGGCATTTTCAAAATATATGTTGGATTAATCTAGCAGCATTTTTATAATCAAGTGTCTGTTAGCAGCTTTTGTTCCTTCCTAAGCCATCAAACAATTTAAAGACAACACAATAACATACAGTATCCAGACTCTCTGTGCATTTTTCATCTTTATGTCACTTTATTTTAAACTCTATTACTTTTATTTTAATTTTGGTTTTTTGATACTAGGTTTCCCTGTGTATCTTTGACTGTTCTGGTACTCACCCATTAGACCAGGTTGTCCTTAAACTCACAGAGATTCTCCTGCCTCTGCCTCCCAAGTGTAGGGATTAAAGGTGTGTACCACCACACCTTGAACTCACGAAGATCTGCCTGCATCTGCCTCCCAGCTGTAGGGATTAAAGGTGTGTGCCACTATACCCAACTACTCTCTTTCTTTTTTATTTTAAGGACTTTATCCTTCTGTCTTTTCTCTCTCAAGCCCACACAGTAAACCATTTAGAGGTTTTCTTCATCTGAATCTACTTTTACTGTATATCTCTCTTTTTCTGACCACATGAGTCTTTAATTTGCTTAAGTGATCTGTCTAGGATTAAAGCTGTGGCTTTGAAGGCTGGATCCACCACATTCCTTAGTTTTCTGAGAATCTACTCTCATGGTGGAGGTACTAGCTGGAGCCATGTTTATTTCCAGAACTCTATTGAATTTTAGGGTCCCTGCCACCATCAAGAAGCATGGTATCAGCTATTCATAAACACCATTTAAGTGTTTGGAGGCAGGCCTATTAAAAGAGCTGCAAGGCTTTGCAGCTAAAATTGAGTCAGGAAGCCTCCCTTAAATGAGGCTCACTTGCCTCTAGCAAACAGAGCCCACCTGAGAAAATGCTACCAAGAACTCATGCATAACACTGTTCTTTTTTTTGTCTAGATTTCCTTCTCAAATTCTCTCAGGTTTTAAGTGGATTTAGCTGTCCACATTAATGCCATTTGTTGACAGAAGTTTCTGTTCCACCCAGTCCCTATCTCAGTTGGTAGAGCATGAGACTCTTAATCTCAGGATCATGAATTTGAGCACCACCTTGGCCACCCAAAATAGCTATTAATCTTCTTCTACCACACCCCCTTTATTGTGGCAGAATACAATCTAAGGAGTAAATCTCATGACTCCTCACTGATGATTATTTCTGCCCCTTTCATAAAAGTAGGCTTTCATTCAGGACATCATTTCCTAACATGTAGCAACTATAAAAGTATGTGGTCAAGTGTAGTTTCAGGTTTTTAATATCCTTATGCCAGGTCTGTTAGTAAAAAGAAAAAAAATAGCTTGCTCTGTAACTCTTCAAGCAAAATTGAGGGAGGGGTTTTTCTCCTTAGTAGATTTGCATATGCAGCAGTATGTCCAGAGATATAATTGAGTACTAAAGAGTGGTACAGCTGCTGCCCTGTGCTGGCGAGAATGGGTCTTCCCACAGAGAGGAACTGCTCCGTTAGTGTGAGGAAGTTGAAAGGAAAGTTGAATAGGAAGTCAGAAACTTTATCTTGTTTGGAAGACTAGAGTGATAAATGTTTGAAATCAGAATTAAGAACTCAAATACAAGGATGTGTCTTCATCAGTTTAAGATAAGCAAACAAAAGGCATAGTTATTTGCTTGGACTTCAGATTATCTCTTTGTACCCTTGATGAGATGTTCTCATGTTGTTAGCTTTTACATATGATCAAGCCTCATGTAATTCCCTTGAAGTGAGTTGAAATAGGAAAGCTCGTTATCACCACGACACATATAGGGAGTTTCTACCTTGCATATATTGACTAAATTCTCTAAAGCTGATTTTATTCTTTAATACAAGGATGACTCAGCCAACAATGGAAATAAAATTATTTCAAGGGAATCTCATGTGGTCACACATATTGTTTTGCTGTAATGGGATTCTGTTAATATCAATACATTTTTGAAAATATTCTCAGTTCACATGATCAAAAGGAGATAGAAGGGAAATGACTCCCTGAGTACTTAATTAGCACATAAAAATTGTATTTGAGAACAGAAGGAAGAAAAGAAATGTGCCATTTTCTTAGCATTTCAATTCCTTTGAGTCTGGAAACTTATTAGATATCACACACACACACACACACACACACACACACAGAGCTAGATTATCTTCAATTTATACATGTCTGATTTTTTCTGTCTATTCTAGGTATTTATAAAACATTTTCCTATCTGCACCTATGTCTAATTGCACACCATTAATACCTGTATGTAGGTTTATATAGACATATCCATTTCCAATGCATATGTTGAATGCTATCACGCATTTTCAGCCAAGGCAGTCTGGTACAGAGGCCAATTGGATTCTGTTGGTCAGTGAGTCTTGGTGCACTGTGCTGCAGATGCTCTTAGCAAAAATCACACTTTCTGGACACGGGTCAGAGTAAATTCTCAAATGCATTATTTTTTCACTGCAGCTCTCTGCCATTTACTTTGTTCTCTGAAAAAACAGCCCTGACCCCAAATGGAAATACACAAAGAAAAATAAAATGAAAAATCCATTTGGCAAAACTACTCAAAGATGCAAAGGAAAGTTTCAAATGAGGCTTAAGGTATAGCATGTACACATTCAGTGGTCAGTTTGGGTTTGGCTGATGTCACTTGATATCATGACAGTAATCATAAGAATCATTACACATTTGAGAATTGAATAATAATTGAATAGTTGTTACTCAATTGAAATAATCAGGCAGAATGGATTTTGATATTATATTGCAATTTCTGTGTGTTCAAAGAGAATATAAAGACAATTTCTGGTATTTAAGTAAACTACCAAATGTAAACCATCAATCCCTTGGAAATAAATCAAATGCTTTAAAGAAAGCATCCTCTTACTGTCAGTCCAGACTGCAACCCAATGGGCTGAGTTCACAGGTTGGTGACGACCATCAAGTAACTGTGTCTTCCTGATAGACTTGAGGTTCACAGAACTTTGTGGCTCAGCCAATTCACAAGACTCAGAGGCTCTTCCCAGAGATTGTATAAACAATAAATACTTCTTGGAAAAAAGGCACTAATAATTGATGGAGTTGCATCAATGTTTCACAGGGGAGCCTGGGTCTATACCTTTCATGAATCATCACACATCTATGGTGGGATTTTTGATAATGAAGCTGTCTATAAGTCGCCCATGATCCTGTAGGTAACTCAGTAATCTCATTGGTTTACCGAGATAGACTTTGTTCTGCTGCTTTCTTTTCTATCCCCTGCTAACTGGCACTTCTGTGCATCTCTCTGAAAAATTATACAACAATTTCAGGGTTAAAAAAATACATCCAGGAGACAGGAAAGGAAGGAAGGAATAGTCCAAGCGAAGAGAAGCCTGGAGATAACTTTCAAAGCAGCTTTTCTCCACAGACAAAGAAAGAAAGGTTTTATTTTTTTTTTTAATTGGGGAAAGGCATAGTAATATAAGAATGACTCACCACATGGGAAGACAAGACCATTCCTGAGCATGCTCAGTTGAAGATCATGATGCATACATGTTCAAATATGGAAATATGGTGGAAAGGATGTCTTCCATGCTTGAGAACTTAGTGTTGCAAGAGAAAAATTTTCAGGGGATGAACTAAAAGAGTTAGTCAGATTGAGAGTGATTTTGTCTAGCTCCTTAGAACACAGGCCAGAAGAACCCAACTCTTCCCCAAAGGCATTTTGGGATGCGAGTATTAGCATTAGATAATGTTTACCAGGGAAGATGTTCATTTCACATAGGATCTATGTGGAAACCACTGCCCACTATTTTTTCTTCTAAATGATTGAAGCCATTATAGCTAAACTGCTTGAATGATTGACCACTCCCGATGGGAAAATCAAGGCAGGACTGTAGTCTCGCTTACCCTCTACCAGTTCCCAGTCTGGTGGAACTGTAAGCCTTACTGGAGTAGATACTGAAGGCCTGGTAATGACCACAATTTCAAATGCTACCACTCTTTTAGGGAGTTTATCAGCTGCTAAAGAGTAAATATTTATCACTTATTTGAACACTCATCAAAGACAACATGTAGCTAAAAGAAACATTATAAACTGAGTGAAGAAACTTTAAGTTAGCTGCTGATGCCTTGTGGATGCTTCCCCATAAAAACGGACTTATCACAGTTGTTGTGGCCACCAGTGGCTCTATCTTGTGACTCCTGGTGCCCAACAACAGCCTCACTGCATTCCTGATAGCTGCATATTATCATTACTTCAGATAATCTTCTTTTTAATATTTATTTATTTATTTATTTATTTATTTATTTATTTATTTATTTATTATGTATACAATATTCTATCTGTGTGTATGCCTGCATACCAGAAGAGGGCACCAGACCTCATTACAGATGGTTGTGAGCCACCATGTGGTTGCTGGGAATTGAACTCAGGACCTTTGGAAGAGCAGGCAATGCTCTTAACCTCTGAGCCATCTCTCCAGCCCCTTCAGATAATCTTTATATGACCCCAACCTTTAGTGGTATAGACGGCCTTATTCATACTTTGGACTTCACTTTCTGGTAAGAAAAGAGTTCCTCCAACACTATCTCTGGCCGGTGGAACAACCACTCACTGGCGTAAGCAACACTCAGCTCTCTCTCCATGACTCATTCATGTGTCATCTTTCTGGTTCACAACTTCCTTGTGTTGTTCAGGTAGATTTCAATAAAACCTCTCCAAATATCTGCTCATCTTTATCACAGGTAGGGTGGGTCAAGCAGTTTGCATGAAACACCTTTTGAGCCTCATAGCTGCCAGCTCCAGGTACACCTAGCTGAATCGGTGAGAGGGAAGCTGAAGAGTTCCCTAAAGCAACAGAATTGAAACTGGAGATAAGAAGGGCTGTAGATGTACTGAGAAGTTATGGAACTGTGGAGAGGAGAAGAGAGACCACACATGAAGGGAAGCTACGTAGAAAAAAATAAACCAAGACTGTAGGGGCAAGAGCCTCCAAAGAACTGTGATATTTTAGGGGGCTATAGATGTCAGCTAATAGAAGACTTCTAGGGAACCCCCAAGTCAACTAGGATGTCTAAAGGCTAAGAGCCTCAGTATCCAGAGCTTACAGTTCTAATTCTAGAGCTGGTCTCCGGACTGCTTATACTTAAAGTCTGCAATATAAACATGGCTTTGAGAATGCAGAGTTGTAAGCCTCTGGTTCTCAAGACCCAGAGCTAAAAGCTCAAGGCTTTGAAAATACAGTTCATAAGTTTATGGAGCTTGGAGTACCACAAGGATGCTAACATTAAGGCAGTTATTCATTGTCTGTTTGTGATATCCATCCAAATGAAGCAAAAGAACCATCAGGTGATCTGTGATTCTTGTAGATTCCTCTGGAGGGCTTTATCTGAAGCCAAAGCGAAGATAGAATCCATAATTGTTATTTGGAGATGGGGGGGTTGCTCTTCCACCCAGAAATTGGTAGTAAATGATAACAAAGCCTGTTTGTTTTTTATTCACTTCAAAACAGTCTGGAGTTTTCTTCAGAGTTTCACAAATTAAAACAATCATCATCATCATCATCTCAGGGCAAGTACTTCATTTTTAAGTAGTTAATATATTTATATATTTATTTATTTATTTGTGTTTATGCCACAGCATATGTAGGGGGCCAGAGGACAACATCACCATCTTCTCTGTTGAGACATTGTCTCTGCTGTCTATCTCTTAAGCTTTTGGGAACTCGCCTGACTCTGCCTCCCATGTCACCACAAAAGGATGGTGATTACAGACATGTGCTATACTGTCAAGCCTTACATGGGTTCCATAGATTTGAATGCAGGTCGTCATGTTTTCAAGGTAAGCACTTTATCTACTGAATCATCTCTTTCAAGCCCCAGATGATCATTTTATACCAGACTATAAAAACATGATTCATGATCTTTATTTAATGTATGAACAATTATTTTAAGTAATGATTATTTTCGTTATCAAATAACACTTATATCACATTAAATAATCTATCTAATGCCTTATATTATTACTAAATAATGTAATTTTTATGAGCCACCTAATATTTTCAAAACATTAAAGAAGGATTTTATGGGATTGATGTTTACGTATGAATTGTTTTCTTTTAAAAATAATCACTTCTTTTCTTCTTAAAATATTCTTTCCACAAACCCCTTTGAAAGCAAAGTATATCTATAATTGACTTTTTTTTTCCTATAAAAGTATTAATTACTACTGGACTCTGTCTCGACTTTAAGCAACACCAGAAATTCTTTTTAGAGGTTGCAAAAAGGAAAAATTAAATGAAGCACTTCCTAGTTAGCATTCCTTTTCCTTCCTCCAGAAAGGAGACATTGCTGCAATCCTAACTTTTTAATTTATACTTAATGAAGCACAACAGTGATTTCTAATTGCTATTCATCTTAATAATTAATGAAATTACATTGTAAGAATTTCTATATGTGTAGACTGTTCTCGACATGTCCAGTGTGATTCCCAATGAATGGTACTTCACAAGGTCTTGGACATAGCTTTCACTCCACAGGGAAGCGCTGGATCTCGGCAGTAACTAGTGAAGACCTGAGATCAAACACAGAGCCCTATGGAATGCCATCTTTCAAGGTAGCCTAATAAGCCTGAAATGTCAAGTGAAATCTTGTAAAAATGGAGTTTAAGCCACAATAATGGCCCATCACAACTGTCAAGCTAGTTCTCCAAGTGATATATATTTAAGATTGATGATTTCAAAAGCTCCGGGAAGTGAAGGGCTTCTAGAAAAATGACCCAAAGCAAATGCTTGATCCCAAATACAAAAGAGTAAACTTAACCAAAAGCTGTCATGGAAGCAATTTGTCTTGTACCATTACAAAGCAACACACACAGTAACTAACCCAACCAGAAGACAAGGTGAAGAAAGATGGGAAAACAAAAGCCTATGCTGCTCATTTACAGCACTTATAACCAGGCAGCTGAACTCTCTCTACACAGGCACACTGCTAGAACTTTACATTCTAGGTCTGTCAGATAGACTACAGACTGTCGAATCTGTGGCACACGACGGGGTAGGCTGGGCATCCTATAAAAAGAGAAGTCTGGAGAGCCCAGAAAGCTGAGGTTAGGGCAGATTCCTGATCAGATAAAATTAATTAGCATCGTTCGAATAAGAACAATTCTTTCTCTGTAACAGTCTGTTGGAATTAGTAATAATAAGACTATTTTTTTAAAAAAAAATCCTCAACGGGCATCTCAACTCTAGTGTAGGCAGTAAGAACAGAGTTGTGAAATCTCTCTGAAGTCTGTAAACTGAACACCCAGTACTTTGCTTTGGAGACAGAGAAGGCAGAAAGACAAGCTTATGGAGAATAATTAATTAAAGTCAGAAATAACCTTAGAATAGAAAAATTAGCACAGTGAAAAAATTCTTTTAATTTCTCCCAAATCAGAAACAGTTTAAAGACTGAAGCAGAAATGTGAAGGGTCCTTCTTTAATGATGCTGGAGATTTTTGTTGAACACTAGGGGATTTAGTTGTTCTCTTAAATCATTTGTTTGTGCTTTCATTCATGTAATTACTCATTCATTGACTGATATGTTCTTTTGTCCACTCATCTAAATAAGATTTTCTGTTTCTTAGGTCCTGGGCATTGAACACTTACAAGTGTGTGCAGCAGTGCCTGCCTTTGAAGTACTTAAGCTGATTGACAAGCACAGAAATCAGTGTTATAATAAAATGTAGTATAATTTAATATGCTCAAGAGGATCCCGGCAGTTCTTAAATCTAATTGTGTCACTGTGATGAGGATGGTCAAGGCGCCTTTCAAAGAGGGCATGCTGTTTGATCTGTTTCCCATGATGAGTTGAAATTTATCAGGGAAACTACAAAATATATACTTAAACAGAAAGACTATATCAAGGAACAATGACATTTGCAGGTAATTAGAAATGAAAAATTTGAGCCTAATTTTCTATTCTGCTTCACATAATTGCATATTCCAGGCAATAGGTAATCAGATTTATATGCAGTGAATGAGCAGATCAGTAAATGGAATAATATTTCTTAGGAAAAGAGTGAATATTTTTAAAAATAATGGTAGTCTTGATTCAAAGGCCAAAAAATCCAAGTGAAGTAAGCTGCTTAAAAAGCACTGAACTTCCCTCTGTAGTTATTTAATAATTACTAAGCAGGATGTGTTAAATGAGGGGGTCATAATTTCTCCATAATTAGTAACAACCAAGATACATTTATTTCTTGTAGGTATGTTCAGTTGGAATCCTGAGAAAGAGTTTTCCTCCAGAGGTGGTTGAAAGTACTAGCAATGAGCAGTGAGAAGCCAGCACAGAGAGAATAAGATGTGGGAAAAGCTACAAGGAGCTAAGAAAATGTGAAATTAGATTCGTGACCATCCTTCAGACGTACTATGGAGGCAAGTCTCTGTGGCCTCTGGTAACTATTGTTCCAACCCCACTCCTAAGATGTCAGCTTGTAGATTTTACAAAGATCATGCAGTTGTTTCTCTGTGCCTAGATTATTTGAAAAATATCTTAAAAGCTCAACTGTGGTACTATTATGGTTTACAGAATATTTTTAAAATTGGAAATATTGTTACTGCTACCAACTACTCATGGAAACTTAAAGTAGCCATTGGATTAGCTTTATTGATAAAGTAGTTCATTATTAGTACTAATAATAATGTTGCTCTTTTTGAAAGAAGCAGAGCAGAAGTATTGCCTTAGGTGTTTTCCTTGTCACTGTAGCAAAATATCAAACAGAAGAAACATAAAGAAAAAAGGACTTATTCTGGCCCATCAATTAAGAAGGATCCAGGTTTTCAGAACTGAGAAGGCATAGGGATGAGGCTCTTTCCATGATAAGAGGAGCTTGCTGTGGGGTTTGTTGTTTCTTGAAGGATTAAAAAGCAGAGAACCCCAATAGGAATGGGGTGGAGATTTGGGGGCATTGTAAGTTATGAGGCCTGATTTTGAGAGACTAACTATTCCTTTAGATCCCACATTTTAAGTACTTCACAGAATCCTCTAAGCAACTATCATCTGTACACCAACTCTTCAACCACAGCTTATGGGGCCTTTACAATCAGCAAATGCAAGAATATGTCTTTTTCAAAGATTCACTTCAGGTTGGTTTTCCTCTCTCTCCAAATAGATTCCTGATATTCGCTAATAGAGCAATTTAAAATTTCAGGTCAAAAATTTGGTTAAATATAATCTTAACTTAGGTTTTTCTCAATGCAGATTGAGAAATGTTAAAGGTAGTGTCATCTGTAAATTCTTTATTTATAGATGTCATCTTAGAAAACAGAGGTGAGGCAAGAGAAAGAAAAGCCAGGAAGAAGGAAGATCCAGTGTTGGATAATCTATGAAGTAACTCATTTTCGTAGACAATATCTCATGTTTCTTTGGCAACTTGAGACTCTTCAGAATGTGCAAGCTTCCAAATTCTTACTATCTGGTCCATTTTGTCCGTTTTGTCCTTTGGTCCATTCATTGTTCTGATTCAGTGCTATGCATTCTGTATGAAGCACACACATCATAGCTGGTAGCATATACAGTTCCCCATGGACCTCACATACCTCAGTTCAGAATTGGTGTGTGGGGCGGGGAGCAATGCAGGTGATTTGAGCCCAAGCCAAGGTTGAGAACAAGTGGTCAGAAGTGGTGAAACCCCTGTAGGGCCTATGATGATAATGCCAGTAGCTACAGAAATGATGCAGTAAAGGGGTGGGCAATGGTGTCTGAGAAGTATTCAGTTTAAATACTGTGTGTTCTTTAACATTGGAATATGTTACAAAAGTTAAATTCCAAAATTCATAGGTACTGTGGACTTATTGACTAAAACACCGCAGGTTAGCACAGCCAGGCTCCACACTTCACTTTGTCGTCATTGTCAAGAAATTCTAGTGACCTTTCTCCTCCTCCTCTCCTTTCCTAAGGGAAGAACCCCAAATCTTAATATAAATTAGTACTCCTCAAACACAGTGTCAGGATGACTTCGTACTCTTTAAAAACTGTTGGCAATCCCCAGATACTCTAATTGATATGGATGACATATACAATGTTTACAATATTAAGTATTAAGGTAAAAGTAAAAAAACCTTTCTAGTGGAGTTTAGAACAAAAACAATCACATTGTATATGAACAGCAATATTTCATTACAAACATAACTTTGTTTCTTCAAGCTGAAGATGGTAATAAAATACACTGAGTTTTTAAAAACCCCAATGTCTAAATTCGTAATGGGAGCTATTACTCCATATCTGCTTTGGTTAACTCTGCTGAGATACCGCATGGAACACACATTCTAACAAACTCCACTCTCTGCCCATGAGGCAAATGTGGAGAAATAACAAGTGCCATCTTGCTATTGCTATGAAGTCATTTTGTCCTTGCATATTCTCTAGGGCAGTCTCAAGCATTCTCAAAATTTTCTGGATTGCATTTTGAGAATTTCCAGCCACGGGTAGGTCTGTCTCCTCTTATGCCTTAAATCTCAAAATTGTGCTCCTGTCAAAGCTGTCCTCCCGTCATACATTTAAGGTTCCGGCATCTTCCCTGAGCTCCACCATTCTCTTGCATCTTTAGTACTTGCTTAAATGATCCAAATGCTTTCAGGAAACATTACCCAGTTCTCTTACTTCTGCTTATTTGGTGAGCATTTTCTTCTTGCATGATTGACATTTACTTGTTTGATCTGCCTTATAACTTCAAAACCTCATACCCTGTAGTCTGTGCCTGTGTTCAGTAGTGTAGTCAATCAATTCCACTTGAAAATACACCATTGATTTTTATTCTGCCCTTTTTCTGCTGGTTTGTTTTATCATCCAAATACTCGAACACAAATTAGCCTATCATGATAAACTGAGACTTCATAAATCTGTAAGAGAAACTCAGATGTAGGCTTGAGTCTATCCGTCCTGAAAGAGACACGTTGTCCTGTACATCTGGTTTGTTTGCAAACCCTCCCAAGTATTTATGTGGGATAGGCCAGACAATTTTGTTCCCTAGGGAATGGCAGCAGAAAAAGGTAGCCACTGAATGCAGAGAAAGGCATCACTTCCATCTGTGATTCATGACTCTATGTTTCTGTCTTCGCATAAACCTGATGTTAGGGGTGAAATGGCAGAAAAGAATGCCACTGAATTTCAGAATTAAACGGTGTGGTTCAGACACTGCAGTGTTGCTGATGAACAGCGTGGCTGGTACTGATGAACAGGTTTTTCCAATCTTTCATTTTGCATACCTCAAATGGTCTTGTTCTCTAAATCACAGATTGACAGCTTATGAGCATTTAGGCATTTCTAATATATGAGACTCTTTTTTCATTTTTTAAATAATTGTTTGTAATGAGCTCTATTTTTTTTCTCTATTCTCCTTTCTTTCTCTTCTCTGGGATTGTGAATTGTAGGCTGGTTTTCTTTGCTTTATATCTAAAAGCCACATATGGGTGAGTACATGATATTTGTCTTTCTCATCTGGGTTACTTCCGTCAATATGATCTTTTCTAGATTCATCCATTTGCCTACAAATTTCAAGATGTCATTTTTTTCACTGTGTAGTATAGTACTCCATTGTGTAAATGGACCACATTTTCCTTATCCATTCTTTGATTGTGTACATCATTTCCTTGTCTTTCTTACATGGTCTTCATCTCCTGGGTACACTATCACATGCTTAAATGAAACCCTGTTTTCTATATGCTTGGCTTTTGCATATCTACCTGATTTTCTATGCAAGTTCTTAGAATCACCGCTTCTTAGAATCACACTCTATTCACCTCACTACCGCTCACCTAAATGGCTCTTTCCTATCCTCTCTCTACCCTTTCCAAATCTTTGCTGTTATCCTCAAAGCTTTTCCTTATGGCTCATGAAGAAATGGGAGTTGTCTGAGTGAACTTCCACCTTGATCTGAGACATCATTCTCTAACTTTGTCTTTTATTCCTTGAGATGTTATGTCGGTGGCTTGGGCTCTGTGTCCGGCCAGTGCTCTTCTGAATTGGACCATGGCTTCTGTTCTACTCAAGAACATTTTTCTCTTTTCATCCTTAGGATTTCTTTCTTATTGGATCATTGCCATTAATATGCAAATATTCTGTTTCTTCTCTCATTTGAAAAGATACTGTTTGATAATAATTTTATTTCCAGTCACTCTCCTAATTATTCCTTATAGCAATAGCAAATCTCTCAAAAGTAACTTCTCATCTTCTCTCCTCTATTCTCTTTCAACTACTCCAATCTATTTTTCTGTCCTCCAATGTGAGTAGAAAAAAAATACACCGGAGCTTATTGCTACTTCTGTAGTGTTTAATCTAGGAAGCAATTCTCAGTCTCTTTTTAAAAAGTATTTTATCATTATTTTGTTGGGGGTGTGCACATGTGTGCATGTGTGAGAGCATGCTTGTGTGGGTGTAAAGGTCAGGGGATAGCCTTTGCCACTTTTAGACATATGCTGGGATCCAACTCTGGTTAACAGGCTTTTGAGGCCTTTACACACGGAGCCATCTCATCCGCTCCAGTCAACACTCTTTATCTTCTTGTGCCCATTATCATTTGGCTTAATCACTGTTTACTCCTGGAGACACTCTGTGCCCAGCACTGTCAGTTCTTCTGCCATTGGATGGCTGCTCATTTTAAGTCTTTCTGGCTAAATTTCCAGAGTCCATACTCTTCATTTTCTGAGCTTGCTCTGTGGTGTTATCCCATCTGTGCCCTTGGTTCCAAAATCCACACTGTGATATCATTATTCCTGAGAAGTAATTTCCTGGGTTTCTGTTGGTGGCAAGAGCTTATTATGTTTTAACAAAGCAGGTTTGGTTTCCACCAGCTTCCTCCTACCTATATTTAGCCATGATTGCTAACATACTGGTTTTTTTTTTTCCTCTCTTTCTCTCCCAACTTCAGGATACTGATGAATGATATTTATCTTTTGCAGAAATTGCGATTCAAAAAATGAAAAGCATGTTGTTGGGATTACAAAGGAATGGAAGAAGAGAAGTGAGTCTCAGAGTCAAGGTTAGGAATTTAGTGATGGTACCGATAGAAGAGAAGGGAGCCTAGTGTCTATTTTCCCAGTTAGTCAAAGAGCCACCATCACTGAGGATTCTAAGGGGCACAAAGTGAACCAAGCTGTGAAATTTCAACTAGCTATATTCTTGTATATTGAGTCCCAGAGATCACTTGATTATGGTCACTTTCCACACTGTTAATTAATGCTACAAATGAATAAAAATGTATGATATTTCATGTTCCTGAGGAAAATTATATTGCTAATGGTCTCACATTTTGCGTACATCGCATTATACTCTTTGGACAGTTATATTACAATTCCGACGGCTTACTCTCCTCTGAGGGGAGGGGACTCAGCACAATTCTGTTAATCCTATAGCCTGTCCTCCACGTGTCTCCTTTGCTGCTTTTCTGCGCTTCTAATGTCAAGTGGACTAGTTCTGGCCTGCTGCAGACACCTTCCAGGCTTGTCCGTGTCCGTACCATCCTGGAAACTCAACATGTCCACACTATCTCAGTGCTAATCTCAGGGCCGCAGCCACGACCACTGCCCACTCTTCAGGTGTCACTTGAGCTGACACTGGATTCCTCCAGGTTGGCGCTCCTGCAGGCGACTGCCCACTCTCCCGCAGCATATGCTCAGGATCTGCGATCCTCTTGTCACGGCACCCATGTCCTGAGCGCATCTAAACATCAGGGTGGCTTAGCAGTGTTTTGGCAGGCTGTGAAGGTTATTGGCAATACATATGTGTTGGAAATATGGTTATATTCCTGCTGTGCTGTTTTTTAATGCACAGATAACAAAGTTTCAGACTTTTTTCATATTCCAGTATTTACCAAAATATATATTTTGCCCCCAAAATAGATATTTCTAAGGTTAAATTTGGAGTAGTGTGTTATAAGAATAACATAGAAAATGTGTAGTTGGTATTGGTAAATTGTGATTATTATTGTTATTATTATTATTAAATCAAGAGAAATGACCTAAATTAATAAAAGTGAATTAGAGTCACTTTAATTTTTACTAAATCATTAATACTTTATTCCCATTTAGATATTTCCTTTACTTTAGGTATTGATACTAGGCCTTCATGCTGTGATCCTCATTTTTTTCTGACCATTTTATTAGATGTTTGATTAGGTTTATTGCTCTTCTGTTTCAAGGATGAAAAATATTCTTTCTGGTAGTGCTAACAAAAGTCACAGACAGGAGTATAAAACTTGCAAACTTTACACTAAAACTTGCCAACCTTATAATTTTTTCCATTTTTTCTTTTATTGTTTTTATTGTGCTATACATTTTTCTCCACGCCCCCTTTTGCTGTCTCTCTCCTTCTACCTCTGATATGGCCCCCACGCCCCCAATTTTCTCAGGAGATCTAATTTTTTTCCCTTTCTATTTAGATCCATGTCTGTCTCTATTAAGATCCTCTTCGTTATCTAGGTTCTCTGGGATTGTAAATTGTAGGCTGGTTTTCTTTGCTCTAAGTCCAAAAGTCACTTATGAGTGAGTACATATTGTATTTGTCTGGGTTACCTCATTCAATATGTTTTTTTTCTCAATCCATCCATTTGCCTGCAAATTTCAAGATGTCATTATTTTTTTACTGCTTAGTAGGACTCCATTGTGTAAATGTATCACATTTTCCTTATCCATTCTTCAGTTGAGGGATGTCTAGGTGGTTTCCAGATTCTGGTTATTATGAACAATGCTGCTAAGATGAACAGAGTTGAGCACACGTCCTTCAAAATTATAATTTAACAAACAAGAAAGTCTTCATGCTTTTAAATGTGATTTGAGTTTTTGAAACACATTTTTCCTTTTGTAGTATTGAGTATGTCTATTGCTATCTTTGTTCAGTTCATGTTTAGGTAGTCAAGTTGTAAGTTTTATGGGTGTAGCTTCTGACATTTCTTGCAGAAACAGTCTCTAGCAAACCCCCAGATGCCTCGGCTCTTATAATCATTCTGCTCCCTCTTCTCTAAGGTTCCTTAAGGCTTAGATACAAGATGAAGAAAGCTCAGGGTGCCTCACCCTAACAAGTGAACTACAAGCAAATAACTCATGTTTAGAGTGTGAGAAATATTCACCCCAGATAAGAGTACGTTAATTGGCTATCCAAAGTCAAATAATCAGCCCTGAAGACATATATCCAAGGAATATTATACAGAGAGAGCAGGTTACTTTAATAATAATACATGCATGTAACAACAATTAGTGATAAGAGGCCATTAATCTGAAAGAGAGCAATGAGAGGCACATGAGAGGACTTGAAGGGAAGGAAGGGAAAGAAGAAATAATGTAGCTATATTGTAATCTCAAAAATAAAATGATTTTAAAGAGGTAATGGGTATTATTGTTGAAATTTGACAAGGTCTATTAATATGAAAAAACAAACCAAACATAAACCAGCTAGACAAAGTAACAACTGAAAGTACGGTACATAGATGTCAGTAAAAAATGTACATATACTTAAGTGTGAATATAAAATATATAATATCTTATAACCCCTCCCATTTTAAATTTTGTTAATAAAAGGCAACATATCACTTTGGAGAAGGCTTCCACACTCTCATTTTAATGAGTACAAGGTGTTCACAAAGTAGACATATTGTGGTTTATTTAGCCAGGCTCTTACACTTCAGGGTTGGCGATTTTCTATTTCTGTTGTAATAAACAATGCTAGGGTGAACATTATATACATAAATCTTTATGCACATCCTTAGTCATTTCTTTAGGATGAATTACTAAAAAAATTGCTGTGTTAAAGCATATGCAGATTTTATTTATTTACTGTAACCTGGTTTTTAGTCATAATATAGTAAATGCACTTTGGAAACAATGAATATTCAAGAAGAAAAATAGGAAAATATGCTACAGCACACATATCTTTTCAGAGATAAGATTATTAACATATTTTAAAAATTTATTTTCACAATTCTTTATTAGCATGCAAATATATTTTAATATGCATATTTATCCTTTTTAATATGTGTGGCTAATGAATATTGGCTTTTGTACCCCTGAAATATTGAATCATAATTTCACCTCTTGTAGACAATAACGTGGACATATAATGTTCTATTTAACAAATTCTTTATTAGTCAACCTTTAGGCTATTTATAGTTTGAACTCTATAATCAACTAATAGGAATTCTTGTATGAGTGTCTTTGCAAATGTATGAAAAGTAGTGATTCAAGGAGGATTATGAAAAGGAAGCAACCCAGTGTTTTGAAATGTATAATGCAGAAAAGTTTTTTGTGGAATATTCAAGACAATATTGCTATTTTCTTGTGATGTTATATCTGCTCTGTGATGTGGATCAAACAATGCATTCTGAATAAAATGATCTTTCAGATTATTAGACTCTAACATTGAATGGTGAATAGGTGTCTCTGATACCCACTAAAAGGCTGAAATGCCATCGCTGTTCAGCGGAGCCCTGATCCTTGCTTGGGTGGTTAACACCTGACTGTACTGGTGTCGACCAGTTAACTCTTCCGGCTCAGCACTTCCCCCATCTCTGCTGATGAAAGTAACTGCCTCAATCATTTCTCACGTGTCCTCCATTCTCCTCCAAAACCTTCCCTTAGAATTGTATCCTATACTCATCGCTTCCTGTTCCTGTAATTTCTTTTCTTAGCATGAACTGCTCTTTCTCTCACAATCTCTCCTTCACAGAAAATCATTTATTTCCATTATTAGAAGATAGACGTCACAAGGATAGACACTTTTATTAATATAGTCTATCGATATAATCTCCACAGAAGGAGGCTTAGATCTGAGTAGGCACTGATTAAATAGAGTCCACAGATGTAATGTATTTTTCTTAGAGGGTGTCTCATCTCTGCCGGCAAGCCTTTTAGAGTTTCAATGGAGCAATTCTACAACAAGAGTACAAGACCTTACACTAGCAAATAAAACCCCAGTACTGGGAATGGGTTACACTTTTTTGAATTGTTTCCAGTCGAGCTACATGGACCTTCCATGCACTACAGACTATTGCTAATATTCTTGGCTGCCCTCCAGAACTTGACTGTAAGATCTTGTTGCTGAAAACATCACACAATTGAGTCCCAGGACACAGGAAAACAAGTTCAGCTTACTTGGAAGTTCCTGACTAACTTTTTTGGTTGGAAGGTGCTATTAATGTTCCAGAGGAGAAAAGCAATTCTCTATTACAGGCACCTGTGAACACTGTAAACTACAAAAATAACTGGCCTGATAAGAAATGACCACTGGTACAATAGTAACATAAATATTATCAGAATAACCAATCACTTTCTGATTGGATCTAAAGCCCATTTCATGAGGTGGAACCCACAACTGGCACTATTAATGAGGCCAAGAACTTTTGGCTAGATAAGTCCCAGGTCCTACAGGAAAACCTGGCTCTATTATTCTGTTAAATGAATAACAGTATTAAAACAACTCAGTGACTTATCACTAAAACTACACATCAGAGCATCTCTAAAGTCTCTTCAGAGAATCTAGCTTCTCTTTGCAGGACAACAGTTTAACACAGAGTGCCTTAACTGGTCAACATGCAGAGAATAGGAGACAGTGGAGATCTTTGCTCCAAATGAGGGACACACACATCCCACCCTTCCCCGAAACTGGAGCAGTCATGGCAGTGTTGTGCGTGGAAAGATTTTAAGAACCAGAAGTGATGGATTTTCATCAGTAAACCAGAGTTTCAGGAGACAACAGGGCAGTGTGCACATGAATGCACAGCAGTCACAGCGGCTGCTCAAGGTGTACACAAGCTCCAGTCAGATAAAACCCCAGCAAGGGGAGGAATGGTATGCCCAAATCCCACCACTATCTGATAGGCTGCTGATGTAGTATAGCTTGAAAAGGAAAAGTCAGCGTTCTTTAATGATATGTCCCTGGTGGGTTAACCACTCACCAGGGCAGGTGCTACTCTCAATACTAGCTACATAACATAAGTTAGACTGAAGGAGAAATGAAAATAAATAGTTGGTAGGAAGGCATGGGTAGGTGGAGAGTGTGCTTGAGGAGTTAGGAAACTGATGGGGGTCAATATGCTCAAAATAAATTGCATAAAATTCTTAAAGAAGTAACAAAATATTACTAAAACAAATACAAATTTTAAAAGGTTTAAAATAATGTGAATTTATAGCACTAATACCCTTTATACTCTCACTTGAAAGACCTCAGTTTTCATGAATACCAGAAATAGGTTGGTTCAATTAAGGCCATTTTAATTTATACATCAGCAGTAGACAGTTTCATCTAGAACTACCATTTTCCACCCATTCCACTCACTTATATGTTCATTAAATTTTATATCACTTCTCAAGCCTCTCCTGATAATTTTATCATGCAGAATTTTTAGTTTTTGATGGTGTTTCTAAACTAAGAATTTGTTAAGTGGCAACCAGAGTATCATCTATAATCCCCTAATTCCAATAAAAGCCACATAATAGCATCTAGGATGATCTATGGAGT
The DNA here is from genome assembly GCF_037038515.1 of Microtus pennsylvanicus. Taxonomy (NCBI): domain Eukaryota; kingdom Metazoa; phylum Chordata; class Mammalia; order Rodentia; family Cricetidae; genus Microtus; species Microtus pennsylvanicus. Next base: position 18,082,172 of record NC_134594.1, read on the forward strand.
CATTAGAATTATCCTGTCCATGAAAAATAGAATAAACAAAATATAATACATGAAATATGTCTTGAATAGCTTTTGATATGAAAAGAAAATTAAAATCCTTTGAACAAACAACATTTTGAATGTTTATGGGAGAGTCCATGAGCATTTGCAGTAATTTTGATAGTTTATCAAACAATTTTAATTAAAGCAATTTCCTTATGGGGCAATCATGTCACTCATAAAAGTCTGAAATATGTATTTAAAATTTCCTAGGGTTATAATAACACAAGTCTGAAGCATAAGAACCAAACATGTCCCAGTTTTACTTGTATCTGTCACACTGTGTGTCTTTGGGGGCACATGACTTTTAGTACAAGAAGTGCACCCACGGTGTTGCAGAAAAAGTCACATGAACTTTGGTAAATATTATTTTGCAAATTTCACTCTTCAGAGGAGTACCATTAGCAATAGCCTGACATTTATAACTATTCTGAATAATGCAACAGAAGCATTTTCAAGGCTCACGTGCTGCTTTTCATATGCAGACTTTGCAGTTCTCCTCAATAATTCAGCATCTTTGGACACATCTTACTGAGTCATACTGTTCGGATTCAAACTTACCTTGTCGTGAAAGCCATTTGAGTGCTTGTAGAAAGTCATAGTTTTGGCTCTTTGTTTGATAGGACCCTTTCCTTTGGTTTGGCCTTTCTATCCCTGTTCAGATGTAGATCTTTGGTAAGCAATGCTATTTGTGGACACGCTCTGTTATCTCTTTAATTAATTAAGGCAACATCTGTCTAGTTAATTGGCTATGAGTCTCGAGTCCTAAAAGTTTGAAACCTAATGTGGCAATCCAATCCCTCAGTCACCCCAGCTGTTTGGTGGAGCTCTGACTCTGGCTCCTGACATTCTGCTTCACCTGACTGACTTACACAATTTCTTACTCTTTCTGGTTCACTAGTCTCTGCCCATTACTTTCTACTCGAAGCATGCATTAATTTCTTCAGTGTTGTGACTCATGGTAACACTACTGAGAAACAGAAATGTAAAATAATAGGTTAAAAAGGTTGCATGAATTTGTCATTAATAAAATACATTGTTCTGTATCATTGCAATATATCATACTTATTGTATATTGTATAAAATTCATTTTGATTTTGATGAAGTTCTTAAAGTCTACTGATAAAATCATAATTTTATGTAATTATAGTTTATGATAGTTTTTGTAAAGGAAACATTTTACAAGTAACAACAGTCTGGTCTGGTTGCATTTTGGAATATTCAATAATTGAAGAAGAAGTCATGAATTTGAATAAGAAAAAGAGGTCTATCAGGTTTAGAAGAGGTACATGGCAGGTTTAGAAGGAAGAAAGAGAACAGGGAAACAGTAAGATCTAATTAGATTATAATCTTATATGATGTGGGACTCCACTCTGTGTGCTGTGGTTACCATTAATGAATAAAGAACTGCCTTGGCCTGTTGATAGGGCTGAACTTAGGTAGGCGGGGTAAAATGGACTAAATGCTAGGAGAAAGAAGACCGGAGTCAAGGAGATTCCATGGATCTGCTGCCAGAGTAAGACATGTTGAAACTTTGTTAGTAGATTACTAGAAATAGGTTAAATTAAGATATAAGTTAGCCAATAAAAAGCTACAGCTAATGGGCCAAGCAGTGACTTAAATAATATGGTTTCTGTGTGATTATTTCAGTGCTTGGTGGCCAGGATGAACAAGCAAGCTTTCCTCCCAACACTCATAATTGTTAAAGCAAATATTAATAACCAATTGGTGTTCCCTCCCCAGGGAAGACTCTTCTGCTTTCAGCATTCTTTAGTTGCCTGTAATCCTATGTCTAAGGTTGAGACAGATTTTTATAATCTTCAATATATTTATTTTTATTTTATGACCATTGGTGTTTTGCCATGGGCATGAGATCCCCTGGAGCCAGAGATCCAGAAAGTGGTGAGCTGTTATGTGGGTGCTGAGAATCTGGGTCCTCTGGAAGAGTAGTTAGTGCTTTTACCTGCTGTACCATCTCTCCAGCCCCTAAGTTGAGACTTTGAGGCTTTTCCCTGTCCACTTTAGCATGCCTGTTGATTTCTTCCTTGCTCAGCATATGTTTAGGCGGTCATGTTGGTGAGACTTTCTGGCTGTAGCTTCTAACATTACTAGGAGACACCCGGATCCTCTGACTCATAATCTTCCTACTTCATCTTCTTCAATGTCCCCAGAGTCTTAGGTAGGCAAATGTTTTTTAGATGTCCTCACTGGGACAGGGATTCACAACTATGCAGTTTGATTGGTTGTGGTTTTCTGTCATGGTCTCTGTCTGTTGCAAAACTAAGTTTCCTTTGTGGTAGGTGAATACTTCACTTATCTGTGATTGTAAGGACAGATGTTTAGATTTTTGTTAAGAATTATACTAAAGTGATCAGTCATAAAAATGAACATACAAGTAACATATTTATATATGTATTTAATAGTAATTAATAAAAAACATGAATTTGAAAGAGAATAAGAAGGAATGTAAGGGAGGCTTTGGAGGGACAAAAGGAAAGGGTGACATGCTATAATTATATTAAAATTGCAAAAATAAAGTAAAAGAATAGGGAATACAATTTTAAATGAAAATGAAATATATTCACATTTACTAAAAAAAGGTAATATTTTAGAGGCATGACAAGCTGAGGTTTCACAGCCAAGATCTCTGTCTCTTTTTAGTATCTGTAGAATTGCAAGCAATTTTCTTAATAACTTAGACAGTGTTACTCACTATACCAGGGTTAGGCATGCCATTAAAGACCAGCAAAACCAAATCTTAACTGCTATTTTTCTAACTGTTGGCTAAAGCAACACAATACTATTGCTGGTACTGTACCCACTAAGTTCTATATTAGGAGCAAATAAAAATGAAATTTATGCCCTGGTAATGCTTTGAAACATGCATGGCCATTTGGCAGTTCTGTTGAACTTGTCCATGTTGGGCTTCATGGTCTAAGTTGATGAGGACACCTGACCAGGTCTCTTTCTCAAGAGGGCACCTGCTCTCATTACAGATGGTTGTGAGCCACCATGTGGTTGCTGGGAATTGAGCTCATGACCTTTGGAAGGACAGGTAGTACTCTTAACAGCTTAGCCATCTCTTCAGTTTCACTGACTGACACTCTGTCCCTTAAGTGGGTGACATTAAAGGTCAAAGGTCCCCTTTAGGTTGCTGTCTCCTCCAAGGCTGTTGAGTTTTTCCATACAACACAGCATCTGTTCTTGGGGCTCACATGCTTCTGTGTGCTCTCCTTTGGGCGACTATGTTATGAGTACAAAGAATAAAATGGAGAAATATAAATGATAACTGTTGAACATTGGTGGTCTTATGTTGGGAGACATTATTTATTTGCGCCTTAGGCCATGTTGAAGCTTTATAAGTCAAATATTAAAATATTCTTCATCATATATTGCTAATCATGTAGCCTATTCAAGTTACAAAAATTTACACAGCTCAGTGTATTCAATGGCTAAGTTTTGTTTTGTTTTTGCTTTTATCAATGTGAAAATTTAAATAATATTTATGTTGACTGATAGCAAAGACCTTCCTTTGACTTAGAGTAGTTTTAGTTTAATAGATTATTATCACTTGAGTTTGTGAAATAATATGAGAAAAACTCACTGTATCTAATGTCAATTAAAATGATAAAATTTCAACCCTAATTTTTATTAAAACCAATCTATTTAAGAGAGAACAGTGGATTTCAAATTCAAAGCAAGAGCAATGGTGAATATTTGAAATAGATATTAAGTTTTATACAAAATCACAAATATCCCTTATGTATTTACGATATAACCGAAAAGAATGTTAATACCCAGGATTTATCAAGTTTCTGATGTAATATCCTCCCTACATTGTTTACTGTTAAATTATTCTTAAGTAAAAATAAAATTGTGTTGTTTAGCCTCCCACATATTATTACTTCCAATATATTCTCTCTATTTTGAGTATACTCAAGGCAACATAGACTTTTGCCTTGTTATAAAATCTACCCCCATATGCATTCACTGAATCATTTTTAAAGTTGAATATTGGTAGAAGTGCAGTACTTTGAGCAATGCCAGAAGGTAAAGATGATTCTGTTGCAATATGTCCTTTATTCCTGCTGCCACACACAGCGGAAGTTCCTTTCTATAAGTTTATTAGGATGTATTTTGCCCATATGTTCCCAAAGTTAAAATTTAAACAAATTACCCCAAAATAAAATTCTGTAAAATGTATAACTTGCGTGATAGGAGGGCATGGCCACAGTACTATTACAATGGCTTAAGTTATTCACCAAATGGAAAAACTTAACTACTAAGGTTGCTAAAGGCTATGGTACCCTAATGGTGTATTTGCCTCCAAACTGCTCATTACAGAACAAAAAGAAGACACACATAAATAACACAATGTCTACCTGGATGTGAAATGTCAAATTTAATTTCTCAATTCACTCAATAATTTTTTTTATTACTAGGAAGAGTTTTAGAGCTAAACAGTAGGTATCTTTCATGTCTGGGGTGATCTTCTTCATGTTTGCAAATAAGTTTGCATCCCTGTACAACTTAAACACTGAAAGAAAAAATTAGTATTTAGAAAGTATGCTCTGTTTAGACTTTTAGAATAATGTACACCTAAATTTAAGAATTATTTTCATGCTTCCTGCCAGGAAGTATAATTAATGTACAACTTTCACCATTCTGTCTAAATCTTTTCATACTGAAGAGTCTGTTGGAAAAGAATATAACCCACATATTTGAGATGTCTCAGAATAGATGATATGGGCAATTGCATCAGGAAAACACATTTCAAAAGCTAAGGAGCCAAGAGGAGTAGATTTCTAGTTGCAATCTCTACAGTGAAATTGCTGCTGATCGATGAAATAGATATTGTTTTTAAACACATAACAGTATCTTTTATGTCTCTCTACTCAATAACTCAGTCAAGATTCTCTAGAGGTTGAGACCATAATGGCAACAACAACTTAAGAGAATATCTATCAATTGGAGCTAAACTGGTTAGTCTGGTTGCCAAATTTTTAATCCTAGCATAGCTGTTTGACCACTTAGATCCACATGTCTTAGACATTAAAAAGAAGAATTTGATGGAAGGTTGTTTAGCTACAAACATATGAGTTTAAGTTCTGCTTTAAAATGTTTAGAGTCAGTAAGAAACAAAAGCATACCTCTTAGTATGTTAACCAGTATCAGTATGTATAGACCATTCATCCAATTAGCATACTGTATTTCATAGGCTAAGACGCTATCAAATGTGAGATGGATTTCTAAATACTCTTTTTAAAACTTTCTTAACAATTATTCATTTATTTTTATTCCAACTGAAGTTTTCTCTCCCTCTCTCTTCTCATCCCTCCATGCCCAATCCACTACTCTTCTGTTTCTATTCAGAAAAGGACAGGCCTCCCATGGGTGTCAACAAAACTTGGCATATCAAGTTCAAGTTGAGGTGGGACTGAACTCCTAATTTCGTATTAAGGCTTGATAGGGTAATGCAGCAAGAGGAATAGGTTCCCAAAAGCCTGCCATAGCATAAGGGACAGGCCCTGCTCCCACTGGTACAAGTCCCACAGACATAGAGGGCCTAGGTTGGTCCCATGTAAACTCCTTGGCTGTTATCTGTAAATTCCCGGGAGCCCAGATTAGTGGTCTCTGTGAGTTCCTTTGTGATGATCTTGATTCTCACTTTATTGGCTCAGTTTAATCCTTCTTCCCTCTCTTCAATAGAATTCTTGGAGCTTGGCCCAGTTCTTGGCTATGGATTTCCCCAACTGCTTCCATCAGTTACTGGATGAAAGTCCCCTGATGACAATTAGGGCAGTCACCAATATAATTACAGGAGATGGTCATTTCAGACTACTTATCCACTATTGCCAGGAGTCTTAGCTGGGACCATCCTTGTAGATTCATCAGTTTGCCTTACGAATTCAAGCCTTGCATCAGGTTTCTAGCTGACTCCCAAATGCTCCTCCCCTGTCAAGACATCTCTTATTACTCTCCACCTCTGTTCTGTCCCCAGTTTACCTAGGAGATTTCTTCTATTTTCCCTTCCCAAGGAAATCCACCCATCCCACTTTTGGTCCTCCTTGTTACCTAGACTCCCTGAGTATGTTAATTGCAGTATGGCAATCCTTTATTTTGGAGAAAATTTGAAGGCAAATGGATGGAGCTAGGAAAACTTTATTCTGAGTGAGGTAACCAAGACCCAGAAAGACAAACATGGAATACGCTTACTCATCAGTAGATATTAGCTATAGTATTTCCTAATACTCTTAAGAAACCAACCGCACAGTTTCATTGATCATAAGATAAATGGGAGATTTAGAGATATGAAAACTGTGTTCGTTTTAGGATTACAGAAATATTTTATCATGCATCACTACCAAGTTTTGACATCATCTGGATAGCAGATTAAAAATTAAATTCTAGTAAATGATTCAAGTAACCAATCTCGTTGTATTTATAGCCAATACTTGGAGCCAAGAATTTTAATAGGCATCTGCTCTTATTATCTTTAGCTGAATTAAAAAAAATAAAAGCTCTACCTCCATATCAAGGATTTTCAAACAATAATTTATTATTTTACTTTATTCTGCGTATTGATTGGGCTCAGCTGTGCAATTCCTATTTAAGCTTGGGACCTCTTGTATGGTTTCAGTCAATTGCTGGCTGGAGCAACAGTCAAATTAAGGCTCAATTGAGCTGAATTACCAAGACTGTTCATTCATAAGTTGGCACTCGACACTGGCTATTGGCTTAAAACTCATCTGTGGCTTTCCACAGTGGTGCTTGCCTTGGTCTTTCTGAGGGTCTTAGGCTTCCATGACACAGACCTAGCTTCATTCACCACACTCCAAGAGGTTCTTCCTGAAGCCTCGCAACTTCTTCTGCACACAGCGCCACCACCACCACACTCTGTGCTCAAGAGGACAATCATCATCAGCTCTCAGATGGCAGTGAGGGTGACAGGCAGTGGGAAGATGAGAAGACCAAGAAGCATGGATCACCTCTTTGGACCTAGTTACCAGAACAGCTTTATCTACTGGCTACCAAAAACTACATTTCTTCTTGTGGTATCAACAGATCTACAGATCGATAGCATCTCTGATAAATTTGCTGTCTAACAGTATTTTTCCCTCTTGTTGCTTCCTTATGGAGAGACATTTTCATTTCAGACAATTTTGTCAGAGAAACATCTTGATTGCAAAAGGGTCGTTCTGGGATTCCCCATAGTTCCTTTACTTCTCTCCTCCGACTATATACTCTCATGTTATATACATATTATCCCTTGTACCTTCCAAGACAGTTATTACTGGGGAAGGGAAGGCTCTCTGATTGAGATAACACCTAACTTCAAAACACACCTAAGCATTGTATCAAGCGAATCTTGAAGACTTGCTACATGCTATAATGTGCAGAATGCTTTTGTATTGCTCTCCAGATGAATTTCTAACCGTTACCTAAGATTCAGCATGCCTATTTTTATAAGGAAACTGAAGCAAAGAGGTGTAAAAACTTTAACAAAACTAAAACTCATGATATAGAACAATATAACTATATCAGATGATTCTACATAGAAATATCTGAAAATAGTTGTCTAGGTTTTGGCTCAACTGATGCTAAACTCTTTTCTATCCCTAACTGCTCAGTCTCTCAGTTGCTTTGGAAGGTGAACTGAACCTACAGAAATGAGCTTCCTGAACTGGGGGCAGTGTCAAGTGGGAGGACCGGGGATGAGAAATAAGACAAGAACCAAAGAAGAAAGAAGAATTAGCTAGGACTAAGAGGTTTTTTGTATGCTGATGACCTGTGCCAAGGAAGCTTATTAAGAAGTACAACACCCTATATACTATTAGCAAGGAGGGGAAAATGGCCAAGGTCACCAGAGAGCTAAGTCAGAAGCAAGTGCCTGTTTGTCTATCCTTTAGGACCTCCGAGAAAATTTTGGGTCCATCTGGCTCCCATAGGAAGGCAAGTTGTGATTTCTAATAATAGTATTAAGTGTCATTATTTCTTATCTTAAAGGTGCTCACATACTTGTATTAGCACTGATTTGCTTTGAACTCTTGATTGATGTCTATTTCTAGAGTTTTGTTCTCAACATCTTTGTATATTGAAATGATAACCCTAGAATAATGTTGTCATCAACTTCCCTCTTTCATTGGTGTCTAAGTTGGCCATGGGAACAAACTTACTTACCCATGACTATCAGAAGAGGTTCTGGTCCATCATCTTGTGTTCGTCTCCCTCCCTTTCTGTCAGTCTGTCTGTCATGACCTAACTTCATGCTTGCAGATAATTTTATGTGGGTCATGGTCATACCTTAGCTCTATCACTCAAGGTTATCTGCCTTTCTGAGCATAATCTGAGGTTGTGCTAAAGTGGATTTGGATTTTGGCTTTTCCTGGAGCAAAGATAACAGATTGCTTCTCAGGTTAGAGAAGACTTGCCCTCCCACTGTTGCTGAGGTGGAAAACATGTGCAGCTCTGCTCAACATTGCTGTTGTCAGGTTGTTCAAATAACCTTGAGAAGAGAGAGAACTGGCCTTGTCTTGTGGTGTGAGATTCCAATATGTCAAACTTTCAGCATGACCCATTCTGAGTTTTGCAACAGTATAAGGCTACAATCATAGAAAGGATTTAATGTCAGTGTAATAGAATTTTTGATGAAATCTATGTGCTTATCTCAAAGACAATAATATCTAGAGAACAGAAGGTCATCAATAGATTAATACCACACGACTTTATGCAGAAGTTTTCTGGATTTCTCTGCTTTTTGATCACTGGTAATGACAGGACTTTTTGTTGTTGTCGTCTGTTTGTTTGTTTTTGTTTTTAGCACTTTTTCAGGTTAAGGAAAAAAGTCGTGTGGGACTTAGGTGAAATTTGCCAAAGAGAGTTGAGTGTGATTTCGGGCTAATAACATTTTGTTCTTGCTAAATGATTTGTTAGAGTTAAATACAATTTTTCCACTGACTGTGGACTGTGTTTAGTTTGTTTAAGACTTGGCTTAATTTATTTAAACTCTGATGCCATGTGGGTCAGGCAAGAAGTTTTCAGGCCTTTTCTTCGCAATAACCCTGATATGTAAATATTATATATATATATATATATATACATATATATGTATATATATTCTAAAAGTAATTGTTTGAGATCAGATTTATTCATCTCCATTTCATCATTTGACAAAATCTTTTTTCATAGCTAGTGGGTATGAGGAATTATCTCCTCCACCATCAATGGTTTTACTGAATAAGAGACCTACAGATATATCAGCAATTAAATTATGTAAGACGAGATATTGTATGATATGGATAGCCCGAACTAGCAGAACACAGAGCGGCTCCAGTGGGATCCAGTTCCAAAGCAGAATCTTAAAGGAAAAGTCAGAGTTGATTCATCTGGAAGCTGGGCTGTGGTGCTAGGCACCTGGAATCCTAGAACCCTGGAACTGGAGCCAACAGGTTCAGTTCACTGCAGCCTTGGCTAGTTACATAATCTGTTAGAGGCCAGTATGAGACTTTGTTTCAAGCAAACAAAAGAAGCAAACAAACAAAGGTTATTCTAATGAAAACATAACAAAAGATGATGAGAAACACATCCAAAGGAACCAGTTTAAGGAACAATGGGGAGAGGAGGGCAGCATAGCCCATTTACAGATTAAGGGATGCTAAACTTTTTTGTACCAGGGAAAAGTGTGGGTGAATGAGGGAGTTAGAATTGGAGATACCACGCTAAGCATTTACTTTATCCTGTTATCAAGGCGACCCCATAAGGGTTTTTCCACTGGGAAAGAAAGAAAAAGAAGCTTGTCTATGTGTGAATAAATAAATCTCCCAAGTGACACCTGGGATCAGCAGCATAGGATGCAAGAGAGTGACAGAAAACAAAATGGTCATGACAGATGCTTGCTCGCATCTGTTTAACTGATGAGCCACCTGAGTGGTTAGTGAGCAGTTATTCCTTCGAAAGATTTTTGTACATTAATCCAATGAAAATATGTAATGTAACTGATCATGCCATCAGGCGTGGAAAAACAGACATATCTGGTATTAGGGAGTTCATGAGTATGTACAGTTATATAGATATGCATATGTCTATATACATATATATTCACATAAATGTATCACTTTCCTCTGTATATTATTGTATAAGAAAAATGGTAATATTTACATATTGATCCATTCAGTATTTGTTTAGTGCCTCTGTGTATTAGAGACTCTGAGGACTTGTGGGTATGTTGTGACAGACGCAAGCGAGACCCTTCAAGGAGCATGATGTAGGTCATGTTAAAGGTTAAAGGGTTGAATGCTTTGTCCAGGGACAATGAAATCATTGTAGAGTTGTAATTAAGAATTCTGTGTGATCATACTTGACGTTTTAGAAGTCATTCTGACTGTAGAGAAAAGAATGAATTCATTGGAAAGGTTAAACTGAATTTTCTGTAAATAAAAGGAGAAGAGATTTTACTTGCTTACCCATTCGTATGATGAATAAAATGTTTTATGAACATACACAGATATATATAAATACACACACAAACTTGTATGCACATACACTTGTGTATGTGTGTGCACACATATGCACTCGCTCACACGTATGCGATGAAAGAACATTCCTAGTTGCTTGGGCTGAAAGACAATATTGTATACTTGAAATTTATTATCAACAAATCATTTTGAGTTCTTGAATGATTTGCATCTAGGCTCATGAAAAACAGCTTATGAAGATATTTTTCCTACTATGTGCTCGACTTTGTGAAGGCTAAGATGTGAAAAGGTTGACTGAGTGAATTTATCAACAAGTATAATGTGTCTGTGTCTATGACTTAGAGTCTTTTCTCCTGAGTTTAATATCATGTTTATCCAAGATATGTGGTTGGTAGGAAACGCACATTTTTTTTTGTGGAAATAATTAGACATACCTTTGTTTTCACTGCTAAGTATTTTTCTCATTTACATCTTATGCAAGTGGAATGTTAAAATATTTTGTTTGTATAACATTATGCAAGGAAATATCCTAATACAGCTCTGGCTATATTAAAAATGCCTTATGTGCCATATTGCTCAGATGACATGTTTATGAATATGTTTTTAAAGCTCCATATGCACAAACACACAATGCAAAGTCTTCCTCCAAATACTAAGATTACAGCTCATTCCATATTTGCTGCTTTATAGTGCTAACATTTATCTGTATCTCCACATCCCAAGATTTGTAAATGAGATCATTCTGCTGCAGTATGTCGCCAAGTATAAACAGCTGGCTCTCTTTGGCAAGCAGACCATCATCTGAACATTTCATCCAGTCTTTCCTCCAGAATGCCTTTTATCATCAGACTTCGGGGAGGGACAGTTGCTTGGCATGTTTCAGCTGCGCTGTTCATGAGGGGCTTATTCTCTGATAACAATAATAAGAAAGGACATGAAATGACAGGGCATTCATGTGAAGCATTGTGTCTAAAAATCTTACGACTCTAGGAGATGGTCGTTTCAGTGTAACACTTTGAAATTTTAAATAGGCTACTTGATATAATGATAATCCCTTTTAAACAGATTAAGTTCAGTGAGGGAACTGAACGTGTGTGTGTGTGTGTGTGTGTGTTTGTGTGTGTGTGTGTGTGCATAGTAAAGGTAAAAAACAGTTTTACCCCTAACATGGTGTAACACACAAAGACAACAAGCACCAATTTCCCTCTGGGACCCAAAAATCCATATTTGGAACCCAGCTGTCATTCTTCCCGTGGAACATTTAAATCTCTGTACACTACCGTTCATGCTATAAGGATTATGCAACATGTAATCCTTGTCTTAAATTTCGTTTGTTTCTCTGTTTCCCTGAGATCAAGGCGTGTGTTGATTCATAGAAATATCTGCACAACTGGAAATTGTCTATGCTGCCCAATATTCTATCTATGGTGGCCAAGATCTACCAGTAGTTATTGGGCATGTAAAATACAGTGATTGCAAAAGAAGAATTATGTTAAAATTTAATAATAGTTTGCAAAAATATCTTTCCATCAAGACATGGTGCTCATGGCTGGCTGATTGAACATGAAAGCATAGGTCTAAAACGCAGAACTGCAACATGGAGCTGGTCCTATATTCACTTTGGACCCTGTGTTGCAGGAAGCAGGAAGGAAGAGGGGTACTTGGAGCAAGAGTGCCAGACATTTTTTGCTTGGATGGATGATGAGATGAGAAGACTCCAGAGAGTCACCAGTCACTTGAAAGATTCCCTCAGAAGTGAGGCTAACCTATCTGAGGAGCATGTTTTAGCTATCTAAATGAGCAATAATCATTACCTTTATGGGAACCAAATGCTTCAAGGGGGAAAATATGGTTAGAAGCAGGAGGTATACTGCTTTTGCTTCAATGTCTCTCTATGATATTTAAGGTTTGTTTGTACACCATAATTATGAATTATTTAACCTATTACAAATACGATAATAGCCTTGAGCTCTCTGGATTCATTTCACTAGTAAAGGGTAAGTCTATACTGTAAAATATTTTGTATTTATTATTTCAATGGTTTATTTTCCCCCTTTGAGAAAAGTTAAGCCAGATGGGGTGGTATATTCCTTGCAACAACAGGAAGCTGAGGCAGAAGGATTATGTAGTTGGTATCAGTCTGGGGTACACAAACAGGACCCTTTTTCAGAAACCATTAACACCAAGAATATAAGATCTGGTAAGTGAACAAACAATTTAAGTGGATAAAATCTATCCAAAAATTCTACGTTAGGAAACCAAAAGAAATGAACTAAACTCAAATACAAAACTAAAAATGGTTCATAGCAGATAAGACTTTTTGCAAATCACAGCCAAAAGTATGCATGAAGTATTTATTAATAATAATATTGCTTGCTAGAAAATCTAGTGTTTTGTTATGTACTGGGTACAGATACAATATATCTGATCTTATGGTGGTTTGTACAGAGTGTGTTGTTTAGTAAACCTATGGAAAGGATATGATTATCTTTAGTTTATAGATGAGGTTGTTTGGTTTTAAAGGTTGGAAATGATATTCTTCAATTCAAAGCCCCCAAAATAAAGTGGCCAGAACCTGACTCCAGGTTTACAAAAATCCGTGTTTATTTAGCCAATTAAATGGAAAGTGCAGAAAATAGAATTGATTTTATCTGAGCTCATGCATAGTATAAATGTATTCTGTACACAATGAGTTTACTCAAGAAAACAAACAAGAGGAAATCTGAATTCTCCAGGCACTGTAAACCTAGAATATGTGATACTATTTTTCTATATAACTTGAATGTAACATATAAAATCTATGATAACAAAATCAATTATATTCCTGCTCTTGTGATCCTAGAAAAATCTGAAGGAGGAAAGAGTGCTGGATGCTCCTGTCACTTAGACCTGATTTGCCTCAGCAAGCTGGAGCGTTTCTCCTGTGCATGGGCCAACTTAGCCACATGTGTGACTGCACCTTGGAAATCAATCCAGAGCTACCAAAGAAACACTTCCTCTGTTCCTTTTGACAAGAAGTCATCACCAGAGCCTTGAGCAAGTGTTGCAGAAGCTTTGTGAAGTGTGCAAAGGTCAGTATTTACTTTTAGCGCTGGAAGTGAGTCCCAAAGGGATGGACAATTCTTTCTGCTGCTGAAGTGCGTGCTTCATTGTAAACCTAGCCAGTTTGAAAAATACAGGATATGGCTTGTATTGTGGATGTTGTTTCCATTCTTCACCGTCCTGGAAATTCTATCTGATGGTTAACACTCTCCTTACATAGTTGTGGTGTTGGGCTGTTATCTATCTTTAACTTCATTCTAGTTGGAGGTCACTTTTGTCTGTTCATGATTAGGAGGGGCGGAGCAGTATTTAGTTTAGACAATGTTTGTTTGAAACATACTTAAGGAGAATTATGTAGAATCAACATTATATTTTTTTGACTGAATTGATAAGGTCTCTTTCTATAAATTTTCTTGTCTGACAAAGGAAGGTGAATGAAATTGTGTCACCGAACATTGCTCTCCATTTAAGCTCTGTTTACCTGGGATATGATTTCACTTAGTTTGGATTTGTTGCCTATTTCTGAATCAATGGCATACATTCCTTAGTCTTTATGACTATGTGTTTACCTCTGTAAATTGAGGTACTAAACTATCTTTATGGTAAAGGCCAAATGAAACATAGAATTGGAAAGTAAACAGTAAATATAAAGGAGTTAAAGACTATTCTTTTTATAACTTAGTGAATAGAGAGCACTGTCAAAGTTACAAAAATACTTAGACTTAGGATGTGTTCTGGTTAGTGAAGTTAAGTAGACCCATCATCCCCTAGGAGACAGTACATATTATGGTTAATGCAGCTAACTAGATAGACCCACAATCCCTTAGGAGACAGGACATGTGATGGTTAGTTATCTAGAGCAACCCACAATCCCCTGAGAGATATGACATGTTATGATTAGTGTGGCTAACTAGACAGAGCCACAGTCCCCTAGGAGACAAGACTTGGGATGGTTAGTGCAGCTATCTACACAGACCCAGAGTCCTCTAGGAGCCAGGATTTGGGATGTTAGTGAAGCTAACTAGACAGACCCACAATCCCTTAGGAGAGAGGACTTGTGATGACTAGTTAATTAGACAGACCCACAATCCCCTAGAGGAAGAGCCTCTGTGCGTGTCATTGGGGGTTAACGTAACCTTAACAGATGTTGGAAGACCCATCTAACTGTGAGTAGGACTCATATGGGCAGAGATCCTGGGCTGTACAAATGGAGGAAAACAAGCTAAGATTGCATGCATTGCTTTATTCCTGTACTGTGACCCCATGTGACCAGCTGCTTCAGTCTCCGGCTTCTTCCACTTTCCTGTCTTGAACTGGGAGGCAGCACAAACCCATCCTCCCTTCAGCTGCTCTCCTGAGGTTATTTTATCACAGCCTCAGAGGAAGAAACCACGATAGGACTTTTATTGTGAAATTTTGTTTTCTCAGCAGCAAGCCTGTGAAACGCCCATGTATAACTTCTCCAGTTTTGAAAACATCCACTGTTGATATCGAAAGAGGGATAAGTTAACACCATGCTGATTTATTTCAACAGTTGAGAGATCACAAAATTGAATTTTGTGAAAAAAACCATCTCAAACCCTGCTTTATCCAGATTATTATACAAAGTATAATTTTGTTGGTAGAAGATGTCATTAGTGATTTTTATCCATGATCTTTATCGAAAGGATTAGCGAGGGGAAGGCTACTAACATCTGTAGGTTTACATCAATATTTATTTTTCTTCTTGTGAGTTTAATACATTTTCAAAATAGAAGACTAATCTGATCGATGTCACACATAAAGATATTCACAGAGGATCTTTAGCATTCGCAGTGGAGACCCGGGAGTTCTCAAAAGGCTGCAGAAGCAATTGGAAAAGCTTCCCATTTGCTTCTGTGTGTCCACAGTGTGAGCTGAAGGACAGAGTGGCGTGAAATAGGGGGCTATCGTGGCAGCAGGCGCAGGTGGTACTGTCGTCTGAAGGTGACCACTCCTGCACCTTCCCAGTTTCCCCTGCATACATGCCAAGCTGGAAATCGGCCATTGAGCCACATTCCCAGAATTTCTCTAAATTAGAAGCAGAGAACTTCAGGTTGGAAGACAGGAAGTATAATGGCTCTCCTGTTGCAGATAAGGCTTAAGTGAATTAAATAAGGACAAACAAAGGTGCAAATAGACTTTGACTCAGAAGAAAATACAAGATTAACTAAGGAGCTGTTTGTCTGTTTGTCTATTAAGTGGCAGCCTCTCCGAGGATGGGATGCCTAAGCATTTGAATTATGCAACTGACTGTATGTCAATTTATTTTCTTCTTTCTTTTCTTTCTTCCTTTTTTTTTTCATTTTTTCACATTTAAAATCCAAGTGAGGTACTCTGGCAACTGAGCTAAGCTTCTCTAAATCCCTTGTGGGTATTTTCAGGAGACACAAAAGGATTGGAGTGAACTAAAGAGCTCATGTTTGATGAAGGCAGCATTGGGCCATGGTGGAACTTCAAAGTGATGACACCTTTTGAGGTTCTGGGTTCATGTGCTGTGAAATAAAATCTATAAAACTGTACTGGCTACAGGGAAGCTGTCTTGATAGGCAATGTGCTCATCATATTAGCATGAGGACCTCAGTTCAGATCCTAAGCACCAACATCAAAGCTTTGTGTGGCCAAATACATATTTGACCCCAGCATTTGGGGGTGGGAGGCAGCAGGCTCTGTGTCATGTATGGCCACATTTATCGGTGACACCAGAACTTGGGGAAGGGGGGTTGACAGTGTCTGGAGTTTGCTGGTCAGTCATCAGCTACCTTTGTTAAATCAGCAAGCTCCAGATTTACTGAGAGATTTTACTCCAAATAATAACAAGAATGGCATTTGATGCTAAACTCTGACATTCACATGCATGTACGCATATGGAGACACACCTTGTACATATGCATGCACAATACACATGCAAAACACAGAGTCGTGTCATTTACATGCTAATGTAGTGGTGTGTGTGGTGTGTGTTTGTGTGTGTGTGTGTGTGTGTGAAGTTTCTCGTCACTTTTTTGCCACATTTCTTAAAGGTAGGTTTCAAATTTTACTTTCCCTTTCTCCTTTTAATGACCTAATTTTGGCTTCCTCCCCTCCATGGTATGGGAGCATTCTTATTATCCTTTTATTGTCCTCTACTGGACCAGAAATTTTGTACTTGATGAGCGTTACTTTAATGCTATTCTATCAATTGCATTCAAGGACTTCAGTATTGATGATCTGATTTAACCTGAATATGCATTATATTAGGGGTGACAGGGAGACAAAGACAAGAACATTGCTAAACTATTCTAGACACTTGTGCATTTTTTACTAGAAGGTTTGAGTACATTGTTGAATTTAGGGTTTGATCTTTCTTTTTTTTACCTTTTTTTGTTTGTTTTCTCAGTTCATAGAGTTTTAAATTCTTTACATTATAATCCATTTATCATCAAATCATGCATTACTGTTACATAGATGGCACAATCTAAATACAGAGTGGAGTCCTGAAAGTAAGTTCAGGATATACTTTGTAAGTGTGTTCCTGATGAGATTTTATTCTATGTCAGAACTTTGTATTTCTAAAATATAATTCTATATATTCATGTAACATTATTCTCATTTAGGTACTACAAATGACAGTATAGTTTTTTGTTTTCAAATATGATAATTTTTTAGATTTTGTACTTCTTGAGAACAAAGTCCTAGAATTAGCCATCCCTATATTTTTCATATCAATCAGAGTATATAGAAGATAACTGAACACATTTGCTGAGCTGAACTGAAAACCCATTATTTCTATTGCAATTCTTCTTTATATTCTCAAACTTAATCTATACCTATCCTTTAAATTAAAAGTTTGTGACCTCCTTTACTTTCCCCTAGCACAGCATCTAGAATGCATCTTTGATGCTTTGAAATTCCCATATGGCTGCTAAAGAACAAATAAGTGAGTGTCTGATGAGCTATGGCAGTGGCATCATGCTGGTCTGAATGGAGCACAGTAGGCCAACAATGAAAGCCTGCACATCTCTGTGGATGGGAATGCACATACTACACATGAATGTCTTTGGGTCAGAGGTGATGCTAGAAGTTAGATTTCAAAGCTGACCATGTTACCTGTATGTCAAGGTGGCTGTCATTGTGAGAAGGGTAAGTATAACATTGGAGATATAGCTCCTAAGGAGCCATTTAAGAAAAGTAGAATAATGCTTCTGTATTTCACTATCAGTACTCAATACCTCTATATGTATGGGGATTTCCTCCACACCAACTAATTCTTAATATTAATGTCCTATTATGCATTTTAATTACAATACTATCACTTGGAGTTAGCACACAACAACAAACCCTTGAAATAAATGTTTAGTGTCACAAGACTGGCCTCCCATTTCGAATGCTAGATACAAATCCACATTGTTACCCGTGTTTTTGACTTATTGGCTATAAATCAGAAATCCCCACAATCATTCTTTAGATTAATTTGCTAGAATTATTGCTAGGCTTGAGGAGATATTTGAATATTCACCAGTTTAGTATTTGCCTATGAAGAACCCAGTGAAAAGACACTATTTCTGCAAGGGCCCTACACAAATAAACTTCTGTCTCCATGGGTTTGTGGAACATTAGCCACTTGGCATTTACATGACTACCAACTTCTCTAACTTCACCTGTCAGGGATTTTCACAGATCTGTCATCACAAGGTTAGTAACTTGTTCTACAGCTCCTTTTCCTTTCCAAAAGCTGGGGGCTGGGATTGAAAGTCCCAAAGTTGAATCCCTGTATCATTCTTTCTGGAGAATGAAGCCCAGTCTAGATCTATCCAGGTTAAAATCACCACATTAGAAAGATGTCCCTTAGATCTAGAGGCTCTGTTTCAAGAACATAATGCTATATGGTAAGCAATGACAAATACTTCTCATTGCCCAGGGAATGACATGCAAAGCAAGAATTCCACATTTTTAAGACCTGCTATTACTGTTCTCTGAATCATTTTTAGGGAATGAAGACAGTTACGGTGAGATACAATCTGAGAAATAGATGTAGACCAAACTAAGAGTTCCTTGTCTGCTCTGGCAAACAAAATTCTACATCATTACTAATGCATCCCTTATCTTCTGTCTTTTACTGAGTTAGTGAATTTGAGTAACATGCTTTGTAACATTTACCCCTTTAATAATAATAATAATAATAATAACAATATTATTATTATTATAGCTATTCAGTCTCTTGTTCAGTAAACATTTTATAGTGCCTTTTAGTCATCAAGTTTAGGGTATAGGAATACAGTAGGGAAAAGATAAAGAAAATAAGGTCTCCCTAAGTTTTCCATAGTAGGGAGATAATTAACACACAATTTATAACTTACAATTTCATAACATGACATAATTGAAAACAAAAAGTGAAGAAAATATATAATAAAGGAATAGCATGTTGTGGAGTATATCTCACTAGGTATGGAGGTCTGTGTTGTGACACAAATCCCTCTACATCAGGTCATTATAACATGAAAGGACGCTCCTTAAGACTCAGGAAGTAAATAACACACAAACTTAACCGGAAGTTCACAATGGATCTCTTTAAGATTATATACAAAGCAAGAACTGCTAGAGAAGAGGTATTTCTAGTTTGTCACACTTCCTGCAAGTCATGTAGAGAGCTCCAGGGATGCAACTTTTCTAGTCATCACCCGTACAAAGGGTATGAATTTCAATAATATAGATGTCTTTGAGTCATTCGGAACTAAAGGTAACCCCTCACCCACATTCCTCTAAGCCTATAAGCAGACCCAGTATCTCATTCATTCACCAAGTTCCTTTTTGGTGGTATTGTTAGTATAGTTTGTCATTGGTTCATTCTTTGAAGTAAGTAGATGTTTTTATGTCTTCTCAAGAAAAGTTATATGCCAGTCTGGCACTTGCCAAGGAGAAAATATTTTAGTTGACAATTATTTGAATTCACAAAGAACCATGAGAGAGCTGAGTAGCTCTTTAAAGAAAAGATAACCACCAGGGCACAGGTGCTTCATGAGGTAGGCTTTGTTTAAGGATGAATTTGAATATTAGATTTACCTACAGTGAAATAAATTGCTAATGTGAAAATTTTGCATTACTGTGACAAAAATATCTGATGTAGACAACTCATTGAAGGAAACATTTATTTTGATTTACAACTTTATAGTTCTCAAGTGCATGGCCCCAGTTATTTGGGTTGAACATTGTTATGGTGGAAGTATGTGAGAGAAGACAGTTCTTCATAGCAGACAGGAGGCATACACACATACACACACATGCATGCAAACGCACACACACACATACACACTCACACAGATACACAGACCCACATAAGAGAGAGACACAGAGAGAAGCAGAGAGACAGAGGGGAACAGAAAGGGAGAAAGAACACCATAGACTTGGAATAATCCAAATACCACCCTTTATAATATATTTCCACTATATAGGCATGACCTCTTAAAGGGTCCACAGTTTCCCACATTAACACCTCTAGTTGGGGAACAAGTATTCAAATCAGATCTTACATGATTATATTCATTATATTTTGGTTAACCTACTCCAATCCTGGTAGATATGCATTTGGAAAACTAGAATATTCAACATAAGAGAAAAATTTCATCACTTTGCCTCTTACTTCCTGGGAAGAAAACGCCAATTTTCACTAACTATAGATTGTGAAACTGAAAATTCAGATTAAAGTAGAAGATTTGGATTAAATTATCCAACTCTACTCCACAGAGAACCTTTAGTTCTATTACTAGTATCATTAAATTAACACATTCCATGGAATTTCTTGTGATATGGTCAAACTGAGAAAATATTTCTCCAGCTTGACTCTATCTGAAATGTACTGACCCATCATTTAACATGCTATAATGTATTTTAACAAGTATTTAACATACTATAATACTATAATGTATAATCTCAGATGTACTTATCTAAATACATTACCTGAGCAATCTCTGGAATTGAAGTACCTTTGTCTATGTTGTGATAAGTATTGTTTATTATTAGGCTAATTAAAACTTTATAAAAGCCCTATAATTTAAATGTATCTTTCTGTTGTTTTATAACTATTGATTAATTTAAGGAAAAACCTATATTGTTTATCCTAGAATATCCTTACTTTTCTAAACTATGGTTTAATATTTGACTGGCATCCATAAATACTTTTAAAAAGACATTTTTTAAGATGTAATTTTTCATGCTTAGAAACATTTCCTCCTTAAGATGCAGCAACCCATACTGCAAATGACACAATATTTCTTAAGCACGTTACCTCCTCAACATTGTTAAAATGTAAATAAAATAAATAAAATGGAATTTGAATCCACAGGGTGTCTCTAACAGCTTCTCCTCCCTGACTGGGAGCTAATATGAGCTCCATCTAACCAGCTGATTTTTATAAGGCTGAAAAATCTGACCACTGGTTATCCATACTGTTGCCATAGCTCTAATGTCAGTTTAATTCCAGAGGCAGCGGGCAATACCAGTACCTATGAATTACACATTTAAAAGAGATTTTATTAATAATGAATGAACTGTGAGAGTTATTGGCATTTAAATGGATATATTTCATGATGAATATTAATGAGGACAAAACACCAAAGGAATGTGTGTTCTAAAAAATAGGGATTAAAAGTGAATAACTTCTTCAAAACCTTTTATTGCATTTATATTAATTAATTAATTGTGTGTGTGTGTTCGCATACACACACACACAGGCAACAATGTTCACGTGGAAGTTAGGATTTTCAGAGCTTAGTTTGCTCCTTCGATCACGTGGGCCCTGTGGATCAAACTCAGATGGTGAGACTTAGTGGCAGGCACTTTTATCCGTGGAACCATTTGCTAACTCCAAGGACAACTTCTAAAGCTATGGATAGACATAAGGTCCAGCTTGAGATGCAGGCCATGGGAGGAAGTCCACCCCTGAGAGTGCCTGGAAGGCCAGGAACCTAGTATAGAACTGGATAGCTCAGAGACCTAGTATAGAACCAACATAAATGGCAAAAAAAGAAAAAGTCAACAAAATGATTCCTAATGACACTCTACTACACTCGCAGACCAGAGTCTAGCATAATCATCATCAGAGAGACTTCATCCAGCAACTGATGGGAGGAGATGCAGAAATCCACAGCTGTCGTATTAGGTGTACCTCAGGGAATCCTGTGGGAAAGGGGAATAGAGGATTGTAAGAACCACGGAGGTTTAAGATACTAATCATAGAAGCTCACAGAGAATGAACTGACAATCAGGAGCCAGTGTGGTCTGACCTGGGCCTGCTGCATATATGTTCTGGCTATGTTGTGGGACTCTTGTGGGACTCTTGAGGGAGCGTGGGCTGTCTCTGCCTCTGTTACCTGGTTTTAGTTCCTTTCTCCTCCTAATGGGTTTCCTCGTCCAGTCTTATTAAGAGAAGAGGTATCTTATTGCAACTTGATATGCCATGTTTAGTTGATATCCTTGGGAGGCCTGCCCTTTTCTGAAGGAAGAGGAGTGGGTAGGAGTTAGAAAGGAAGGGCTGGGAGGAGAGAAAGGAGGGGGAAATAGGTTTGGATGAAAAGAAAAATAATAAATGTTAGAAGCAATGACAAATAGTTCAGTTAGAGATCATGTCTATAAAAATAAAATAAAAGAATTAGTATTTACTAGCAAATGATTTTTACTATTATTATTTCATTTGAACAAATTTAATCTCGATGTTAAACAAAAGGTGGTGTGTTGTGACAGTGTCTGTTACATTCTTGTTTGGTTTTATTTGATTGTTGAAGGCGGGATTATATGACAATATTAAATGTAATAAAATGTAATTCAAAATTTAATTCTGAGTGCTAAAGTCAGTCATAAGACAAAAGGGAGATAATTTCATCCAACATTTGATACATGACATCTCAAATTATTACCATTTTACTATTTGTGTTAGCTACACTGGTGTATTGAAGGTAGCTAGGTGTCTGTCTCCTGGGATTAGCGGTCTACCTCTGACACTGATGTAACCTCAAAGAAGAATGTGTTCTCTTAAATAGCTACATAAAATGAGATCATGCTCACAAATCCACAAGAAACTAATAAACCAGAATATGAATCTCCAGTCATGAATGACAGTGTAATGAGAAATGAAAGAGAAATACCGAGAAGACTGGATGCCTGCATAGCTTGACAAGCACACTGTGTTCCCAGGAGGAATGTCATTTATTATTTATTCATCAAATGTGTATTGATGTCTGATTTATACCAGACATTTTGCCAGACAGTGGGATGAAAAATCAAATAGGGCATAGTCTCTACCATCACAGAGCTTATCGGCTAGTGAGAAAGACAGCCAAGTAAAAATAACAATTATAGCAGTGTGAAGAAAAGAGGGTTCCAAACCTGAGCAGGCATCTGGAAAGGTTTCCCTGAGAGGTGAAAGGAGGTGAAGCAGAAAGTAATGAACGGTTAGCTATCCGGGCAGAGGAGCAAGGCATTCTAGTCCAGCAGAGCAGCCTGACCCTCAGCTGGGGTGAGAGTACCATGTGCTAAGGTGGTGGAGGCTGTGAAAGGGGATGCTCACCTGTGGTATTTGACCAAAGATGCCTCTGGGCACTGGATCTGTCTGGTCATTGTACAGCCGAGGTGTACTACATACTATAGACTCAATTTTCCAGTCACGCAATGGGTTCTTTGCACACTGTGCTTCAGATACTCACAGTACATTGTGTGTTGAAAATGATTACAAACTAGCTGACACACAGAATTCAGAAAGGATGTATAATACCTTCCATGAATGGACCTGATTGGTCCAGCCCCCTTTCACTGACTTTTGCATTTCTTTACCAAACTTTGTGGTGTTTCTGCAGCCATTTCTAGTGCCCCATTTCTTATTCTTTTGGTATCTGTAGGAAATCGTTTCCCACTACCCTTCCTGATGATGTGACAACCTCTCCAGGTGCCCAAATCCATCGTATCTTAAATAAAGTCTCACTGGAGGTAGACATAACTTTTCACTCTTTTTGGTTTCCAGCTTTGAAGAGTATTTTGTTCCTCACTGCTTTCTCTCTCTCTTGACTTTTATCAATTCGGAATATTTGTTACCTCAGCCCATCCTTGTCTTTTCATCTATCCATCTTAAAATCTTTTTAACGATATTTTTATTCTTTGAAGGTTACATACATTTATATGGCGTATATTGCTCATATACACCTACAGTGATCTTCCTGAGACTACTAGGTTAGAGTAACTGTTATTCTTTATAAACATATGTGTGGGGGGGGCGGTCCCAGAAGGGGCAGTGACCAGTCACCCAAGGCCTTGGTCGGTCCCCTTCTTGGGTGGGAGACTATCTGGGATAGCGACAGACAGATGCACCATGCAGAGAGATAGTTTGGGTATAGCGTTTATTTAATCGGTTATGAATGGTAAAGGGAAGGAGGAAGGGGAAAAAAGGAAGAAGGGAAAAAAGGGGAGAAGGGGGAAAGAAGGGAGAGGTTACCTCTTCAGAAGAGAGATGGGAGGAGAAAACAGGCTGGGGAGGAGGCAGGGATCCCATAGCCTTGACAGAATGTGGGAGGGGTGATGGGAGTGGATGGAGCTTGTCTCTTAAAGGGATAGGTAACCCAGGGGACAGGGAAGATCAGCACACTAATAACAGTAGCCATGACTCTATGACCATCAGCATAGCTTCAGGTTTGAAGCAACTCACCACTAACTAAAGCGCATGATTTGATTGTATCCAGTGTCTTAGCAATCTCGTATTTTCTGAGAAGCAGAAGATCAGTTGTATGTACAGCTCAAGTGAGATTTAAGAAAAACTGAGACATAACGGTTGTTTGCTGTCCCTGAGAGCTTCCTTTGTGATGGCCCTTTCCTTCCTCCTCATCCCACACACATTACTCCTTTCAGGTAATTTATTCCTACGTAGAGTAGCTAATTAGCCTCCCTTTCTCTTCCTTCTGTCTTGTTTGTTAGATTGCTGGGAGGGGGTGGGAGGGAACTCAGGTTCAACAGGCCTGAAGACCAGAGTTCTGACAAGCAGGGACCGAAGCTGTAATTACAGAGACTCTGTGTGGAGCCTGGTGAGAGGCTGTCCTCACTGTGAAACCTTCTGTTTTGTCAATATTCTTACATCAGTGCTTGGCAGCCGCTTCTGCTGCTTCAGGGTTTCTGCATCTAAAACAGACAAAGTCACTAATATCAACTCAGCGCTGCTTTGCATTTACAGTGACGAATCCTATTTTAGAGTACACCCGAACTGGGGGTTCACATCAAACTCTTAACATTTGCAAGTTTTTTTTCCCCCCTCTGGTGGGGACGTCTCTGATCCTTTCCTAATTTACCTGTTGTTGATTTCCCGAATCTCTTTAAATCCCTTGCAAGGGAAGGTGGTCTCTCCATCAGAGAAGCAATTAACTAGACTCCTGACTGCAGTGTATGAGGCATCTGTTAGAACAGCATAAAAGGTGAACCGAGACTTCATAGCACAAGGGAATGTCAGACCAGAACAAACAGGCATGGAGAATTACCTGGAGGGAATACAAGGTTAGGGTGGAGCATATGTACAGTTAAGAGGATGCATGACGAGTGGAATTGGTGGTTCTGCCTGCAAAGACTAGAAGGGTAGGAGTGATGTGTCTATTATGAATCAACGTAGCTCACATTCTGCAGTTTATACCTGACCCTCTCACCACAAATGTAGCCCATTGCTTCCAGATGTAAGCCCAAGTCCAAACGAGTGGTTATAGAGGCCTCACTCAACTTTCATCGAGCACATTAGCTTGCTTTTTGTTTTTTTTTTTAGAAGAGAAAAACAATTTTTAAAATATCCTGCATTGCCTGTGTTAGGCCAATTAGTTAAACATATAAAAATGGTTGCTTTGTCTTACAGAGTTCTCTTTTATTCATTTACTACAGAAGAGAATAAAAATTTATGAAGATGCTCTGTTACTTAATTTTTGCCCTCCAGTAAACAAAAACTAATCAAAGGACCTTAAGGGAGCAAGGGTTTGTTTTACCTTGAAGTTCAAAAGGCTGCAGTTTGTCTTGATGGTAATAGGAGTCACGGTGGTAGGAGCACGCAGTAATGTCACATCAGGACTCAGCGATGAATGCTGGTGTCTCTCCATTCAAGCCATCCCCCCAACACCCCATTTATTGTTACCAACCTGCAAGGTGGGCTTTCCACCTCACCTCAATTAACCTTATCTAGAAAAAAATCTCAGACACGCCTACAGATGTGTTCTCAGGGTGATGCTAAATCCTATCAAGTTGACAACTAAGATTAACTATCCATACTAAAGACAGCCTTGTTTTTATGTTAATAGGTATTTGCCCCAATCTCCTATTGAGACATTATGAATCACTATTGTCTGCATCTCTTCCAGTCTGCCATAGTCCTTAGGTACAAGCTACTGATCACACCAACCTGGATCACAAGCCTATTAGCAGTGCTGGCCTCTTGGATGTGTAAAACCTGATACTCTCCCTGTTTCCCGTTAGTTGATGATTTTCTCCCTTTCCTTGTCCTGTCTCTGAAATTCATTAATGTGGTCCCTGATGATGGAAACTCTAGCTTTTTCAGGTCTTGGAGTCTGAGTTCGAGAGAAATCCTGGAGTCAGGAGTTCACATAGAAAACACTCTAAACTGTGGTGCGGTGCTTTTAGCACCACTGCATGGATGCCATTCCTGTTAAAACATTTGAGGAGAATGATGAGGTCTCGGATAGGTGTGAGGACCTGCTGATATTTGTCGGGTGTGGTTTCCACTTTCTATCAAGTTGAAATCTCTATTTAGTGGTAGAAGTCCCTGACATGAAACTAATTTTTAATACTCATTTTGATAGCTAAAAGGAATTAACACATATTATAAAGCACTTAATTTGAGGAAGGTTTGTAGAATATATATCTTGACTAGGTACAGCATTTCAGTTTTACAGAAGGAGCTGAGGCACTGGGATTTTATCTAAAGCTTAATTGGAAGAGAGAGGAGAACTTGGCTCCGGGAAGTTAAGTAACCTCTCACTTGCTCTACAGAAATGGTTTGCCTTAATATAATTTTGCATAGCAATGAAAAATGGTAAGACTTGGTTGTGGAACTATGCTGCCTTATTTTCAAGTCTCTCTTTTTCATTACTGTAGAATTAAATAGCCTTGCTTTTCAATATGTGAATTTTTTGTAGCTTCCAGGAGAGGGACGGCAGCCTATACTTCTCTATGTCATTAATGTGAGGATCAGCCACGCTGGATTAAAAGGAGACAGTAGAGTGCTAAAAAGAAATCTTAAAAAAAGCATCAAACATTTTCATTTCTTATATTTATGTGTGTTTTGTCGTTGCAATGAGATTTCCTGGATAAATGCTTGTTTCAGAATTATGCTGAACACATGTGGCAGACCTTAGCTGAACCCTGCCTGTGCTTGGGTCCGTGCCCAAATAATATGGAGCCTGGAACAGAGGTGCCCACAGGCGTTGACCCTCGATTAGCCACAGTCAGTGGACCTGAAGAGTGAGAAACAAAATAATCAATGGTTGCCTTTATATGACACTAGGGTTAAGAATCTTTCATCTTGCAACATTATTGTAACAATACTTGGAAATATCTTCAAAAATGTATGTACTGAATATATAAAGGTATCAGATGTTACTATAAGAGTGATACAAGTCTTAACTCCATTGTTCCTCTGAAAAGTAAGTTTGAGAATTCTATAAAAATATTAATATTAAGGAAAATTAAGGGTATAAGTCCTGTAACATTTTTCAATTAAATAATGAAGTTTCAAAAAACATCATGTTTTTCCTCTGTAAAATCATAACAAATGTAAAATATCTGATATTCAGAATTTCAAAAACCCAGAAAAATATGATGGAAACCATCAAAATAACTGAAAAATCCCTGTTGTCACATAGCACTTTGAAAGTATTTAGTAACATACTTCAATTTTGTATAGATGATGTATGTTTATACTGTTCCAAAGACTTTAATTTGTTTGAAAGTTTTCATTGACATACTCGGTGTTGGATATGTAGAACATAGACAATTTATTTATTTAAATTTATTAGATTTTTTAAAAATATCATTCCAAGTTCCCATTCCCTCCCTTCTTCCCATTCCCTTCATACAACCTCCCACCTCACCCCATCCAGTCCTCAGAGAGGGTAAAGCACATTGCTTTGTGGAAGGCCAAAAGCCCTCCCTACTATATCTAGATTGAGCAAGGTCTACATCCAAAGAGAATAGGATCCCAAAAAGGCACAACATGCAGGAGGGATAAATCCTGGTGTCACTGCCAGTGGCCACTCAGTCTGCCCCAGAAATTCAACTGTCAACCACATTCAGAGGGACTAGTTTGGTCCTCTATTTGTTCCTTCCCAGTCTATCTGGAGATGGTGTGCTCCTATTAGCACAGGTAAACTGGTTCAGTGGGTGAACTCATCATAGTCTTGACCTCTTTGCTCATATTCTTATTCCTCTACTCTTCAACTGGACTTTGGGGCTCAGTTCAGTGCTTCAGTGTGGGTGTCTGCCTCTGGATGAAGGTTCTCTTAAGTCCTGTCATTATTGGAGCAAGTTGTGTTTCAGAGTTCCACCAAGGTGGAGGATAGGCAGGTTTCTTCGACATTTTTTTGAGATTATAATATAATCACAATGTTCCTCCTTTCCCTTTCCTCCCTCCAAACCCCATAAACCCTTCCCCACTCTGCTTCAAATTCATGGCCTCCTTTCTTCATCAATTGTTATTGCATGCATATGTGTATTTTTTATATACTTATGTATTTCCAAAGAGTACCAGTTGAGTCCATATAATGTTATCTGAAGGAATGTTTTCTGTGCTGATTGTTTGGGATTGGATAACCAATTGGTGTGCTTTTCTTGAGGTGAACCTCTTTTCCTGCTCTTAGCTTTACTAAGTTGCCTGATTTCTTTGTGTAGGATTGAGGCCTCTTGAACTTTTCTCCATTCAGTCCTAGCATATTTGTTAATGTCTCTCCTTATTCAGTTCACCTGTGGGCCTTCACATTGGTAAGAGTTTGCAGCTGTAGCTTCTGACATTACTAGAAAGCAGAAACTCCTAGCAAAGTCTCCAATCTTCTGGCTCTTACACTCTTTGTACCCCCTCTTCTGCAATGTTCCCTGAGCCTTAGGTGCAGAATTCTTTTATAGATATAACCATTGAAGACACCATGCACTTCAGAAACAGGGTCCAGAGACCCTGGAGATGGAGCTGACTTGAATGCATTCTCCCAAAAAACACGTAGACAAGTTTTTCACCAGAAGTCTCCATTCAAGTTATCAAAGCAAGGAGGCAAGCAACAGTGCTAATCAGCCATGACGTCTAGGAACCATATCAACAGCAAACCTAAGGTTATAGTAGTGGCAAACATACTTCGGTGGTCACCAACAGCATTCTATTGAACTTAACACCTATTCACAGGAAGGAAGTCATGCCTAGTACTGAAAATTTAGCTAACTACCCACTGCTTGGAAATTCATGATTGTAGAGGGAGAATCTACAGCAATTTCTTTATTATAGCAGCATAATCCCTGCCAACAATCTACAAATATTTTTCCTTATCCTATAGAAAAGTATAGTCTTCACTCCTCACCAAGGAAACTTCTCTTTGCAACATATAGAGACACTACAAACAACCACAACCATTAAAATGCTTTGAACATTGTTTTTGAATATGAAGAGAAGTGGGACGGTTTCCTTTCTTGGGACAGTTAACTGGGTTATTGTAATTGGAAGTTTCTCTCCTGCTCGCCAGTTCCCAAATAACCATTCAGAGGTTTATATTAATTATAAATATTTAGCTGATGGCTCATACTTACTACTAACTAGCTCTTACATATAAATTAACCTATTTCTATTAATCTATGTATTACCATGTGGCCATGGCTTTTACTGATCTGCTGGCATCTTGTTTCTTGGACAGCTTCTGGTGTCTCTCCAACCCTGCCCCTTTTCTCCTGTATCTCTGCTTAGATATCCCTCCTGACCCTGTCCCACTTTGCCTTACATTAAAGCAGCTTTATTTATCAACCAATGAGAGCAACACATATTCATAGCATACAGAAAGACCAACCCACAGCAGATTATTCAAAAGACAAGCAGGTATGTGTCAGCCCACCAAGATACTCAGATAATTGATAATTATCTAAAGGTAAAGTCAACAGGGCAAGGGTAACAGTGGATAATAAGGACATTGTATGGAACTGACTCAAACATTTCACGTCACCACTTAACTGTTTTTATAGTGTAATATCTTATCTTGACAATTTCCTGCTCCTGAGGTCATTGTGTTATTTTTGTAAAAGGGAAAATTTTAGGACAGATGACTAAAATTTTCCATTTTCCTGTTTTTTTTTTGTCTCCTGTTTTCTTGTTTTTCTCTCTGAATGGAAGAGTGGGATGGGGTAAAATTTGTTGATCCACAGGCTTATGAATTTTGAAGATTCTCCCTAAGAATATATGCATAAATTGTGAATATAGATTAGTTGTGAAATGACTATTTGGAGAAAATATGTTATTACTAATTACTACTACCATGTGTAGGAGGCTGCTTGTTCATTTCCCAGTCACCCAGATTCCCGAAATAACCACGCAAAAACTGTATAAATTAAATCACCGCTTGGCCTATTAGCTCTAACTTTTTTTTTTCGAGACAGGGTTTCTCTGTGTTGTTTTGGAGCCAATCTTTGAACTAGCTCTTGTAGACCAGGCTGGCCTTGAACTCACAGGGATCCACCTGCCTCTGCCTCCTGAGTGCTGGGATTAAAGGTTTAGCTCCAACTTCTTGTTGGATAATTTTTACATCTTAATTTAACCCAATTTCCATTATTTTATATTTTACCACAAGGCTAATGGTCAACCAGCAAGGTTCCAGCATTTCTGTCTCCAGTGGTAGCTCCACAGTTCTCCCTAACTCTACCTTCTTTCTCCCAGCATTCAGTTTAGTTTGCCCTACCTAGCTCTACTCTACCCTATCAGGCCAAGCTGGTTTCTTTAATAACCAATGGTATTCAGAGCATACAGAGCAGAATCCCACATCAACTGCCTAGGAATTTCTGCTTCCATATGTCATATACAGTTACATAACCAGGCTTGACTATTGTATTCTGCTATCGGTTTCCTTCTAGAATACCTGAAAATTCAAGCAAATTCTTCCTAACCTCAGACTCTGGT
The DNA here is from genome assembly GCF_037038515.1 of Microtus pennsylvanicus. Taxonomy (NCBI): domain Eukaryota; kingdom Metazoa; phylum Chordata; class Mammalia; order Rodentia; family Cricetidae; genus Microtus; species Microtus pennsylvanicus. Next base: position 18,112,892 of record NC_134594.1, read on the forward strand.
CTTGAAGGGACATTAGCTGTGTTGGCCAATGACAGTTTTTCTCTTATTTTTTAAGTTGTATTTATTTTTAAATTTATACAGTTTAATTTTCACTTGTCCTACTTCATTCTGAAAATTACTGTTATATTTATTAAATATGATGTGATAACCAGGGCTGTCTCCAAAGATATATTTAACACCTCCTGTTACCAAGAAAATTGCAGTACAAAGAAATCTTCCTTGGAATATTTAAAAACGTAATATAGTATGAATTCTGTAAATTGACACACAGTATAGATATTAAAATAAGGAAAAAGGCATTAAATTGTACACACATATATGGCAGGAGACTTCACAGATGTGAAATTTGATGGAATCATGGAAGGTGGGGAAATTGTTGATGAGTAGAGAGAAAAGAGTTATCATTATAGTACAGTAAATCTATGATACAAAAACAAGATGACAAAAGCCCAGAATCACTGCTGAAAAGTCATCATGAGCATGTGAAGGATGAGGAGTCATGGTCGTGTGGGTCAAAAGCTATGAAGGTGCTCTGTTGCGGGAGGTCCTCCCACTCCTCCAGCCAATAGCCGCTGAGATACCAGCCCATTGGGGCGTGGTCTCTCACCGGCTATTGGCTGGAGGAGTGGGAGGACCTCCCGCAACAGTGCTCTAAGAAATCTGCCCTTGCTAAGGGAGCCATCAACATGTTGGTGTCCTACAAACGAGCTCGACGTGACTGAATGATATGGTGGAAAGAAAGTTCTGCAAGGGAAATTGAGAGGGTAGTTGTTTTTCTATGCATTGCAGAGCATTTATTCGTCAATTCTAATAAAATCTCCAAGAATTACAATTCTTATTTGTAAAATGTCTCCTGGATAAGAAATGTTTTTTTCTCTGTTACCCAACAGTGAGCATTACATTGCAAAATTGAGGCCGTTTTAGGATGGGATAAAGTTTGAGAGGTCATCTTCCTTCTCCTGTCCCCTTCTTCCAACTTCATGCTAACATACTAGACAGACGAAATAGCCAGAGAACAGGATTTCACAGTTTCACTTGGAAGCCCATTCCAACAGCCTATTGGGTCAGCTAGTTTTCTCTTTCATATTATTTTGAGGGACAATATTTTATTCTTTCTGGAGAACAAAACAATCTAGGCAGTTAAATATAAAAATACTGTTTGAATATTTTGAATATTGGAGGTTGAAATTTCCCTAGCATTCCACCATTTTGTTTGAAAACTTTCATCCTGAGATAACCCCTTTCCTTGCTCCTGTCACCTGCAGAATCCAGCCTACTTACTTCTTTTTCAACAGATTATTGGAGTTATTTCAAACCTAATTATCTATTCATGTAATTCATGTAATATTTAAATGCTTCTTGCTAGTAAAGGTTCCTTTTGATTTGCAACAACATATAAAACATAAGGCCAAATTTTCATCAAAACATTCAGCAATGAGGTCAGCATAATATGGAATTTGTATCTTTTTAATAAAATGCTAGTATTTACCTGAGTGAAAATAAACAGTCTATTATTATATTATTTAAAAAAATGATAAATTCTGTTCTACAGAGGGAGATATAGAATAGGAAGATAATGTCCAAAATAATATACAAATAAAACACCCCAAACTCTCTCATATAGGCATCAGGCAGGATGCTTTATGTGGGCATGCTTAGTGTAAGCCCAAATGTCGTAGGTGCCAGTTATTTGTTTTTCATGTTCATTAGCAGGTTTGTAGGCTGAAAGAGCAGGTGTTGGGAAACCTGATAGGGACACCGGTTTTCAGTAGCGTTATTGATCCCACTCTGTTCAGATACTTTTACTACCTGACTTATGACAGTGGAGCCTTGAAGGCACAGAAGAGAGATTTCCTAGGAGCTAAAATTCTTTATATATGTTATCAAATTTAAGAAAATGTTTCTTGATCCTAAATAAAGCAGTCATTATCATTTTTTCTTTTTGATTAATGTTTCAAAAGTGGTAAGAAATACACAAAAATGTTGAAGGAAAATATTGCTTGTATTGTTTTGCTGTAAGAAAACATTGGAATTTTTGTGAAAATGTTCTTTCTATCAGTGTCTATGAGGCTTTTAAATGATTTTGACAATTTAGGCAGATTCTAATGCCTTCTAGTTTCTCACTGTACTTGAGTTTCTGCTACAAAAAAATAATCCTGGTAGGTAAAAAGAAGAGATGTGTGTAGGGGTAGTAAGTCAATGGAAGGCCAAGGAAGAGCAGAGTGGTGATGCAATATCTTGAACAGAAGCCATGTGAGTTATTGAGATGGGTCAGGAACTATTTGAAGAGCAGAGGAATGTAATTCTGGGATGATGCGAGACCAAGAAAAAAGCTATGTTATTGAAAAGGAATGAAAAAATCAGTGAGTTTTTGGTACATTTTATGACTAAAGTATGAAGAGGGCAGATGGATGGGTTTTCATTGCCTTATTTTTTTAAGGACACATTTATTCAATACCAAGTATGTATTCCTCATTTCACATCATACCAACTACAGTGGGTGATTTTGATTACCGATATGACTAAATGTAAAATCACCTAGGAGATAGGTGCAGCACAGATCTGGGTGCTGTGAGGATATTCCAAGATTAACTGGGGGGACAACCCATCTTGAATGTGAGTGGCAGCATCGCATGGGTTGGAGGGACCAGTCAGAATAAAAAGATAGAAAGGAGAGAGCTTGCATAGAATTAATGTTCTTTCTCTGCTTCCTGTCTCCTGTGAGTTAACACTTCTGTTCCATGCCATCATCACCACTGTGCTTGTCCCATTATAGCCTAGAATCAGAAGAGATAGCCATGATATACCACAAGCTCTGAAGCTCTGAACCAAAATAAAAATTCCCTCTTTTAAAAGTAGTCACGAAATCTCACATAATGCTAAGGAACTATTGGCAATTGATGACTATTGTGTGTGGAGGGGGTCAGTTTTCTTCACGTGGCCTTTGTGAGACTTCTTATATCAGTATATATAGCCCTATACTTATGCACATACTACAACACAAAGTATGGACTTAGTAGATTTACAATAAAAGAATACACGAAATTGGGAGGGAAAAGGTAGGGGTTTGGGGATGGAATTTGAAGGTGAGGAAATGGGGAAATCAAATCATTGCATGTATACATGTATAAAATTCTCAAACACTAAAATATTAAAGTTGTATATTCCATGTGTTTTGCCACATTGATTCAAAATTGGAGATAAAGAAATATGTTTGATAATAATTATAGTGAGAGTTATTAGACAAATATCTGGTGTTAATAAGACAAGTTCCTGTTCCTACCTGCTTTGCTTCCTTGTTTATAAGAACTGAATTCCAATTTAAGCCTAAATTCCAATGTATTTTCTTCTGGGTCTGGCAAACCTACTCTGATGACTTATTTTATACATTTCTTCTCGCTTGAACTTGGTACATTCCTTTGGTTAGGAATTTATTTATTTATTATTTGATCTTTCTTGCATTCTGCTTCAGCCCTAGTGATGCAACCACCAATGACCCCTTTTCAATGTTGGTCAGCAGATAAAATGTGTATATGGAGAGGTTCTCACAGTAGGCAAGATGGTAGAAGAAATACATAAACATTTTCAAAAAGTATTCTAGAAAGACACTTCTTGCGTTCAAAACCACCTTCATTGGATGGCAGACTTGATCAAGCAAGATAGTATAGAAATGGCAGACAGACTATGCATATCTCTGACCTAGAATATTGCAATTTAGGGTAAAAGAAATAACTTCCTGCTGTAGGAATTTCTTTAGCCTTTGAGTTACCTACCCCTTTGGGTGGGGCCTAATATACTATATGTGCTGATGTAAAGCGTGCTTCCGCTCTCTCTCTCTTCCGGCTGCGGCATTTTGGTTGCTGTTCCCTGTTGGAGCAGAGCATTGTGATCTGTGAGTCTACCCCTACATAAATAACCCTCTATTATATTCAATTCAGAACTAGAGTGGGATTTCCTTTAAGTGTCCTTCTTCAACTTCCAAATTTCAATGCTACTGACCATGTTGGGTCATGTTTGGGAACAAAGAGGACGTTGGTGTTCTGACAGCATAGAGAGATGCTCCAGAGGAATGGAGGGAGGAAAGGATACAATCTCTGTCCTAGAAAATAAAGAGCAGAGGCAGGGAGTGTGCATCCTGTTTCCTGCAGCAAGATTTCACACTGTGCACCTGATCCTGTGACCAAAGAAACCCATGCAACCCTTCAGTGGCCTCGACTTTTCCCTTGAGATAATGAAAATCACATAATTAACAGGATAAAATGTAATGATGTAGTTTAGTGTCAGAGCGCTGAACCAATAGGTGGGCAAGCAAGTTTCTATCTTTCCTTTATAGTAGTTCACTTACCAATGCCTGGTGTGTCCATCCTTCATTCCAGGATAAAGTTTAATAAAGATTATAAGCCAAAATAATGAGAGTTAGGCTTCGTGACATCCTATTTAGTCCGTCAATTAACTCATTTTGGGACTTCATTTAGAGATGGGTATAACACTAATTTATGTGGGAAATAATAGGGGTTTTGTGGTAGCAATACTTTATTTCAAAAGCTACTAATATTGTTTTAATTATCTTATCTTACTTTAATTTACAATAATTAAAGTGACTAATATATGAATACCTACATGACATTTTTGATACTATGTTTTTTGAACTTTTCTACTTATAATAGACAATGCTTAATTCTCATCCCTTTTATTAAAAAGGTTGATAATTTAGAGTTCTTTAATTTACTTAATATAGTATATAGCTACTATTAAGCAGCATTGTCTAAACAAAGAATTAATTGACCTAAGTATGACAATGTGTGGTAGCAATGAGATCAAATGCAGGGAATGTCAAAGACAATATTTTCATCTTTATGGAGGAGAGGATATATGTGTATATACAGTTTGTTTAAATAAATGACTTTTAGGAGTATATAATATAAATATGAAAAATTGGCTTTGGCTAATGGAGGAAAATATGAAACTCTCAATGTTCTTTCACAAACAGATAAAAGAAAGTGAACATTGTAATGCTCTTTTCTGGTACGCCCCATTGAACTTATTCCAAGAATGAGCAGGGAACTGCTTTTGAAAATAACTATTGCATCTTTTTACTTACTTATTTATCTGTTTATTTATTTGTGTGTGCAGAGGACAAATTGCAGGAATCAGTTCTCTCCTTTCACAGTGAAGGTCGGGGAGATCAGACTCAGGTGGTCAGGGTTTGCAGCAGCTGGCCTTTATTGCTGCGCCATTTTGCTAGCCCAGATGCAGCTTTTAACTTGCTCATTCTGGATCTCCGAGTTGTTAGGCCTTTTAAGTTGTCAGGGACATAATATTTGTCTTTATAAAGACTCAGTATGAGTCTCTTGCTCAAGCATTACAAAATGAATAAAAGAATTGTTGAAATAGCAGCTCTGGGCGATTCAATGGGAAAGACGTATAGTTTAACAAATATGCTAATAGTCAGTATTTATTGATCATTATCAAATAGGAAAATTTTCATCCATTAATTTGCCACTACAAAAGCTCAAATGCTTGGCAATTTGAGCATTTATGCTCCTGCAAAATTCATGTGGATGTAGGCATGGCGGTACAGTGTGCATTCTCAGTACATGGGGCTGGGGCAGAAGGGGCGTGAGTGTGAGACTTGCTGGGCTTCAGAGCAAAATTGTGTCTCAAAATCACCACACAGAGATGTAATTTTCATTCCCACCGATTATGCAAGGTTTTAAGGACATGCTTAGGTCAAGAGGGCTTCTTTGTCATATGTGGGATGAAAGCCCTCATGGAAGAGGCTTCACGCAGAGTTCATTCAGAACCTCCAGCTGCTCCTTCCTTTCCAGGGAACCTGGAGTGTTGGACAGGTGCAAGGCCCTCTCTTGACTGCCAGGGAAACCATCACCGGATGCTGCACACTGTCTTTTGATCTTGGACTTGAGAACCCAATCCTTTCTTGTTTGTAAACTACCCAGGTCCGGGTATTTTGTCACACTGTGAGGAAAAGCAGTTAATACTCTTTCACCATCTCCTTTTTCAGAGTCTGAACTAGGCAGGTTCTCGACACTTTTCTACCCCAGGGCATAGGAAGGTAAAATTGAGTAAGAAGTTTACTAATTCTTGTTGAAATAAAAACATTCATTTCTCCAGCCAACGGCAGTTGAAATTTTTCATCTATATTTGGCTCCCAAGTTTGATTTTTTTTTTTTTTTGAGGAAAAGTTTTGCTATGTAACTGTGATTAATTGGAACTCCTCATGTAGCCAACTTGGCCTCAGACTTGTGGCAGTCCTCCAGAGTGCTGGGAGTATAGGTGCGAGCCACCATACCTGGCCTCCTCAAGTCTGTTTCTAGACTCTTTGAGAATGCAGAGAGTTTAGTTTTAAAATTTTAATTTAAATTCCACCAACCCCCTGCTTGAAAACTTCCATTGTTTTCCACGGAAGCTTGATAAAATTCAAGTGTCTTAACTGAGGCGACGGGATCAGTTATGTTCTAACTTAAGCTCTAGCCCACTTGGCCACATTCTAGTTTCTTTTATAAGAAACTTATGATCTATTAACTAATTTATCTATTTTCTTTTATAGTTCTTAAAGAAGGCAAGTTGCAGTGGTCTTATTTGAAACACCCAAAGGTCATTTTTTTATTAAGCTATACATGTGTCTGAATGTTTATTATATGAATACTTTTTTCTAGCTTCAGTAGGCAAGGAGCCATAACTGTAATCCTCTTGGCTCACTTATTTATTTTTAGATAAGAAATAAGAGATAAAATATATAGACACTTATTTTGAACATAAATAAGATAAAATAATGAGGTAAAAATGATTTATCTGAGAATACCTTAGTTTTTAGAATCACGAAGGTTTAATTCTGCAAGCAACCTTGCAAGAAGCACCAAGATACCATAGAGTTTTGTGTTTAGATAAAATCTTTTCCATGTTTATGAATGTTATACCCCATACTTCTAATAGTAGCAAATTCCCTGCCCCTCAAACTAAATCATTGAATGTAAATTTCAATCTCATGGGCTAGTTCAGGTTTCTAGAACATTGTTGCTCAGACTGAAGTGAAATTCATGTTATTTTATTCTACATATGGATGAAATTACATGTTGTCACCATTGCTGTCCACAATGTTGATAATCATGTTATGAGCATTATAACATTTCTTATGACATCAGAAATGCATTGAGCTCTGTTTGCAATGGTAACCCTTTATTATTTTAAGTGTTCTCTTTTGGACAGCTATTATATTAGCTATATCTTATCTGTGGAATTTGTAATCCATACAGTTGAATATCTGGTGGCCTGTTACTAAATATTTTACAACTGGATCTCAGAATACAGAATCAGTCTAAATGCTATTTGACATGTTGGTTTACTTTAATGAATAAGATGAAAGAGAAATAGCAAAGACCTAGGTAGGAATGTTATTCATTTGTCAATGGCAAGAGTAATTACTTTCTTGAATTAGATAAGGCTTTTTGGATACTAGATGTATTTTTTTTTTATTTGAAAGGGATTGCTAAAAGAACACGCATCCTTTAAAGTTTAATTATAATGCAACAGCTAAGGACAAAGAAAAGATTTAAGTTATTTTCTTTCACATTCTTAACTTTATAAATGTGTGTGTGTGTGTGTGTGTGTGTGTGTGTGTGTAGTTGCATTTTCATGTGTGCACATACACGACATAATTTGTATATATCATTTTCTAACTCTTTGACATATCTGGTCTTACCATGGTCAAAGACAAGATGTCAATTTGCTATAACTAGAAGAGGTACATTGTTGTGGAATGTTATTTTAAAATATGTTATATTTGTTTATGCTGGGGAACACTTGTTTAATGATGCAAAAATGTGTTGCATTCTTTTATGTTGCATTTGTTAAACTCTGTGAAGCTGTTTTTCTTTGCCTGTCTTAAACACCAGATTGGTATATGAAAGAGCTGAATGTCCAATAGCAAGGCAGAAGAAAGTATATGCAGGGCTGTCAGGCAGAGAGAATAAATAGAAGGAGAAATCTGAGAAAAGTAGGAGTAGGAACAAGGATAGGAGGACACTAGGGGCCAGCCACCCTGCCACATTGCCAGCCACGGGATAAAATAAAAATAAGATATACAGTAGTATGAGAAAGGTAAAGCCCAGAGGCAAAATGTAGGTGGGCTAATTGAGATTAAGAAAAGCTGGCTAAAAACAAGCCAAGCTAAGACCGGGCATTTATAAGTAAGAGTAAATATCTGTGGGTAATTTATTTGGGTGCTGATTGGTAGGACCCCAAAGAGCAAAGAGTAAAAAAAAAAAAACCAAAAGAGTTAAAAAGAAAAACAGAAAAAGTACACAAAATTGTATATTAACACAACATTTCAACCATACAGATGCAATGAAGATGGATAGATGATATTTATCTATTTCAAGAGAAATAAATTACAATACATAAAATATCACAAATCTTGGGGTCACAAATAGTCATAATTCTGACCTACTATATAGCAAAACAACATTTTAATGCTGTTTATCTGCTTCTGTAAAAATATACTTTAACTATAAGTTTATATAACTTGATTTCCTTAGTAACTGATCCATGAAATTTTTGAGAGTTTACCAGGCCGTCTTTGTAATCTTGAAGGAGTTAGCTGTGGCACACTGCTATTGACTGATTATCAACAATTATAATTTATACTTTAATGAAACCTTTTTATTAACATTATGCACTATTCATCATTTTTATTTTAAACAACTCTACAGTGGATACAGGGCAGGCATTATTTTTTCAATAATGGATCTGTTTGCCTTCATGTAGATGGAGGAATGTCTTAAAGTTGACAGTAATGAGAGATGTCCAGCAGAGTTCCTTTAGGCTGCACTGTTGACCACTATGACCTTTTGGGGTATACAAAAAAAATTAGATTATCTGTTTTAAATTGGAGTTGAAATACCATATGACTGTTTTGAAGTGCCTTGACTTCATACACTTAAAAGTGCTAGGGCATTCCAACATGGAATCCTACATAAATTAAGGATATATATATATATTTCTGGTTGTTTTGAGTAATGTAGAAGGCAGAAAATCTCAGACTTGGTCATCATTCCACACACAATGCTGCATAATACTTTTAGTGGGGAAAAATGGCTAAGTGTTTAGAAATCCTGAAGCTTGTTCAGAAACCTCATGAAACCCCTTGCCTTAGTAAAGTGGTATGAACTATTGGGCAAGCATTGAGCTTGCTTTCCCCTACGCTGGGCTTAAGTTAGGCTCACACAGGACTTTGATATGACACATCATAGTGAGTTTACTCGTTATGGTCTAGAATAGTGCTGCACAAAATTTTAAAACTATTTTGATAAACACTAAAAAGTTCATATTTAATTTTGCTTTTATTATATTTCAGAGTTATTTGTTTATTCGCCTTTTGGTGACAGGTTCCAGCCTTCTACATTTCTCCTCATTGGCTCTCACAAAGTGTGCTTTTCTAGGCAGAACAGGCTGGCATTTCATTTGGACACGGGTTTGTTTTTTTTTTGGCTGTGTTCTCTTTCTGATTATTTTCTTTGATGCCTTTAAGGAAGCTATCTTGGCTCCTGGAGTGTTTACTATGCTCAATACACATATTAATTTCCTTGGCATGAACTTTTCCCTTAACTTGTTTGTTTAGAACAATGCCAGCAATGGCACCAATTTGCAGATGCTACCAGCTTCTGTGCAAACTGGAAGGTTCCTTTGTGAACAGACTCCTGCTGCCTCCACACCCACTTCATCACCTTTCTCAGAAACTCTCATATGTGTAGCCAAGGAAGAAATCCATGTTTTCTGAAAGAATCAAGTGTTTTCTTTTCCTTTGCCTTCATTGTTTTGGTGAATTCCTGGAAGAAGGTTCTGGTCGAAAGTTTCACTAGAACCTTTTTATAAAGCAGGGCTTCACTCTCTCTACTGTCAGAGATGAAGAAGAAGAAGAAGGAAAAAAAAAACACCACCATTACACCTCTAACTGAAAATTATGGACCTGTGCTCCCTGCATGTTTCTCTGGACCAGCGGTGAAATGTATTACTGTTCCTTGATGTCTTATAACAGCCATGAGACAAGGAAGAGGGGAGGAAGTAAAGGTACCATCCTTCCCACCAAAGCCTACAGAACAGAAGCAGCCCCCTTTGGAGTGAAGGTATCTCCCCTGCTGTAGGAAGCCTTCCTTTTCTTGCATACCTGCTTGAGTTTGTGGTCATTCTAAACAGACACAATTTTGAATGGGATCCCAGAAGAAAAGGATAGTAAGAGAAAGTAGGCTCCATGAGGAATCACCAGTAAACACTGAGATTTTCCTGCCTCAAAACTGAACTACCTTGTTCCTTGATCATCAGCTGGTCCTGTTGACCCAGATAAGACTTGTTTTCCTTCGGGAGAGGAAAAAAAAAATGAAATGACAAAGAAGCAATGTGAACAGTTCTCTTTGCTTTTTAATTAAAAGATGCTACATGTTTAAATGGATAAAAGGAAAGCTGATTATAAGCCAGTATGGCTGTGCGGCTCCTGTCTCTCCTTGGGGCCCATTCTGTTCATCATTTCCCGTACTTCTTCTTTCTGAGCTGCAGTGTTGAACAATTCACTGCTGAGATCCTAGGGTTAAGTAGTGTGGGAAATCACTTCAGCTGAAGCATGTTAAGTTTGGATGAGGACATAGAATTCTAGAAGAAATTGAAACTCACAATTGTGCTTAATTGGCTTTAACCCTTCAGCATATTCTGCCGAACTGCACCGGGTAATACCGTATTCTGCTACTCCGTGCAGATGCTAAGATGTAAAACCCGTTAAATGCAAACAACACTTGTCATTCCATCAACTATTCAAACTGTCAGAGATGTATCAGCCAACCCTAACTACCCTCTGCAGGCAATCTGGAGCCAGCCTGCTGTTTAATAACCAGCATTTAACAAGAAATAACATCTAGATGTGGCATGTGGTTTAAAACATTGTGTTAAGCGTCATTAAAACTCAGTCTCCTAAGAACCTTATTAAAAGAGTTATTTCCTTGCTATAATAAAACATTTCACTGTGACTGTTTCGATCTAGCTGCTAACAATACAAACAAAATGCCTCTTAATTTAGCATCCCGCTAGAGGGCCATTGTGACTGTGGAACTGTAAAGGCAGGGAGAAAAAAACCCAACCCCAAACCACCCTTGCCAAGTCCCCAGTAATCAGTGAAACTGAAGCACTAGGGGGCTCTGAGTTTCAGATTTATTTTTACAGTTTTTTTTTCTTCTTCTTTTACGCGCTGTGTGTTATTATTTGGGGCTGTGCCTTTGTTGGTGATTGGAAAGGAAGGTTGTTGATGACTTAGAAATAGGCCCTGTTTCAAGGAGTCAGCATTTCCTAGTTGTGAGATGAATTGGTGGAGAACTCAAGCAAATATCTACATGGAATTTCCAAGAAATTCATGTGATCTTGATTCTAATATTTATTTGAAAAGAAAAACGAAATTTGCTTATCCCACAATCAGCCTAAAATCCACCCACCCTGCTATTACTCAAGAAAATACATGCATAATTATATTAATTAATAGAGATAATAGTTTAAATATTCTATGGCAGAAGTGAAAGGCAACCCCAATTCAGTTCCAGCTCTTCCTCCTTAGAAAATGTGTCAAGTCAGTTTGCCCTGCACTACTATTCCGAGCACGTCGTAGACAGCTTCAGAGCTGACGATGGGGACCAAGCATGACAATGTGTTGAGAGAGGGTGCTAGTGAGGAGACCAAGGAAGAGCTCAGTGGGATTTTTGAAACCTCAAATAGTTCCCCTAACCTGCATGATGTAAAGTGAATGAAAAGGTATTCAGGATCAGCTTAAGGGGTCTTGCCCTTTTCTTTCCTTGAAACTGAACTAAAATGGAGCTATATATATATATATATATATATATATATATATGTGTGTGTGTGTGTGTGTGTGTGTGTGTGTGTGTGTACATACATATTCACATATACATGCATATGTGTGTGTGGGGGGGGGACAAATCAAGATTTCTACTTTCATGAATACTGTTTATCCAAATGTTGAAGGAAGAAGAATTTATACCCTAGCTGTGTACAAGTTCATTGCATTTTTACGAAAATATGCAGTCGAGGAACATAGATCTTGAGATACAAAATATTTTAATAGTTTCTAGTCAATTAGTTATGAATTATGTTTAACATTCATTTGAGTGGTTGGATCACAAATATAAAAATAGCTACTTATTAAGTCAGGCACGTATTTGTAATGATGTTATAATAATACGAGCCAAGAATATTTTTACATTAGATGGTAGGGTATAGGCGATAATGATCTTTTTCTTGTAAATTTCTTCTGGAAAGATTTAAATTGCATAGCCTCTTTCAAGGTATCATGATTATGTTTACATTTCTTCAGGAAAGGAACACACCCAACCATGTACATTTATCTAATGCACTCCTCCTCAAGCCTCAAGGAAAAGACCCATCAAAGCTTCATTGGTCAATTATGTGTTTCTCAACCAGATCTATGTGGGAGCATTAGCATAGCCACTTGGAAACCTGAACTCCTTACTTGGGAGGGACACCTCAGCACTATTCCCAGTACCCGTTAGTGGACAGTGAGGTACTCTCACTCGTTCTCTTATCTCTGAACAGAGGGACTATGAATTCACTACCTGCCTTTCTACCACATTAAAACAGGGCCCAGTTGAATCTGCCAGTTGATTCCCAGGAGGCCCTCTGGGGACAGAGCCATTAGTGAAGTGCACAATTTAATTAGAGTGTAGAGTGTGAAATCTGTTCAGAGTAGTGAGGGATGAGATCTTATCCACATCCAGCTGTGGCTTCCTTTTGAAATACCTCTGAGTCCTGTCCTTCTGTGACATTCTCTTGTATGCCACTTTGCAGGTACAATGTTCGTCAACAATTTAGAGATGTCACATTGTTGTTTATCTTGATAGGAAATGTGTCTTCTAAAGGCAACTTAAATAGGCATAATCTTGTCATTTGGAATTACAGATTTAATGTAAATCAGGTCACTAGGCTTTAACCTTTATAAACAAAGCCTCACATCTGGATTATGATAATTTTCAAGAAATGGAAAAGTTACAATATACATTTTTATGGTATTGATATGTGATTTAAAAAATTAAAAAATTTTCCATGCTAAAATGTCAATTTTCATTCATTTAAAATCAAGTACTAGAATGTTTTCTGAAATGCCATATTGCTATTACAGATCCAAAATTACAAGGATAGAGGTTTTGATGTCAAAATAATTATATAAATGAAGTTGAGAGATGGCTCTGCAGTTAGGAGTATATAGCTATCATACAAATGACCCTAATTTAATTCCCAGTATCCAAGTCAGGTGACCCATGACCACCTGGAACTCAATCTCCAGGAGATGTAACATCTCTGGTCTCCATGGGTACCAACAAACACGTGCATAATACCCACATGCAGGAACACACACTTAGCTAAAAGAAACAGAATAAATTTTAAAAGCGAATTGCTTTTAAATTTTATTTGAAACTTAAAATTTAAATGCCCAGGAGAAATGCAAAGGACCAGGGGAAAAAACGCTCCTGTTCATACGAATTTTTTTTTTCTCATGGCAACTTTAGATGAGAAGATATCTTCTAGGTAGAAGAAACAATGTGCATAGCAAATCTACAATGGCAGAAGACTGAATGAGCTTAGGATGCTGGTCACTATAGCTTAAACTGCTAAGGAGTTAAATGATATTGACAGGGGGTAAATCTTGATGAATTTTGAGGTCTACAGCATGTAAGACAGTAAATGTGGTTAAAATGATCACAAGTTTTGGCCATCTTGAATGATGGGGAAAGAAATTTGAGCAGTTGAGAAGTGTATAGAATTTAATCTTAAATCTGAGTTTTTGGATGGCATCCTACTTGGGTAAATTAAATATGCATTATATTAACAGGTAGAATGTGACTATAGTAGTTCAGCAGAGTGGTGACAGGTATCTAAACTAGTGTATCCCAAGTCAAGAAAAGTATGAAGACAGTCACTGGAGATACAGTGAGTAGAGTTCACAATATTTAAGAACTGATTAAATATGAACTTCACAGAGGAAAGGATAAATATATTGGGAAACGGTTGGCTTAACCCCCATGTTTCTTTCAGTATTCATCTGTACCCCAAGAATAACAAATATTCTCAATCTATCCTTCTAAACTTTCTGTTTTATTTTATAAAAATTAGTATGGGCCATCACTCCCTGGCTTTCAGGGGTGAATCTTGTTTGGTGGCACTTATACATGGGGCTATCATTTATTTGCACCTTAGCTTAAGTCACAAATCTCTTTCTCGGCTTGAATCTTCATTTTTCTTCCGTTACCATGTCTCGTGATTGCTAAATGCTATTCAATATTCTTATGTTTGTCTTCTGGAATCTCTTTGCTCTTCTTCATTCCCATTGCCATGAAGATTTATTGAAGTCATTTTTTTTTTTTACTGTGATATCATTCTATTCTCTTTCCCAACACTGATATGCAATGCTCTTTCAGATAAACACCCATGTATAAATCTTTCATTTTAGTCTTTGAACTTTATCCCCTCTTGCCTCTCAAGTCATTTTGTTCTAATCTTTACACTCTATATCCACACCATAACTATGCTTCAGTTATACTAGCCTTAATTTCTTATTGCAATGACTTGACATATTCTCCTTGCTCTTCTGAAATGATTCACTTGTTATGTCAACTCCTAACACAAAAAAATTCTTGTTCATGTTTCTCAGATCAACTTAGATACCACTTAAACAAGGAAATTTATGAGCCCAGTAGAGTTGATTGAGACTCTAGTAATTCACTGATGTGATGTGCTAGACTATACATCCCTGAATAAGCAGTGTTAAAACCATGCAAGTGTGTAATATCGGAGTATAACAATTCAGAGCAAGGATGATCCTAGGAGAAGGAATAAACTGAGTGCCGAAAAATGTAATTAGCAGTTAAGGATTTGTGGAGCTTGTTTGTTACTTGCATCAGATGTAAAGAAATTTAAAGGCTCCAGGATGAGAGCACCGAAGTAGGGAATAATAGAGTCAACAAGGTAGCAAAGTCAGTTATAAAGGTGCAGAAGAGAAATGGAGTGTAGCATAGGCCACTTGCAGGAAAATTCAAGAAGAAAGAAAAACGTGTGATGCAAAGAACTAAAAATAGCAATGAGCATCTAGTAGAATGAAGAGCAGGTATTTGGCTTTGTAGAATATGGAAGAAGAGGGAGAAAGAGTGTGTGTGTGTGTGAGAGAGAGAATAAGTCCAGTAAATAGATAGATATGTGGACTGATTCAGGGAAGAAAGCAGTAGAGTATAAAGAAATTAAAATTTAGTAGTATTTATCAGACATGAAGGATGAGAGGAAGAGAAAGAATTTTTTTCATCTAAATGGAAAATTTAGATTATAATTATTTGCTGATAAAGAACAGGCCTCCATGTGGCTAGGTGATAGTACTTATCTCCTGCTATTAAATTTTTTGCATTGAAAGTACAACAATGGCTTCTCTGTATAAACACAGAGAATAGAGACAGGGCGATTTTACTGTTAGTGGTAGAGGCTGCCAGCTATGCCTACAGGCTAAATCTTGTTCCACAGTTGTTTTTGCAATGATCATGATCTGAGAACAATTTACAAGGCTGGAAAATATCACAAGAAGAATAACATTTACATTAGCTGCTTTATAGTGTGTTGCACTCTGCCCTAAATCATTCCATTTGCTAGCTTACTTATCTAAAGTAGACAAAGAAATGGAAGTTTCTAGATATCTTAAGCGATTAGGCAAAGGTCATACAACCAATGAGTAGGTCACAGACCAAACCAAAATTCAGGAAGCCTTACTGCAGTAACCCTGTTTCTCACTTATTTCCTATATGAATATTTGCCCAACACACATAAGATAAAGAGAGAAAAATTTATTTTGGTGAATTGTAAAAAAGTCACTTGCTTCTTGTTACAGAGAAGCAAAATAAGGCTTTGAGGAAAAATGAGACCCTATTTTCAGCACGATGTCACAGAATTAATTTTAAATCTCATCAAATAGAATCTCCCACCAAGAGGCATTCTACTGTCTTCAGCAGTAAAACCATCATAAAAAATTAGACTTTATTATTACATTCTAATTAAGTAATTGATAATCTGTGGATATTTGTTGGTGCCTCTTTTTATATAAATAATCTTTATAGTATGCTAGATCTTGTATGTTGGTCCACAAATCTACATATTCACTAAGTGGTTCTTTATAGGAAACATTTAGTGACCTGTGGATGAGAGAAATAAGCTGCAAGTTAATCACAATTTAAATTGGGAAAAAGCAGTGTGGATAAGACAGTGACTATTTTGGGTACCTGATAAGACTAACTTATGATTTTTTCACTCTAAGTATTTATGTCATTTTTCTCTAACTCTTGGTTTCTCACTAACTGGAGTAACCGAACTAGGATGAGTCCCTTTGTGGGGAGATTTCTTTTTCCACAGGGGTTTGTCCATGGGGAAGAGCATCTGTTCTTTGCTGTTTGAGGTTTCCTTGTTAGCTTGGTTCCTCCCCAGCAACCAACATCAACTGTCCTTTGTGCATGTACACACTTCATTTCTGCCAAATTCGCCAGATGCTAGTTACATTTCTGAGAACAGAAGATGGGCATGATCCAAAATCTTAGGGAAGTTATCTCCTGCCCGAACTCACCTGAATTCTGTAGGGAAACACTCGCAAAGCAAAAATCCACTGTAAATCTTCTCACTTTGACAAATTCAATGTAGATTAAATATTTTACCAGTGACTCCAGGCTTTGTAATTCTATAGAACAGGAAGGAGTAGAAAGATAGTTTGTTTCTAAAAGTGAAGCTTATGGCATTCTTTTTATCTCATTTTTTTTTTTGTTTCTGCACATACAGAGGTCAAACTGAAAATGAACTTGATATGATTGATGTAAATGTCTTGACTTAAACTAAACCAGTCATCTAAACCTATTATTAAGAGATGGCATTCCAAGGAGAGACAATTGTATATATCCTGCCATTTGAGAGGAACAGTCTCAGGACCCAGAGAACCAAAGAGGAGTTCCCAAAAGAAACTAAAATAATAATTGACTATAGTTATCACCTTCTTTTCTCCTTACCTCTTTCTACACAGCTCTTTATCAGCTGATTTTGAAGGCAGAAGGTACCAGGTGTAAAGCAAGTTAAGAGTGGACCTGTAGTAAGGCTGCAGTTCTGGGAAATGCCTATCATAATTCTGATTCCAAGATTTTGTCAATAAACATTCACAGTGTGTTACACACTTTCCCCTTAACTTGAATATATAATACAGCAAGTAGAACCCACTAGTATTTTCTCATGGCTAATGGGTGAGTATTCTAGTGTCATGGGGCAAAATAAAGAGTCAGACCAAGGAGTGATTCTTTCAAAGGGCACAAAACATAAGCAGATTAAATAAACAGGAATCACAAATGAGGCATTGTTCTTTTTTGTTTTCAATTCTACAGCAGATGGTTGAGTGAAAAGCTCCTACAAATGCAGAATACTGATTGAATAATGGAATATTATCTGTGTAACTCATTTAGAATATGTAATCAGGTTTAATCCTTTGTTCTATGCTCAAATACCTAAGAAAATAGCAGCTTAGATTTAAAGTTGGTCCAGGAGCATTCAAAGACTTTCAGATTTAGGCTTACAAATTCTTGTGTAGAGCGATAGCCTATAAAAGCAGCATGTATAATAAGTTAAAAAATCACCCCAAATTACTTATTTCTAGGAGAACTGGCAAGATTGACACCAGAGAGAAGTTGTTTTAGAAATCCTATTCCACAGTATCGTAGCAACAAAAAAGTGATCATAAATTTTCAGCATGTGTTAGAAGGAACATAACATGCTCATAATCCCAAATACTACATCTAAATTTATATATGAAGGAGAATTGTGATAATAATGTTATAAGAATACAGAAATCCTGCTCAGAGTACAAAAAAGAGCATGAAAGGAATGATAACAAACCCAAATAGCATGCTTTGGTTCTGTTCGAGAATGTTGCAGATTCTAGGAGAAAAAAGTTATTTGAAAATTGGTTTAGTCTGCCATTTATCTTAAAGATGATACTACACTCTAAAGTTCAGTAGTTAAAAAAATAGGTATTTACTCCTTCTTTAAGAACTTCATCAGGTCCATCAAATAATGAATTTTCTAGTGAGATCAAATAGGATCTAGCCAACTTTTGTCTATCTAGATTGTCTATATTTTTCCACTAATTTATTTATAACTAAATCTCCTCACATTTTTTTTTATAATTTTAAAACTTCTCTTAAATCTAAATATTTGTATTGACCATGTCATCCACATTTGATTTGCTTGCTTGTGGCACTTATTGCAGCTTGTACTAACTACATTTTTCCTGTGGACTCTAGCATCTGGTGTAATGACGATTCTAGTGAATGTACAATGACCAGAATCCTGTGCAGTACATTCTAAGAGATCTCGCCAAGTGTCTGACAATGGTAGATAAAGTTAGCCTGGTTAGATTTGACCATATGACCATTTTTAAATCCTGGTTAAAGTATATCTCTTAATATTAACAGACAGCTTGCCTGTCAAAGGAAAAACATAACTATATCATATGCCCCCCTAAATGTAAACAAACATTTAAAACAATCATTTAGGGAATTTGGGCATAGTTCTCTCCAAACTACTTCCTGCTGCTGTTTATTGGGCAAAGTAATTTTGAGGGTTTACATGGTGACATTTTGGGGGGTCTTGGTCCATCACACCACATTAGACTGGAAGGGATTCATAGGTTCTCATCTTCTGTGGAAACAAGGGAAGAATTTCTTTTCCAAAGCAACATATCCTTAGATTCAAATTTTGAAGTCAAGAAACCCTCAGAATATATATGTTGGTTTAGCTTAGCAGCCTATAAAATGAAATGTCTCTCTGTACTTAGTTCCTTCACAGTTAAAAAAATTCAAAGAAAACAATAATATACATAATCCAGACTCTCTGTTTGTATTCCATCTTTACATGGCTTATTTTTCTTACTCTCTTACTTTTTCTACAAGCTTAGTATTTATTTTATAATCTACTCCTTTAATATATGACTGTCTGTACTCTTTTATATGACATTTACTTTCTTTTTGTTCTTTTTCTCTCTCTCCCAAGCCTACATACATTTTTTAAACACACTGTGACCCATTTAGAGTTCCTTTTCATCTGAATCTGTCCTTATTGTGTATCTGTAATTGTTTTCTGACCAGGTCCACTTCTTAAAATGCTAAGTGTCATTACTAGGACTAATGCTGCTTTGTCCTTTCTCTCCACCCCAGATCCAGGGTTGGGTCACAGTAGGTTGAGTATGTCTTGCCATAAAGGAAGTTGTAGTACTCTGTTTACAGATCCCATTCAAATGCTCCATAACTGAACCTTTCAAAAGAGTCAGAGCCATTTGTGCTGGTGAACCAGGAAGCCTTCATTTTTTAAAAAAGCCACACAGTTCTTTGCTACTACCGCTGAGTCAGGAAGCCTTCCCTTAAAAGAGCTACAGCTTGACTCCAGCAAGCAGAACCCACCCGCCACCCCCAATGTGGCTAACGATTGTTTTTTATTATCTAGAATACCTTCCCAAGTCCTCTCAGGTTTTATTTGGATTTAGCTAGCACATATTGGTGTGCCAATTTGTTGTGGGAGGCTGCTTGTTTGTTCCCAGCTGCTCAGCCCCAAAATAACAATCAGTGATTGGCCTATTAGCTTTAGTTTCTTATTGACTAGCTCTTACAGCATAATTTAACCCATTTTTATTAATCTGTGTATCACCATGTGGCTGTGGCTAACAGTAAGTTTCTGTCCTGCTACATGGCTTCTCCTGACTCCATCTTCTTTCTTCCAGCATTAAGTTTAGTTTTCTCTGCCTAGCTCTATTCTATCCTATCACTGGCCAAAGGCAGATTCTTTATTCATTAACCAATAAAACTAATATATAGACAGAAGGACTTCCCACACCAAATAATGACAATAACAACAAAATAATAACAATACGTACATACACAGAGCACAGTTTATTTCTGGTCATTTCTTCAGAATTTTTGTCCATATGGATAAATGGGGTCACAGTGACTTCTCAAAAGCATTCTCCTTATTTAGCTTTTTATTTTCTGAAATAACCAGTAGTTGCTACCAATGAAAGCCACTGGCTCTTTGCTGTGCAACGCATGCATGCTGGATTAGCCAGTTTGAATTCCATGGCTGGTCTTGAACACTTGTACTGTTTGCTGATGCTGTGGACTTCACTATAATTCATACTTTCCTATGCATTTTATTTCTTGAGGTTGTAACACTCTTTTCTTACTTTTATGCCATTTGTACACTCTGGGAATCCTGATTTGAACCTAAGGACTAAATTGTATACTTGGCCAGGATACTTGAAATAAATGAGATGTTTTAACTGGAAATGTGATCTTTTTCCTTCAAAGTCTAACAGAACCTCAAACAGATTTTGAGGTATCTTTCTTTTATTACAAATCATAAAGTTCAAGTGGTTTTACCTCTGCAGCAAAAGTATAATTCCCTACTTTACCTGAGCGTAGGAACAATGTGGTTATGTGTTATTGCTACTGTAAACACTGCCCAGGCAATCCATGATAAATACTTGTGTGGAAAAATGTTTAATTTCTCATAGAATATGAGTATTTATAATCCATTAACAGTTCTACTTGTATACATTTATACATATGACACAGAATTTGTGAATGTATATGTTGTGACTAAAGGCTGCATCCTGGCTAGCAGCCATCGGGGAAGCATACAACAGATTAATTCATTGTGATTTTTTAATCATATGCATTCTTAATATGAATTATTTGTTTAATTAACACCTTCTGCCTTAACAAGGGGTGTTAACATATGGAAGCATCTGCTGAGCCTTGATTCCTGATGTGAATAAAAGAATTTCAAATTTAACCACTTGCCAGATATCTGAACACACATTCAATGGGCTGATTGGTATCACTCTCATTTAGCCAAGTGGTTTTGTTTGTCGAACTGCGAAAAGAGTAACAATCCATTCTGTGTATATTCATAGCTCTTGTGTGTAATTCAAGCCTATGGTGGTTTATTATTTTTCTGGTTACCACAACAATGAAATTTGTCAGACATTTTAATTAACCAAGAAGAGTTAATTAAGTTTAAAAAGTTTTTAAAAGCTGTTGCTTTGAAAACCTGGTGAGAAACTTCAATGAGTAGTAGAACAGACTTCTGCATATTAAGAGACTCTTTGTGCTTATTTGGTTCAGATTTTGTGATGATCTCAGAGTGGACATAGTAAAAGTAGAAAGTAAAAAGTCATTCAGAGGATAGAAAATAAAAATGTTAAATATAAAGAGAAGTTATAGCAAGTTGAACTGATAATCACGATTCGATTCAGCTTCAAGAGTAGATATGAGTGTTGCTCAAAATGATTTCGTTGTGTAAATTGTTAGTAGAAGAAATTGATGAGATGGGCCAATAGTTTTAGTCATATCTGTCACAAATTATTGAAGAGCAGAAGCCTCTGATGAGCCTCTGATGGCAAGAATAAAAACCAAATAGACTCAAGAAATAGCCAGCAATAAAAGCTGAAATAACAATTTACACAACGAAATCATTTTGAGCTTGATTCTCTGAAGCTCTGATACATTAAGTTGAATGAAAGTGTAATTTTAGAGAAAGAAGTCTCACAGTTATAGTTGACATAAAGAAATATTACATTGCATTTCAAATATTTGTGTATAAACATAAATAGTATTAAAGTCCAAAAGACCACAATACACTCAGTATACAATTCTAGAAATATTCAGAAAATTTCTATAACATAATCAGTCTAATAGACAGACCAGTTCTGTGAGTTTTGATTTGTACTGTGTTATTTTTAGCATTATTGCCAATATTTCCTCTTTTCAAGATGTATGCATGTGTGTGTGAGTGTGTAAATGCACATATGCTATTCCTTGTTTCATCAGCCTTGAAAACCAGACAACATCAGGTTAAGTACTACATGTGAAAATAGAACCCATAGACTCAGTGAGGTCAAATCTCTAAGACTGAAGAGGTAAGACAAAACTACTCATTCTTTTCAATATATGTTTAAATGACAATGGAATGATGCACAATAACCACTTTCCAAAAAACAAGGTTTAAAAACACAGTAGATATTTGAAAAGTTTTAAGGCTCCAGTGTCCACCTCTTACTGCTGTGACACACTGGAAAGTCCCTATATGGATCTTGAGAGTCCAGTGGAGGAGGTCGGCTGGGACTTTGGGTATAAAGGCATCCAGTCTGATCATTAAGGCAATTATAAGGGTCAAGTAGAAGCAGGCAGGAGCAACAACAAAGTAGCTGACAACTAGAAGCTTTCGGGTCGTATTTGAATGCCTGTGGATCAAAATAGTATTTAAGAGAAATTCAAAAAAAATTTTAAAAAGGTATTTTTGGAGGTTAGTAAGCCCAGGTTTTACTAACCAGGGGTGGGTGAGATTCTTATATTACTTTATAAGACAAAAAAAGAGACAATCAAACAGCTTGCAATGTGAAAGAAATCTACAAATTCATTAAAAATATTTATTAAGATATTAATTTCTGTGGCTAAATATTTCTCCTTACTACTTTTTATGAAGAAATTAGGACATGTTTCTTCTTTTGGCATGAGCATCTGGGGCAGTTCTGTTCCCAAGGGGCAAGTAATTATCCGGAAATGACAATAGAGAGTTAGAGGGCGCTGAGGTATTCTTTTGCCTTTTCTCTCTTTCTTCTATTTACTTTTTTTTTAAATAAAGTGGTCAAATGAGGTTGGATGTGGACTAGGGTGCCCGGAGAGGTGGCATCATCTTTGTGACCATGAGGCAGCAAGCATGTAGGTGAGAAATCATACCCTGAGGAAGGAAGCACAAAAGGACTGAAATATTCCTGATTCTAGAAGATCTCTAAAGATAAGCCACTAGCTGTAACTGCCTACTTTATTGTATTGTCTTCCCTGTGAGAGACATGTATTTGATGTATAGTTTGTGTCACAATTATTCCTAGCATCCTGTCTTCAGAGTTATTCAAAACATGACTAAAACATCATGCCTGTGAATATGTGTGATCTTTCTCTGGCTCTGTAAGACTATCTCGAAGACTTGTATGACAAGAACTTTAAATCTTTGAAGAAAGAAATTAAGTAAGACACCAGAAAGTGGAAAGATCTCCCATGCTCTTGGGTAGGTAGAATTGACATAGTAAAAATGGCAATCTTACCAAAAGCAGTCTACAGATTCTATGCAATGCCCAGCAAAATCCCAGAAAAATTCACAGACCTTGAAAGAACAGTACTCAACTTCATATGGAAAAATAAAACACCCAGGATAGCCAAAACAATCCTGCACAACACAAGAACTTCTGGAGGCATCACAATCCCTGACTTCAAACTCTATTAAAGAGCTACAGTACTGAAAACAGCCTAGTAGTAACATAAAAACAGACAAAAGGACCAATGGAACCAAATTAAAAATCCGAATATTAATCCACATACCTTCGAACACCTGATTTTTGACAAAAAAGCAAAAAGTATCAAATGGAAATAAGAAAGCATATTTAAGAAATGGTGCTGGGATAACTGTATATCAACGTGTAGAAGAATGAAAATAGATTCATATCTATCACCATGCACAAAACTCAAGTCCAAATGGATCAAAGACCTCAACATAAAGCTAGCCACACTGAACCTCATAGAAAAGAAAGTGGGAAGTACACTTGCACGGATTAGCACAGGAGACCATTTTCTAAATATAACCCCAGTAGCACAGACACTGAGAGAAACAACAAATGAGACCTTCTGAAATTGAAAAGCTTCTGTAAAACAAAAGACATGGTCAACAAGACAAAACGACAGACTACAGAATGTGAAAAGATCTTCACTAACCCCACATCACACAGGGGTTTATCTCAAAAATATACAAAGAACTCAAGAAATTTGTCATGAAAAGGACAAATAATCCAAAAAAAAATTTGGAGTACAGACCTAAAAAGAGAATTCTCAACAGAGGAATCTAAAATGATTGAAAGACACTTAAGGAAATGCTCAACATCCTTAGTCATAAGAGAAATGAAAATCGAAGCAACTCCGAGATTGCATCTTACACCTGTAAGAATGGCCAAGATCAAAAACACTGATGACAACTTTTGCTGTAGAGGTTGTGGGGAAAAGGGAACACTTCTGCATTGCTGGTGGGAATGCAAGCTGGTACAACCCCTTTGTATATCAGTGTGGTAATTTCTCAGAAAATTGGGAAACATCCTTCCTCAAGACCCAGTGATACCACTTTTGGGTATCTATCCAAAGGATTCTCAATCTTGCCACAATGACATGTGCTCAATTATGTTCATAGCAGCTTTGTTTGTTATAGCCAGAACCTGGAAACAACCAAAATCCGCTTTGACCAAAAAATGGATAAGGAACAAATGTGGCATATTTACACAATGGAGTACTAAACAGCAGGAAAAAAATCATAAATTTTGCAGACAAATGGATGGAGCTAGAACACATCATTTTGAGTGAGGCATCTCAGACATAGAAAGACAATAATCATATGTACTCACTCGTAAGTCCTTTTTAAACAGAAAGCAAAGAAAACCAGACCACAAATCACAATCCCAGAGAACCTAGACAACAATGAGGACACTAAGAGAAACATACATAGATCCAATCTATATGGGAAGCAGAAAAAGACAAGATCTCCTGAGGAAATTGGGAGCATGGGGACTTTGGGAGAGGGCTGAAGGAAAGGAGACAGCAGGAAGGGGAGCTCAATAAAATCGATTAAAAAACAAACAAACAAAAAACCGTAAAAATACCAAATCGCCACCCCTCCAAAAGAATGTATTTGACCTACCTTGACAACTTTTACATGTTTTTGGTAAAGGATGATCTTATTTTTGTTTTATTTTTATTTTTTATTTTGTTTTTCTTTTTGAGAGACAGGGTTTCTCTTTAGCTTTGGAGCCTGTCTTGTAACTTTCTCTTGTAGACCAGGCTGGCCTCGAAACTCATAGGGATCTGCCTGCCTCTGCCTCCCAAGTGCTGGAACTAAAGATATGTGCCACCACTGCCTGGCTAAGGATGATATTTTTTATGCTTTTAGATGGCTTCAGAAATGAATGTAAAGCAACCTGCCTAACACTTGTGCACTTCACTAGGTTTTCCACCTTCCTTGTCTCATCTATCCCTATTTTACCTGATTCAGAAATTTATCTTTTGGGTGAAATCTCTGTGTCCTTTGTAGGGAAATCCAACCAACAATGATCATGATTATTTCAGGGGTCTCATGTGCAATGCTCCAAAGTTACATAGTAACATAAATATGGGTGTATAAGCAACTTGCAGTAGAGGCTTGGGCAGAGGGAAAAGTGGATGGCAGCAGTCTGTGTTCTGGGTAGTCTGCTTCTTCATATGTAGACATCATATGACAAGTATCAAGGATGGATCTTCTCATTCAGAAGGTGTTCTATACACAGTTAGGTTGGGCACTGCCAGCTAGAGCTCCTGTCCCATCCAGACAAGGACTGCTCAATGGAGGACCTTATTCAGAAGACTAAATATGATGCTGGTTTAACATGCCATGCTAGGAGATTGCTATGATTCAGAAACACATGGGGACATAAAACCATTTACAGAACAAATGGTTTATCTAATAAGACTCCAATTGTTTTAGGCTAGCTTCCTGATAACACATGGTCCTTCTGTTCTCCAAGAGAAAGGTATTGGATATTTCACCTTCCAAAAGAAGGGAAAAGAAGAAATTGATGGTAGCAGATCAGGGTTTCTCTACTCTAAATCCATGGCACATAAAGTTCAGAGCTGGAAATAGGATGGTACTGGCAGCTTCCACTCTACTTGACACATTTGGGTCTTTCCCATCGAAGTCATAGTGTTCTTTCTCAGCAAACTTTTGTAGAAGCAATTCCATTGCCTTGTTTGGCGAAGATTTCAAACTTCAGACAGAATATTTATTGATAAAGGAAAATGGATAATATAGAAGTTTGCTATATTTCCCAGATTTCTGAAACAGTCAAAGTCAAACTGAAAGTAAAACATATATTGGTTTATTTTTCTCTCATTTTTATTATTTCTCTGAGAATTTTATACAATGTGTTTTGATATCCTTACCCTTCTCCATTTATCTTTCCCAGATCCACTACCCTCCCCTACACACCCATTTGTATCCTTTCTTAACTCACTAAGAACAGTTTGTGGTGCTCATATACTCTTGAATGTATGGTCTGTATTGATGTATGATCAATCTACCAGAGACCATATCCTTTATTTTTGTTGTTCTTTTGTTTGATTTGTTTTCTTTTTGAAACAGGGTTTCTCTTTGTCTCCCTGACTGTCCTGGATCTCTCACTATAGACCAGGCTGGCCTTGAAGTCAGACATTTGCCTGCCTCTGCCTCCTGAGGGCTGGGATTAAAAGCAGGCACCACCACCATCACTGCCTGGATTACATGCCCTTGAAAACTTATTCCTTTTACCAGTAGTTATCAGTTCCCAATATCTACTTATTTGTAGTTTTATATGACTTGAGCTTGTGCGGATCTTGTGTATGCAATCTTGTCTACTTTGAATCTGTGTGTGCAACTGTTCCTCTATGTTTGGAAAACATAGGTTTCTTGTAGTCGTATTCTCCCAATGGCTCTTATAAGCTTTCCATCCCTTCTTTACAACTATCCTTAAGCTTGGGAGAAGGAGGGATGATGCCAATCTACTGTTTGGGGCTTAGCATGCTGTAATTTCCTATTCTTTGCCCCTTGACCATTTCTAGTTCTTCATGTTAACTGTAACCTAGAGCAGAAAGAAGCATTTCTGATGAGGGTTCTGAGATGTATTAATCTATGGGTACAAGGAGAAGTGATTAGGAATAGGTTTAATACTGTGTCCCTGTAGGAGAGTAATAGTAGAGGTTTGCACCTAGGGCTCATGACTTGTCTAGCCACAGGTTCTTGACCCTTATATTAGTACTAGATGTGTGTTTCATCCTATAAAACTTAAACCCAATCAGAAAGTTGATTGCTGACATGTTCATGGCTTTATTGCACCAGTAGGCCTATCTTTCCAGGCCGGTAATTATTATAGTCTTCGACTTCATAGCTGGGTAAGGTTGATGATTATTCTTTCCTTGGGTAGAATTCATAGCGCCTTCCAGCACTATGAAAGTTTCCATGTCACTATGAACTTCCTGGTCAGTTCCAGCTTGATTTTTCCATGTTCTGTGATTTAAGTAAGCATGCAATGTCTTCAGAAATAGGGTCTTACTATACTTGGTTACTGTAGAGTAACCAAGAATATTGTCAATAAACTATAATGTTTTGGGGCTGTCTATGAAATCCCAATGTTAAATAACCCCCAAAGACATCTTCTATTCCTGGTACTGAACTGTGTGTTTGTTAGCTTATCTTATCTATTAGGGACACTGTTACCCTGTTATAAGGTAATCTAAGGAAACTATTTTGTATATATGTATGTATATATTTTAATATGTTTCTACAGTGGAAGGCTCCAAATGGCTGTTTCTAAATGTCCTTTGGCTTAGTTATTCCTTCCTATAAACTTGTCCTCCATTCCCCTACCAATTTAACCCTTTATGTTTCATTATGTCAATTTAGAGATACCACTGTGTTCAATCTCTCCTCCCTTGAAATCTTCTCCCATTACTATTTACTAACTTCCTCATCTCTATGTGCATTTCAATGCAACACACACACTTGAAAATTAAAAGCTAACATTCACAAAAGAGAGGAAAAAAGATTTTCTAGGTTATTATTTTTATGAAATAATATCTTATTAAATATAATTTTATTACATAACAATATTTTCATTAAATATAACTAAATAATATTTTTTAATTAAATAAAGTGGAAAATTGTTTTCACTTCCACCTATTTATCTGTTACATTCGTAATTCATTTTTTGTAGCAACTGTATAATATTCCATTGTTGAAATGCTGCATATTGTTATTGTCTATTCATCAGTGGATGGACACCTAGGCTGTGAGCTACAACGTGTAACAAATAAACACAAAATACAACCAGTGACCATGAAGATTGTTTAACTTCTTCTCTTCTAGAAAATGTCATATGTCTTGGGTTGATATCAGTCTCTATGAGAAAATACACCAACAAAGCTGATCAGTTTTAAGAACATCTCAGATGGGCCTTTTGTACTATACTAGCTCTAGTATTTACTGATCGTTTTGCTTTGAGCAAATCACCCAACACCCCTGTCCCTCTTTCTGCTAAATGAGCTTTCAGTTAAAATAATCTCCATGGCCCCTGCTAGTCTCAACGGCCTTATCTTAGCTCACAAACAGTCCAAATGTTCATATAATATTCTGGAGTTGACAGTGCATAATAATAATGTTCTTAAATTAACAAAATGAGTAATTTTGAAATATTTACAAAAACATTTAGTCATTATTTTACTCCCCTCAAATGCATATTTAGTTTAGAGATATAAATTCAGGTATTGTTTAGCACAAATCCTCTGGCTGTTTTTGTTGAATGATAGTCTTAGGAGACTGAAAATTCTAAGATGAAGGGAGAAGCATGGGAGTTGCAGCTTGATTTTAGTCAGTCAACTGATTTTGCAATTGTCAGATGCATTTCTCTTCACATTCATGAGAGATTTCAATAGAGACGCTTAGCAAATTTTTACCATATGATTACAACTTTCATGATGTTTGAAGACATTACTTATGAAGGAACAAATGCAACAGATGCAGAAACCACACACAATAAAAATAATGTGTGTTTTTTAAATTATAAAGTACTGTGTAAATACATTATAATTAAATTATAAATCATATCATTTTGAAACTGTTCCCAATATTTCTAACTTTCAAAAAAAGTAAATATCACACTGATCACTTTGACATTCTGAAAGTTAGAAATATTGGGAACAGTTTCAAAAGGATATGATTTATAATTTAGTGACCAGTGTGATGTTTATTTTTTTTTAAAATTCTTACTACATTTTCCATTAGTCAAAAGGTAATATTAGACACTTGCTGGTGTCTAAATTTACTTGTATGTCTGTCTGTGCCAGGCAATGACGGGTTGCTATGGTAGAAGGTGTTGCAAATTGTTCTAAGCCATTGTTTGATGTTTGATGAAATGTTAGACTTATAATGAGTACCACAATCATCATGCTAGCCTAAGAACAGTGGGGTGGAAATGGTGACCATGCTTTCATTGTCAGGATGATGGAACTGGGTATGGAGTATTTGTCCAAGAATAGAAAAAGTTAAAGCCAAATACTGTAGCCCTCAACATAATATCAGGACACAGTATGACATCAGTTTGCTTATTGTCTCTATGTTGCTCCTCACAATATCCTGTTTGGTTAAAATGAAGTTTTAAAGGAGCTTATGGTACCTGGGTTACCTCTGATTTGAACAGCTAATTCTTGAGATTGCAATCCTTGTGCCAAGTAGAGCTTGAGTTGTTCTGTTTTGATAAAGAAGGCAAATAATTACTTTGAAAAATGTATTAACCCTTTTGTTGCATGGAGAGTGGTCCCTTTTGTTCCCTGGTAGCCGCTGGGCTAGCTTATACCTGAAATAACCACACAGAAACTGTATTCATTAAGACACTGCTTCTCCATTAGCTCTAACTTCTTATTGGCTAATGCTTACATCTTAATTTAACCCATTTCTATTAACCTGTATATCACCACGTGACTGTGGCTTACTGGCAAGATTCTAACCAGCTTCCATCTCAGGCAAGAGATCCATGACATCTACAATTCTGTATTCTGTCAATTATGTTTTAAATAAATGCTGATTGGCCAGTAGCCAGGCAGGAAGTATAGGAAGGACAACCAGACAGGAAGTAGAGGTGAGGCAAGGAGAACAGGAAAATTCTGGGAAGGAGGAAGCCCATTCCTCCCCAGTTCTGTCCAGAAACCGAAGAAGCAAGATGTGACCTACCCCACTATAAAAGTTACCAAGCCATATGGCTAACATATACAAGAACACTGGGCTTATATAAGTTGTAAGAGATAATAAGAAGCCTGAGCTAATGGGCCAATCAGTTTATAACTAATGTAGACTCTCTGTGTGATTTTCTTTGGGGCTAAACAGCTGTGGGACCTGGTGGGAAGACAGAAACTAGGCAAGACAGAATATCCCAACAACACCTTTACCATGAATGATGGTTTTTTTTTTTTTTGGAAATCAGTGGGTTTGCTAGTATAACACATGTTTAGTAGCAAAATTCATGCATGACTTATGAAGTAAAATATGACTAGTTTTGAATAGTGATGATATAAAAGATGAATCTCATATAATAGCTAATTCATTCAAAAATTATTTTGAATTTATTTTCTTGTTACTGGTGTAAAAATATTTTATAATCAAGGTACTTGTTTTCATTCTTTCTTTTTTAAGATTTTTATTGAAATGCTCTCGTGTCATGCAACACACCCCAACCAGTTTCCCCTCCTCTTCTCCTCCCTGCTCTTTTTATGTCCACACTCCCTCAGACCCACTCCTCTTGGTTCACATTCTTTCTAGCCAGTGATCAAAGTTTGGAGTAAGACTATTGTTTTACTCATAGTACCAGTGTTCTTTACAGTGTGCATGGATGAGGAGTTACAATATAAGGAATGATGAAAGGTAAGCTATGCGTGTTAAATTCCATATTTTCTGTGATTGTGGCTATAATCCTGTGCCCGTGTCAACCTGATCCCTGTGTACAGATGGCAGTGTTAGATCCAATGAGGCGATAAAAAAAATTCTGCATTAGAATATGGCTTCCCCAGAGTTGTACTCAATTGCTCGGTTCACTGAGCCATGTTGCTGTTGAGGTGGTTCTTAACTGAGCCTAGTATCTTGCAGGCATTTGAGACATCTGTCAGGCAAAGTAGAGAGGTGGTTCATGTGAACATAACCCTGACCTCTCTGAACAGTCACGCTTCCTAAACAGATGACTTCGAAATAAAGTAGTAACATCTACTGATTTGCACTTAGTAATCCCACATAGAAATAAACCACTGGAAAGTGGTGGATACAATGTCCTTTGTGGCTTACCTAAAGGTTTGTAGTCTGATTTAATGACTGGCTTTCTGTTGCCCACTTTCCTCTCTTGTCTTGTATGTCTGCTTTAAAAACCAATGATCACTTTTATGTTGATTCGTGAAGCTTCCATGATCCAAGTTAATCACGTTATGTTTGCATCTTTATTATTCCAAATTCAGCCCTAATATGCAAACTTCTTCCCAAAAGAACAACTCAAAGTGAAAACGGCTGTGACCAGTTTTCAGTTCCATACCACCTTGACCGTCATGGAGGACTCAGCATAGTTTAGAGGCCATCTGTTTGCTGCTGGCCAATGCTATTGACTTCAGAAAATATCTGAAAACAGAGACTGCAGGGCTTTTTTCTCTTCCAATTTTCCCACATAGTCCTTCTTCTTTATTTCATTAGAAACAATTAAGCATATTGCCCTGGTGGAGATTAATACTGCAAAATGTCAATGGTGTGTCGGCTTTGAAAAAACTATTGAGCTGCAGAGTAAATAGCAATACAATGAAAATGCCCTGGCACCTTGCTTGCAGGTTAAAGAGGATCTGTGAGAAGGCAGGAAGAGTAAAGAAGGAAATAATAATGGCTGATTGTGATATTGATTTCAGGAGTTTATGTTTCTAGAAACTCTAATGGATATTTATACACAGAAAATAAAGCAGACCCTAAAGAAAGATGGACAATCATGGCTGGCACCTACAGTCCTTGATAGGAGCAATGGTCCTGGAAGCCCTCCTAAGAGATTGCTGGAAATGAAATAGTGACCAATAGTGACCTTTCCTTGCTCTGTCCTTCAATCAATGGAGCAAGCTGTTCTCCCCCACAGCCTGAACCACATTGTCTTTCCATCATGAGTAATGTGCTGTTCTCCCCTAAGTCTGGATTCTCTAAAGAATTCCTCAAGATGCAACAAAATATTAACAAACAGAAATGTAATTTCCTGTTTAGATATAGGGCACCAATCTGACATACTCTCTGTCTTTGTAAGGCCCTGGTGCTCCCCATGATGGAATTTTTATGTGTGGTTTTTGTTTATTTATTTTTTTGGTGACTGTTAAATGAAGTAGAACAGTGGCATCTAATGTATAAAATCACACAGAACTGAAACCACAGTGCCCTTAGAGTTGCTTTGAACACAACCATGCTCATCCATCTCTGTATTTGCCATAGTGGCCTTTGTAATACCATGACATTGCTGAGTAATTGTCAGGGAGCTTATGCTTGCCCTGAGAGCTTATAGCCTTTACTATTTGACCTTCTACAGATAGTTTATAGCTCCTGGGATAACAATTAATAAACAAGTTCGAGGCTTGTGTTTTAATACTGTTTTTTTCTCTTATTTAACAGTTTTCAAAAAAGAAAGGAAAGTCAGAAAATAAAAGGAAAGAAAGTTGCAAACAGTTGAGCTTTATTTAGGAATTGTAAGAATTTTTCTTCAATTTTTCATTACAGGAGATATCTGGAGAATCAATATGGGGAAGAAAGAGACAGAAGAGAAGACAGAGGGAGCAAGTAGGAAATAAAAGAAAATAGAAGAAGAAAGGAGAGTGGAAAATAGTGCAGAAGACAAGAGAGGAGAAGCGGGAGGGGGGAGGTGAGAGAAGAAGGTTGTTCAGAGCTTGAAAGCACACAATTTGTAGAGCAATACAGCATCTTAGAAATTATAGCAAGAGTTGACGTGACACACTTGAGTCTACAGTCTTCCAGAGGAAGACCCCCTGTTTTTTCAGAAGAACTGATTCTTTTCTCCTAAGGTCCTCTCCTGATTGTATGGAGTCAACCTAAAATGTTGAGGACAGACTATATTGTTTTGCTAAACATTTCTATTGATGAAAATGTTAACGAACTCCAAAAAGCACATCTAAACTTGAATTTGACCCAACAATGGCACATGAGGACTAGTGGGGATGTATACATTAACTACCACAGCCTGGAATAATATGCTGAAGTTTCAAAACTCATCTATCAAAAGCACTGGTGGATAAAACTCCTATTTAAATAAGGCAAGTTGAACTAGCTTGCCTTGTTTCCAGTTTAAAAATTATGAACAAAATAAATATGCAAGTAACAATATTGAAAAATAAATTTTAATTAGGAATTATACCAATTAATAAATCTACACTTTTATAAACACAGAACACAAGTAAGATCTTAGCTTTTAGGGACTCACAGAGATGGCACCAGCAATCAGGGGAGCCTGCATGGGTTTGACCTATGTACTCTGTGTATATGTTGTGGTCATATAGCTTGATCTTTCTGTGGAACTCTTAACAGTGGGAGTGGGGGCTATCTCTGACTCCTTGCCTGTTTTAGGGACCTTTTGCCTTCTATTTGGTTGCCTCATTCAGTCCTATTACAAAGGGAGGTGCCTAGTCTTAATGCAACTTAATCTATCATGCTTGATTGATATCCCTGGGAGGACTGCCCTTTACTGAAGGGAAAGGAGGAGGAATAGATATGGGAGAGGAAGGATAGGGTGGGTGTTGGGAGGGGAAGAGGGATGGGAAACTGTGGTAGGTTTGTTATGTATGAGAGGAGAATTTAAAAAATGATTTATCCACAGTTATAGGGATGATGCCTGCTGGGTGACCATCATAGTTATTCTAATGCAGAAGGCCAAATGCTCTTGGAGGAGAAATTTAAACACCACTGTGTATACTTACAGCATCACTTGCTATACAGTAAACATTAGCAAGTATCTATTAAAATACCTAATATTGTTAGATTTATTTTCTGAACACAATTCACATATATATATCTCTTTTATATGAATATTGTTAAAATTGCAGCAACATTCTAAGGTAACAGCCCATTTTAAATGAATAGACAGAGTCTTGTTGGATTACTAGTGGTTTAAGATATTATTATGTATCATTGTACAATATGTGTTATTCCACAACATAAATTACATTGCAAATAAATGGTTTATTGATATATATATATATATATATATATATGCAATGTACAATGGTACAGCTACCACGGTGAAGTACACATAGACAGCTCTATCCTAACTGCTGTAAACTCGGGCTTTTCCTTGTTCATATTCATTGCCCTATGACTTGTCTTAGATTGAATAAAGAGAATTTATCACCAGATCATGAACATCATTACTACTAAAAGTTTCTGTCTGGTCTTTCTATTGTCCCTGCAAACCCTGGGAAGGAAGGGAACAAAAACAATTTTCTTTCAGTTTGTCTGGGAGTTAGAAATCATGATTTCCACATACTTTAATGCTTCTAGAACTCCCTGAGACACAAATCAGACTCCAGAGTCTACTTTTATCCCTGTCTCCTGGGTTCTAGTTATACTAACTTGTTACAACCTTTAAAAACTTCCTCCCTCTACTTATCCCTTGAGAGTCTATTCTATTGATTTATTGGAGAGAGAGAAACACTTGTGTCCCATCAGCAAAACCTCTTTCCATATCATCATGCAAAAGATATGTATAGATGTTTTCTTTTTTCATTAAATCTTACTATTTTTTCTATCTATGGAAGCCTTAAAATCAGAAACATGAAGTAGAGAAAGAAAAACAGTTTCAGGCCTCAGGCGTGTACTTCTTACCTTTCTTGTGAAATAAACAGTGTTGTTGAATTTAATATTTAAAGCTTCAAATTAAAACATCTAGGAGCAGCTCAAGGTTTGTTGTAGAAATTTTATATTTCAGGCATGTTATGTCTTACTTTCTATTGATGTGTAGAAATACCATGATGAAAGCAACTTATAGAAGAAAGCATTTAATATGGGCTTGGCTTATGGCTTCAGAGGGTTAGTCCATTATCTTCGTGGTGGGGGATGTGATTACAGGTAGACAGGCACAGTTCTGGAGATGTAGCTGAGAGCTTCTATCTGATCCACAAATTACAAACAGAGTCAGTCGAGCTAGGTCTATTGTGGACTTTTTGAAACCCAAAGCCATCTCCCAATTGACACACCTGCTCCAACAAAGTGACACCTGCTTCAATAAAGCTACACCTTCTAATACTTCCCAAACAGTTCCCCTAACTGAGAGTCAGACATTCAAACATTTGAACATATGGGAACCCTTTTTATTCAAACCACCACAGATATCTAACTGAAGCTTGTGAGTTTCTTCAGTCAATACCCAAGTAAAGCAATCTGTGACTTCCCAAATTACCAGTCATATTTTCTGATCCTTGGACTTATGCAGAGTTTTCTTGTTGTGTGTGTGTTTATATTGTATATTTTATGTTTTGTTCCCCAGTTTCTCTGGATATGAGAATGAAATTCCACTCTAAAAAGCAGTATACATAGGAAATGGCATAGATTCTGAGGATAGATACTTGAAATATAGGGTAATTTTTTGTTTCTTTAAAAGGTATACTTTTTGTTTATGTAAATGCTTACAGTCATTTTCCATGATGGCTTTTTCTACACGACTCCATGGTTGGCTTTTTTCCAGAAGGCAGTTACGGGTAGTCTGGATGTGATTACAGCAGTTGTTAATAACAACTTCACATATGAATAAAAAGATCACTCTTACCTGCAGTCCTATTACAATTGTGCTAAACCTGATGCTTCCAAGGGTTAGCATCTGTATTCTTGTATTGGGCTATGCCCTCAGTCTTGAACCTAAAGCTACAAGGCCAAAAGACACACTAGTCTGATATAATTGCACAAATAATAGCACTTATTCTGTGACAGAGGTGAATTGAGTCAATGAAAATACAATACGGGAAGGAATATTCTAAAGAAAAGTGATGATGTTTAAGGAAGAGAAAGACCATGATATGAGAACAAGGAGAGGCCATGTGAGGAGATCAAACAAACCAGTAGTACACACACACATTCACACAAACAGACACACACACGTGTGTACAAATGTGTATGAAGCAACAGTTAATAAAACATAGGCCATGAATTTGAGAAAGAGTAAGAAGGTGTATATGAGAAGGTTTAGAGGGAGAAAATGGAAGAGAGAAATAGTACAATTATATTAACATCTCAAAAAACAT
Source organism: Microtus pennsylvanicus (assembly GCF_037038515.1). NCBI lineage: Eukaryota > Metazoa > Chordata > Mammalia > Rodentia > Cricetidae > Microtus > Microtus pennsylvanicus. The sequence goes on from NC_134594.1 coordinate 18,148,936, forward strand.
AAACAAAATAAAAATAGGTATTTTAAAAAGGATTTTATGTTATAAACACACCTAGCAGAGGGTGGAAATCCACATCTCCTCTGCATTCTGGCATTCTGCTGACACCAAGCATGTGGTGCTTCTTATTAAGACAGAGAAACATATTCTTGGTAAAGCATGATCCAAAGAGATGGCCAAGAACTCTGTACAAGTCAGGATACAGAGGAATCAAAAAGGGAGAGAAATGTGCTAACACATTCAGAGCGAAAGATCTCAGAAGTTTCTGCCATGCGCTCTCCTGGGTCAGTTCCATTACCTTCTCTATTTCTTTTTTTTTTCTTACTTAGATTTTATTCATAATCATAAACTTAACTCTGCAATCCAGCTAGACTTGAAGGGGAATGAGAATATGGAACCCAAAGAACTTCAGTGAGAGCAGAGATTACAGGGTACTGCGAGCAGATGGGGCTGGGGTGCTCTCCTGAGCTACAGAAGGAATGGTCTGGTGGGTAAGAAGCCCGCAAGTCAAAAGAATTAGAGTTGTCCACAGTCGGAAATGGTGATCTTCTTGCTGGTCTTGCCATTCCTGGACCCAAAACGCTCCATGGCTTCCACAATGTTCATGCCTTCTTTTACCTTCCCAAAGACCACATGTTTGCCATCCAGCCACTCAGTCTTGGTGGTGCAGATAAAAAACTGGGAACCGTTTGTGTTTGGTCCAGCATTTGCCATGGACAAGATGCCAGGACCTGTATGCTTCAGGATGAAGTTCTCATCCTCAAATTTTTCTCCGTAGATGGATCTGCCGCCAGTGCCATTATGGCGTGTGAAGTCACCACCCTGGCACATGAATCCTGGAATAATCCTGTGAAAGGAAGAACCCTTATATCCAAATCCTTTCTCCCCAGTGCTCAGAGCACGAAAGTTTTCTGCTGTCTTTGGAACTTTGTCTGCAAACAGCTGGAAGGAGACGCGGCCCAAGGGCTCGCCATCGGCCGCGATGTCGAAGAACACGGTGGGGTTGACCATGGCTGCAGCAAGCGGTGAGAGGGGACAGCAGCGTCTGCAAAGCCTACCTTCTCTATTTCTATTGGAACTTTGCAGCAGATGCAGCAGGACAAATTACTGAAGGCTGCCTTCCTATGAGGATATCTTCCAAAAATGTTAGCATGGAGTCAAAATCTCAAAAGAATTTTGTACAAATATAATACTCATAAGAACTCTTTGGTGCTGTGCTTACGGGTTTCATTTTATTTCTAGGCGATATAATGAAATACCCTCAACTCTTCCTATTCTATTTAACCCTTGGATCAGGAGTTAGACAAGTTTTAATGATAGATTCTGAGCTTACTGCCTTAGAATCTGTCTCCCCGAATTACTCACAGTACCACTATGAAATTAGTTTTACAAGGCATTAAAATATGTTCCTCTTATTGTTTTAGTCCTTTATTTGGTCATTAAGACTTCTGTCCATGATTCTTCAACTTTTATTTCCCCCTATATCACACTCTAACTTCCATCAGTACTCAGTTGCCTTTTCCTCAGCCTGCCCTTATTCTATGCTCATGTGGATACTGTCCTGCGTTCTCCTATTTTGAAGTGCTTCTTTTCTTCTCAGCTCCTGTCTTTTGTGAATTAAATGATTGTCATCTCTCTCTTGTCTTAGGTTATTTGTGGGACTCTGCTATGCAGTAGTTACCTTGGTTTATGACTTTCCTTTACATCTCTCTTATTTGGCACATGCTATACATGCAACTAGAAGACCATCAAAGTTGGCTGCCTAAGCAGACTTTAGCCTGGAGAACTGGGGAGTAGAGTTATTGGAAACCCAGCGCAAGGCTCAGGATTGTGTCCACACTCTAACATTGCTCCCATCCAAAGTAAATCACTGTAAAGGTTTTGTTTTCCCACTTGTTTAGCAGCATAACCCAATGCCTCCTCTGCGGCTTTATCTAAATTTCAATCGATTTATTTCAGATATTCCAAAACAAAGCTGGTGAATATAAATTCAGCACAACAAAAATTCTTAAAAGCTGACTTGGGAATGGACAGGGAGACAGAGATCAAAAGCAAAAGGGATCATTTTTAAAGGAATGTTGAACCTTTTCAACAATATCTCAACCATTTGTCACTCATCTTTTGAGAATTCTGTGTATAACTAAATAAAAAGAAGTATTTTAAAAGGCTTTTAGGTTATGAATACACCCAGCAGAGGGTGGACATCCACATCTTGTCTGCATCCTGACCTTCAGCTTACAACAAGGATGTGACATGTTGATTCCCCTCTGTATGCTGTGAATACCATCGGTTAATAAAGAAACTGTCTTGGGCCTACACAGAGCAGGATAGAGAGAGGTAAGTGGGGAAAACTAAACTGAATGCTGGGAGAAAGAAGGAGGAGTCAGTGAGAAGCCAGAGACAGACACACTGAAACTTTGCTGGTAGGTCACGAACTCATGGTGGTGCACAGATTAATGGAAATGGGTTAAATTAACATGTAAGAGTTAGCCAGAAATATGTTTAATCTTTTGGCCAAACAGTATTGCAAATAATATAGCTTCTGTGTGATTATTTCTGGAGTCGAGGCGGCCGGGAAACAAAGAAGTGGTCTCCTGCAACAACAGGTGATGCTTCCTGTAAGGATGAAAACATTTTATGACTGGCTTATTTGTTTTGGTGGTGAGTTCTTGTATACGCTAAATGTAATTGATAATGAATGTGATATAGAAGATTCCTTTATAAGGATTTTGCTCTAATGAATACTTATGCTGCTGGGCGGTAGTGGCACAGGCCTTTAATCCCAGCATTCGGGAGGCAGAGGCAGGCAGATCTCTGTGAGTTTGAGGATAGCCTGGTCTACAAGAGCTAGTTCCAGGACAGGCTTCAAAGCTACAGAGAAACCCTGTCTCTAACCCCCCCCCCAGCAAAATAAATATCAAATAGCATCATACTAACACTGAAAAATATTATAGACCAATTTAGGAGGAGTCAGGAGGACACATGTCAAAAAGAGAGGAGCTAATATTCTAAATGAATGTCGTTAGCAATAAATGCCATATTGAAGTTTCTCTGATCATTTCCTCGCACTTCTCTGGGCTATTCAACACTTACCATCTCCTGCTTCTTTCTCAAACACACCTACCTCTTCATCCTCCTTCTTCTCTTCTTCTTCCTTCTCCTCTTCCTCCTTCTTTTCCTCCTCCTTTTTCTCCTCTTCCTCTTTCTCCTCCTCTCCCTTCTCTTCCTCCTCCTTCTCCTCCTTTTCTTCTTCCTCTTTCTTTTTCTTTTCTTTTGTCTATTATTTATTTTATTTTTTTATTTATTTATTTATTTTATTTTTATTTTTCGAGACAGGGTTTCTCTGTAGCTTTTGGTTCCTGTCCTGGAACTAGCTCTTGTAGACCAGGCTGGCCTCGAACTCACAGAGATCCGCCTGCCTCTGCCTCCCGAGTGCTGGGATTAAAGGCGTGCGCCACCACCGCCCGGCTTCTTTTGTCTATTATTGCTGTTGCCTAGAATGGGTCTTCTCTTTGCAGCTTATTGTTTCTCACCCTTTAGTCTGGACCTGGCATTAAAGCCCTGGCATTCTTCAATACCTTCTTCAATGAATGATAGTCTTAAAAATGTTCAACATTCCTTTAAAAATTATATCTTTTGCTTTGATTTTAGTCTATATGTCTAATTCCAAGTCAGCTTTTAAAAGCCTTTATAGAGCTAAATTTATATTCTCTGGGTTTGTTTTGGAATATCTAAAATAAATTGATTTAGTTCACAAAGAGACATTGTGTTGTGCTATTAAACAAGTAGAAATAAATATATGCATATATAGTACATTAGCTACATGTGGAGATTTTGTTACAACTAGATTATACTTATATTATGGCTATATAGCTAGATGATGAAGCCTTTCTGCCCAAAAGTTTTAAATACCCAATGAATAAATTACATTAAGTATTATGACCCATTAAGTAACTTACACAAAACATAATAGCAAATATTAGTGTGTTCTCACTGTAGACAACATGAATTGAGATGTTTGAGCAATAGAGCATAGGAGACTAGAACAGGAGACCAGACCCTTAGAACACAATGACATATTTTCTGATAAACTTTGGGGACAAAACAGCTGTCAAGTACTTACACAGCAATTTGGTTTTTTGTGGCTTGAGAAAAATAAAACCAAATGTAAATGAATAAATTATTCACCTCTGAGGCAGTAGATATAGTAAGCAAGTTATAAGTAAAGTGGTTTAAATATACACATTACTAGATCAGCAGATAGACTAAAAAAGCAACAATGCCATTAAAATACAATAAAAAGAAAAAAGAGAGAAAGAAAGGAAGGGTTCATAATAAGAGTCACCTGCTTAAGCAGATTTTAATGCAGATAAATTTCATTTGCTTTAGAAGAAGATACAATTTAGAAGAATCAATTCATTTAAAATACTTATTTAATGCTATTTTTAACAGTGTTTCCCCCCGCTGAATCTTGTTTTATGTCACAGAGTTTTACAAATAACAATTCACAGTAACTTCTGCTCACTCGTACAAATCTTACAGTTGGGAAAAATTTATGTAAATCTAGGCATTCACATAGTGAGAATGCTTTGGCCAGTAACTTAGAGTATAAGTATTTTGCCCTGACGAATTATCAGAACATAATTTTCAAAATTGTACTCTATTGGTTAAAACTGGTTTTGTTGAAAAGCCTGCCTTATCCTTAGATCGAATCATTCCTCTTCTAGAATATATAATCTTTGATATTATTTGGCTGGAGCTCTGTCTACCCATTGCCTGCAACAATGGTTACTAATTGTTGGTCAAAACTGAATTCCGGTTGATGGGCAGCTATCACCCTAGTGATAGTGAGCTTTAGAATGTAAAACCACTCAATGTCCATATTAAGTCCAATACTGACCATTTATACATATGATCAAATAATGTATTATTTTTTACTCAATTACCTATGAAAATAGTTAGAACCCCCAAGGCTGGCACACAAAGGACTATCTTGTGTTATTTCCAGGTGGCAGAGATTCACGGCATCAATTGAACTCTGCAGTCCAGCATACTATTCTTCAAGTGAGTTGGCTCAAGGTAATGAAGGAAAATGAATCTCTCTAACAGTATGGGCAAACACATATGGGCTCAAAGGTTGACTTTGTTCAGAATTCAGTTTCTCTCTGAAGACAGGAATCCCTCACAATATAATCTTACACAGTAACACAAACAAACCCTCTGTCCGGGGGGCCCGACAATACCTAACATGCTTGGCCTTAAATCCAAAGGTCACAACTATATTTAGTCATTGGATCTTTTGTGTATTCCAGTCTTAGAATGCAAGTCAGCCTCAGTAAGTATGGTTCCTATAAATACCCGCTTTTCTTTCTTTTGACCTGTCTCTCCAGTCAACCAAAATGTTATCTTCATTCCTAACTGTGCCTTGATCTTGATCATTTTACTACTGTGTGTCCTATTATTTTTACATCACTACATTTTAGAAGTAATGGCAAGGTATGTTTTAGTATCGTTTCCTTCCTCTACTTTAGCTGATGCATTCACCTTTCTTTGTTTCCTAATTGTTGATGCAGTGATCACCTGAGTCAAGTTGTTACTGCTTTAACTTTCCAACATGATGAAGGATACTTTAAGCTTATAAGACAAAATAAACCCTTTTCTCTGTAAATTCCTTTTGCCACAATATTTCATCATGGTAACAAGAAAAGAAGCAAATATAAAATGTATATATTTGGATGATATAATACTAAAACTCTGACTTACAATGATATTCAGTTTTTGTTGTCAATTTTACTGTACTGAGGGTAGCCCAGAATATTGGGGTCAAATTCTGAGTAAGTACATGATGGCATCTTCAGAGAGATTTCTATCTTTCTCTGTCTATACTCATTTTCCTCTCTTTCCGGAGGCTAAGTGCATGTTTAAATACACTGTAAAGTGTTTAGAGGGATCTTCTCATCCGAATATGTCTGTATTGTATATTTCTAATCTTTTTCAGACCAGGAGCATTTTTTTTGAAAATGCTAAGTGGTCAATGGCTAGGATTAGCACTGCAGCCTTGCCTGTTGGCTTTGTCCCGTCCATCATGTTCACCCCCTCTGTGAGCCATGCCCACTCCCCCAGCTCCACAGACACAGTGGATCTATGTCGACATTAAGCAACTAGTAGTGTGCTGCTCACAAACTCCATTTAAGAGCAGGACCTCCCAAAAGAGCCAGATCCTTTCTTGCCACTGGCACAAACCAGAAAGCCATGTTTCTGCTTGTGGTCAGCAAACAGTCTATCTGGGGGGGGGGGAGCGGCTACCAAGAATTTGTACTTGAGTCCCATTTTTGTGGGTCTAGAAGCCCTCTTTTATTTATTTATTTATTTATTTTTGGTTTTTTCGAGAGTTTTTGTAGATCTTATGTAGATCCATGCTCCACATTGGGGGCTGTTTGTAACCAGCGACTTCACGTTTATTTCTTGGCTGTTAAGTAATCACACAAAATTATGTTAATTACAACACTGTTTGGCCAATGGCTTAGGCATATTCCTAGCTAGCTCTTACATCTTAAATTGTCCCATTTCTATTTATCTATGTATCACTATGAGGCTGTTTCCTACTGGTATGGTTCCAGTATCTTTCTCCTTCAGCACCTACATGGCATCCTTGAATCTGCCCACTCTCTCCATGTATCTCTGTTCAGATTTCCTGCCTTGCTTTTAGTCTGCTAAGTCACTGGTTGAAACAGTGACTTATTCATTGGCCAATAAAAGCAACATATTATACCAAAGGACATCCTACATCAGGCCTGCATAGAACCAAAAGTAGAAAAGGACAACAGCTGATGCTAATAACCCAATTTTCCTGAGCTTGTTCACATTCTGCTTGTTGTTAGCTATGACTATCAGGTCTTTATCATCCCTTGGATTGGGACTTGTATCAGTGCCTCTTAGGTCTAAAGACTTCTCTTATATGATAGTTGATGATTCACTAGAAATGATTAAAGATAAAACTTCAGTCAGAGTCTTCTTGATGAGTTCCTTCTATTCTGAATTTTCTGGCTTCTTGCACCTAAGGTCACTGGTTTTCCCATCTCCCTAGTGTGCTAATGGAGCACTGTAGAATAATCCGGGCTTTTATTATGTAAAAATCAATCTAATTAATGCCTCTTATGACACATACATTTGGTTTCATGCAGAACCCCAATATAAATATGCACTCAAAGGTAAAAGAAAAGTCTCAAAGCAAAAAAAAAAAATCCTTTTTCCTTGGAGTACATAATTATTTCTTCATAGTTATGAACACTTAAACAAGATACATTAGACTAAATTAAATTTATATGTATTTTTCTTTAAAGAGCATTAAGAAACCAAAAAGCAAGTCATTTGGCAAGGGATGGTGGCAGTCCACTCTAATCTCAGCAGTTGCATTCTTAAGACTGATGGGTCAAGAGTTTAAAACTAGTCTGATTTATTAAGCAAAACTTTGTCTCAACCAATCAAACATACAAACATATAAGCAAAAACTCAGGAAAATAAAAGACATAAAATACTGAGAAGAAATATGCCCAAACATAAAATTGATAAAGGTTTTTTTTTAGAATGTGTAATTCTTCAAAGCCAAGAATAAAAATATAACTCATTGCATATAATTGTACAAAGATTTGAAACCTTCAAAAAGAAGTTATGTAGTCAAGATACATCTTAAGTCAAATCAATATCATTATCTATTAAAAATTTCAAATTAAAACCATAGGAAGAAATTACTATACACACATCATAATGACCAAATTAAACAGATTAGAAAAATAAAATTTTGATAGAAATATGTGGTCCTCTGAGCACCCACATTGTATTGGTAGAAAGACTTAGAAGTATTGTTTGGTATTTTCATGAATGCTAAAGCACATATATATCACAAAATGATGCTTATTTTCTTAGATATCTGCCTAAAAAGTGGACACATATCTGCAGAAGACTCATACATAAGTGCTGATGGAGCCTTATTAGTAATGATTGATTAGTATAAATCCATAAGTGGACCATGAACAAGTCAAATGTGTTATCTCCATAGCACTTGGCTATAAAATTTATCAGGATCGTGACCAGCAGTGATGACTATAAAGTTCATTACATTAAATTGAAGAAGTCAGGTACCAAAAATAAAATACATTTCAGATGATTCCATATACACACAATTCTAAAAAAAATGCAATGATATGCAGAATGACAAAAGGTTCATCAGTCATGGTCTTTCATCTTCAGCTAAAGGTTTTGTACATGTATACCTGTGTACATGAATCACACGAACCAACATGTGATTCATCATCTTTGGTGATCTTGATTATACAGACAAATTCAGTAATTGATCTACCCTGATCAATATGCTGTGCACTCTCAAGGGAGCAGATTCTTGCACAAAGGTCATGCCCCAATAGAACTCATCTGAAGGTAGCCATGTTGGAATCAAATTCACACTTGTCTTGATGAAAAGTAGCATTGTTAGTTCAGACTTAATTTTATTTCAGCATATGTGGCTGCATAAAATTTTCATTAACATGACACATCACGGTGCACACTCTGTCTCCATGAAAAACCTGCGTTGTTCAGACAGCCATCTACTTTGCTCCAGATACTAGAACCATTGTTTAATGAGGACACATAGCTGGTGTTATATCCACTTGTTTCATCTGTTTTTGTTTTCAACATCTGATGCATGCCAACAAGCATTCAGCATCCTATCATGAAAGAGGAAAGAAATTAAATCAGGGTCATTACCTTTGTGTTCTCTATCAGTGTTATCCTCAGGATAGTGGCATTTTATTCTCACAGAACATCCCCATATTTCTTGTTCCTTAGTCTACACACCATTCTTTTACATAGTGTTATTTTGTATCACAATCTACTTAAATATAATCACTTTATGTCTGGTCAGAGACAACTGGTCCTTGAACTTGCAGGAGGATATCTCTCTGGATGTTAGCTGGGTATGTATTTTTAGACTTGCTCTTTAGAGCAAAATGTAGCAGACGGTTTTCATTGAAGTGTTCATTTTTCTATGACTTAAAAAAGTGCAGAATCCGATTTCAGTAATTTGAGGTAGGGTTTGATTATAAAGTTACTCTTCCTTCCCTTTAACACTCAGAAACACAAATCAATAGAATGTTCTGTGTGGGTAATAGAGGCCCAGACCATGACCAGAACGGTGTTGATAGCCTTACAGCACAGCATTTGTGGTTACCCATTTATCGAGTTTTCGACAGGAATTTTCAACACTGCACCCTGAAAGTGCTTCTACATCTCTTTGTCAGTTTTATTTATATCACATTTGCATGTGTTAAAATTTAACTCTGCTTTTCCACAGAGGGTTGAATTGCTCTTTTTGTTGAGTACTCAAATTTGTTTGTGGCTTTTCAAACTCACTTTTTTCTTGTTATCCTTGTAACTTGTTTAAAAACTGGAACCAAAAATGATTTCTCGTTTGTCTTATTGCCTGATTTTGTAGGAGTTCTTAAATTTTAACACTGTATAAAAATATTGGGGCTTTCTTTATTTTGTTTACATATATATACACATATGCATATATAATAAAAACTTTCATCACCATAATAGTTATAACTTAAATTTCATTTTTGCTTTATGCTTTTCTGTTTTAGCTACAATTCACCCCTGGAGTGGCTTGCTCATATTGGGTGGCATCCACTGTAATTACAGGAAGAAAAGCCTTGGACTCACAATGAAGAAATCCTGGCATTCAGTTGCCCTGCCTTTTAAGTGTGTCCACGAGCTGTTTAATCATGCTATAGCTGTTGTGCCCCATGGGGGCTAGGCATAGTTAGATTACCATGTTGTTTAGAAACTGGGCAAAGTGCCTGGAGGACAAACACTCATAAGTACTAGCTCTTTGTGCTTAAAGATGCACATCCATATTCTTGGGACATGACTTCATGTCTCCATTGCTGAGCAAGCATGAAGACATGAGTTCAATCCCCATCACTGATAAAAGGGGATGAGCATCATTACATGCTTCTGTAACCTCAACACTGAGGGTAGGAGGGGAGGTAGAAACAGAAGAATCTCTGGGGATTTCTGATTACCAGCTTACAGGGGGGAATAAGTGGGTTCTACGTTCAGTGAAAGATTCCATCTCACTGAAATATAGCTGGGAGAGAGAGAAAAGGATACCTGACATCCTTTTCTGGCTCTTATATATGCACTAATGGAATTGTACCCATACATACATCCAAAGTAACAATCAAAGCCATAAATATTCGTCAATGCAACCCTTCCCCTGAACCCTCTTCTGAGGTTTACATGCAGCCATTGATGGTGGTTCTGAAGCTTCTTAGCATTTGTGACCTTTACTGACTGGCAGATACATGAGGGGCTCATAGTTCTTGCACTGCAATTAACTTCATGTCTGGCATTGACCGCTGTGATTTTATTATCCACAATGGATGCTGACCCTGATGAGAGTTACAGTCTTGGTCGTAGCCTTTTGTTATTGCCTTTATGCAGATGCATTAATCGCATTTTCTGTCTGAACTCCCAACACTTCATTGATACACAAGCATCGTTACATGTTTCCTGTTCTATGTTTTCAAAGGGAGTTAAAAACTGAAAGGGTAATATTGATAAAAATTGATGTATTCTTCAAAGAACATCATCTATTGCAGATACTATTTTACTTCATGAATTGCTAAGATTTTGACTTTGATAACTAAAGTTATATTATATTAGACAAAGAAAGAGAATAAAGCTATCTGAAGACATTTTGTTTAGCTTATAAAAACAGTATTTTTGAATTATAGTAATTGGATTTAATACCATGCTTCTATTATTGTTGAATACATTCTACACTCTATCTTCTAGTTCCTGGATGAATTCTAATAGTTTAGTAGGTGTTGTGGTTTGAATGAGGAATGTATCCCATAGTTTCTGTCATTTGAACAGTTGGTCACCAGGTGGTTGCAATATTTGAGGACATATCAGTGATACAACCTTGATGGAGGAATCACAAGAGCAGAGGCAGGCTTTGTAAAAAAAAATAATCCTTGTGGCATTTCCAGTTCTTCTCTGGGGCTGGTGCTCACAATAGAAGATCTCTCTGCTCCCTGCTTCTGTTGCTATGCCTGCCAGTTGCTTGTTGTCATGCCTCCACGTTACAACATCATGTGTTCTTGTCCTTCTGGAACTGACAGTCAGAATAAACTCCTCTATACATTGTCTCAGTCATGCTGTTTTATCATTGCAACAGGAAAATAACCAATATAGTAGGCAAATGATGAAAGTTTAAAAATAATACTGAAACACTTAGACATTTGTCTGTGATATGACAGTCCTTTATTATTTCTGAAGCTACCAACTTGAAACACATTAACATTTTACATTTGGGGATACACGAACCTTTAAGTTATATGTGGTTTTTAATGAAAAATTCTTGAGATAAAATAACCTTTTTTTTTCAAATATTGATTATGAGCAAGCATGGACAATTTTACCTATCTCGACATTCCTCCTTGGGATAATACTCCTCGCCTGTTCTGTTTGGGAGGAAAGAAAACAAAAAGGAAAGGAGGCTAGATGGCCGCTTTTTGCTGCAATTAGTGGCATTGTATGTAGTGAACTGCAAAGTATCCATGACTGATCGAGACAGACAAGGCTGTCCCCTGCTAATCACCAAAGATATTGGCCTGTCTGGATGAGAAAGGAGTGATTATATCAAAAAGAACAGTCAGCTATCACCAAGACACACTCTGCCAAGAATGTCTTTGAATCAAAAGACACAGCGACAGAGATAAAATTGAATGTAGTGTTAATTATCTTTCAATAAGTAGGCATTTTATGGGCTTGTGACTTGCAGGGAAAGATACTTTGTTTTCTATCCCCAAGATCTACTTTTTAAAAACAACTTCATTAAACTATGAAAAGCACAACATAGAACTCATAATAATAATAATTAATTCTCATAGTATTACAAAGCATTGAAAACTGTGTAGCTTTTTTATTTCCTAAATCTGGAGAATAAAAGATGGAACCATGTGACACAGGTAGACTGGGAACTTGTGGAATGGAACACAGCTGTGTTTGCTGTCTGCCCTTGTCTTGGGTTGTAATTCACATGTGACGTTTTTCTGTCAAACACGGGCTTTGCTTAGGCTTTGCTGGTGTGGATGGATGTTTAGTTTGTATAACGTTTCTCCCACCAGCAGTACCTTTTACAGGGAAAATGGAATCTGGAAAAAAACTCATGTATGGTCGGCCATCAATTCAATCACTTTCCCTGCCATATTGGCATCTGGAAATTTCTCCCTTCTTAGAACGACTTGCTAAAGAAATCTTTTCATAGAGCCGAACAGCAATTCTCAAAAGCCCAGTTGCTTATAAATTGGTCCTTTTACATTTCACGTTCTAATGTTTTCTGTATTGTCTATGGCTCTGCGATAGAGGAAGGATCAGTATACTGAGGACAGAGAAATAGGCGTCAAATGAGTGGACAGTCCTTGACCAGAGACTACCTATTATTATGGCTTAAACCACAACTGGATTGGAGGATGGCAGAGTAAGAAAGGAGTTGAGCATCTAAGGGTAGGGATGTTCATTTAAACAAACACTTAAATGGCCTAAAAAAGAGACAGTGTGCAGACCAGAGGATACCAAAGAGCAGCTATGTGGGGTGAACAAGACTAGAGGCAGAATGAATGATATGGCCATATATGCTCAGTTGCATTGTGCTTGGGTTCACAAAGAACAGATTTCAGCTGAGTTTAGCATAAAATCCAGTGTTATTGCTGCTTAATGAAATGATCAATAGGAAGATTTTATTCCCTGCTGACACTGTTTTATTATCTGCAGAAATTTTATAATACCATATTCTTTGCCTTAAATATACACCATAAAATCATATATGTGAGAATTTGCAGTGACATGTTTACAATAGAAAAGTGCAAAACAAGATATCTTTTCACTGACAGTATGTTTAGCTAGACTGTGTTGTAGAATTTAACTCAGAAAAATTAAAGTCTACTTTTGTAATCAGGATGTCCGAAGAGTATGCCATAGCTGGTTCTGGTTTGGAAGCTGAAGGAGGAAGATTTATGTGTGGCTTGGACAGCATGTTGAGGAGGCAGGATTTTACCTTCGGCGATGCTAAATATGTGTTCCTAACTATTAAGCCTGCACTTCCTTCGGATGAGCTGGTCAGGGACAGAATAATGAGTTCATCACGGTGATAAAGCATTTTCCTTTTAGGATGATGTTTCAGGCCTTGTACTCGAAGTGGCTTGTCAGAAACCTCTGGATTTAGTTATAGGCTCTTATGCACGTATGAGGGTGCTGTGGCTGTTTATGACTTGAAATAGGTGGAGCTGCTGTGCAGTGATTTCCAAACTGCCATGGTCAACTAAATGAAAGCCTCCAACTCACTGCTTGTAAACTTTTCTGCCAAAATCAAGGATTGAGCGATGACTCTCCCTTGGACTAGTACACTTCTTCACTTGATCATTTTCTCCTTACCTTTCCAGCATTACTGTATGAAACATTCCTGACTGTTGTAAGGTGCAGTGGACCAAAGCTAAATGGAACAATCGTGCAACATATCCAAGATGTCCACTAAGTTCCTGGATCCGATTGATTAACGTTCCTCCAAACGTTCACCACAGCAACGCAGCAGCTTTCCCATGGCCATCGGCACACTTTGGGAGTCTGCACACTCTCCTGCTAGTGGTCCTGCCTATTCAGTCTTTCCCCACCCTGCAGAAGTAAGGATTCTGTAATGTCCAAGTGCACAATCTCTGTCAAAAGTCCTTTACTTCTTCCCCGAGCTGCTCAGTACAAAGTCCTCCACCTTTATCCCTATTTCCCTTCTCTCTCTAGTCTTTTATCTCCCACTTAAGCACCAGTGTCTTTGCTTCCAGACTTGGCTGGTAAACTCTCCAGCTACCTATTTCTGCTACTGATTATCGTTAGTCTGATTTCCAGCATTTCTTTTGGATGTGATTTTCCATATGAAGTCTTTCTGTTCACTTTAGAATTATTTAGGAAACATTCCTGGTGCTTCCAGCCATTTGGACTTATTTTAGACTTTTTGTTTAAAGGACATGTGACCACCCAATTCTTCAAGTCCTCCTTGAGGCCCATGTCTGTGTCTGGTGCATGATTGTAGCTCTGGTGCTTAACCCGATGACTGGCACAGAGTAGGAGATCAGTACACATTTACTAAACTGAAAACAGGATGGCATCACTCCAAGCCAAATTCTCTTAGCTGCTTCAGATAAAGGGAACAGAACAACATCAATTTTAGATGATCTTCGAGGCGTAAAACTGGCTTATCCGGAAATAACCAAGTGTCTGATATATTAAGCTGATTACTGTGTCTCCCCCAGTCACAGATTCTCCTGAGCCAGCGCTTCAGAGACTCTCTGCCTATCTTGTTTCTCTCCCACTCAGAAATTTTCCTGAACAAGCTCTCAGAGATAGTCAGCTTGGTTTGGAACGACCATCTCTCTTCCTTTTGCCCGTCTTCATCCTCGGGTTTCACCTCCTACCTCATCATTGCAGTCCTTGTTCACATAAATTCATACAGAGCGAGGCTTCCTCTAAGTTTGTTTATTTTCTGGTCAAAATCTGAAGCCTTGAAAATTCTACATATAAATATATTTAGGTATCATAGAAACAAATGGGTACGAGGGGGAAGTGCTTTATGCAAAGATGAATGTATTGATGTGCCGAGAGAGAAGCAGACTCTCAGAAGCAGCAGTCCCAGAAAGGATTACATGTGATCAGGTAATGACTACTGTAGGTGGTGAAGATTACAAAGTCTGCAGCTACCATGTCAACTTTAATTGGAATACTAAATACTAGTGCTTTTTAGCCAAAAGCAAATCAAGCTCAAAGCGAAGAATTTCACTGCACAAACTATCAGTGTATGTTTCTTTTAATCATCAAACAGTTATTTAGGAATTCTTTTAAAGTACAATTACGTGGACTGCATGTACTCATAGACAGCACTTATGACATAGCTGGAGGTTAGATATGTAAAATTTAAGGCTCTCATTTGATACAGGTATATTTGAACTTCCCCCCTCTATAGCACTGGTATATTCTTACTTCCCCCCAGACAGCTTGGGTAAGTGGCATTTCAAGAAGTCACCGGAAGATAGATAGCAGCATCTGATTTCTTTCGGGTTAATCGTTAACAACATGGTTGTTCTAGTGACATTGTTTATAGTGTTCAGTTAAATGCCAATTTAACGACACCCCACACTTAAACCACAGTGCTGAGACTTTATGCAGTCCCAGCCCAGAGGATTGACCAGCTGTCCACCCTTGCTGACCCTCCAGTTGCCTTTCCCTCTATGTTTCAAGGATACAGGTAATTGCTAATCCTGAAGGAGCCCAAACAAGCTGTTGTCTGGCTGCATCCATGATGTCTTTCTTAATAGGAAATGAATTGCACTCTTCATATTGCCAAGTGCCCAACAGCAAACTGGACCTGGGTTAATACAGTAGGAATTTTGTTTCCTGAAGCCTGGACTGAATATTCCAATCTGCATTTGCAGCTTTTTTTTTTTATACCTTGCATTTGAGAGGAATGAGTGCTATTACCACTGATTCTGTAGCAGCCCGTTATCTCTTCTACCCAACCAATTCACATGGGCTTTTGGAAATAGGGTTTCCAGATCTGGAAATATTCAAATTTGAAGAGAGCCTACAAAGTGACCAAATGCTAATGCTCAGCTATGATGAGACTGCCAGCGCCTGATAATTTGCATCTAAAGAAAGAAATTTGAACCAAAGCACTGCCACTAAAATGTGTCTTTTATTAATAGACTCCTATAAAAATTACAATGCTTTGCTCATTCAAATATCCTCAAGTAAAGGAAAATAAAGGATTTGGTTCTTTCTCTTTTTCCAACTGATGAACTTTCCTATGCTCTTGATTCAAATATATTCTGAAGATAAAATAATGTTCCCCTATCTATCTCACTTATATAACATAGTACATGTGAGCTTACCATGAACTTTCTGAATAATACAGATTTGGAAGAGATAGAAGACGGAAATAAAATCAACAGGGAACCACCGTGTAGTATAATATGAAAATGATGTCAGTGGTACTTCACTGGGTAGTATAGGGACGCAAAGAAAAACGATAATGCATACTTTTAAGACACTCTGTTCAGAAACCAAATTGTTGGCATACCCGTCTAAGGTAATTTCAACTCTTGGTTTATAAAACTCTATTGCCAACTTCTAGAACAGAAGTTTTTAAATCATTTATTGAACTCTGTGATCATATGTAATATGTAATAATCAATCATGAAATGAGAGAATTAAATATGTCAGCTAAACTCAACACAACACACAGCAACATGTGGCATACGGTAACTGTAAGCATTCTATATAGTTAATCTTTAATATTGTTTATGGAAGAAGAGCAAAGGATTTTTTACTAATAATACATATTTATTGTTGATTTATATATACACATATATACATATATATGTAAAGTAAGTGATTACAGGGTCACAGTGACAAAACGGGAAGTGTCCAACATAAATATCAATGCTATAAAAGACATATGTAGTCCTTATTTATGGCTAGCCAAATGTGGTGAAATTCATCTTTACATTATAAGAATTTATACTACATTCCAATGCACTGGTTTATCTGTAGTGCATACACCTTTGTTTCCTATCTATTCTAGCTACTCAAGTGAGAATTTAATTAAATTTCTTACTCCAATAAATAACCTGGTTAAATGTGATCAGTGATGTCTGGTAACTAGAGGGGACTGTCTTGGGTTGATGGATGGCTTTGGGAATGTAATGCTAATTGTTGTTTTGCACCGCACTCTTTTGTGGTATTTTATATGAGGCTACAACAACCTTAGAATGAGGATCATCAAAGTTTTAAGTCAATTATTTGAAATATTACTATTTCTTATTTTGGAGTATCGCCATTGTGACTCTATGGGAATATGTCACTCTGGCTTAAATTTAATTCATCATACTTTTTATTTCATATTCCTTCCTTAGTAACTATCAAGTGAGGTCTGCTTTGTTTGCTAAATTTATATGTGGTCCTGAAAAATGGTCAGTGCTTTAGATATTATTCTCATCTTTTCTCTTTTTTATCATGTTGCTACATATATGATTGTGATATTGTGTTATAATTATGTTTTTCTTATATTCTACACTCAACACTATATTCATATTCAGGTTGTTTACAGGTTTTTACTTTGTGATGGAGGTCTGTGACAGCTTTTACCACCACCGGAAATGAAGAGTGCATACCACCAGCTGATCACTTGCAAGTGAAGACTTGCAACTCCAAGCTCGTATGCAAATTTCTACATAAGTCAGTCGTCCTAGGGTAGGTTGCATGAGAGGCACCTTAATCATCACAGCTTTGTGCACTATATATCACAGAGATGCTTTATAAATAAATTGTGAAATTAAGTGTAGTGGTGTTCTACTGTTATCAGTATGTAAACAAATTAATAATCATTTAATGCTTTCTAGGTCTAATGATATTCAACTCACTGCAAGTTGGAAAGACTAATTGAGGCAGTGCTTAAGAAACCAAACATCAGCTACTACTGTAGATAATTTTACTTTTTTCATTGTATCTGTTCAGTGACACCATAGAGGTTTAGCTGCAAGGCAATGAAATTAGGCTGGTTTTGAGAAATAAAATACCCCAACACACCTGTCTTTCCACTACAGTGCCCTAGAAGTTTGCGCTGTGAGTCCAGATTGATCTATAATATTTCACATAGTGGAAGATAGGTTTTAAGGCAGCATTTTGTTATAAAATGTGTGATTCTCAAGAATTCATTACTAACTGATATTTAAGATATTTATTTAAGCCAGAGGTGTATGGCTCCTGAAATGCTAAATGCTGCAGACTCCCTTTACTTAGTACACAGGACTGAGGTTTACACCGGATATTTTATGTTTGTCTCTGGAAAACAAAATGGAATAGTTTTTGAGAAATAAAAGTTGAAAGTTCTCCAAATACGATTAGCAAAATGTGAAAATGCCACGAAGAGAGGGGCATGTGTCAAAGGGCTTGTTTACCAGGGATGCTTCTGGCCCTGGAAACCAATACAGCATCAGCCTGTTTGTGAGCCATTGTGCAGATGCTGTTTGGGAGTGCTTTTTCAAATCAGCTGTTAGTGTGACCTTACTCAACTCTCCCCAATTAAGTAAGCATTAACTAAACCAGGAGTAAGGAAAAGAAACGAATCATAAAATTGCAATATAATGCAAGGAATGTTAGGGTACCGCAAAGCAACTCTGTTCTAATCATATAAAGATTAAAAACCAATTAAAGATTTTTAAAATATCATGTAAATTATGAAACAATGTCTTAATTATTTTGGATACCAATAAGAGTCCTTGTTAGAGGTTTCTGTATTTTATTTACATTTAGGAAATGAGCTTCATAATTTGTAAGAATACATGCAGGTTTTCTAGTGTCTAAGTCTTATTTCATTCATCGGAGAAGCTCCTTAATGGAACACTAAATGATCCTACCTTTGCAAATTCAACAAACTTTTTTTTTCCAGTTCTTCCTATGATCTTAGAAGGGCTTCCTACTTAGGAATGACTCTGAAAGTAAAGCTCCATCAAATTTATAATAAATCAAATCGCAGTGTTTGAGATTGCTTTGTAATGCATCAATATCTTTCTGGTTTTTATAGTTGAGAAAAAAAACTTCCAGTTAGCTTTTTAACAATATAAACCACTATTCTCTAGAAGGTGTTTCTGATTGATGATAGACAAAAGATAGCTTATCTAAGATAGAGCTATGATACACACACACACACACACACACACACACACACACACACACATATCTGGAGGTGAGATAGGACTAAACATTAGCATAGCCAAAATTACTTTTGATTCCTTTCCACTTGACAAGTCACTAAAGATTGTACTTTGCATTTGTATTCTTGCTACAGCATTTCAGCTCTTTGATTACTAATTCTATTTATTAACAGTTTTTCTAAGGGAGTAATTCACAGGGCAAGTTTATTGTTTCTTTGTACTTAAAATACATATGTAGATTTATTTTTGTCTGCTAAATAAACTTTTGTCCTTAAAACCAAATTCTTAGAGTTCATGATTCTCACCGTGACTTCTGGGTCATTTGAGTTTGAGTCAATAATTTTAAGATTAAAATACCCAGCTTGTGTAAAATTGAAAACCTTCAAGGTGAGTTCTAGCTATATTTTTTCTTTTCTTTTTTTTTTCTTTTTTTTTATCTTTTTTATTTTTTTTTATTTTTTTTAATATTTTTTTTATTGATAAAAGAAGAATAAAGAAAAAAAAAACAAATTTCCACCTCCTCCCAGCCTCCCCTTTCCCTCCCCCTCCTCCCACTCTTCTCCCCCTCCTCCCACTCTTCTCCCCCTCCTCCCATCCCTCTCCCCTTCCCCCCACTCCTCTCCCCCTCTCTCTCCAGTCCAAAGAGCAGTCAGGGTTCCCTGCCCTGTGGTAAGTCCTAGGTCCTCCCCCCTCCGTCCATATCTTTTTGAAAAAATAAAACAAACTGTCTTTTTTCATTATACATACCAATCCAAGTTCCCCCTCTCTTCCTTCCTCCCAATCCCTCCGCTTACCCCTCCCACCCACCCCCATCCACTCCACAGAGAGGGTAAGGCGCATTGCTTTGGGGGAATGTCCAAGGCCCTGCCTACTGTATCTAGGCTGAGCAAGGTATCCCTCCAAAGAGAACATTTTTCCAAAGAGCCAGTACAAGCAGTAGGGATAAAACTTGGTGCCACTGCCGGTGGGTCCTCAGTCTGCCCCAACCATGCAACTGTCAGCCACATTCAGAGGGCCTAGTTTGAACCTATGGCTGTTACTTTCTTGTCTGGCAGGAGTTGGTGAGCTCCCATTAGCTCAGGTAGATTGCTTCAGTGGGTATATCCATCACGGTCTTGACTTCTTTGATCATATTCTCACTCCTCCCACTCTTCAACTGGACTTTGGGAGCTCTGTCCAGTGCTCCAATGCGGATCTTTGCCTCTGGTTCTATGAGTTGCTAGATGAAGGTCCTGTGGTGATATTTAAGATATTCATCAGTCTGACTACAGGGCAAGATCAGCTTGGGCACCCTTTCCTCTATTACTTAGAGTCTTAGCTGGGGTCATTCTTGTGGATTTCTGGGAATTTCTCTAGAAATTCCAGATTTCTTGCTAGCCCCTTAATCAAGATCTCTCTTTTGTTGCTCTCATCTCTGTCTTTTGTCCATCTTAACTATCCTATTCTCTCAAGTTCTCCTCCCCCATCCCCTTCTCTCCTCCTCTTTCCCTTCCACCCTTCTTTCTCCCCCCAACCCCATGCTCCAAATTTTGTCAGCTGATCTTGTCTATTTCAGCCTTCTGAATGGATCATATTTGTTTTTCTCATGGTTCACCTTGTTACTTAGCTTATCTAGGATCATAAACTATAGGCTCAATGTCCTTTGTTTATAGCTAGTCCACTTATGAGTGAGTACACACCATATTCATATTTCTGGGTCTGGATTACCTCACTAAGGATGGTGTTTTATAGTTCCATCCATTTGCATACAAATTTCAAGACGCCATTTGTTTTTCCACTGAGTAGTACTCTAATGTGTAAATGTGCCACATTTTCTTTATTCATTCTTTGGTTGAGAGACATCTAGGTTATTTCCATCTTCTGGCTATTACAAAATAATGCTACTATGAACATAGTTGAACAAATGTCTTTGTAGTATGATTGAGCATCTTTTGGGTATATGCCCAAAAGTGGTATTGCTGGATCCTGAGGTGGGTTGTTTTGCAATTTTATGAGAAACCACCATACTGATTTTTAAAGTGTTTGTACAAGTTTCCTTTCCCACCAACAAAGGATGAGTGTTCCCCTTACTCTTCATCCTTTCTAGCATAAGCTGTCATTAGTGTTTTTGATCTTAGCCATTCTGACTGGTGTAAAATGGTATCTCAGAGTTGTTTTGATTTATACTTCCCTGATGACTAAGGATGTTGAACATTTCCTTAAGTGTCTTTCAACCATTTGAAATTCTCCTGTTGAGAATTCTCTGTTTAGTTCTGCACCCAATTTTTTAATTGGGCTGTATTTTCTATATATGCTGCGTACTCTGTCTCCTTGAGTCTTAGAACACATGTTTTTGAAGAAGGAAAACCCTAATACTCTCATATCACAGTATTGTTTTCATCGCACTGTATTTTTTTCCAGTATGCTCTACATAGAATAAATTAAATTTTACTTTAGGATGGGCTAGCAGTTGTTGATTCTCAAATTCATATGTTTTGTGTTGACAAAGGGTCTAAAGCTTAGACATCAGGTTTTCTACTATCTCTTTCAGAATAGTTTTATTCTATAGTGGCAAAACTTTTGCAATGTGCATTATCATCTTAGTACTTTATCCAAAATATTTATAAGAAATAACATCCTTTCGTAGATGCTATATATTTTCTACATAAAGTCTGCATATAGAAAGTAAAAAAAACTTTATTTAGATCAAATTTGTAGTACAATCATCTGTTTCAAGGTTATGAAATGTTTGCTTTGTAAATGTTCCTTTTTTCCCCCTAAACACAGTGTTAGTCATAGTTGTATAAATACTATGCCACTGATGTCATTCCGTAATATGATATATGATATTGGAAATGAGCCCATGGGAGAAATCCTTTAGAGAGAGACATTTACACTATAACTATAAGGGGCTTGTGTGATTCTCATCTATTATTCAGTTTTGTTTGAGTTTTTACCTGTTTGAATAAACTTAATGACTTTGGGTTTCATAAGGAAACGTGTGCAAAATATTATGAATGGTCCAGTTATTGGGACACACACAGAGAAGGAGGAAGGGAGATGAGCGACACACACATGCACATACACATACAGAGAGAGAGAGAGAGAGAGAGAGAGAGAGAGAGAGAGAGAGAGAGCCCCTCAGCAATGCCACAAAGAGTCAAGAAGCCAAAAGTAAATAAATCGGTAATAAACAAGACTTAAAATCAAACAAGAAAAGAATCTAGAAGGAAGTACTCTAAAGTATGATAAGATATTTTTCACTCTTCAAAAATTGTGGATCCTCTCTTTATGTGACAGAAACCATAAATAAAGTTTCCTTGCTGATTATTTATTCTTGAAGCAGAAAATTCATGTCTTAGTGATTCACAATATAATTAAAACCATTGTACAATTAACATCTTTTTAAGGTAGAAATTGAAATTTTAATTGTCATGCACACAATGCTTAGAAAAGGCTTTTTCAAAAAAGAACTGACTTTTTATTTATAATATCATTGTTATTCCTCTGTATTCAATCCAGTCTGAGATTTTTGTTAGGTTAGGGACAGGTGGCATTTTAATAAGTATGATTAGGATGGACCTTGATTTTTTTTTTTATTTTTCAGGGGAGTCTGGTAAAGCCAGAAAATCTTTAGAACAATGGCTGAGTGAATCAAGGGATGAAGACACAGCCTTAGAACTTTCCCCGGAGAGCAGAGGTATGACTTCATTACACTATGGATCTACACCTCTTCAATAGTCAAACTCTTCTGGTGTGATTAGGTTCTGCCATCTACACAGTACTAATAAGCCCTATTTTGCCTAAGTCATGTTTGGAGTGTGCCGAGGGAGTCTTTACTTTCTTAAGAAGAAAAAAAAGGAAGAAACTTTCTGAAACCTGGTATTTGCTGTGCTGTTTGAGAAACAAAAATCTTTAACAAAATCGACAAAATCAAGTTCACTACCTGCTTAAGTGTCTCTTTTCCAAAGTGAAGATTCAGACATCACCGCTTCATGCAGCATCTTTCATGTCTCTCCCTTGGCCCTTATGTGTCTCTTACAAAATGCATGCAACCAAGTGTGGACTATTCTGATTAGTAGAAGTATTTTCCTCTTGATCCTATGCAGAGTTATAACAATTCACTGTGGTATCTTTACACTCCTTTGTTGGTATCTAGATTAATATACCTTATAAAAAGTTCACTTATTTTCCTAGATGATCGTGTGGCATTCTCCTATTTACTTGGTTTATAGCATGCACAAATTTCAGGATTATGTAAAATACAAGGCTACAGTTAAAGGTCGAAAACTTTCTACTTTACGAAGTTTTAAGTTTAAAGAAAATAAAGAACAGGTTTAGTTAAACATTTTATCATACAGCTAAAACACAACACAACACAATAACAAAAACAAAAACAAAACAAGGTAGTATACAGAACCAAAGGATCGCGAGTGCAAGCACACATCTCTGCGCCAGGGAGATGGCTTATCAGTTAAGAGCATCTTTATCCTTTGATGATCTGAATCCAGTCCTGGAGACACATGCAGAGAAGCAAAGACTAGACTACTACAACCTGTTCTCTGATCTCCACGTGTTCTTTATGTCACCTACACTCAGATCCCCAAGCCCCTAAACCCTCACACGTATAAATGAAAACAATTTTAAAATGAAGCAAACCTGTAACTCACCTGCCTCCCACCCAGGAATCTGTCAACCAAGAGGACATGTGTGTGAAGAAATGGAAGAATGTGTCACAGTTTCAAGCCATCCAGAAGGCACAGAGAACAAGCATAGATAATAATTTAGACTGCTCCAGGCCTGTTACTTTCTTTCTTGTTTATAAATAACACTTCACACATAGCAAATGCTTGATAAATATTTGTTGAAATTAATTAAATTTATTCAGGGATAAATTTAGTGTAGCGCATTTCCTAAGGTTTCATGCATTAATATCAATTCATGAGTTTCACAGGCTCCGAGGCTCTAATTTCATAGTAGCGATACCTTTCCTTTTCATTAAAACTCATTTTTCAGTGTTCAGGTGGTAGGGGGATGCCTTTGTACTTAAAACACAATGGGTTTTAATTTCTGTTATTGTTTTGAGGGTCAATGAGATCTTCTGCCTCTGATGTTGGTTTCCCTCATGTAAAGCCATGTTCCATTGGGGGGTAACGTTCCTTAACTGGCCTACATCTTTACACAAAGCTAAAGATTAGGAATAGTTGTTGGGGGAATTGATCCAGCTGCTATGATTATCGGTTCCTGGGTGTGAAACAATGTTCCTAGGTCATACCAGGTATGTAATGGTTTGAATGAAAATGTCTCCCACAGGCTCATATATTTTAATACTTAGTACTGTGCTGGTGGAACTGTTTGAGCAGGATTAGGAAGTGTGATTTTGCTAGAAGAGGAATGTCACTGAGGGCTGGCTTGAATGATTAAAAATCCTACCACATTCTTTGGTATCTTCACCCCTGCCCCACCTTCCACTTTTTTTCTAAGGATGTAAGCTCTCAGCTAGTACACCAGCATCATGCCTGCTGATGATCCCTGCTGTGTTCCTTGCCATGGACTCCAGCAATCTGGAACTATGAGCCCCAGATTAAATGCTTTCATTAAGTTGCCTTTGGTCATGGTGTTTTGCTACCACAATAGAAAAAAAAAATAAGACACTGTAGTCATCATAGGAACTGATATTCAAACTCAGTTACTCTTGTTCCATATCTTAGAGTTATTGCTTGAACTATATAGAGATCTTCCCTGTCTCCATTTCCATTTTCTGGGGATTGTGCACAAAACCATTTTCTCCCATCTTCAGGTAAGCACCGAGATATGTGTATACAGTATTTTCGCTAGCTTTTTGTGAGAGCATACCAAACAAAGGGCTTCCTTCAGCTTGCCACACCAGCAGTGTCCCAGTTACGACTTCAGCTTTCCTGCCCACATCATTGCAATTAAATGGCGTGATTTCTTTTCTTCAATGATGTGTATTTATATTCAGCTTATATTTATAACATAGCTACAAAACATATGGTCTTGTTTTGAAAAACTTTACATTTCTTTTCTTTGTAGTTATTTTTTTTCTCCCTGTGATTTTACTGCATTATAAAAAAATCAAATCCCAAGGGCATCCAGCACCCTTTCTTACTTATGAGCTTGTAGAGTTTTTGTTTAAGCTTGGGTCAGACGAGTTGGCTGGACTTGGATGCAGGCTCTGATTTGTATTTGGTTAAAAATCAATGTTTCTTTTTGTTTTTTACTATTGCACCTACCTAGCACGTTCTTTTTAGGGCAGGCGATAAAAGTGTGAGTGTAGGTGGAGGCCACTTATTTGTTCCAGCTGCCCAGAACTAAATAACCACACAGAAACTATATTATTTAAAACACCGCTTGGCCCATTGGCTCTAACTTCTTATCGGCTAACTCTTACATCTAAATTAACCCGCTTCTAGTCATCTGTGTATCGCCACAAGGCTGTGGCTTACCGGCAAGATCCCAACTGGCATCTGTCTCTGGCAGGCTTACATGCCTTCTCTCTGTCTCCATCCTTCTCTTTTCCAGCATTCAGTTTTATTTTCCCTGCCTACCTCTATTCTTTTGCCCTATCAGACCAAGCCAGTTTTATTTATTAATTAACCAATAATATTCACAGCATACAAAGGGAATCCCACATCATGTGAGAATTATGACATATTACACCAGTGTGAACAATGCCTGTCTTGTCACAGTTGGTGACATCGTGTTAATTAAAGCATATCTCACATGTCAGTTCAGAGTCAGAGGACTGAAGATGGAAACTCTGTCTACTCCAATGGTAGATACTGAAAGGTTTGGAGAAAAAAACGTCTTTGGATTTCACCCTATATTTTAAGAATGCAAAGAAGAGTTGAGACCATGAATCCATTATCTTCAATTGCCATGGTGACAGTGACAAAGTCGAGGGTGCTGACTGACCGTGAGTGTAATGTAAATAAGTTTTCATATCGGCATTATTTTCATTGTTCTTGAATTTATCCTTTCAGTCTCAAAGCCTAATAAATTTAGTAGGTCCATAGGTTTTTTTTTTTCTCCCACGACAACTAAAAAGTATTTTGAAAAAGAAAGAAAATTCTTCCTAAGTGATGGGAGATGTACATATGACCCAAGGCGTCAATGTTCCAGTGAGTAAAAGCTTACTTCTCCTGAGACTGACAGGACGCATGAGGCTCAGGACACTTACTAGGTCCAGGTAGTTGTAAAGTTACAGGAGTCATAAGACCACTCTCTAATGTTATGAGTATTACAGATGAGAGAGAGAGAGAGAGAGAGAGAGAGAGAGAGAGAGAGAGAGAGAGAGAGAGAGAGAGAGAGAAGATTCTTCTGTGTTGACATGGATTGCACATTCCATAGGTTACTTCATGGCTGCAATTTCCATGATTCATCATCCCCAGGCTGGGGTGAACTTTTGGTGATGCAGCTGCCTCAAGTCATCCATGCCCCTTTAAGTGACCACAATATAAAGCTAGACGTGGGAGGAATCACTCTTTTGCCTAGTGCAGACGTTCTTCTGAGGTAGACAGAAGTTTGTGTTTCCCCAGGAAGAGTCATACAATGTGTTTTTAGATTTGACTACTAAGGAAGAAAGACTTGTGGACTTCAATGTTTAGCATATCTGGAGGAACCTACCTCTCCATTAAAAAAAAAATAGATACAAGATCAAGTGTTCTGTGCTCAGATAACAGTAGTGGGGATTTCTGCTATCCTTGTACAAAAAACATTCAAACGATCCCTTCTAGCTCTCTATTTAGCAGAATAATGACTCATATTCATATGCCTTCATTATTTCTTGTGATTATTATTTTCATATAAATATATTGGAATGATGACTTTTGGCAATTCTTTTGTTCATGGAAGAAAAATGCCTACTCAGCTTTCATTTACTTTGCCACGAATGAGATAAAGGAAATAAAGATGACTAATAACTTACCAGATCAATAAAAAGTATTGCCATTTGGATAAGAATTTACCCAATATGTAAAAATTTTCCTGGCTTTTCAACCTTTTTATATTTCCATAATATGCTACATAAATGATAAAATTTACTTATTGTTTTAAAGTTGGGGAAAGAAAAAGTCAACCCCCATCAGTACCATAGAAGTTTATTCCAATATTTTTATCACCTGTGGTGTGTTCCAGATGCTGTAAAATCCTCAATAAAATTGTAAATATCACTGAATTGTCTCAGTCTGAGCTGAATATCAATAAAACTCATTTTCATTGAGAAGTGCTGGCTAGCAGAAATGGGAATCGCTGCTGATTTACATTTTCATAGGTGGATGTCCTTTATTAAACATCATATCGTATGTTCACACCAAATTATCTACCCTTTTATTTTTTAACCTACAAATTCTCAGAAATTTTCTTTGGATTATTACCTCCTTCTCTGTTTTAATGCATTAATGAATCTTGAAATTATCTCTGAATCTAAATTTCAAACTCCTGATGCCCTACTTAGTTATTCAACCCGAAGTTTAAATTTAGACAATAAAACAACAGTTTTCCACTGTGCTCTTTATTGTTATTAGTTTTCTTTTTGAGATTACATGTAATTACATCATTTCTCCTTTCTCTTTCTTCTTTCCAAATCCTCCTATACACCTTTCCTTGATGGCTTTCAAATTCCCAGTCTTTATTACTAGTTTTTGCATGTATTTGTATGTGATATTATGTATGTATATATGTATACATCATATACATATATATGAATATAGATACATATGCATATATATTCCTAGATGTATAATCTGCTCAGTCTGTATAATGTTACTTGTAGACATAATTTCAGGGATTACTGTTTAGTATCGGATGACCAACTGATGTGCTCTTCTTTAGAAAAGACTTTCTCCCATGTTCAGTATTTCTTAGTTGCCCATAGTCCTTTGTTTGGGTTTTTTTCTGGGGTTTTCCCCTGTCCACTTTACCATGTCTATAGGTATCCTTCTTGTTAAGCCCATGTTTTGGCACTCATGTTGGTGGGACTTTATGTGTGTCTTCTGAGTTTACTAGAAAACGCAATCTCATTGCACACTCTTTTTCCTTTGGCTCTGACAATCTCTCTGTCCCCTTTTATACAATGATTCCTCAAGCCCTAGGTGTGGTAGTGGTAATACAGATGCCTACATATATTGGGTCTGGCCTGCCCAACTCTGGATTTCTATTGTTTGTAGTTTTTTGTAATTGTCTCTGCTGCAAAATTTTTCTTAGTAAGGGCTTAAGTATACCAGTCTTTTTCTAGTCTCGGGATTTTCTAAAACATAGTTTTCTTTATGAGAACTTAATTTCTGTTAAATATGTATCATTAACTTGTAGATTACTATTATTAGTGAAGATCATTTACTTGTAGATATCTTTCTTTTGCTTTCTACATTTATTCAGTACAGATTCCAGCTATAAGATAGCAATATTTTATTCCTGCTTTTCTGCTGTAGACTTCTAATGCTTTGCCTCTTTATTCTTAAGTTCTTTGAAAATTCCTCATAGATATATCATATTTATTTATCTTACCTTAATTCACCAACAGTTCCTTACCTTATCTGATTTTCTTAACATTCAGTCTTTCTACTACCCTAAACATCATTATTTTGAAATCCACGTTTAATGCCATCAATTCCAATATAAGTCATTTTTTTTGAGTTCTGAGTCATGTGAATTTCCTGATACATTTTATGCTTCTATTGTTAAGTAAACAAATGATCATTTGAAAACATTGGATGTCTCCAGTCACAGATATGCTATTCTATTGAAAGCAGTATCTGAAGATGAAGGTTGAGTAGTAATACTTCCTAAAATTACTCAACAACTTTATGCAGACACCAGAGATTCATAATTTATATTCTTTTAAATATATGTATTTCTCATGGCTTGCAAAAGTGAAGTACAACTTATCATCCTCTTTGCCTGAGAATGGAATTCAGGTAACTGTTGATATTCTTTTGCTGTGATTATTTAGAAGGCGTTTTTCTCTGAAAT
Organism: Microtus pennsylvanicus; assembly: GCF_037038515.1. Lineage (NCBI taxonomy): Eukaryota > Metazoa > Chordata > Mammalia > Rodentia > Cricetidae > Microtus > Microtus pennsylvanicus. Next base: position 18,177,726 of record NC_134594.1, read on the forward strand.
AGTGAAAGACACTAATGTTCACTGTTAGGATCAAATGACTGCAAGAATGCTGGAGGTTGTTCTCATCAGACATCAAATATTGTATGAAATCTACTACCATTGACAGGCTTACTGTATGTGACTTCCACATGATAGGTGTTGCAGAGATTTTAGAATGAATTACTTTGATTGCCATTGATTTGGTAAATGGTACGTTTTGTATAAAATAGAATGAATGGTTCTAACTTGTCTTTAGACTCAGTAAACCCTCAATTAGCAGAAAGCAAAACCAGGGATATATAATTTATGTTCTGAATGATTTAACTAGGGAGACTTCACGTTTCCTGGCTGTCACTCCCGTTATTACCCAGTCTTAACCAGCACATGCTGTGCCCCCCGTGGTAGCTGGAGTTGAGCATATGCTGCCTCTTGTATGTATGTCTGGTAAAAAAGCAAATTATCAACATTTCATTTAAGACAACCTCATAGTCTCTAAGCTACATTTTTTTTCAAATACACAATTTCCCTATACATATCTACTGTTGCTTTCTCTTTAATGAACTGCTATAGAGTAAATCATGAAACTGGACCAAGTGATGAACAATTAGGAAAATAGAGCATAGAGATAATATATTTTGTTTAATACAACTTCCATTGTTCTAAAGTTCCTAAGAGCAATAATAAAATGTTTTCGCAAATTTTTTTTATTCAGTGCAAGTTTAATCTTCACACTTCTGAAGAGGAACTTCTTCATGATTCACTAGTGATGTCTGGAATTATACGTTAATTATTATTGTTATAGTCACTGTTATTTTGAGACAGTCTGGTATATGGTTCTGTTTGTACTGGAGTCCCTGGTGTTCCTACCTCATCCTGAGTGCTGTGGTCTCAGGTATGTGTGACCAAGTTGGCTTGATTCTTTTTCTTGTGGTAAAATCATGGTGCAGAAGAATTTAATTTCCCCTTTAGCCTGGGAGAGTTAAAGAAGAGAGGTTAAGTTGTGGAAGAGCTAAGTAATTGAAGATAAAACTGTATGACGAGGTGGTAAATTGTTACTTTGAAATTATTGTAGTGCATTGAGTATTATAAACAGAAAGTACACTTCTGCCCCCTTGTCCTACAAGGAGCCTTGCTGTACTACATATCTGACTAGGAGGGTGAGGAGAGTCACATGAGATAACAAAAAGCCAATGGGCAATCTTACTACATTCAGACCAGCACTGAGGGTTAACAGCCCATTTGCCATGCACGGACTATGCTTTCCAAAAATCATGATATATATATATATATATATATATATATATATATATATATATATATATGTGTGTGTGTGTGTGTGTGTGTGTGTGTGTGTGTGTGTGTGTGTTTGAAAAGTAACCCTATTGCTGAGCATGTAGGCCATTTAGTGAGGACTTCTGTGAGGGACTCAGTGCAACTATGAGTAGAGTTGTCTTTAAGGACAACTTGCCCAATGGTGTCCGATGTTAGTCATTGTACAATAGCAGAAGTTTGTGAGATGTAATCTTCATATAACCTTGACACTGTGTTTAAATTGAGCTGTGATTGTTTCCATTAGAACTTATATGTGTTTTTGAAAGTAATATTTTTCTAACTATAAAGGTAAACTTTTGATTTGGAAAGGTGGAAAAGCTTTATAAATGAATAGAACAGAATAATCTCATAGTCTAAAATGTATTCATCACATTTTAATCCACACTTTGGTTTTGAACATATAGAGATTTATGTACATGCTTATACACACTTTGAATCTTGTATTTTAATATATAGGAGTATTAGCATATGTATATTGCAGAGACATAAATACATATGAATTTTAATCATCCATATATCACCTGAAGTTTCTATTGAGAAATTTCCCATGTAATTAATTATAAAGAAATCATTACCTTAATGGCTGCATAATAGTCGAGATGTACTCTAATTCATCTATCCCTTTCCTTGTTAGAAAATATTGATTTTTTTCTGTTTTCATTATCATAAATTCTGTTTAATGAAGTAACTTCTAGAGAAAATTAATATTATATATACTATGTTGCACAGTCCTTCAAAGTTCTCTATTTATGATTTATTATATAATTATCATATAAAAATTCTTTCATTGTTTAGCTTTATACTTAAAACACTAGTAAAATCCACAATTAAAAAATCATTACATTTTCCTCTGCTTATAAATATATACCATTTAATTCCTTAATAAAAAAGTCATCATCTATTTTTGAAACTGTTGGTCCTTTTCTTATTTCTCCATCTGTCTTCTCAACTGGTTTAGTATTTATTTTAGTTTGTATTAAGTTTTTAAATTTGAAATATAATTTCTTCACTTTCCTTTATTTCTTTCCTTTCTCCAACCTTTTTCTTGCCTCCCCTAACCCTCTCATGTCCTCTGCCTTTTCATTTAGTAGAGTTTCTGTATGTATGATGTCACAGCTGGCCACTTTGTATTGGATAACAAACTAGGGGGCTCATTGCTAAGGAAGCTAAATTCCATCTTTTTATAGTCATAAGTTGCCTGTAGTTATTTGTTTAGATGAGAGCCTGTGAGTTTTCCCTTTCCTCCTTGGCCATCTGTTCATATTATTACTGTGGAGGTCTTCTCTAGGCAGCTATATTCTTTCCACTGTACCTCAACAATATATGTTATTATTTTTGTGTGTACATCATTTTTAAGTTTGGCAGATTTGTTTATTCTGTTCTTTCCAAAGATCTTTTTGTGCATGGATTTGGATTTTTAACTAACTTCATCAACCTTTGAACAGTACCCCAAATGTTTATTTAATCCTCTCCTCTCAGTCTCGCTTCCGTAACTCTGTTGTTTGGAAGACATCAGCAAATAATTCCACATGGATTGAGCCTATTTCTGCTTACATATAATTCTTACGATTGGTGAAGGACTTGTGAATCAGAAAACATACTATATTATAAAAAGTATTCCCCTGATAATTTTAACAAAGCTATTAACATCACTATGATGGTCAGCAATGTTCACTAATAATTTGCAATAACTGTGCCAAGTACTATAAAAAATGTCTTCATTTTTGTTTTTATTGAGATATTCATATTTCTCTGTTCTCTTCCCTTCCTACCCTTCCTCTTCTACCCACTCTCTTGCTCTCCATGCTCCCAATTTACTCAAGAGATCTTGACATCTTCTTTATAACATGTATTTATATATACAACATGATACAAGTGCATCATTTAGATTAATCTTCAAATCTATAAGATTGGTATACTTCCTTATACAAATAAATCATGTGATTTCCTTTGATACTAAGTAATTTGTTAACATCTATATGACTATAATGAAATCCAAAAACTGCAAACAAAATGCATTTTCAAGCAGTTCCTAAACTGCTTTTTCCTTAAAATCTAATTCCAAATCTCTTTGGAGTGTTATCATCTGAATGTAGGCTTAACCTTCTGGTTTGTAGAAGCCAGAGTCCTGTTCATACATTCCAAGGGGTGTACTTGCTTTGCTACTGACCCTGTTTGTTGGTCTCTCTTTCCCCATCATGCATCTCTCTTCCTCCATCTCTGCTTTATTGATGACTAACCTTTCCACCCTGGAGGAAGTGGTCTCCAGTTTCTCGATTGAGAAAGCCACATGGTTCTTTTGGAACTCCCCTCCCCCAAATCACGTTTTTCTCTCTTATGATAGAAGAAGAATAAAACACAAGCTAAATTTTAAAAATATTTGGCAGATTTCTCCTCTAAGGTGGCAGAAATTGTAAGCCCCATGTCCTAAATTAGAGAATCCTAGTTGCTGAGACCGAAAGCTTTGATTACATCATGTGACTTCACTCCTTGCAAGTCACTAGCTAAGACTTTTTTTTTAACCTCTCAGACATTCAATTTAATTTTATTTAAAATAAGAAGGCTAGAAAACCAGCTGCATTTTATACACAATCTGCAAAAGACGTTTAATTTCAGAGATTTCATAGGATTAAGCCGTTGAGGGAAAGAGAGCAGGAAGAAGGAAGCAAAGTCAGTACTGAAGGGAGAAAGCTCTGCTTTCTGGACATGTTGCAAACACAGGGACAGCCACCTCTGCTTACTATCAATATGCAATCAGTTTGATGGATTTTGAGTTTATTAGTCAAAGATAATTATTACATTTGTAAGTAAAAAGTGTATTAAAATTGTCATTAACCTTGTCAAATTGCTAAATTTGAAAAAAGCGCAACTATAATTTTCATCTTAAAAAAGTCAGGCTATTTCTCAGGAGCCTTCTCTCATTCTGTCTCTTCCAAGCTGGCTGCTGAACTGCATCTTTGTTTCATAGCACATTCTCATTTGCATTTCTAAAATCAGATGTTCCTTTCACATACCACAGGATCCTAATTAAAATATTAAAAGGCGCGTCTTGAATTAAGGGAATTTATATTGCCATAAGAAATGCTAGGGTGCTGCCTGGTGCTCCTTTATGCTTCAATGATGCTTTCTCCTTAAGTTATTTCTAGATGTTCTGTTAACCCTCTAGGATTTTCAGGATAGATAAAAAGAGATGTAGGAAAAATAGGAAACAGGTATGTAAAAACAATGGAGTTACAAGAAGACATGGTGGGATGTATTCATTATTATTTGTTGTGGACAAATTCTTGCTATGTGCTCACCTTGAACTCCCCGTCCTCTCGCCTTGCTTCTTAAATGCAGGGATTGTAAACACACCTGAGACACTATACTCGGATCAAATTGATTCCCACAATGTGTCTAGTTTTCTATTTGAGAGTCATAAAAAGAGCAGAGCGGGACACATTTTTTGACTCGGAGCACATTGTTCTTCTGAATCTTGATAAATATCTTCCCTTGTTATATTTGATTTTGTTTTCCTTTCTTGGATTTTATATTGCTCCCGTTAAAGCTTTCTGATATATTTGCCAAACCACTTCCAATGTTTATAAATACCTTCCATGTCTGGGAGTCCATGAGTATGTTAACCTAATCAAAGGGTGGCTAATTCTACTCCCTGATATCGTTATAATCCTAAATTTGAGGTCTGAATATTATTGCAGAATGTATGACCAATTTGTGGCTTTCACTAGTATTCCAGTTATTTTGCTCATTACTACTTCAGGGATAGATATATTTCTTCAACTTACTGTGTCTATTTATAACACCTTGATAAACAGATAAAGCCACGTGAAAATATTAGAGAACAGGCAGAGAGTTTCATCAAACTCAGTTCCACACTACTCATGGCTCTGGAAACCTAATAAGAAGGAACTGTATTTATTCATGGATCCTACTGGAGGCTATGCCTATCATCCTCAAATTTCTTGCTTTCTGACATCAGGATGGGTGTATATGGGGATATTGCAGAAGATTTTTATGGGGAAAATAGGGGAACATGGCTAACAAGGATACCTGCTGAATAGACTCTCAGCCTTTCCTCCTATCTCTCAGGCTAGACTATTACAATGGACCATGGACCGTGAGCTCCTGACGTTTGTTACTGTAGTTCTTGTAAAAAACAAAATACTATTCTACAAAGTGAAAGCACACAGAACATTGTTTGCTTTAGTTTAGCTGAAGCATGGGTTAAAAAGAACAAGGAGGGTGTTTCTGCACTCTGGCATTCTCTGAAGGTCAGCCTGTGTTCTGGATTCTGCAAATTCAAAGAATATAATTTAGCTGGTAAACCCTTGATAACTGAAGTGTGATTTCCTTTTAGAATTTAGGAATTCTCAATCATACCACAAACACATGTGCTCAACCATGTTTACAGTAGCATTATTCATAATAGCCAAAGCCTAGAAACAACCTAGAAGACCCTCAAGTGAAGAATGGATAAAGAAAATGTAGTACATTCACACAATGGAGTACTACTCAGAGATAAAAAAAAAATGTCATCTTGAAATTTGCAGGCAAATAGATAAATTTAGAAAAAAGCATATTGAGTGACATAACCCAGACCCCAAAAGACAAATAAAATATATATTCACGCTTAAATAGCTTTTAGACATAAAAAAAAATTCAGCCTGCAGTCCACAACTCCAGATAAGCTAGACAACAAAGAGGACCCTAAGAGAGACATACATGGATCTACATGGGAAGTAGAAAAATATAAGATCTCCTGAGTAAATTGGAAGTGTAGTAGTCACCAAAAAGGGTAGAAGTGAAGAGGGGAGGAAGGAAGTGGAGTAGAGAAAAATGTGTAGCTCAATAAAAACAATAAAAAAAAAACCAGAAATATCATCTGTCAAAACTTAACAACAACAACAACAAAAAGAATTTAAGAATACTGGAGGAAAGAGGGGACCCAATATGTGAAAAATGATTAGAAAAAGGAAGTAAACTTGTGGATAAGAAAAAAAGGAGACATCAAAGGAACTCTGCCAAGGATCAGTCCCATTGGAGTGGCCACAGCTACAGTGGATCATGAAGCACCTACATCTTTAATTAATACCACTCTCCAGAGTGACTGAAACAGTTCATTTACCATGGGGCTATCTTCCCATCTTCATCAGAAGTGCATTCTTCCAGTCTTTTAATATTGTTGTTTTAAAGGAAACAAATGGTATCAATTTGCAATTGTGTTCTAATGAAGTCATATTGGAGACTGTACAGTTGGAATGTGGGCAAATATTCATTCACTTCCTGGCTTATGCAGGATTCTTAAAATTCGAGTTCTTGAGCTATTCCTCACACTAACAAAGAAACCACATACAGTCAGTAACAGGTCAATAGATTAGATAGATATAGATAGATAGATAGATAGATAGATAGATAGATAGATAGATAGATAGATAGATACTTAGAAATGTACCTGGCTATTTATATAATTTAAATGCTACTGTTGTTATTATGAATATTATTGTTATTTCTTGGAATGTACATAAAGGTGAAATTTCTGTCTCTTATAGTTCCATAGGCATAGAAATAGTACCATTGCATGGGGGCATACACTAGAGGTGCTGACTTTTACTGTATTCCTATAAAGCACTGGACTTAATCATGATGTATCATTTCATTCTTCATATGTCAAGGTATTCAGTTTCTCTGATGTGTTTCTCTATTATAGGCATATAAATCCAGAAATATCACCCACCAAAGGCAATATAGCAAAAAGAAAGTCATAAATCAAAACCTATTTCCTACTCCCTCATGCTAACCTGCTCTTCTATGCCTGTGGGTACTTGGTCATAGTTCTCTGGCAGTGATTTTCCTAGGTTTTACTCTACTGTTGCTGTTCCTTGTTTCATTCTATAGATTTCTAGTTCTTGTCTATGGGACAGAATACGTAACCTAGGCTGCTTTGAGCCCTCTTTTAATCAACTTATCTAACTACTGGGCAACTCAACTGTACAAATGAGAGACATTTTGATTAGACTGGACAGTAAAATTTATTTTAATATAAATTGAAATTTGAGATGTTTTCTTTGTAAATAAAATTATATTACTAATGTATGGATCTTGATATATTACTAGGAATATTTAACCAATAGGTCTACTATAAGAGATTGCAATACATTGTGGATTCTAAAAATTTTGTAAGTTATCAGCTTCTGGTAAACTAGATATTCTCACTTAACTTCCTGTAGCATCAGATAAGGGATAATTGGTAAAGTCATTATGGAATGCAATGCAGAAGTTCTCAAAAAAATTAATATACCACCACATGAGCCAGGGATCTCACTACTACATGTATAAAATGAATGGAATCACTACACTGAATAAGTACCTGCACCCTCATGTCCACAACAACCCAGAGATAAAATTTAAGGAAGTGTAATGATCAATATTCATTGCCATCTTTACTTCCCAGGACATTTCTAGATAGGTCTCACAAGGGTATTTCCAGAAATGTGAAACCATTCGCTCAGAATGAGGGTATTATTTCATTGCCTGGAGTCTTAGACTGAATAAAAAGGAAAACATAAGCTAAGTACCAAAGTTATTGGCTTCCTTAATGTGAGTGTCTGCCTCATGATCCTGCTGTTCTATCACCCCCATCATGTTATAACCTGGACCACAATAAATCCTATTTTCCTTCCTTCCTGAATCTTGCTTTTTTCATTTACTTTGTCTCAGCTATGCTATGGTACTAAATTTCTGATATCTCGAATAAATAATTTCTGATGCGGTGTTGTACTATAGAGTGATAAAATGTAACACTTCAGAAAACACAAAGAGACCATTTTAAATATTTTTCATAAAGAAATAAGTTTTGAAGAAATAAATACACTATTCTTTCTTTGCATACTAACTAACGTATACCTCTACCAAATTGACACGTGGTACCCCACAAATATATATACAATATTTGTTTCTTGATCAAAGAGCAGACAAATAAATGAACACAAGTTCTAAACTAATATTTGTTTTAATGTAATGATAAATTTCAAGTTTGAGTGAGAATTCAAATTCTTCTGCATCCTTCTTGTTCTTTGTTTCTTTCTGAGCTTCGACCTGAGTTGAAGTAGAAATGAGAGGTATGTGAAGGAGTTTGGTTGCTGTGGGGACAGCCAGTTCTGTGAGCTATGCCTGACCTCATAATTCTTCTGGACCTTTTGGTGGAGTAGATAAATTGCAGATCAGAGGTGATGATTGTTTTCTAGAAAGTGCAAACCTTCTCTGAAAGAAGGCATCACCATTTAGGTGGACAGGAATTTTGCAATTAAGAACAAGATGTTAAAGACATAGTGACTAGGACAAGCAATGACCCACAAAACAATCCCATAATGATGTCAGATGATTATGACATGATAGATATTTCCCCACAGGCTTGCCTATACTTGGTTTGCTGTCAATAGATTTGTAGAAGTAATCAGAGTTTTAGAATTCTGACCTGATCAGTGAATTGATACCTTAATGAATGTGATGACTTCACTGGGAGGAGATGAGAATTTGGAGTGAAGTCTTATGAGCAGAAGGCATGGCCTAAAGAGATGTTCCCTTTGTCTCTTGTGCTCTCTTCTCCCTATGCCTCCTGTCCACCAAGATGGGAGAAGCTTTTGCCACATGTTCTAACCTTCATGGTGTTCTCTCAGGTCCCTAAAACAATAGAGACAACCTATCACATGTGGGAACATCTGAAACCATCAACCAAAACATTCCTTCCTTCCTGAGTGTGGATACTCTAAGGTATTTGTCCCAGGGACAGAAAATCTAGCACATGAAGGAAGCCATGAACTCGCATACCTTAGGAAAACAAGGAATGCACAGCCACATCTGTCAGAATGTGGGAACTCTCAGAAACAGGCTGGAAAACAGTGACCAGTAGTTCTTTTAAGCCATGAAATATACTTCTATTAGAGACCAGTTGTCATTATAAGTAAAAAAAAATCAGAATATTTAGAGTAAAATATATGGCTATACAAGAAAGAAAGAAGGGATGAAGAAGAAAAGCAAACCCAGGAGCACAAATATCAAGCTGTCTTACATATGGAGCACTAAATGACTGTGAAACCATGTCTCAAGATATTTTCCAGAATTCAGCCAAGAATTTCTGAGGAACAGTGTGGATTCAAAACAATAAACATCGGTAACAAGAAGTGATTATGTTTTCTGCATCTCTAATCTCTGCGTCCAGAGATTAAAATGGTGAGAATAGAAGAGAGACAATACCATTGAGCACAGTCACTAAGAAGTTTCAGAATAGATGCAATAGAGAAGACAAGACTTGAGAGTACAGAAGAGAGGTTTGTTCTAAAGACTATGACATGGGCAAAGCAAATGTTGGGTACTCTGAAGTGTGCAGCAGACAGTCTGTCATATTATTTAGGAAGAAGTAGAAATGTGGTACGGGGTAGAGAAAACTAAATGAAATTTGGATTTTTAATAACTTAAGTTCTCTTTATGAATGAAATTTGTCCAAGAATCTGCCTATTATGTGTTTTTATGTATATGAAAAAATGTCATCAGTATACTGCTTGAAGTCCAGCTTTATAATGTTGTTGATTTACAGCAGCAATGGCAAAAATGTAGGATAAATAACTACCCTACATGATTGGCATTTTTATTGGCTGGTATTATTTTGTGAGAATTCTGTGGATGTGATGTGTGATGAGAAAATTGTATATCCAAAATTAGGATATGACTGTAAATGTCTTTATTTATTGTGAATGAATGGAAAGCAAAAAATTTGATGACAGTTTTATTTTACTCCACTTTATATTAACTGTCCATGAAAACTTTTCATATTGGGCATAGTGTTCCTTTAAAAGCTATATTTTTTTTTATTTATTTTTATTTATTTTTTTTTTAAAAGCTATATTTTGAGACTTGGCTTTGTCATATAAATAACTGGGAGCTGTCAGTCCTGTCCTCTTTAGCACAAAGGTGAATTCACTGAAAATAAACTTCATAAGATTCATCAGAAGATTGAGGTCCTGAAGAACCAGACCACACTGTTTTGTAGAAAGACAGTTCATAAGGTGAACTCACAGCCTAGGTCAATCACCCTGAAACAAAAAGCCCTAGAGCTGGAGGGGACACCTCAATCATAGTCTTGGTATACTAGATGTTGATGATCTTTACCTGGGATCTAGGGAGAGGAAGAGTAGCAACTTTCAATCACCCCCAAATTTAACCCCTTCCCTAGTTTCTACTGTGACATAATGATATGACTTGGCCTTTTGTAATGTTCCTGCTTTGTGGAGATGGGAAAAAACAGAAGGAAGGAATTTCTTCTGAATATAGCAGCTCAGGTGTTAAGGTTTGTTGTAGACAGAAGTTTCTCTCCCACCTGGTACTTCAGCCATTCAGTCCCAAAGAAATATGCAGAGGCTTATATCAATTATAAATTGTTTGACCTATTAGCTCAGGTTTATTAGGAACTAGCTCTATAACTTATGTTAGCCCTTAAGTCTTGTCTATGTTTAGCCACATGGATTGATACCTTTTCTCAGTAAGGCATTCTCAACTTGCTTCCTCTGCATTTAGCTGGTGACTGTGTCTCTGCTTTTCCTCTTCCCTTAGTTTTCTTAGTCTTATTGACCTGATACACTTCCTACCTGGCCAATCAGCATTTCATTAAACCAGTATGAATGACAAATCTTTACAGGGTACAAAAGTATTATTCCATAGCAGCTTGTTGGTAAGGTTCCTTCACTGAGTGAGCCACTTCATCAACCCTGTAATATATAATTCTCCTGGGAAAAACACTATGTGTGTTTTTCAGTTTTAATTAGAAATTTAATGTGATTGAAGCATGGGAATACACACAGGCCCTCACAGCACAGGGGAAGAAGAGCAAAAGGATCAGAAATTTTATGCAACCTTGGCTTAATTGTGAATTTGAGTCTATCCTGGGCTACATAAGACCCTATCGTATAAACAAAACAATCAAACAAATAAACAAAAGTAAAAACTAACAAAAACTTAGCATGAGAGATATTTCTATTTGTACATCAATATTCTAAAACTTATGTATGTCTTATGTGAAAAATAACAAAGATAGGTGAGAAATGCATTATTTAAAAGTTTTACCAAAGAGAAAAATGTCATACACTAGAGTTTTTCAGAGGGAGAGAAAAAGGAGTCATAGAAACAGGGGCTACTTAGTGTTTTAGACTAAGAGAGACAGTGGAGGCTAATGGGACAGGCTTCAAGGTGGGCCTGCCATCAACATGCTGTTGCAGCAAACACCTTGCTGTAGACATCCTTCTGGTTAAGTGTGTTTGTGTATATGTGTGGTTCATGTGCATGTGTGTGGTATGTGGGTGTATGTGTATGTGTGTATAGTGTGTATACATGTGTGTGTGGTATGTGTGCATGTATGTGTGTGCATGTTGTGTGTGCATGTGGTGTGTATGTGTGTGGTGTGTGTAAATGTGTATGTGTATACATGTGGTATGTGTGTGGTGTGTGTGCAGTGTATGTGTGCAGTGTCTTTGTATATATGTGTATTGTGGTATGTTTGCATGTATATGTGTGTGTGTGATGTGTATGCATGTGTGTATATTTGTGTCTGTGTGTGGTATGTGTGTGTGGTATGTATATTTGTTAAGTGTGTGTGTCTGTGCGTGTGGTACATGTGTACATGTGTGTGTGGTGTGCACATGGTATTTGTATACATATGTGTGTATTTGTGTACATGCATGTACATTTGTGCACATGAGCATGGATGTGGGGCATGGCACTAAACACCTGAAACAGATCATTTGGGGCTTCTTCCTACTACTATTCAGATCTTTGATTCTTCATAAATATCCTGAAGTTCTGTCTTTGTACCTAAATTAATTTGTACCTGTTTATTTTTTATTTTACTGTACCTGATTTATTTTCCCATCACAGAAGCTGTTTTCATGGTTTATAATTTGAAGCATGATGATAAAAGGAAGAAAAACACAGTTGTCACTTGTGCTCTAGTCCCCCCCCCCAAATGCATTTATAGTTTTCCTTCCCGAAATCTTATGTTGGCTCTTTGATTCAGATTGATTTCCGAGGCTTGACATTCTTTTCCTACCGTTTAGAGCGAGCATGTCTCTTTAAGTATCTGGATCATGTCTTGCCTTGGGCTCCCACTCAAGCTGCCATCTGGGAGCACTGTCAACCCCAGGAAAGCAAAACTCTTGTCTCACTTCCACTGCAGTCCTAGCAACTGGAAACTGAACACACAGTAGGGCTGATGGATGAGCAGTCAGTGCACACAATAAGACGGATGAATGCATAGTCTGTGTTGAACAAAGGTACTGAAGTGTAGCTATTTCTCCACACATTTCTGCCCATTGCAGAATATTACTCGTAAATATTTTACGTGGTTCACCATCTGTTTATTTTATAAAAATCAATTTCAAGATGGTCAGACTGTTTGACTTGGGTCTATCACCTCTATAAACAGGGTTCTTAGCCACACAATTTCTATCTATTGTTGTAGCAGAAACTTTTCTCTCTCTATTTCCATAAACTGCAACTAAATCTTTGTAAAAGAGACAGAAACGAAGTCCTAATTGAAAGACAAATGAGTGTGGCAATTCTAATGCTACAGATTCCCAAATTCCCCTGTGTCTCTTTATTTGGTTTATTGGTTTTGGTTTATTTGTAACTTAATAAGACCACAGTACACACCACCAAACTCTCTCCTTTGTTAAAAAATAATGCACGATTTCTGTGCTAGCTAAATTTAAAAATCATAATCATTTCTGACATAAGTTGGTTTCTTACACGAGATTGCAATAAGCAGATCATGAAGAAAGCTTGCACCTGTCAGTGAGTTCCTCTGGATGATTTATGGTCTCATGATGTTCAGGTATATACCCACTACTATTATTAAGGTGATTGTGAGGTATTGAGGTCCCAGATGAATGGAATGAGCATCCAAATCAACCCAAACCTACAAACTACAGACTCCCGTCAGAGATCTTAATACAGATTGGAAAAGTGTGTGAAGGAATTGGATCCAATTTTCCATGTGTCCATCTTCTTAGTAGAGAGTGGTGTCTGGGAAAGAAACCTCTGCAAGGGAGAGGTCTGGCTAAATAAACCTTTAATTTATGAGAAAGGGTACAAGTGTCAAACTTTAGAAATATTTTTTTTAGAATGAATCATACAGCAAGAACAACATCCTTACTTTTCTCACTAGTAAAAGGTATTCAATTAGGTTAATTTTTTATATTAACTGATGATAGAGAAACTGAATTAGTAACTTTTTGATCTTAATATATAAAAGTCTGTCTAGGTGGTGATGGCACATGCCTTTAATCTCAGCATTCAGGAGACAGAGGCAGGCAGATCTCTGTGAGTTCAAGGACAGTCTGGTCTACAAGAACTAGTTCCTGGACAGGCTCCAAAGCTACAGAGAAACTCTGTATCGAAAAAAAAAAAGTCCAAAACTAAGCTTCTTGATTGACAGCTATCAGCTCTGTATATATGTTTTAAGTATTACTTTTGTTTGAAAAAAATTGCAAATCAATTATTGATAAACCAGAAATGGATTGCTGTACAGTTACTTGAGAGATCATGAGCAAGTTTTCTAAAATACAACTTTCATTTTGTTTTTTTTCAAACTAAAGTAATTCTTCTTTCATTTTGAGTTTTGCATCTTCGTATAAATATTTTTACCTGAATATATCTGAGATTTCCTTTCAGCAGAATCTTCAAAGTAAGGACAGATCAAAGAACCAGGATCCTAGATCAAATCAAGCAACACCTTTACAAAACACTCTTATTTTCACTGTAGTTCAAAACAAGTCAATAAGTATTAGCTTTTCAACTTCATTATGATAAAACAAAAATTTGATATTGGCCTTTTCCCAGGCTCACTCTGAAGGGAGCCTTATGTAGGAATGCAGTCAGTCTGTGCTGTCCAACAGTGAAAATGAGCAATTCTGTTGCCATCACAATGATAAGAAGAAATCATGGAAACCTTTTAAAGCCTTCAGCACCTCTCCATCTTGGCAGTACGGTACTGGATGGGTTCTCTTCTGCCTCCTTTTTACTTTCATAAGCCTCCAAAAGAAGGCTCAGTGCCTGCACTCTCTTAATTTCTTCAGTACTGGGAACCAATATCTGCCTACTTTACAGTAGCATTTTAGAAGAATACAGATAACTGAGGGAGAATGGAAGAGGAGCAGAGGCAGAAACAGGGAGACAGAGACAGAGAGATGCACACAGAGAGATAGAGAGGGGGGAGGGAAGCGGACGAGGAATTAGAGACACATGCAAAAACAAATGGGCAGAGAGATAGAGAGTATTTTGATTGGCTCTGCCAAGGACAAGGTAGAACTTTGTCATGTCGTTCATTTTGTAATTAGTAAGGCCTAGAAAGGACTCCAGGATGGGTTATCTAATAACATTGATCCTGGCAGTCTCTTCCCATTGAATAGTTGCATATATTTACTTCAGACATATAAGATAAATTGGAAGTGATACTACCATACTGAAGTCATAAAACTTCTAACTTTTAGTTTCCTTCTAAAATGTAATCATGTTTGGCTAGTATGATATATTCACAAGTAGAAAAATAGTCATTACATTACTTTAAATCAATAACACAAAGCCCTAAAGAAAGCAGATATTGTAATATGAAATGCCTGCTGTTTTTATATTTGTTAAAGAAAAAAATAGTTGAATTACTGCAAGTGGACTAAGATCTCTAACTAAAGTAGGAGATTTCTTTTGCTTTCCAAGCTAAACCAAAACACCCTATATGAACATTCTGTCCAATTTTATGTTCATTATATGTGCATACCAATTAAATTATACCATTCAGGGTCATTGCCAAACCCAGAAATTCAGGAGAGGTGAGGGAATTTTGCCATGTGAAAAATGTGGAGAACCTAGAAAAACATCTTACTAAATAAAATAACCTGAAACACACACACACACACCTAAACACTATGTGATCACTCATGTGTATGTGACATCTATAATTGACAAATATGCAAAAATAAAAGAGAAGCTTTGATTACAGTTCATGTTGGGGTTGGGCCAACTGAGAGATGTTGTTCACAGGGTATAGATTTGTAGTTAAGTTATGCCTGAAGGATTGCTGGGGATCCAGCATGCAGCCTGATCACTGCCATTGATGATACTGTGTGCTTCATTGAAAATCCAGTGAGGAATTTCAGGCACTTTCACCACCAAGAAGGAGAAGGAAGGAAAAAAGAAGGGAAGAAAAAGGTGAGAGGGAAGATGGGGGGATAAGGAGGAGGAAAAAGAAGGTGAGAAGGGTGTAGATAGACAAGGAGGAAGAAGAAAGGGAGAAAGGAAGGAAGGAAGGAAGGAAGGAAGGAAGGAAGGAAGGAAGGAAGGAAGGATATGAGGAACAGGAAGGGAGGGAGATGCATGAGAGGCATGGGGAGGAGGAGGGTGAAAGATAATCGCACAAGGAGGTAGTTAAGTTAATTTGATAGATCATACACTATAGTAACAGGAAAGTAATTGTTTTACTATGCATATGACCACAAAATCATAAATTGTACCTTAAATATAAACCATTACACTTCAAACACCATTCAAGTGAGAACGGAAAATAGACAAACATGGTGATAGGACCAGAGATAATATATTTTATTATTATCACTAATAAAATATAACCTGTTCCTAATCTTTCCTGCTGAAAAGATCCTTAAGAAATGTGAGTTGTTGTAAAGGTCAGGACAAGCACAAGCTCCTCGGTTAAGTTTTCATTGTGAGACAGCTGGGGATTAGAACAGAAGGGAATGCAGATGCATAGGCTGGAGAGAATGACCATAAATGGTAAACAAGAACTTACTACATATCTGCTGGGATGTGACAGTCATAAAATCTGCTCTATTGATTATGGCATGGTGCTAATGAGACCAAGGTTTAGACGTCCCTGTTGCCTTCAGGGCCAGTCAAGTGCACTCTTTAGTGATCTCTGTTGACAAGAAAGGCTTAGGGAGTATACATGCTACCGAGGCGGAATGCACCTCAATATATTGAGGTATTGTAGGTGATCCAAATCTCGTCATTTCTGCTGTGCTTTTCACTCAAATGTCCCAGTGATTCTTGCAACAGGCTCTGTACAGCCATATATATTGATGTGAACCACACCCGAATGCCTTCACGTTTTTTTATTGGTACCTCCTTTACTCTGTTCTTGAATGTTGTATTGACATTCAGTTACACTCATGGTGATGCTTGATATACAATATCCAATGAAAGATATTTGATTTTAGCTGAACAATTTCTCTTTTGAAAAGTTAATTTATTTCAACAAGTGTTAATCAAAAGTATATACTTCCAGATCGTTTTTCTCTCATGTCTTTTGAATTGACATTTAAATATTTATTTCCTTTGTTGTTGTTTTCTTTCCCCCTCCTGTACTATTTTCTATTTGGAATCACATTAATCAATTCCAAAAGCTGAAGACAAAAACATGCTGAAGGCAAAAGGTGGGTTCTGCATAGTCCAGCCCCTGTCAAAATTTGCAGCAACTACTCCAGAATTAGGAATACATTATTTTCTTTTAAAACTTTAGGCAAAGTCTCTATGAAGATTAATTCTAGATAGCATGGTAGTGATCCAAGATGCAAAAGTGCACAAAATGCAAGATGCACAAAGTTTGTGGTGTCTTAGCTTGAGAAAAGCCAGTTTTCTTGTGTGTATGTGTATGTGCCCAAGAGAGAAAGCTGATACTTTATGTGAATTTGTCCTTTGAGCTCATAATTATTTTATCAAAATGTAATGATTTGTCTCTCCCATTAAAGACTTCTTTCTTCCCTCTTTTCCCCTCTCTCTGCCCCTTTTTTCCTTTTTCCCCGTTTTGCTTATAATTATAATTTGTCCTCTAATGCCTCAACTATTTACTTTCCATTTTGATTTTTAGGTTATATGACTCCTGACAGTTCATAGTAGATAATTATAAACACCCATAAGAAATCTGTTTCTGAACTGTCTTTTTGGTCAACATCAAGTCTCCATAAATACCATTTTCATGAGTTCCTAAAGCAATCTAGCAAAACAGAATTAATTAATTCTCCTTCACATTAACTTACTAAATTATTCCATA
Source organism: Microtus pennsylvanicus (assembly GCF_037038515.1). Classification (NCBI taxonomy): domain Eukaryota; kingdom Metazoa; phylum Chordata; class Mammalia; order Rodentia; family Cricetidae; genus Microtus; species Microtus pennsylvanicus. The sequence continues at coordinate 18,195,142 of NC_134594.1, forward strand.
CATCACAGTTCTATTTATATGTACAAAACATACACATCTTCTATACTCATGTGTCTGTTTTAACTCACTATATATCACACACTTGGTTCTTATTGTATTGTCTATAATGTCTTTGAGATTTCTGCTGTTTAAATTAGTGGTAGAATTAGATTTAACAGTTTGTGCTTATCAGCTTTGGAAGTGTATGCTGAGAAGATGTAGAAGCTAATCCCAGATGGCCCCTGTATATGTTTCCTACTTGAAGTTCATATCAAGTGTAATTGTGTACTTTGTTTCCATTTACTAGGCTAAATAAGTAGAGGTGATAAAAGAACTGCAGTTGACTGCATGCCACTTGTAAGATGGTTTTAAAATGCACACTGAGACAATGGGGATGTTCTATCGGGAACCCAATATCGGGAACCAAGGCCAGCAGCCCGGGTCTGAAAAAGCATGGGATAAAACCAGACTCGCTGAACATAGCGGACAATGAAAACTACTGAGAACCCAAGAACGATGGCAATGGATTTTTGATCCTACTGCACGTACTGGCTTTGGGGGAGCCTAGGCAGTTTGGAGGCTCACCTTACTAGACCTGGATGGAGGTGGGTGGTCCTTGGACTTCCCACAGGGCAGGGAACCCTGATTGCTCTTTGGGCTGAAGAGGGAGGGAGACTTGATTGGGGGAGGGGGAGGGAAATGGGAGACGGTGGCGGGGAAGATACTATAATCTTTAATAAATAAATAAATTTAAAAAAATGTCGATCTCATCTTGATCTGACCTCCTCTTTCTGTGTGTGCTGGTGTATGTATGTTGCTGGTGCACATGTCCGTAATCACACATATGAAGTCCAGAGGAGGACTTTGGTACTTTAGAGGGTCCTTATCACTCTTCCCTTATTCCTTTGGGGCAGTATGTCTCACTAAAACTGGAACAAAAGTGGTGGCCCATGAGCCCCAGTGGTCCTCCTGTCTGCACCCTCCACAGCAATGGGATGAGGGGCATACAAGGTATATATAGACACACAAGATTTTCTTTTGGTGGGAGTGCTTGGGGTTTGGACTCATGTTCTCATGCTTTTGTGCACAGCAGCAACCCCATCCTCCTTTTGATTAATTTATACCATGTCATAGGAGCTCATTAGAAAGATTTATGCAGTCATGAACTGAGACTCCTGGAAAAGCTGTGAAAGCCTACAAACTCAGGTCCGCAGTCACATGATTGGGCTTAGAAGTACGCAGGGCAGTACTGGAAAGTTGTTTGATAATGTAAACCTATGCAGACAGCTTAAGTGCACCCTTTTAGAAACTCATCACTTACAGCTAAACAAACTCCTTTTTTTTTTCTGGCCACAGAGACTGCGAGACTGCATGGGACCAGAAAAGTCCGTCCCTGCTACTTTTCATAAACAGAACTTTGTAGGGGCTAAGTAAGCCTTCTACAACTGAGCTATACTCCTAGTTCCAATGTTTATTATTTTAGCCTGAGTTTTGTGGTCAATTGTGACATGCCAGTAACAGACTTTATAATACAGAGCACTGTATTATATCTGTGTGATAAAACTGTTATGGAAAACAAATGAACTAAACAGGTTCCAGTCGAACCTAAGGATTAAAGCTCTCTAAGTAGAGTGGGTTCTGTAGCTCTGTGGTAAAAGGTAGTTAGTGGAAAAAAATAAAAGATTTGCTTTTATAGGCGATGCTAAAGGTTAATGACATTTAACCTCTTGCCCCAAACTACCGGCTACTCTCCAGTTTTGACAAGTGATTGAAAAGAAGATTCGTGCAAGATATGTCTCAGTGAGATGAGAGCTCAGTGAGCATATAGCTAGTAGCTTTTAGATGGTAGAGATTGAGGAAAAAGTTACTACTTTACCTCTTAGGTTTTTTTTCCCCAATTAGGAAGCATTCACGGTGCGACTTCCTCTCCAGATGGCAGATCTGGCAGTCCTATGGCCACTGTAAGTGGGAGTACCATTAGTTGGATGATTTTTTTTTTAATTTTAAGTTGAAGCATTCCAATAGCATTTTCTCTTTGAGAATAAATTCATTAGACTCCAAGGGTTTTGGCCAAGCTTCAGACAACAGGTAAGCATCCCTGAAGAAAGCGAGAGTCCTTTATTTCCAGACATAGCCAGAAGCATATGTTCAGGGGCATGCTGCCTCACAGCCTCAGAGAAGTGGCAATCGCCAGGAAGTTGATGCTAAGACAACACTACCATTAACAGAAGTTAATGATTAGAGACTTTAGAAGTCGAGCCAGGCAAGTCTTTACTGTTTTTGATTTGGGAAAGATGCAGTCCAATCATCATGGCTACTTTATCACTTAAAATGGAAGGCATAATTAATTTTTAGTTTAGTTCTTTTTATGTCATTTTTTTGGTAAAATTCCTGCAAAAAATTAATTCTCTTATTTTTTCTTTTTAAATTGGAGTTTAAGGAATTCTGCAAATTACTTCAAACTTTGTTTTGCACACATATGTGCACATATATATGCTTTGGGTATGTATATATTATAAGAAATCACCAAAGTACTGAAAAAAATTGATCCATAAGATTCCACTTTGCACATATTCTCCAAGATGATTTTTCTTACTGAAAACTTTGTGCCGCCGTTCCCCACCACACGGTACGTCACGTGTCCTGCCCTTTTCTCAGTGTCTGACATAGTGCGTTACGGAACTTCACCCCAAACTGATGCTTGAAATTGCCAAAAGAACCAAATTGAAAATTGCTTAGTGGTAAATGAAGTTCAAGGTTCAGAGCCTCCAAGTTCTAATTTGATTACACAAAATTTGTTAGAAAATTAGTCTGCAAGAGGAAATTCTGATTTTCTTAAAATTTGAGGCATATAGTGGGACTTATTTTTTTGAGTATTAACCAGAAGAAAACTTTATTACATCAACATGAGGTACAAAACCTTCTTCTAACTAGTTAGAGCCACAGATAGGTTGCAGTCTGACTGTGACCTCAAAAGAGGCCATAAGTGTCTTTTTATGACAAAAGACCATACACAGGGTGGGGAGGAAAAGGAACCTTTACAATTTCAAGATTAAGTCTTAAGGGGGGGACATTTCAGTATTTACAACCTCTGGGGAATGCATCCTAGGATCAGGATTTACAACCTCTGTTTATACGGTGTTCAAGATATTTACATAGCTGTGGGTCTGTTTTAATTCTTAATCTACTTTTTCTGTGTCTAGAGAGAATGTAGGGCAAAGGGTCATGTAGCTCGTTTAAAGCAGCTATCAGCTCCATTACCCCTAGAATATGCATACAGGCTATATAAGCAGGTATATAATCTTTCATATACCTGGGCACTTCAGATCTATGTTTAACCCCACACCTATGATCCACATCTCTGATCTACAAATCAGAGGTGCTGCTTTTTTTATTACTTTATAAATACCAATCAAAATTTCCACTTCCTCCCCTCCTCCCACTTCTCTCCCGCTCCCCCACACACACCTTCCCCCATCCAGCTCCAGTCCTGATAGAGGGCAGGGTACCCTGCCCTGTGGGAAGTCCAAGGCCCTCCCCGCTACATTCAGGTTTAAGAGGGTATGCATCCAACTAGAATAGGATCCCAAAAAGCTAGTACGTGCAGTAGAGACAAATCCCAGTGTCATTATTTTTGGCTTCTCAGTTTGCCCCTATTGTCAGCCACATTCAGAGGGTCCAGTTTGATCCCATGCTCGTTCACTTCCAGTCCAGCTGGATTTGATGATCTCCCCACTAGCTCAGGCACACTGTCTTCGGTGGGTGGACCAACCCCTCGTGGTTCTGACTTCCTTGCTCATATTCTCCCTCCTTCCACTCTTCAACTAGACCTTGGGAGCTCAGTCCAGTGCTCTGATGTGGGTCTCTGTCTTTATCTCCATCCATAGCCGGACGAACGAAGGTTCTATGGTGATATTCAAGATAGTCATCAGTCTGGCTACAGGACAAGGCCAGTTTAAGCACTCTCTCCTCCATCCACTGCCCAGGGCCTTAGCTGGGGTCATCCCCTTGGACTCCTGGGAACCCCTCTAGAGTCAAGCCTCTGGCCAACCCTAAAATGGCTCCCTCAATTAAGATATCTCCTTCCATGCTCCCATATCAGTCCTTCCTCCAGCTCAACCATCCCACTACCCAAGCCCTCCCCAACCTGCCCTTTCTCCCCCCTCTCTCCTCCTCTCCTTTTCTTCCCACCTCACCCCAGCCCCATGCTCCCAACTTTTGCCTGGCGATCTAGTCTGCTTCCAATTTCCAGGAAGATCTATATATGTTTTTCTTTTTTTTGCTTAGCTTCTCTAGGATGGTAGTATCCACTAATGAGTGAGTACATACCATATTCATAGTGGGACTTATCTGTATGGTAATCAATACCAATTTTAGTGGTAACAACTGCCTTGGATGTTTTGAAATATACTTCTAAGAACCAAGCATAAGGGAAGGTGGTAGTAGAAGAATAGGCAGAGGAAGTCCAAAAGGAAAAGAAGGAGGGAGAGGAGGAAGAGAAGGAAGGGTTTCTTCCATGGTGAAAGGCTTGCTTTCTCTACTTCTAAAACACTTTCTAATGAGCAGTGACTGTGTCTTCTCAGTGAGACATTAGAGGCTGATTTGTCAGAACTCAACCACTCACTTTTGGGAAGCTCCACTGGGCCATAGCCTGATTTCTTCAAATGGCAATATTGATCCTTTCTTCTTGAATACAGGTAGAGGTAATTATAAATTAATCAAAATGATTAACCTCTAAAATCCTTCAGCCTATGAATCACTTTTACAGATGTCAGTGGGCAGACTGGGGAAACTATTTTAGGTCATGTTTTGTTCGATGCTAAAAATACACAGGAAGTTAGAAACTTGAATTACACTCACCTAAAATATTGCACTACTTCTGGGTTTAGAGTATTGGTAACATCCAAAGACTTCCTCCTTACACACAGGAGACATTAATAACATGATAATTTACTACAGTAAATAATAGTAACCCCCTGTGTCTTATCAGATCACCAGGGATTAAAGTTAGAATTTAACAATACTATTCTCAGAAAGCCTAAAAACTCATGGAAATTGAACAATGAACTACTGAACCACCCCTGGGTCAAGGAAGAAATAAAGAAAGAAATTAAAGACTTCCTTGAATTCAACCAAAATAAAGGCACAACATGTCCAAACCTATGGGACACCATGAAAGCAGTGCTAAGAGAAAAGTTCATAGCACTAAGTGCCCACATAAAGAAAATGGAGAAAGCTCACATTAGTGACTTAACAGAACACCTGAAAGCTCTATAACCAAAAGAAGCAGACTCACCCAGGAGGAGTAGAAGGCAGGAAATAATCAAATTGAGGGCTGAAATCAACAAAATAGAAACAAGGAAAATAATACAAAGAATCAATGAAACAAAGAGCTTGTTCTTCGAGAAAATCAACAAGATAGACAAACCCTTATCCAAACTAATCAAAAGGCAAAGAGAACATCCAAATTAACAAAATTAAAAATGAAAAGGGGGACATAACAGACACTGAGGAAATTCAGAGAATCATTAGGTCATACTACAAAAACCTATACTCCAAAAAATTGGAAAATATAATGGACAATATTTTAAATAGACATCATATACCAAAATTAAATCAAGACCAGGTGAGCAATTTATATAGACCTATAAACTGAAAGAAAATAGAAGCTGTAATCAAAAACCTTCCAACTAAAAAATGCCCAGGCCTGGATGGTTTTAGTGTAAAATTCTACCAGAACTTACAAAAAGAGCTAATACCTATACTCCTCAAAGTATTCCACATAATAAAAACAGAAGGAACATTGCCAAACTCTTTTTGTGAGGCTACAGTTACCCTGATACCAAAACCACACAAAGACTCAATAAGAAAGAGAATTAGAGACCAATCTCATTCATGAACATGGATGCAAAAGTACTCAATAAAATACTGGTGCACCGAATACAAGAAAACATCAAAAAAAAATCCACCATGATCAAGTCGGCTTCATCCCAGAGATGCAGGGCTGATTCAACACATGAAAATCTGTCAATGTAATCCATTATATAAATAAACTGTAAGAAAAAAAGACATATGATCATTTCATAAGATGCTGAAAAAAGCATTTGACAAAATCCAATACCCCTTCATGATAAACGTCTTGGAGAGATCAGGGAACATATCTAAATATAATAAAAGCAATATACAACAAGGCTACAGCCAACATCAAATTAAATGAAAAGAAACACAAAGCAAATCCACTAAAATCAAGAGCAAAACAAGGCTGTCCACTCTCTCCATATCTCTTCTACATAGTTCCTGAAGTTTTAGCAATAGCAATAAGACAATAAAAGGAAATCAATGGGATTCAAATTGAAAGGGAATGAGACAAACTTTTATTATTTGCAAATGATATGATTGTGTATATAAGTTACCCCCAAAACTCTATCAGAGAAATATTAAAGCTGATAAATACCTTTAGTGATGTAGCGGGATACAAGAACAACTCAAAAAAAAATCAGTAGCCCTCCTTTACACAAATGATAAAGAAGCTGTGAGGGGAATCAGATACACATTACCTTTCATAATAGCTACAAATAACATAAACTATCTTGGGGTAACCCTAACCAAAGAAGTGAAAGACCTATTTAACAAGAACCATAAGTCTTTGAAGAAAGAAATTGAAGAAGATACCAGAAAATGGAAAGATCTCTTATGCTCTTGGATTGGTAGGATCAACATAGTACAAATGACAATCATACAAAAAGCAATCTATAGATTCAATGCAATCCCCATCAAAATCCCAACACAATTCTTCACAGACCGTGAAAGAATAACTATCAACTTCATATGGAAAAACAAAAAATCCAGGATAGCCAAAACAATCCTGTACAATAAAAGAACTTCCAGAAACATCATCATCCCTGACATCAAGCTCTGAAGTAATGAAAGCAGCTTGGTATTGGCATAAAAACAGAGAGGTTGACCAATGGAATAGAATCAGACACGGACATCAATCCACACACCTATGAACACCTGATTTTTGACAAAGAAGCTAAAATCATACAATAAAAAAAGAAAGTATCTTCAGCAAATGGTGCTGGCATAACTGAATGTCAACATGTATAAGTATGAAAATAGATCCATATCTATCACCATGCACAAAACTCAAGTCCAAATGGATTAAAGACCTATATATAAATCCAACCACACTGAACCTGATAGAAAAGAAAGTGGGAAGTAGCCTTCAATGCATGGGCACAGGAGACCACTTCCTAAATATAACCCCAGTAGCACAGACACTGAGAGCAACAATAAATAAATGGGAACTCCTGAAACTGAAAAGCTTCTGGAAAGCAAAGGACACAGTCAATAAGACAAAAAGGCAGCCTACAGAATGGGAAAAGGTCTTCACTAGCCCCATATCTGACAAAGAACTGATCTCCAAAATATATAAGGAACTCAAGAAATTATACATTAAAATTCTAAATAACCCATTTAAAAATGGGGTACTGAATAAAGAATTCCCAACCAAAGCATCTCAAATGGCCAAAAGATACTTAAGAAAATGTTAAACATTCTTAGCTCTGAAGGAAATGCAAATCAAAACAACTCTGAGATACCATCTTAAACCTGTCAGAATGTCTAAGATCAAAAACACCAATGATAACCTATACTGGAGAGGATGTGGAGTAAGGGAACACTCCTTCATTGCTGGTGGAATGCAAACTTGTACAACCACTTTGGAAATCAGTATGGTGGTTTCTCAGAAAACTGGGAGATAACTTATCTCAGGATTTAGAAATACCACTCTTTGGCATATACCCAAAAGATACTCAATCTTACTACAAAGCATAAACTATATTTATAGCAACATTATTTATAATAGCCAGAACCTGGAAACAACCTAGATGCCCCTCAATTGAAGAATGGATAAAGAAAATGTGGCACATTTACACATTACAGCACTACTCAGTGGTAAAAAAAACAATGACATCTTGAATTTTGCATGCATATGGATGGAATTAGAAAACACCATACTGAGTGAGGTAACCCAGATCCCAAAAGATGAATATGGCATGTACTCACTCATAAGTAGATACTAGCTATAAACAAAGGACATTGAGCCTATATTTCATGATCCTGGAGAAGCTAAGTAATAAGGTGAACACAAAGAAAAATATATATTGACCCACATGGGAGTTGGAAACAGATAAATTAACTGGCAGGGTTGGGAGCATGGGTGTGGGGGAGAAGGCAGTGAAGGAGGAGAAGAAGAGGGGAAGGGGGTAGAGGAGAACTTGAGGGAATGGGATAATTGAGATGGAGGAAGGACAGAGATGAGGGCAAGGAGAGAGATATCTTGATTGAGGGAGCCATTATAGGGTTAGCAGAACCCTGGCTCTAGAGAAATTCCCCAGAATCTAAAAGGATGATCCCACCTAGGATCTGGGCAATAGAGGAGAGGGCCCCAATCTTGACTTGCCCTGTAGTCAGACTGATGATTATCCTAAATATTACTATAGAGCCTTCATCCAACAACTGATGGAGGCAGAGGCAGAGACCCACATCAGAGCACTGAGTCCCAAGGTCCAGTTGAAGAGTGGAAGGAGTGAGAATATGTTAAAGGAGGTCAAGACCATGATGAGTTCACCCACTGAAACAGTCTACCTGACTTCATGGGAGCTCACCAATTCCAGCCAGACTGGGAAGGAACAAGCATAGGACCAAACTAGTTCCTCTGAATGTGGTTGGCAGTTGCATGGCTGGGGCAGACTGAGGGGCCACTGGCAATGGCACCAGGATTTATCACTCCTGCATGTTCTGGCTTTTTAGGATCCTCTTCTCTTTGGATGTATATTTTACTCAGCCTAGATATAGCAGGGAGGGCCTAGGACCTTCTGCAAGACAATGTGCCTTACCCTCTCTTAGGACTGGATGGGGGTGGGGTAGGAGGGTGGGTGGAAAAAATGGGAGGAGGGGAGGGAGTGGAAACGGCTAGATTTTTTTTTTAAATATAATAAAAAATTTCAGAGGATGAACAGAAAAAAGATTCAGGGAGTTCTAAAGGGAGCCTTTGAGATATTCAAGTAGTAAACATCTCAGAAGTCTCAGGGAGTCCTCAAAAACTGACTAGATGTAAAATATCCTCTGCTCTCCAAGTCCATACAAGCAGCATGACTGCTCAGGAGGCAGAGCAGTGGAGTTCCCCCAAAAAGGCTGAGACAAGCTACACTGCCTGAGACGGCATTGTGCAGCTCCCTGAACAGTCCTTAACTTGTACACTGAGATTCAGGGTTCCAGCTTTTGTGTCCCATTGCTCATGCTGTGGTTGGCTTTCAGGGATGTAGCTGCCTTTGAGCCCTGCTCCTGTAAATAAACCCAGTAAATTCACTCGTTCACCAACCCAGACATTGGTGGTATCTTCTCTTTGGTCTACCCTTTGTTCTCTCTGTGAGGACTTTTGAAATGAATTTGTTAGCATCACTCTGGGAAGACGGTCACAAAACAGTCTATCTGACATAGCTATTTCTCATGGCTTCTCTCTTAAAGTCTTTCAGTCAGCATATTGGTTTACTGTTATTTCTTCAACTATGCATTATTTTATGGTTTCCAAGTAGCCATGGAGTTCCTGTTGGTTTGGCAATAATATAATTGTTAGTGTTTCCAAAATTTGTACATTGAAGCTTACATCTTAGTGTTAGAATATAAAGGGAATATGTGATATCCTTGGGAAATTATATGTCTCATCAATTCACCCCTTGTGAATAGAATTAAGATCATTACAGAAGAGACTTCTAGGAGCCTCTTGTAATGAAGACTCAGGAATGACAGCCCTTCCTGCACTCTGAAGCCTTTGGCATCTAGAGACCTTCCTGTTTTTAGGTCAAGGAAATCTTTTCTTGACAGATTTCTGATTTCTCTCTTGAACTAGCATTGGGTAAACTTCTTCATTGACTCTCTGTCCTTAACCTGAAGCTAGATGCTCTATGACACCTTGTTTGTTTTGTTGTGGCTGTCATTCTCTGGTTCAACAGAACCTATATGTATCCATAGCCTTGTTCCCCCAAACCCAAATTCCAACAACAATGTATGACCCGTTAGTATTGTTTCACCTTGTGTGGGGATAATTGTGACTTCCCAATGTGCAGTCAGTGTTTGAAATTTTTTAAAATAACCTGCATTTTGGGTTCGTCATTTCTTTTTTCTTTTCTTTTCTTTTTTTTTCTGGTTTTTCGAGACAGGGTTTCTCTATAGCTTTGGTGCCCGTCCCAGAACTAGCTCTTGTAGACCAGGCTGGCCTCGAACTCCCAGAGATCTGCCTGCCTCTGCGTTCCAAGTGCTGGGATTAAAGGCGTGCACCACCACCACCACCCGGCTTTGGGTTGGTCATTTCTATACCTTATTTTTCTTTTAAATAATAATAATAAGAAGAAACTAATCAACACACACTGCTTTCTAGTTCTTATTGATTCTTTGCTGATTATGTTCTGTGTCAAATATCTAAATTCTAGAAAATAGTATTTCCATTATACCCTAATTTGTTGGGTGAAATGGGGGAAGAATCACTCTATGAAGAGATTTTCAAAATTCCCTTCTCTCCCTAATTCATTCCACACATCTATCATAGGAAGAGTCCATAGTGAGTGTGGATACAGCAAGAAAGACTGATTTTGATGTCTTAAGAAAGTAATATCCATGCACAGCAGTCAATACCTTCAGAAATCATTTAATTCCTAAGGACAGCATGTTTGCTATTGTTCTTTGTGAGTTAGGGCATGGTTTCACTACAATCCACAGATACAAACACGACCAGAAGCTTAGTCGCATAACATCAGTAGGCATCAGCATTCACATTCCTGAAGCCAATAGCTTTAGAGACCCGTGCTCTTGGCGATGTTCTTCCGCAGGTGGCATCAGCTGGATATTGGCTGAACCAAGCTGGCCTTGGCTATGGTGAGTCACACACCTGCAGTTCAGCTCACGCACTCATGTGTGCTGATGTGCTCGGTTTCCGACTCATTTTCCTCCTAGGAGGTCAAACTAGTTCAGGTTCATTGTTGTTGTTGTTCTTGTGTTTTGTTTTGCTTTTATGACAATGAACAAACCTCAGTGTTCCAGCTCACTTCCCTTCCTTGCAGAATAGAGGATGATTTCATGATGGCCAAAAGCAAACTGCAAGACCACTCAGAATCTGAGTGGTGGAGTGCTCCAAAATTACAATGGTAAAATCCTGGACACAGAAAGAAAGAAGATTTGTGGCAATGAATGTATTCAGTTATGACAGTCATTGTGTACAAGGCTGTCTTAGTTAGGGTCCCTATTGCTGTGAAGAAATATCATGAACACAACAATCATGTAAAGGAAAACTTCTTTTTAATACTAACTTCTTTTTTTTTATTTATTTTTTCATTGAAAAAAGAAAGAAAAAAAAACAAGTTTCCACCTCCTCCCAACCTCCCATTTCCCTCCCCCTCCTCCCATCCTTCTCCGCCTCCTCCCATTCCTCTCCCCCTCCCTCTCCAGTCCAAAGAGCAGTCAGGATTCCCTGCCCTGTGGTAAGTCCTAGGTCCTCCCCCCTCTGTCCATATCTAGGAAGGTGAACATCCAAACTGGCTAGGCTCCCACAAAGCCAGCACATTGCATAGGATCAAAACCCCGTGCCATTGTCCTTGGCTTCTCATCAGCCCTTATTGTTCGCCATGTTCAGAGAGTCCAGTTTTAACCCATGTTTTTTCAGTCACAGTCCAGCTGGCCTTGGTGAGCTCCCAGTAGATCAGCTCCACTGTCTCAGTGGGTGGGTGCACCCATCGTGGTCCCGACTTCTTTGCTCATGTTTTCCCTCCTTCTGCTCCTCATTGGGACCTTGGGAGCTCAGTCCAGTGCTCCAGTGTGGGTCTCTGTCTCTCTCTCCATCCATCACCAGATGAAGGTTCTATGATGATATGCAAGATATTCGTCAGTATTGCTATAGGCTAGGGTCATTTCAGGTTCCCTATCCTCAGCTGCCCAAGGAACTAACTGGGGATCTCGGCTTGGGCTCCTGGGAGCCACTCTAGGTTCAAGTCTCTTGCCAACCCTAAGGTGGCTTCCCTTAACTAAGAATTGTGTTTCCGTGGTCCCCTATCCAACCTTCCTTTATCCCAATCCTCCTTTTTCCCCAAGTTCCCCCCCATCCTCCCCTTCTCCCTTTTCTCTCCCCATCTCTCCTTACCCCCATCCCACCCCACTCCCAAGATCCCAATTTTCTCCCCGGCAATTTTGTCTACTTCCCATAGCCAAGAGGGTAACTATATGTTTTTCCTTTGGTTCACCTTTTACTTAGCTTCTTTAGGATGACCAATTGTAGACTCCGTGACCCTTATTTATGGCTAGAAACCAATTATGAGTGAGTACATCCCATATTCATCTTTTTGGGTCTGGGTTACCGCAACAGACAAAGGTCTGATCTCCAAAATATATAGAGAACTCAGGAAACTAGACTTTAAAATGCTAATTAACCCAATTAAAATTTGGGGCACTGAACTGAACAGAGAATTCAGCAGAGGAAGTTCAAATGGCCAAAAGACACTTAAGGTCATGCTCAACCTCCTTTGTGATCAGGGAAATGCAAATCAAAACAACTTTGAAATATCATCTTACACCTGTCAGAATGGCTAAAATCAAAAACACCCAATGATAGCCTTTGCTGGAGAGGCTGTGGAGGAAGGGGTACCCTCATCCATTGCTGGTGGGAATGCAATCTTGTGCAACCACTTTGGAAATCAGTGTTTCGGTTTCTCAGGAAATTCGGGATCAACCTACCCCTGGACCCAGCAATACCACTCTTGGGAATATACCCAAGAGATGCCCTATCATATGACAAGAGCATTTGTTCAACCATATTCATAGCAGTATTATTTGTAATAGCCAGAACCTGGAAACAACCTAGATGCCCCTCAATGGAAGAATGGATGAAGAAAGTGTGGAATATCTACACATTAGAGTACTACGCTGCGGTAAAAAACAATGACTTCTCGAATTTTGCATGCAAAAGGAAAACTTTTAATTGGGGCTAGCTTACAGTTTCAGAGGTTTAGTCCATTATCTTAATGGTGGCATGCGTGCAGGCAGACATGGTGCTGGAGAGTGAGTTGAGAATTCAACATCTTTATCTTCAGGCAGCAGGAAATGAACTCCCTTATGCTTCATAGCCCACCCCTTTATGACACACTTACTTCACTAGGCCACACTTGCTAATAGTACCACCCCTGTGGACCAAGTATTCAAATACATGAGTCTCTTGGGCCCATTCCTATTCAAGACACCACAAGGGCCAAATATATTTAAAGGAAGAGACACTGAATGTTCAGAGAGTAGGAAACATTTTCAGAAAACAGTGTTACTGCAATATTCCCATTTGCAAATCTTGTCCCAAATACGAAATCTGAACTGCTGTGGATAATGGGTATATAAGCACATCCAAAGATAACTAAAAGTCTAACTAACTGATTTTTATTAAGGACTGAAATCACCTATGTTTTCTTGTTGGCTCTCTTTTCAAAAGAGAGGAATGTGTTTTCTGATGGATTGACAAAGACAGTCAAAAGTAGGTAACAGTAATGGTTGAAGAACTCTTTGGAGTGCTAAAAATATCTGGATTGGATATTTCCAAAGGTCCCTTTTTAAAGTTTGTAGATTGATCCTAATTAAGGGGTTATTAAATATTTTAAACTTAGAGTATCTTTATTATTGTTTTAATTATTATTAATTTATTTTATTTTTCAATTAGTTATTGATTATTATCTTAATATATTATTATATTAATAAATTTCTACTTGTTTTCCCATGCATTTAATCCCAGCACTTGGGAGGCAGAGGCAAGTGGATCTCTCTGAGTTTGAAGCCAACCTGATCTAGAAGAGTTAATTCCAGGACAGGCATCAAAGTTACACAGAGAAACCCTGTCTTGAAAAAATAAAAAGCAGGCAAGCAAGCAAACAAACAATAAAACCCATTACAGTCAGCAAAGGGAAATAATTTAGTAGTAGAACTTTGAAATGCTTTCTTAAAAAATTATTTTGTTGGAGCTGAGGGGATGACTCAGAAGTTAAGAACACTTACTGCTCGTTCAGAGGATCTGGGTTCAGTTTCCAACATCTACATAGCAGTTCACAACTATGTGTTACTCCAGTGTCTGTGAATCCAGTGACTTCCCCTGGGCCTCAAAGGCACTGCACATACATATGGTGAAAAGACATACATTCATGCAAAAAATAAATGTATTTTTTAAAAGGAATGTTTTTATACTTCCTTAAATTTAAAGCTTTTAGAAAGGAAAGCAAATTGGATACCATAAATCACGGTCCTAGTAAGCCATAGCGCATAAAAGAGGCTGTCATTATTGTTCTCTAAAAGTGCATATTTATGATTTTGAGCTATTATGTTAAAGTCTAAACTATTTTGCAGTTATCTAGGTTTGTTGTTGAATTTCATTTACAATGAATCCATAAATGAGTCATATTTTGGTACAAAACATCATACAGTGACAATATGTTGGTTAAACAGTGCACAGATACTAGCAAATATGCAAAATATATTATCATTTTATTCTTAAAAATTAGATATAATTTTAACGTCTGGATTTTTAAATATTTTATTCTGTTTTTGAAATTTTCATAGAGTGTTTTATTTTTTCTCATATCTTTCCTCTTTATGAATATCTGTAGAATCCCGCCCCACCTTCTTACCCACCCAATGATGTATTTTTCTTCTGGATTTTATTTTATTTTACACTTATTTTTTTAAAACAATTTTTTTTATTTTACATACTAATCCAAATATCCTCTCCCTCCCCTTCCTCCACTTTTCCCACCTTTCCCTCACTCCACCCCCATTTATTCCTCAGAGAAGGTGAGGCCTCCTTGGGAAGTCAACAAAGCCTGTCTCATAAATTGAGGCAGGACCCTCCTCACTGTATCTAGGCTGAGCAAGATATCCTTTTATAGGGAATGGGCTCCAAAAAGCAGTTTATGCACCAGGGATAAATACTGGTTTCACAGTGGCCCGACAAATTGCCCAAGCCCCCAGGTGTCACGCTCATTCAGAGGGCCTGATTCGATCCTGTGAAGGCTGGTCAATCTAGAGTCACTGAG
Source organism: Microtus pennsylvanicus (assembly GCF_037038515.1). Classification (NCBI taxonomy): domain Eukaryota; kingdom Metazoa; phylum Chordata; class Mammalia; order Rodentia; family Cricetidae; genus Microtus; species Microtus pennsylvanicus. Next base: position 18,210,234 of record NC_134594.1, read on the forward strand.
CATTCACTAGCATGGATCAGCTGTTTCTGTGGGTTTCCCCATCATGGTCTTGGCCCCTTTGCTCCTTATCGCTCCTCCCTCTCTACATTCTGGACTCCAGGAGCTCCGCCCAGTGCTTAGCTGTGGATCTCTGCATCTGCTTCCATCAGGTACTGGATGAAGTTTCTATGTTATCAGTCTGCTTACAGGGAAAGAACAGTTCAGACACCCTCTTCACTATTGCTTAGATTCTAAGGTGGAGTCATCCTTGTGGATTCCTGGGAATTTCCCTAGTGCCAAATTTCTTGAAAACCCCATAATGTCTCCCTCTATCAACATATCCATTTCCTTGTTCTTCCTCTCTGTCCTTTCCCCAACTCGACATTTCTGATCCCTCATGTTCTTCTCTTCCACCCTTCCCTTCTCCCCTCCCAATTCCCCTTCACCCTTCCCACCACATTCCCAATTTACTCAGGAGATCTTTTCTATTTCGCCTTACCTATGGGATCCATGTATGTTTTTTTTAGGGTCCACCTTATTTCCTGGATTCTCTAGGGTTGTGGACTGTAGGCTGACTATCCTCAGATTTATGTCTAATATTCACTTATGAATGAGTATATACCATGTTTGCTTTACTGGGTCTGGGTTACCTCACTCAGGAAGTTTTTCTCTATATCCATCTATTTGTCTGAAAATTTCAAGATGTCATTATTTTTTTTTTTTACCACTGAGTAGTACTCCATGAACTCCATAATGTAAATGTAAATGTAAACATTTTCTTTATCCATTCTTTGGTTGAGGAGCTTCAAGTGTTCCCAGGTTTTTACTATTACAAATAATGCTGCTACAAACATAGTTGAGCAAATGTTCTTGTGGTATGAGTGTGTGCATCCTTTGGGTATATGCCTAAGAGTGGTATTGTGGGATCCGGAGGTAGATTAAATTCCAAATTTTCTGATAAATCGATACACTGATTTCCAAAGTGGCTACACAAATTTACACTCCCACGAGCAGTGGAGGAATGTTCCCCTTACCCCACATCCTGTTCAGCATAAGCTGTCATCATTGTTTTTGATCTTGGCCATTCTGACAGGTGTAAGATGTGATCTCAGAGTTGTTTTGATTTGCATTTTTCTGATAGCTAAGGATACTGAGCATTTCCTTAAGTCTTTTCAGGCCTTTTGAGATTCATCTGTTGATAGTTTTCTGTTTGAGTCTCTTCCTCATTTTTTATTTAACAGATTTTTGTTCTTTTGATGCCAAGATTTTTTAGTTCTTTGTATATTTTGGAGATCAGTCCTATATCTGATGTAGGGCTGGTTAAGATCTTTTCCCAATCTGTAGCATGCCGTTTTGTCTTGTTGACTGTGTCCTTTGCTTTACAGAAGCTTCTCAGTTTCCATTTATTAATTGTTTCTCTCAGTGTCTGAAGTTGTCTTCCGTGCCAATGCGCTCAAATGTACTTCCCACTTTCTGTTCCTTGAGGTTCAGTGAGGTCTTTGATCCATTTGGATTTGAGTTTTGTGCATGGGGATAGACAAGGATCTATTTTCATTCTTCTAAATATTGATATCCAGTTATGCCAGCACCATTTGTTGAAAATGTTTTCTTTTTTCCATTGTATATTTTTAGCTTCTTTGTAAAAAATCAGGTGTTTGTAGGAGTCTGGATTTATATCCAGGTCTTTGATTTGATTCCAATGATTCTCCTATCTGTTTTTATGCCAATACCAGCTGTTTTCATTACTGTACTTTATAGTAAAGTTTGAAGTCTGGTATTGTGATGCCTCCAGAAGTTCTTTTGTTGTAGAGGAATTTTTTGGCTATCCTGGGTGTTTTGTTTTATCATATGTAGTTGAGTATTGTTCTTTCGAGGTTCATGAAGAATTTTACTGGAATTTTGATTGTCATTGCATTGATTCTGTAGATTGCTTTTGGTAAGACTGCCATTTTTACTATGTTAATTCTATCTACCCAAGAGCATGGGAGATCTTTCCATTTTCTGGTGTCTTCTCCAATTTCTTTCTTCAAAGATTTAAAGTTCTTGTCATACAATTCTTCCACTTGTTTGGTTAGATTACTCCAAGATATTTTATGATATTTGTGGCTATTGTGAAGGGTGATATTTCTCTGATTTCTTTCTCAGCCCATTTATCATCTGTATAAAGGAGGGCTACTAACTTTTTTTGAGTTAATCTTGTATCCTGCTAAATTACTGAAATGTTTATGAGTTGTATGAGTTCCCTGGAAGAATTTTTGTGGTCATATAAATATACTATCATATTGTCTGCAAATAGGTGAGTTTGACTTCTTTTCTGATTTGCATCCCCTTGCTCTCCTTTCATTGTCTTATTGCCCTAGCTAGAACTTCAAGTACTATATTGAATAGATATGGAAAGAGTGGGCAACCTTGTCTTGTTCCTGATTTAAGTGGGATTGCTTTGAGTTTCTCTCTATTTAGTTTGAGGTTGGATTCTGGTTTGCTGTATATTGCCTTTATTATGTTTAGGTTTGTTACTTGTAACCCTCTAAGACTTTTATCATAAAGTACAGTGAATTTTGCTAAAGGCTTTTTCAGCATCTAATGAGATGATCATGTTGGTTTTTGTATTTTGTTTATATGGTGGATTAAATTGACCTATTTTCATATGTGAAACAATTCCTGCATCTTTGGTAGGAAGCCTATTCTAAGAAAGAGAATAACAGACCAATCACTCATGAACATTGATGCAAAAATGCTCTGATTTCTTTCTTAACCCATTTAACATCTGTATATAGGAGGGCTACTAAATTTTTTTGAGTTGATCTTTAATCTGGCCAGATTACTGTAGGTATTTCACAGCTGTAGGAGTTCCCTGGTAGAAATTTTTGGATCACTTATGTAAACTACAGTATTACCTTCAAATAGTGAAAGTTTGACTTCTTCCTTTTCAATTTGTATCTTTTTTGATCTCCTTTTGTTGTCTAATTACTCTAACTAGAACTTTGAATGTTATATTGAACAGATATGGAGAGAGTGGAAAGCCTTGTCTTGTTTCTAATGTTAGTGGAATCACTTTGATTTTCCTTCATTTTGTTTGATGTCGGTTGTTGACTTGCTGTATATTGCTTTTATTATGCTTAGATATGTTCCTTGTATCCTTTATATCTCTAAGAACTTTATCATGAAGGGATGTTAGACTTTGTTGAAGCCTTTTTCAGCATCTAATAAAATAATTTTGTGGTTTATTTCTTTCAGTTTGTTTATGTGATGGATTACATTGACAGATTTTCATATGTTGAAACATTCCTGCATCTCTGGCACGAAGCCTACTTGATCATGTTGGATGATTTTTCTGATGTGTTCTTGGATTCGGTTTGCCAGTATTTTGTTGAGTATTTTTGCAACAGTGTTCATGAGGGAGATTGGTCAGTAATTCCTTTTCTTAGTTGAGTCTTTGTGTTCTTTGGGTATTAGGGCAACTATAGTCTTGAAAAAAAAGAGTTTGGCAGTGTCCCTCTCCTGGATTTAATTGCATATTTTTTGTTTTATTTTATTTATTATTCAAAATATTTTAACATGAGATACTTAGTAAAGTAAAAGATATGGGAGAGTTGCTCTTGTTACATGGAAATAACTCTATGAATTATTGATATTAATATTGTATATTTATTTTGCACAGAAATACTGATGTGGAATTGTCACAGACACCATCTAATGTAGATACATAAATACTATGGATTTGTCATTCTCCGGCATCACAGAAACCTTGAGTAGAGACACATGATTTGAACCCTACCATTCCAGAGGTAGAAAAAAGAAGGTCAGATGTTATCCTCAGCTGCACTGTGAGCTGGGAGACCCTGACTATAAAGAAAAGAAAAAAAACACTTGAAGGCTTCTTTTACTGGGTTGTGATTGTTAGGCATTAGTCTTCACTTAGTAGAAGATGCCTTATCTAAGTACTCTGAATTAAATGACACTTTGTGTCCACACTTCTAAAACCCCATGCATACAAATTAGGCTGATGTTTTATTATCTTTTTAGATGTTTGGTTCAGCAAAATAAATGTCCCAAACATATCAGGCTGAATCTCATGAAGTTGCTGGACTTTTTGTTATTAATTTTTCAAATTTATAAATCACAGGGTTTTAAACAATGAAAATATTACTGCAGAGTATACATTAACACACAGGAGTGAGTACTAATTTTATATACAGACCTGTACTTACTCTTTTAATTTGATTTTTGTTATGTAAAATACTTTGGAATGACTGAGTCTTGAATAAAGAATCCACATTTCTACTTTGCTAACTATAATACCTGTATTTAGTTTTATTTTTAAAGAACAATTTATTGCATTTAAAACATGTTTCACTCAGAATGTAGTGAACTGAGTTATTCTCTAACTTACAGTCAAATTGTCTCTCACAGTTATTCTGGACCTGAATAGAGTTTGTGAAAATAAATAAAAAAATTGAATATCATTTTGATATGATGTATTGTCAGAAGGCTGTAAACTGTTAAAAACTTTATGAGTTCATCAAACTGTGAAATATGCCATATATTGATATCTTTTGTTCAAAGGAGGGATTCTATGTATTAATATCACAGATCATCATTGGTTTCTTCCTTAGTTCGATGATTAAACTATAATTCCCATAAATGCTCACACAGGCAGACATGGATTAGGTGGAATTGTGTTTATTTCACTTAATTTCTGAATTTGAAAAGCAGGGTTTCTGCAAGACCTAGCTATGTACCTCAATTTCCTATACTAAGAAATGAACAAAAATCCTCAGAAAATTAAAGAAAGCTTTCAAAATTAAGGAAATTTTAACAAAACGAGAGAGAAAAGGGGTGAAATTAAAAGAAAAGTCTTAAATCAAATATTAGAAAATATTTTGATGAGTATATAGATAAAAATGTATTTGGTAAAATTGCCAAAAACTTGAAAAAAGCAGATATATTTATGAGAACAATGCATAAAAACGAGTGTATATGTCTAGGAATGTCAACAATAAGTAGAGTAAACAAAAAGTAGATATACATGAGTATAAATAATAAATTTTAATCATAAAATTGCTTTCAAAATTGAAGTAAAGATTTTAATGTTCTATTATACAGTAAGTTTATTTTTATGATCTCAGTCCCAGAGATAAGCAATGATTTTAAAATATTTCAGCTTACACACAAAATAATGAGTTTCATCTAAACATCTTCATATACATGTTTCATTATACTTTGCTATTTGTAATTTAAAATTGCCTATACCAAAATCATCTTAAAATTTCACAGAAGTAATGTAAGAATTTTAAATTCCTAGAAATAAGAGGAAAAGCATTTCACCTACAAAGAATTAAGATAAGCAATACTACTAAGTACTGTTCACTGGATACTAAAGCCGTGGGGAGAGATGTCTATAAGAATCTGAACTACAGGGGCTGGAGAGATGGCTCAGAGGGTAAGAGCACTGGCTGCTCTTCCAGAGTTCTTGAGTTCAATTCCTAGATACCACATGGTGGCTCACAACCATCTGTAATGAGACCTGATGCCTTCCTTGCCGGCAGTACGTTGTATGCTTAATAAATAAATCTTTCAAAAAAAAAAAAGAATCTGAACTACAAACATACATGAAAGCTGTAGACTAGGTTTTCAGACATTCATGATCTTTATGCATATGTATAGCACTTGCCTCAGGAATAAGATCTCCCTTGGTCTTGGATTAGTAGGATTAACGTAATAAAAATATCAGTTCTACTAAAGGCAATCTATATATTCAATGCAATCGCCATCAAAATCCCAACACAATTGTTCACAGATCTTGAAAGAAAAATAATCAACTTTATATGGAAAAACAAAAAAACCCAGGATAACTAAAACAATCCTGTACAATAAAGAAACTTCTGGATGCAACACCATAGCTGACATCAAGTTCTAATATAGAGCTATAGTAATGAAAACAGCCTATTAATTGACATAAAAACAGACAGCTTGACTAATGGAATTGAATCGAAGACCAAGATATTTATCAACCCACCTATAAATACCTGATTTTTGATAAAGAAGATACAATTATACAATGGGAAAAAGAAACCGTATTCAAAAATGATGCTGGCATAACTGGATATCAACATGTAGAAGAATGAAAACAGGTCCATATCTATCCCCATGCACAAATCTCAAGTCCAAATGGATTCAATACCTTATTATAAATCTGACCACACTGAACCTGATAGAAGAGGAAGTGGGAATTAGCCTTCACTGCATGGGCACAGGGACCACTTCCTAAATTTAATATCAGTAGCACAGACAATGAGAGCAACAATAAATAAATGGGACCTCCTGAAATTGAGAAACTTCTGTAAAGCAAAGAACACTGTCAATAAGACAAAAAGGCAGCCGACAGATTGGGAAAAGATCTTCACCAACTCCATATCACACCGAGGACTGATCTCCAAAATATATAAAGAAGTCAAGAAATTAAACATCGAATTACCAAATAGTCCAATTACAAAGGAATATAGATCTAAACAGAGAATTCTCAACAGAAGAATCTCAAATGACCAAAAAACACTTAAGGAAATGTCCAACATCTTTAGCCACTAGGGAATGCAAATCAAAATGACTCTGAGAAACCATCTTTACACCTGTCAGAATGGCTAAGATCAAAAACACCAATGATAGCTTATACTGGAGAGGATGTGGAGTAAGGGAACACTCCTCTATTGTTGGTGGGAATGCCAACTTTGTGTGTGTGAATATGTTTGTGTGTATGTGCTTGTGTGCATATGTGTTTATGTATATTTGTATATATGTGTTTACGTGAATGTGTGTGTATTTATGTGTATATCTGTTTATGTGTGTGTATGCTTTAGCTAAAGTAGAACAATGAAAGTTTTAATCTTGCTAAGAGCATAAATAATGCCTGTAGATGAATGATCAATAAAGAATAGAATATACCTGTGACTTAAAAATCAGAAATATATGACAAAAGTTACAATTTAAAAAAGATACTTAATGCACTAACATGCAATTGACAGTTTGAGGATTGGAAGACTAAAATAAGAACTTGTTGCATTTCTTCAAAGTTCTTAAAGGTATTGTTTCAATAATAACTGTAAAATTTTGATTAAGTGGAAAATGATACAAAATCAATATGTATAATATTTCTGAAAATAAATGACAAGTTCATATTTTTTATTCTCCAAAAACTGAAACAAAATGCTGTGGAAACAGTCATTTTTCATTTGTGTTTTTTTTGTTCTATAAAAGTGTGTCATATACATTTTAAAATTAATAATATAAAATAGAAAGAAAAGCAAAGATTCCCATGACATATGAACACTTTTTTGTTGAAACATGAATGGTTTTAACAAAATGGTACCTGAAATACTTTGTTCAAAATAGATAGCAATTTTTTTGGAGTACCTTGGAGAACATGATAATATAATAGCCTTGTCTTTCCTCATCAATATTACTTCATTATGAATATGCATCTTAGAAATAAAAAGCAAGATAGAAATTGACATCACTTCAAAATTTTAATCACTGTGTATTTTTAACATTTTGTAGACCAATATTTTATCTTTATTAAATACTATCAAGTGATCCTACATTGCAATTATTTCATGTTGGATTATTCTAAAAACTTGACATTTTAATTTTCTGCCAGAGGGACATTCTATTATACTATGTACTCTTTTAAAAGTTTTTAGGTAGGATATGTATTTATCTTTGAGAACTGTTAACAGATAACAGTTCCAGATGTTTAGCATAACAGCTTTAGATGTATTTTTTCCTCTCTCTTCTTTACCTCTCACTAAGGACCCTTCTGTAATATTGCATATGTACATGTGTGTTAACTGAAGATATGGCTTTCTAGAACTGAAACAATTACAGATGTTTTCAATATGGTGATGAAATAGATACCATGAATATCAAGCTCAGATGTCCATTAGATACTAACAAATAATTAAAAGGTTTTAATTTTCAAAAACTTAGAGATAAAAGGTAATGCATTTCACCTACAAATAATTACAAATTAATTTAAGTAAGTTTGTAAAATTTACTGTGTTTGAAAACTATGCCATCATAAGGTATACTGGATTTTAGAATGGGGTAGGTGGGCATTTATTTTATTTTATTTATTTATTTATTTTTATTTATTTATTAAAGATTTCTGTCTCTTTCCCACCACCGCCTCCCATTTCCCTCCCCCTCCCCTAATCAAGTCCCTCTCCCTTGTCAGCCCAAAGAGCAATCAGGTTTCCCTGCCCTGCGGGAAGTGCAAGGACCACCCACCTCCATCCAGGTCTAGTAAGGTGAGCATCCAAACTGCCTAGGCTCCCACAAAGCCAGTACCTGCAGTAGGATCAAAAACCCATTGCCATTGATCTTGAGTTCTCAGTAGTCCTCATTGTCCTCTATGTTCAGCGAGTCTGGTTTTATCCCAGGCTTTTTCAGACCCAGGCCAGCTGGCCTTGGTGAGTTCCCGATAGAACATCCCCATTCTCTCAGTGTCATGGTCCAAATCAGGAACAGAAGGAGAGAGAGCACGAGCAAGGAACTCAGGACCGCGAGGGGTGCACCCACACATTTATTTTATTTTTGAGGGTGTATTATGATTACAAACACTTCTCCCTTCAAACCTTCCCGTAGCCCCGCCTAACTCTCCTTTCAAATTCATGTCTTCTCTTTTCATTGATTGTTATATTGAATGCATAGGTGTATTTTTATATACATAAATATTCCTAAATAAACCCTGTTGAGATCACATAATGTTATGTGTATGAATGTTTTTAGGGTGATCATTGGGCACAGGACAGCCAATTGGTATGCTCTTTTCTGGGAAGGAGTACCCAACTTTCCTCAGTTGCCAACAGTTGTTTGGTGGGATTGAGCCTTCATGGGCTATTCCCCGTGTCGTTTGTCACGTTCATTCATATCCTCCTTGTTTGGCTCCAGTTGGAGCATTTATATTGGGGAGACATTATGGGTCTAGCTTCTAATGGTACTAGGTGGCACAATGTCACAGCAAAGCCCCTGTTCCTCTCTGGCTCTTACAATCAAAAGCAGGCTTCCTCATGCAACGTTCTTACATGCATAGTATTGGGTCACACAACCCTTCACTTCTTTATGGTCCCCAGCCCTCTGTTGCTCATTCCCCATTTAAGCTCTTTCACCCCAGTGTCTCCCTTTTACTGTTAAATCTCATGTGTTCTATTATTTTCTTTACTTCTCTCTCTCCGAAAATCATTTTTATTCTCATTTTCTCATTTTTTTTCTGGTCCTTGCCTCTACCGCTCCCACATCAACTTTGAAAAATATATTCTTTTATTGAAACACAGTTGCTGCATGTGACATCAAGTAGTGTTTGATTAAGGGGAAAGTTCTATTTAGTAAACATGCGATATATAGAATGCACTTGAAGGTGAGATGTGTGTCCTGTGTTAATACGAGAAGTGTGTTTTCATGGAAATCAACCTTTCCCAGATAAAGAGAACTCCAGTAATAACTACCTTGAGAGTAGTCGAGAGCCGTTCTGTTCTCAGAACCATGACTATTGCATGTTTTCTCATGTGTAGGACACTGGCTCCTCTGCCAAGCTATGTAGGGAGAGAAAAGGAATTAGTCTATATGTCCAATTGATTTTGCCTCTCTTGTGGAGTGTGTCAAATAAATTGCACTTTTCCTGAGCTCATTTAGATGGAGCATTATCCTGCTGTGTTCTGTTGGATCCTGTACAGATTTGTGATTGCTGAATTGTAACACTAATCATAATAATTATCTATGTAATAAATTCACAATATGAATTGTTACAGATGGTCACATTTTCTATCACAGGGCAATCAAGCCTATTTGTACAAATCTACTTGCTCCTGGATAAAACAAAGAGCAACATGCAAGTTTCTGTATGTTCATCACACATTATAAGTGGCAATTTAGGGCTAGTGCATCAGAGAAAATGAGAGTTGATAAGCCAGAGTGCTAAAGAACTTTCAGAGAGAGAGCGTATTTGGATTTCACTATTAGTTTTACAGATATTATCATTCTATATCCGATTAAATACTAAAGAGTTGTTTTCACACAGTGAGCAATTCCTTTTCTCTATCTAAAATCTGAAACTCATTTTGATAGTGGAGGAGAGGTAAATGAATTATAATTCAATGTATTAGCAAAGTAAATAGAAGGTACTGAAATAGAATGTGGCGCATATTTGAGACCTAAACAAAGATGGTCCTCAGGCATTGTCTACAAGTGGAAGTAATTTGGCTTCTCTGGCCCTTTATCCAGTACCATGTGACTCTAGTTAAGGAGCTGAATCTGGTTGCCTCTACAGTGTAGAGACTTTGCAGAGATTCTTTACCTGTATTTCCTTTTTGCTGACTTTGAGACTTGACTCAACTTTTCTTACCAACATTTTTCCTAGCAGTGCCAAAATTTCATTACAGGGAATATTATTTCTCCTCCAACTTTCATTTAATATTTCTTCTCAATAAAAGCAGACTTTTGCCTTATGATGGTAAACACACAGAGGAGTGCACAAAAGTAGGCTAGCAACTCTGACTGTTCTGTGTTATATATCTTGCATATACATATGAACAAATGCAAATATTTATATTTATCTATTACCTCTGCATATTTATTTCTGTATTTGAGTACATGTATGATGGCATTTAAGAATATATACAGCTGTACACATTTACATACTCCTGTTAATCTTCTGTGTATCTGTGTCTCTGTGTTTTTATATAGCTCTAGATATCAAAATGTAAGATTGTGTTATATTTGTCTGCTTCCATTTTTCAGAGCTAAGAGGATAAACCAAGCATGTTAGGGAAGTTCTCTACTATTGACATATGTCCCAAGCTCATATTTGTGATGTGAGAGGTTTTTGTTTTCTTTTTATTGTTTTTATTGAGCTACACATTTTTCTCTGCTCCCCTTCAACTCTCTCCCATGGTCCCCATGCTTCCAATTTACTCAGGAGCTCCTGTCTTTTTCTACTTTCCATATAGATTAGATCCATACATGTCTCTCTTAGGATCCTCTTTGTTGTCTAGGTTCTTTGGGATTGTGAATTGTATGTATGTATGGGTTTTTCTTTGTTCTATGTCTAAAAGCAACTTATGAGTGAGTACATATGATATTTGTCTTTCTGGGTCTGGGTTACCTCACTCAATATGATGTTTTCTAGACCCATCTATTTGCCTGCAAATTTAAGATGTCATTAATTTTCTTCTACTGTGTAGTACTTCATTTTGTAACTGGACCACATTTCCATTCTTCAGTTGAGGGACATTTAGGTTGCTTCCAGATTCTGGCTATGACAAACAATGCTGCTATGAACATAGTTGAGCAAGTGTCCTCGTGGTATGATTGAGTATCCTTGTTTTTTTGCAGAAAAATAAAATTCAGGTTTATTGTTGGACATTGTTTCACACATACATCAAACAGGCCATACATAAATAAATAAACAAACAAACAGCAACTTCATAAACAAAAAAAGGAAGAAAAAAGAAACCTTTTATCTTTGGCCTTTTTAACCATCTCATACAAACCAACTACTTACAGTACATCTAGGTACATACACAAAAAAAGTTACTGGAATGCTCGGAATAAGATTGCTTTTTTTGTTTTTGTTTCTTTTTACAAGGTTTTTTTTTTTTCTGCTTTGAGATTATGATGAACATGGTCACACCACAAGTAAGTTTAGAAGTAGGACAGAGAATGCTCTGAAGGCTGGTCTGGTTACCCGTTATCATCAAAAATGGCTGACCCCTAACAATATGTACAAAAATATAAAATGTAAATAAAAAATACAAACAAATTTTTCTTTTAAAGTATTTTTAAGAAAAATAGCAGGGCCTTGGAAGTTTTGTTTTTTTCCTCCCCTGTTGGAAATTCATGTTGTGGTTTTGGTGGGTTGATAAAGAGCGCATGTCATCTGTGGGTGGCACTGCCCGCTGTGGGCGGGCGGGGCCTGCTCCTCTACTCGAAGGTGACCAAGTTTAAATTCTGAGACCGGAAGTGGAGGGTGAATAGGTCATGGCGGCCTTGGTTTAGCTTTTCCTTTGCTGTCATCCTCGTCAGTCTTCTGCTTCTTGGTGTCAACATCATCATCCTCATCGTCTTCAGCTACCCGCTTGCCTGTTGGGGCCTCATCTTCCTCTCCATCCTCTTCCTCACCGTCACCTTCTTCCTCCTCCTCCTCTTCCTCCCACCTTCTTCCTCTTCTGCATCTACCTCATTGTGGGCCTCCTGCTCCCCATTTTCCTCATTAGCATTGCCGTTGGCAGGTGCGTCTCTTCCATTCTCTGCCTCCTCCACAACTTTCTTCTTCTCCTTCAAGTCCTTGGTGATGATCTCCGGAGCTGGTGTCCACGGCTGCGTCTGACATGGTAGGGCACGCCGGGTGATCCGCTGCAGCGAGGGCGAGACGAGTTTGAGGACTCCAGCGAGAGATGTCGGAGTCCGCTGAGGCGGAGGAGGAGGAGGCGGGCTGGCAGCGAAGGTGGCTGCAGCTAGCACCGAGCAAGACCAGGAACAATGCAAAGATGGCTTTTCAGAGCAGCCAATGGGGCTGATTGAGTATCCTTTGAGTACATAACCAAAAGTGATGTTGCTGGGTATTGAGGTAGGTTGTTTGTTAGTTTTCTGAGAAACTGCCATACTGATATCCAAAGGTTCTATACCAGTTTGCACTCCCACCAGCAATGGAGGAGTGCAAACTTCACTCCACATCCTTTCTAGCATAAGTTATCATCAGTGTTCTTGATCTTGGACATTCTTGTTGGTTGGTATAGGATGGAATCTCAGAGTTGTGCTTTGCATTTCTCTGATGGCTAAGGGCATTGGGCACTTCCTTAAGTGTCTTTTAAATCATTTTACATTCCCATGACAAAAGTTCTCTGTTTAGGTCTGTACCTCATATTTTTATTGGATTATTTGTTCTTATGATGACCAATTTCTTGAGTTCTTTACCTATTTTGGAGATCAGCCCTCTGTCCAATGTGGGGTTGGTGAAAATCTTTTCCCTTTCTGTGGGGTGCAGTTTTGTTTTGTTAACTGTGTTTTTGCTTTACAGAAGCCTTTAAGTTTCGTGAGGTCCCATTTATTAATTATTTATCTCAGTGTCTGTGCTACTGGGTTTATATTTCAGAAGTTGTCTTTTGTGCCAATGCATTCAAGTGTACTTCCTACTTTCTCTTGTATGAGGTTCAGTGTGATTGGTTTTATGTTGAGGTCTTTGGGCTTGAGTTTTGTGCATGGTGATGGATATGGGTCTATTTTCATTCTTCTACGTGTTGATATCTAGTTAGGCCAGCACCATTTGTTGAATATGCTTTCTTTTCTCCATTTTATGTTTTTAGCTTCTTTGTCAATAATCAGGTGTTCGTAGGTGTGTGGATTAATATCTGGGTCTTTGATTCAATTCCATTGGTCCTCCTGTCTGTTCTTATGCCAATACCAGGCTGTTTTCAGTTCTATAGCTCCGTAGTAGAGTTTAAAGTCGGGGATTATGATGCCTCCAGAAGTTCTTTTATTGTACTGGATTGGTTTGGCTATCCTGGGCTTTTTACTTTTCGGTATGAAGTTGAGTACTATTCTTTACAGGTCTGTGAAGAATTTACTGGGATTTTGATAGACATTGAATGTATCAATTGGTTTAGGTAAGATTGCCATTTTTACTATGTTAATTCTACCTACCCAAGAGCATGAGAGATCTTTCATTTTCTGGTGTCTTCTTCAATTTCTTTTCAATGATTTAAAGTTCTTGTTATAAAGTTCTTTCACTTGTTTGGTCATGGTTACTCTGAGATATTTTATGCTATTTGTGGCTGTTGTGAAGGATGATGTTTCTCTGATTTTGATAAAAGAGAGCTACTGATTTTTTTTTTTGAGTTAATGTTGTATCCTGCTACATTACTGAAAGTATATATGTGTTGTACAAGTAAAATTTCTTGCTCCATTTTTGGGGGTCGCTTATGTAAACTATCAAATCATCAGCAAATAGTGAGAGTTTGACTTCTTCTTTTTCCAATTTGTATCCCCTTTGATCTTTCATTGTCTTACTGCTCTAGCTAAAACTCAAAAACTATATTGAATAGATGTCGAGAGAGTAAACACCCTTGTCTTGTTCCTGATACCTGTGAGATTGTTGTGAATTTCTCTACCCAAGAACATGAGAGATCTTTTCAGTTTCTGGTGTCTTCTTCAATTTATTTCTTCAAAGATTTGAAGTTTTTGTCATTCAAGTCTTCCACTTGTTTGGTTAGAGTTACTCCAGGATATTTTGTTCTATTTGTGGCTATTGTGAAGGGTGATGTTTCGCTGATTTCTTTCCCCATGGGATTTTTTTTCTAGTTCTATTAAGTCATTATTTTTTAGATGCTGAAGATTTCTACTGGTCCATGTGGTTATATACTTTACCATATGCGTTGTATTTTGAGAACTATTTATTTGAAATACCAGTAATATAATTGCTTTTTTGTTAGATGTTTCATATATACTAATTTAAATGTCAAAAACTTAATTGTATCAACAGTCAACAATTATGTGACTTGAAATCTGAAGAAACTAGGTTCTTTTCAGAAAGTAACCACATGAACTTTCTGTTAAATCTTAACTGACTGTTCATTTGCTTCCCATTTCTATTCTTACGTAAAGTTTTCCAAATCAAACGTAGTCATTAGGCTTTTTATCTCTAAGTTTGACTTGTTTCTATTTCTCAAAGTTTTGGTTTTCTCCTTTTTATTGTAAATAATAAATACTTAAAATTCTCAGCTTTCTAATTTTTAAACCAAAGAGCCAGAAACTTTCTTTTGGAAGAATAAGAAGATATCATTACATTTAAAGTATGATAATTAATAACAAAGATAATAGACTTTTGTCCCTTTTAATGCTTCATAGTAAGCTAAATAATTTTAAAATGTTTAATAATTTACTTTTAATATTTTTTCTAGATATCAAAGCCTGCATATTGTAATATGTAGCATATAAATACATTCTTGGAAAGTCCAAATCTATATTTTTCTAAATTTCTGGCTTCAAATATGTACAGTTTCCAAAGAACATTATTTTCAGTCCAAGTTACATATGCATTTTTGTAAATTTCAGGAATTAAAGCTACAGTAACTCCATTTTTTTTTGTTTCATCACACACATTTTCTGTTCTGTGTTCTCTGTAGAATACTTGCAGTTGCTACAATCTTATATAGATAATACAATTTTCACTTCCATTTTCAGAGTAGGAAGTTGAGAATTAATACCTTTACATAATTTGCCCTACCCATGTCATAAAAATAGACAAGTATTTGTTATCTCAGGCCAAGGGCAGAGATCATCTGTATAGTTGCTTTCAAGAAAGTATTTAAGGGTCTTATAGTCATGGATCTATATCTATAACATACAATTTATTCTTACAGGTTAAATTTACCAGCATGCAAATATAGAATAGAATTTGTCAATGATGCATTGACGTATTAATGATAAAGGCAAAAACATGGTAAAGGTCTTTGAAAGACCATTTCAAAAGATGGGTATATAAAAGTCCTTAAAACAAAACAGTGGAATGTAAGGTGTTGGGAGGTAGCTCATAGAGCAGAGTTTTCCATGGCCCATGAGAAATTATGTTCAATCTCTTGAATCCATCTGAAAGAGCCAAACATTGTGATGCATGCCTGTAAACCCAGATTTAGGTCATTAATTGCAAAAGAATCTCTGGTGTTGTTGGCCAGACAGTCTAACAAGTAGTAAGTGAGTTCTAGTTCCAGTGGAAGACCCATTTATAAAATAATGTGGAGGGCGATAGAAGAGGAATTCCAATATCAACCTTGTGTTCCCACATACCCTTTATACACACGTACATGCACATGCGAGCACACAATCGTAAACAAAAGGCTAAGTGCATAACTGGCGGAACAGTAGAAACGACATCCTGTGGGTTACCTGGTCTAATGTTTATCATTCACCTCTTTACCAGATGACAATAAGTAAATACATAGCTTCTGATGTCTGAGATTTTTTATTAATACTAGAAGACAGATAAAATGCTTTCTTTCTTGATGAAGTAATCATTGCCTGCGGTTCACAGACCGTTTCCTGTGCCTTCTTCATCTATTTGCTTGTACTGGTGATTTTCCTTTATAGAATTACCAACTCCAATTTCTGACATCTTTTTTTGTGGCCATGAAGTCATTCAAACCCTGATGTTTCATTATCTTTCATTATTTCCACATAAGCCGTACACTTGGTAGCAGCCAGGGTGAGGGAAAGAAGCACTCCTTTCCGGTACTGTCTACAGCAGCCTGAGAAATTGTGTTTGAGACCTCTATTCAAGCCAAGCCAGGGTTCTTGACTCCACTGTAGAAAATATTTTCAAGAGAAAACAGTAGGAAGCAGACTTGGTGTTTACTTCGAGCTTTTATAATAGGTTGAAGCATGAGGGTTAATAGAAATAGAGGCACACAGGGAATAAACACAGGTAAGCATGGGTGTGTGCTGACAGACTCATGCTCATCTCTGTAGAAGCCAGATGCACAGTGTTGGTGGTTTCTAAATTGTATTGTTTATAGGGTTCTGTCAATACCCCCTCCCCGCTTTCTATCTTTTAGATAAATGAGATCTTAGAGTTGTTTTGGAGGTGATTTGGGTAGGATTACCTCTGATATAATAAAATCAGGGTAACAAGACATGTACATGGAGGTTAAGACATACTTTTGCTTTATGGGTTCTTGAAAATTAGAGGATTTCAAGGCAGGAAAGAAGAAAATCCTTAATTGATCACATGCTATGCCTTAAATATGTTTCCTGGTTATTTTATACTTGAAACCTATATACAAAAGTATTCCTATCTTTCTGTAGGCTGATTTGTTAATTTGTTCATTCTACTAGAATTTTGACTCATACCTTGAAAAAGACTTTATCTAGATTCCAGAGTAAAGTCTCGTTTGACTCCCCATTAACCTTTAGTTTTCTTGTCTGTCTGTCTTGTCTTGTTGGATATTCCACTCTACACCAAATCAGTATTAGTTTATTAGCTTAATATTCCTCCTTAGCACACACCCGTTCAGATGCAGCTTCTGCTTTTAAGAATGAAAAATGTGTGTTCATTGCTACTTTGAATGTTTATTATGTTATGGTTTTCTATCTTATACTCTTGAAATAAGCAAGAGTCTTTAAAAGTGCTTTAGATCTAGCTGAAAGGTACCAAAATCTTGGCCTTTCATCTACTCTTACATGATTCCTCTTTCAAAGTCCACTGGCATTCTGATAAGAGAGTGCCCTTCCTCCTCTGATCTCCATTTAGGAAAGCCTTTCATTCACTGTGGTTTGTAATAAACCTGGACAGAGACAGTTTGGACAAGCTTAGGGATAGTGTGCCCTCATTGCTGAGTGCACGGCTCTAAAATCTTCAATACTGTGAGTTTACCATCAGTGGTTGACTCTAAACAAAACAATAGACTAATTTCCGACACCTGAAAAGATTTTAAATATGCTGAAGCTCTTTTATGTCAATTACAAAGTGAAAAATACCCATATTCTTTGGAAAAATATAAGATTCAGGGTTACTCAGTTACTGTTACACAGAGTTTGCATCCAGGCCTTTGTGTGTATATTATACTGCAAGCGAGTCTTACGAATTGAGCCACAAAATTTGTATGTGTCTCCTTTCTTCTTATTTACTGATATTAAACTATATGCTGGATGTAGTTGTCTTGAAAACAGGCATAAATACTCATGAGCATTCTCTTGTGAAAAGATAACACATAAAGCTAAATGTTACCTGGAAGAAAAACTCCTCTTAGAAAAGGGAAAAAATGTGAAAGGTGGTTCTGTGGCAGTAAGCTGGAAACAGGGTGGTAATGACTGCACGACTTGATGATCAATGTCCCTGGAATATCTTGATTACCACTCTCTACAGATCACAGTCATGGTTATCAGGATGCTGTGCCTTAGAACTCGTCATTTATTGGCAGTGCTGATGTGCGTTCTTGATCCATTTAAACTAGGACTAGCTATTTTCATCACGTTATCCCAGGAAGATGAACAGAAGTTCCAGAGAAAAAGATGAGAGTGAAAATGGTTCATACACAGGTGCTTCAGCTACAGTGGTGCCTTTGTGTTTGGGGGTAGAATGCATGCCTTCAACAGAAATCCCATTTTTCACATAATGTAATAACAACTGCCGTGATATAGTGATTGGTATTATCAAAAGTGCTGTGAGAGAAATGCTGTTATTATGAAAATCCTATTAGCAAGTCTCCGTGTGCTGGACATGCAGGGCAGATTTATTAGCCAACCCTCTGCAGTCACAGTTTTACCAGCTAGGAAATACTATATCGTAATGTAGTTAATAAATGTGTCTAATTGCAGTATATAAAAGTGAAACACTGAATAGCTTGGATTGGCTTCTACGAGTGCAGAGACTATTTCGAGTAGATGTGATGAAGGAGAGACATGCCTTGCACCCCACTTCTGTGCTGTCATGTGTCAAGTGACAGACCCTTAAGTGCACAGTCAGATAGACTAATAAAATGTTGGGTCTTTTATAAAAAGCTGTCAGTAGATGGCAATGTGACTGTGTTATACTGCATTTTTATACCATATGGATTGAAAATCTTGAGATTGTTCACATTTGCTGCCTAAATTACTATAACCCCCCCAAAAGAATTCCAAGAGCCCTTTTAGACTATTCTTTGAATAATTGATAGTTACAAATGAAAAGCCATGCCTAGAATTTCCTAAGTGATCAAAGTTGTTTTAATTTTCCAGTGGTCAGGGTTGAATAAAAATAATGTTACAAACTATACCATCAATAACCAGGGAACTTAGAGAGGTTCTCAAGCTCCAGTACTTTGAACAATCTCTACTAGCATCTCTCTTAAGCATTGCAGCCAGCAATGGCCCTTTGGCACCGATTTATTATTGGGTCCAGAGGAATGAGCTACATTGAAAATCATCCTGTTATGTTTTCTTTTCTTCCATCTTTTCCATGCTTTCCTGCCAGATAAATAACCTTTGCTATTTTAGACATTGTTTACGTAAACATAGAACATCTATGTTGCATGTAATGGGTATGCCATTATATCAAATAAGTCTGCAAACTTAAAAGCATGTGATGCAGTTTGTGTATGCTCTAAGTGGATACATTGTGGGTTACAAAACTCAAGGAATTAATATCAGGGGAAGTGCTTAGTCTTATTGCAACTTGATATACCATGTTTGGTTGTTATTCCTGGGAGGGCTGCCCTTTTGTGAAGGGAAACAGAGGTAAAGTTCTTAGGAAGGGGGAGATGTAGGAGAACTCGAATGAGAGGAAGGAGGGGAAACTATGGTCAAGATATAATATATGAGAGAATAAATTAATTTTGAAATAATTATGGAGACTAGAGAGAAACCCTGGTTGGAATTTTTGCTCCTGACCCTGAATATTCTAATAAAATTTTGAGCCATTCTAGAAGGGAAATAAAAAGATTTGGTTTTATGCAATATTTTAAGTTTATTGAAGTCTAATCTTGTATCTTCTTTTTGGGGTGTGAGTGTCAAAGATAAAGAAACAACAGAACTGAGAGTCTATCAAAGGGCTGTGAGGTAAAATGAGAAGAGGCTGGTCATTCCAGTAAGACAGTAGTTCTCAACCTCCGGGTCACAGCCTTTCAAACGAGGATTACATCAGCTGTCCTGCCTATCAGATATTGACACTATGATTCATAACAGTAGCAGAAATGCAGTTATGAAGTAGCAGTAAGAATAATCACATTGTTGGGGGTAAATACTACACAAGGAACTGTATTAAAGGCTGCAGCATTGGGAAGGTTGAGAACCACTGCACTAAGAAGTAAGAACTAAGACTAATGCCATCTATTCAATAATCCCCACTACTGTTTTATCTGTCAGATGAGTGCACATACCTTATAAACATGTTTGAACGATTTTTTATGTGTATGTTTATACATACTTCTTCCTGGCGAGCATTTGCAAGACATCTCTCACTTCAGTTTGTTAGCCATCTCCAAATGGCAGCAAGATGGATGCAAGTTCTGGGAACCTACTCATTCTAAGGTCCTTGGAAATGATTTATGTCACTCAAAAATGCAAAAAAATATCAAACAGTTCATATTTCAGAACCTTGGAATTAAAAGAGGTATTTTATTTTTAATAGCTCCTTTGGAAAAATCTTCTTTAATGTAGTCATGAAAAAAAAAACCATAAATCAGAAATGATCTTTAGCTTTGTATTTAAATACCTGGTGGAAGAAAGTATAGTTTTGGTACTGTTTAAAAGCAAACACAGAATCCCTGATAGAAATAAATTTAAATTTATATATGTATTTGGTAATAAAATAACAAAATAACATCATTATGGAATACTGATTCTGTATTTAATATTAATAGTTCTTTTAAATGATAGATTTTAGCTATTTCTCAGTTCTTTGTTGTAAAGGTAAGCACCCTAAAACATGAAGCTTCATTTTCTCCATTAAAACTAGGAGAAAATTTTCTCCCCTTCACTGTGTCAGAATATTTTATTATAGAAAAATGCAATTATATGTTTACCCTTTTAAAATGTGCTCAAATCATTTTGTAGAAAAAAAAGTAGATATCTGTAAGATGAACTTTTACTACATTGATGCTTTAGGGACTTGTGGTGAAGCTTCTACTTGAGCACTAGCTCCAAGTGTGATGATATAAATAAGTCTTTAACAACAGGGCTTCACCTTCAGGTTGTGAAGGGAAAAGGACAGACTTGGAAACAGCCTACAATGTTTGAGGGAGGATGTTTATGAGAACCCTTTGGTCAACCATGCAACATTATTTAACCCATTCCTGGCAATAGTTTTACTAGGTGTCATAAGATGTGTAATTGGGACATTATTAATTTCTTATTTCTGAAAAATACTGTGCATGCTACCAGAGGAGAAAAGTAATAATCTATTATCAACCAGTTTCAAACCCTGTAACCTACAACACTAATCTACTTGAATGACACATTGGTGTATTAGTGGCACAAGCAGAATTGGACCCACAAACCACTTTTTAATTTAATTTTAATTTTAGGCTCACATCAAGAGATGCAGCCCATACCTCACACCGTTAAAATGTCCAAGAACCTGAAATTAGACAAGTTACAGACCCTAGGGGAAACTTCCACTGCTATTCTCCATAAGGAACATGGCAATAAAAGGTCTCCCAGTGACATAATACTGTACCTATAGGTCAGTATATTGTTCATGTCTCATCGAGAACTTTCTTGCAGTTGTTGGTAAGTAACACAGAGATATTCACCTGTACAATATGCAAAGAGTGAGCCATAAATGAGATGTCTTTATTAAGCCCTCCCTGCTAAAATTTGGGGATCTGTGCAGAAGAGGAGGGAGAAATATTGGGAGACGATGAAATAGTGGGTGACTTCGATGTAACAGCATCTCCCAGACACAATTGTGATGATACACCTAGGAATCCACAAGAACTCACAGCATGCATAAGACCTATCCAACCAAGTTTATGCTAGACACAAA
The DNA here is from genome assembly GCF_037038515.1 of Microtus pennsylvanicus. Lineage (NCBI taxonomy): Eukaryota > Metazoa > Chordata > Mammalia > Rodentia > Cricetidae > Microtus > Microtus pennsylvanicus. Next base: position 18,231,718 of record NC_134594.1, read on the forward strand.
CCCAGCACGAAGAAGGGAAGAATTAACAAAACTCCCACCTCAAACTGAAGACTTATTCAAATTAATTCTTATTGGGAAAGGGGAAATAAGTTTTATCTAATTGAGAGATCTTGGATATATCAACATCACGCCAGAGCAGGTCCCATGTTTCATTGTGTGTGTGTGTGTGAGTTTGTGTGCATGCATTTTGCTGAGCTGACATTTACTTGGGTTTTTCTGGGTTTTTTTTGGGGGGGGTCTTCTTGGTTTTCTTGTTTTTGAGAGAGACGACCAATGTGAAGCTAAGTGGGGATGGAGATTTGAAAGATCTGGGAGGGAGAAAAATTAGATCAAAATATAGTTTATGGAAATATTTTCTCTAAATAATTTTTTTTCCTCAAGAACTTGGAAGCAGCTCTTTGAAACATGAATACCAAAGGAGACAGTATACCCAGTGAACATAATTTCCCTGGAAGTCATCATATTCCCTCTCATGAAACTTTCTAATATCTAAAGATGTTAAACTTGCTCTTGCTGATGTTTTGACAAGGATGTTCAACTAACTCAAGTGGTCATTCGAATAGCTAAGTGATGATAGGAATGCACCCATGTGTTCCAAGTAGAGCTTTCAAGTTCTCTTATTTGAGGACTACTTCTTTTTTTTCTTTTTTTTATTAAAACTTTTAAGTTATTTTGTATACCAACTAGTTTCCTCTCCCTCCTCTTCTCCCATTCCTTCCCTCTACTACTTTCTGCACCCCTATCCAGTTCTCAGAAAGGGTAAGGCCTCCCACGAGGAGTTAACAAAGCATGGAATATCAAGCTGAGAGCCAGATAGACAAATATGGCATGTACTCATTCATAAAGGGATACTAGGTGCAAAGCAAAGATAACAAAGCTGCAGTCCCAACCCTAGGTAACAGGAGCTCTCTAAGAGGGATGCATGGATTGCCCTGCAAAGGGAAAACAGATAAGATCATTCTGGGCAAACTGGGGATTTCAGGGAGAAGGGAAAGAAATGTGAACATGAGGTATCAAGATGACCAAGTTGGGGGAGGGACAGAGGGAGAGCAATGAAAGTGATTCCTTGATGAAGGGAGTCAATTTGGGATTAGGGAGAAACCTGGTGCCAGGAACACCCAGGAAGCAACAAGGATGACCCCAACTAAGACTCCTAGTGATAGTGGAGAAGGTGGCTGAACTGGCCTTCTGTAATCAGATTGGTGACTACCGTAATTGCCATTGTAGAATTTCCACCCAATAACTTAAAGAATCAGATGCAAAGATCCACAGCTAAGCACTAGGCTTAAATACTCCAGGGGTCCTATTAAAGAGAGCAGGAGGGATCATATGAGCAAGGTGGGGAGGGTCAAGATCATGATGATCATGACTGGGAAACCCACAGAGACAGTGAGTGATGTAGGAAGGTCTTCTATCTATCTGTTGCTTTCATTGGTTAATTAATAAAGAAATCTGCTTGGCCTGATAGGTCAGAACATAGGCAGGCAGAGAAGACAGAACAGAATTGTGGGAGAAAGAAAGCAGAGTCGGGCGGACACCATGCTTCTCCTACCCAAGACGGATGGTGGTTAGACTCATGCTGGTAAGCCACAGTCAAGTGGCAATACAGATATTAGAAATGGGTTAGATCACTATGTGAGAGTTAGCCAATAAGGGACTGGAGATAATGGACCAGGCAGTGTTTAAATGAATACAATTTCTGTGTTGTTATTTTGGGTGTAAAGCTAGCCATGCGGGAGCCGGGCGGGACGAAAAACAGGCCTGCTCTCCTCATCCCAGCAAGTGATGTTCATTCTGATGTAATGCATAGTCAATAAGACTTTTCTTTCTTCTGTGTCCTGTGTAGAGGCAGTGAGTAGGGGGTAAGCTTTGTTTTAATTACATTTCCCCAACGGGGTTTGGATCTGATTTACTTGGCTTGGATTTTCTTCCTATGAACCAAATTAAAGATGTACCATTGCCTAGAGCAAGAAGAATAAGCCTCCATGATACCAATTTCTGTTGAAGAAATTTATCTCCATACTCATTCATTCTTCATTAAAAGCAATTATATTTCTTTTTACCATGCCCCTTGTTTGCCAGCTGAGGAAGGAAGTGAGTTCCAAGGATGTAAGGTATCAGGTGAATGTTTTAATTTTGCTTATTTTTTAACTTCTTTTGAGAATTTCTTGCATGGATAATATAGTTCCATCATTTTTCACATCTTCCTCTTTCCCCAAGATCTTCCACATCTCTCCATGTCTTCTCAAAATTCATGACTGCTTCTTTTTTTTTTACTGCTTCTTTTTTAAAATAAAAAAAATATTTAAAAATATGGATTTTAAAAAACCTTTCAATGTATTGCATTTACAAAATTGTCTGAGATTTTTAACTAAAATTCTCTTTTTAACTAAAACAAATGACTTTAGTGCTGAAGAAATGGCTCAGTGGTTAAAAGAACTTGATGTTTGTGCAAAAGACCTAGTTCATTAGTTATCACTTACATGGTAACTAACATCCATCTAACTCCAATTCTGGAAGATCTAATACTTTTTTTCGGGTTTTGGGGGGACACCAGCCATGCACATAGTCCAATACATACATCCATAAAACAACTTATTCAATAGAAAAAGAATCAGTGAATCTTTAATCAGTCAATCAGTAAACTTTGTTATCTACGTATTTTTATAAAATAAAGCCAAAAGAATTATAAAATTAAAAAATATAAAAAACTAGTAGAACACTAGAATTCTATCTTTCCATTTTAAAGTGGGTCTTCTTTATCATTAAAAATAATTTATACATAGTTCTTATTATAACAGACATTTCTCTGTGAGCAAAACACACAAGACACACTTATAGGTTGCTTTTGGATGTGCACACTAGAGTAACTGAGCTCTACATAGCTTAAAGCATCCTTTCCTCAAATATCTTTGAATTTGTTCTTTAATCCTTCATTACATCAGACAGTTCTCTGTCTACATCACATGGAAATGTGAGTAAGAAAACTTGTTCTGTTAAATGAAACTTTAGTAATTATTTTAAATAAAATATCTGGGTTAAAATGTTAGAAACATTCAGATTTGCAGAATTTTCTTGGAGACCAGCTAAAACACAAAAATATATGCTGTCTTTGTCTATGACAATATTTCTACAGTTTAAAAAGATTTTATTGTCATTTTACATCTAGAAGAATCATAAAACATTCATGATACTATCTTGTATTTTATCATTTTTGCTATGCTCTTGTTTTAAAACACTATAGTAGACATAAAACCAAGACTACTATGCTTTTAAAAATAATTTGACAATTATTTTTAAAGCATAGACTTTGTTTTTCAAGACAAAAGTTAAAGCAATGGCATCTGTAATCTAAACACTCTTACTATCTGAACTTTACATCCTCAGGGCCTCTTAAATGCTTGCAGATTAGGGTTAGATTGAACAGTGTTCAAGGACAATTTTCTTTGGACTTTGAATAATATGGCTGATTGGACTAAGTCCTCAAAACCATAAAGTCATTCATCTGTTTCCAAGAAACATCTTCAAAAATATGAAATTAAAATAAGGCACCTTTTGAATTAAATATCTTTGCATTCCTTATTTCAAGAACAGTATGCAACACTTTATATTTAGTTTATTTTTCTAGAATATTCTCTCGTGAATTAACTATGACATTCACTAGTTTATGAAGACAGAGATTTTAATTCATCAAGTGTGTTTTCTTTATTTCCTCAAACTTCATGATGCCCACGCTATTCGAAGTACTATTGGAGGGAATATTTGGAGGCAAATTAAATCACAGATTTAACTATGAAAAGTAAAAGCATCTAAAATCTCCACATGCTTCTTTTCATGTAGTTACTTAGACTTTTAGAAATAGCTATCATATCATGCTGAGGAATTAATATCTAAAGGTTAAATTGAATCAATGTCCTGCAGAGTTGGAACCATCCTAAAAATCATTAAATTGGTTTCTTCTTTCAGTCATAACTGCATACCTTCAGATATGCAAAAATAATCACAGGAGAATTTTGAGGATTAACCATCTATTTTCATATTAGATAGCTTTGAGTCTAAAAAGAAACTGGTGACACATGCAGAACTGTTACTTAAGAAATTATTTTCACATGGTGATTCATGTCTTTCAACCCAGAACCAATAGGAGTTAATTGAACACAATGATTCTCCATTCCCTAAATTTACCAGTGGCACATAGCTCAGCGATGAGGGATATGGCATCCTGAAGCCATCGTCTACACCTAACTATTGACTGATCCTGTCTTCAATGCAGGTATGCAAGGAGTTCATAATATGGAATCTCTCTCTGTATACTGTGAATGTTTTATTGCCATTGTTTAATAAAGAAGCTGCTTTTGGCCAATGGCTTAACAGAATATAGCCAGGCTGGAGAGTAGGTGGAGTCAAGGAGAAGCCATGTTGCCACGGCAAGAGACAGATGTCAAAATGTCGGATGGAACCTTACTGCTAAGCCACAGGCACATGGCAATACACAGATGAATAGAAATGGGTTAATTTAAGATGTAAAAACTAGCTAGAAATATGCTTAAGCCATTGGCCAAACAATATTGCAATTAATGTGGTTTCTGTATGATTATTTGGGGTCTGGGTATCCGGGAACGAACAAACAGCCTTTGCCAACAAGTTCATGATTACAATTGCTGAGTCTTGCCTGGAAAAGATCTCACAGCTTTTTCCTGTTTTGCAGCTCTAATCTTTCTGCCCATTCTTCAGTAAGGGCATGATTTGAATGAGAATGGCCCTCATAGGCTCATAGTTTTGAGTACTCAGTCTGCAGTTGGTGGAACTGTTTGGGAAGAAATAGGAAGGTGTGTTCAAGGAAGTATGGTTCTGGGGTTGGGCTTTGAGGTTTTAAAAGCCTCATTCTATTCCCAGGCTCTCACTCGCTCTGCCCTCTGGTTGTAGAACAAGATGTGAAATGCTAAGGTAATCTTTTGCTCTGCCATCATGGACTCTAAGCTTCTGGAAAAGTAAGCCAAATTAAACACTTTTATTTCTCAAGTTACCTTGGCCAGGTTGTTTTAACAGCTGTTTTTCCTTCTCTTTTTTAAAATTTTATTTGTTCTTTTTTTTACAAAAAAATGTAACTTTAAACTTAACTGTTAAATTTTTGTTATTATAGTATGATTATAACATTTCTTCCTTTCTTTTTCTCCTCCCACAAATTCTTCCATATACACCTCCATGTTCTCCTTCAAATTCATGACTTCTGCTTTCACTAACTGTTACTGCATGCATTTGTAATTTTTCTTCCTTGGTATTCCACAGAGAAATTTCTGGGACTATGAAAGCTAGCTGACATGACAGAAATTTCCAGTTGAATTCAAAATTAATTTCTCTCCATCTTGCAACCAAACCATTTGTTGTCTTTAGTAGTAGAATCCTCTCATTTTGTTATAGTGGGCAACCAAAAGTAAGGGGAAAAAATCTGTATTATTTTGGAGGATATCTGAGACTTATAGATGATATCCCACACATGGCACTGAGATTTTGTTTAATACCTGTATTTTCTTGGGAACAGATTTTCTAGTATTACCAGGCATTTTCTAAACACCCCCCCCACACAAACAATTAAATTGACAGAAAGATGATAAGTTTTAAGATTATTTTCCTTACCCCATTCCATTTTGGTTAACCACGCCTCTCCTTCATCTCCTTTATTTTATACATCTCATACTTACTTAACCTTTTCCACTTCTAGTATTCCCTGGTTCTTCTTTTATATTTAACATCCCTCTCCTTTGTGGCAGTCATCATTCAGTGTCCTTTTTCTAGTTTCATGGCTGCTATAGGAACACGAAGTTGAATATATGAAATAGAAATTTGAAACTAAGTCCTCCAAGAAAAGATTTTTAAATATGGTTATTCCAAAGTTTCTCTAAAACTGTTTGTGGTAATCAATATGTTATGGAGATCATCTAGAGAAAAAACTTTAATATTATAGAGAACATGAGTAATGGAATATACATGAACTATGCACTAGTAGCTTTTTAGTAAAGAACTAAGCTCTTTACCTCTTCAGTTGCTGTTGTCAGAATATTTTTTATCACATCAACAGGCAAACAAAGCAAGACCATGAGCAAAGGCAAAGTCTAAGAAAGCATTAACAATGCAGAGCTGCCTGCTTTCCTCTTCTGGTATGACAGAGATAATTGGTATTTGAATTATGTGAATTAAGTTCATACATCCATTGCACCATTTTATCTGTGATTCTGCATTTAGACAATGTTTGGGGATCTAATTTAGAAAAAAATTCTGAGACTGTAAATGTTTATAATTTTTGTATTATTTTATTAGGGTAACTTTCATAGCTATAAAGGATGATATTCTCAAAAAGTGAAAATAGAAATCAAACCAGATAAATCCCACAAATGTTAGTAATATCATTTCCATATCTCACCTTAGCTAAAAAGTAGGTAGAAAATCATAAGTCTAAAAGTATATGAAATAGAAAATATAAATTTGATGTATTTAGGAATCCACAGAGATTTACTGATTTTCTATAGATAATAGCCTGTACGATCAAGCACTGTGACTTTCTAGTGTCCTTGACTCCTACAGTTGTAGCAAGAGGTTTTATTCACTACCAAGGTTTTGAAGTCTCCCAGTAAGAGGTGGAAAACGTATTAAATTATTTTCTATGCACAAGTCATTGTGGAAGCACATTTTATGTCATGGTCAAATATGGTTATTCTATCCCTGTGTCTCCCTCTACTTAGGATTCCAGTAACCAAGTTATATCAAAGGAGTTAATTTAGTTTGTATGAATTCACTCTATATACAGGCATTACTTTGCAAATTTGAACAATTGTACTAAACATTATGGACCTCATTAAAGTTCAAAGAATTCCTAAGTCTAAATAGACTCAATTTCTTTTCCGACATGAGACTCTGATAGTGACAAATCAAATAAAAATGAGGTGGCAGAGTACATCAGACAATCAAATGGGAAAATACCATTGTTGTAGAGCATCAGTATTCTTGGTTCCATGACCACATCCACACATACACACACTTTTAAATATGGGTTCCAAATGTAAGAGATAATGTGTAATATTTGTCATTCTGAGACTGGCTAATTTTTCCAGTTCCATTCATCTCTATGCAAATGTCATGACTGATTTTTCTTTAAAAATTATTATTATATTTGTTTATTTTATGTGAGGGTATGCACGGTGCACATGCCACAGTGTTCATTGAAGGGCAGAAGTCAACTTGTGGTAGCAATCTTTTCCTTCTAACATGTGAGTCTTAGGGTTTGAACTCGTGTTCTCAGGTCTGCCTGCAAGTACCTTTACTCACTGAGCCTTCTCTCCAGCTATTGATTTCCTCTTTCTTTACTAATAAGTAAAATTCTGTGCGTATAATGTTTTTATTGCCCTCTCATCTGTTTATCAACATCCAGGCTTATGCTTTTTCCTAGCTATTATAAATAAAGCAGCAACCAAAATGAGTATAAAGTTGTCGCAGTGGTGTGTGTTTATGTGTGTGTGTGTGTGTGTGTGTGTGCGCGCGCACGTAGATTATGAAACTAGAAAGGGTTATGAAAAAGAAGGAAGAGATCCTAAGGGGAAGACAAACAAAGAAAAAGGGACATGAAAACAGAAAAAAAAGGGACTGTTTGAGAAGAAATGACCAGACAAGATTGAAGCAGACGACAAAGAGAAGGAACTTGGAGAAAAGAAGCAAATTAGGAGAAAGGATAATGGCTCAAATGACAAAAACAGTGTAACAAAAACTGACTCTTTGTATGCTGTTAAGATTTCATTCAAAGAAAGTCACAAGAAAGTCATGACAAAGCATCATCAACCCTGAGACTAAGAGAGAGTGGAAACATCCCTCCCTAAGGACTTACAGGCAGTTACTTATAGTTGGAAGAAAGAGTGCCATTTTCTTCAATGTTATGGCTACTGATAAGTTGTTCTTGCTCCAGTACAGACTTAGGCAAGAAATTTTAATCAAACACATAAAAAAAAGGCGTTGAAATAAGAGCTGACTTTTTGAGAAGGATCCCAGTAAGAGAGTGAAAGGGATGAGAGAAAATGAAATGATGCTAAAAAAAAATAAAAGTTTCTCACATAAGTATACAAACCGTTAATAATGAATTATTTTAATGAATAAAATAATGAATGTTTGGAAAAACATTAAGGTTTTATTCAAAAGTTTTAGACTCACTCAAAGTTGGAAACATTTTAAGTGACAAAGAAAGGAAACCCATAATTAACTTGCTAAATAAAATTTTATGCAACAAACTCAAGAAAAAAAAGTTTCTTAACCTTCCCAATCAATTTAAGTAATGCAAATTTTATACTTTAACCAGCAAACAAACAAAAGCAATGTTGTCTTCCTTTTTTACTTTGTTTTTGTTTTGTGATACAAAGCTAAGTTTTATTTATCTCGATATCTATCATTGGCATAAAATCCCCATCCCCTTATTTTGTTCTTGCAGACATGACATAGCCAATTTCCTTGGCCTTTGAAAGCTGGGATAACAGATGTATATATATAATACCATATCTAGCAATGGTTTCAGATTTAATGATTTCTCTCTTACATTTCTTGAATTTTGTCAGTGTTAACACAGTTACCAAGTCAATGAAATCAAAACTGAGGCATTCCATTACCTGGTTATTATCAAGGATATCTTGCAAAATCGTTACCTTTAAATAGATAATCAAGCTGTGTGTCAAGCAAAGGAATGAATGAAAAATGAATATGCTGCTTACTAGAAAAGTAAACTGTCACAAAAAAACCTTTCTTTAAGAATTTAGAAATAAATAGAGCCATAAGAAAGTAATTTCTTCTTCACTTGAGTACAGAAATCAGGTAACTGATATAAATCAATGTAGAAAATGTCAACATTAGATTATGGTTCACCTAATTTTTTTTATCACATTTTATTTATTTATTTTGTTTTAGTGGATTATGAAGGTGACAAGGTATGTGGAAGTCAGTGTTAAGTATTTTTTCTTAGCCGACAAACCTCTCCAACAACACAAACAATCCCAATCAGACCAAATCAGACTGAATTAAAAGACGCCCATGTTTAATGACTGCCAGCATTCCTGGATGGCCCCTTGGGAAACATAGAGAGTGGAACAGAGAACCAAAGGACCATAAAAAAAAGGGAGACCACGTGTTCATTCTCTGGGGGTGCAGTTTAAATAGGCTGTGGGAGTGGTCTTTGTGAGAGCTGGCAGTGATAAGCTAAGTCTGGGCAGGTCATCCAAAGGAAGTTTTTTTTTTCTTCCAAACATTATCACCTGGGACTCTGGCCATCAATACATTTAAATGGAGTCTAGAGTCTCAATATTTTACTCTGAGACAATGCCTAGCAGGCTGAGATTACCAGACACCCACCCAAGAGCAGACCATTCAAAGGAATTCCTGGCATTCCAAGCCTATAAATAGAAACACCTGCCAGCACTTCACCTGGACACCCCTAAACAAATGTCAGCCAATCAGATGTCCTGAACCTCAGAGAGCCCTCACCCTCACCTTTACTACTATAAAAACCCAATTCTAATTGAGCTCGGGCTCTCCAGTTATTCTAATAGATTGGACATGCTGAGAGAGAGACCGAGTTTGCAAACTTGATTAAAATAAAGGTTCTTTGCTTTTACATATGGAACTTGGTCTCCTTTGTTGGCTTATGTGGGGACCCACGGATATTGGCATAACAGTCTTGACCTTACCTGGGGAAGGGTCACTCTCTGGTGGGCTTTCTTGGAGGTAGAGTTTGGGTTGAGGCAACTCCCAGCAGAGGGAGCTTTGAAATGGAACTTTCTGCCCAACATTCCAAAAATGGATGCCAGGGTGCTGGGGTGAAGTCCCCCAACTAGACAATCCAGATTCTTTGTATAAAGGGGTACCAGGGAGCTAAGGTGATGCTTTTAACCAAACAGCCAAAGAACACTGTATGTCTATAGGCTCTCTCCTTCTACCAATTGGGTCTTGAGAATAAAATACATGCTGTCAGGTTCACACTTTGATCTATGTGGATAACTCTTCCATGATGTTCTAATGCTTTACTCTGCAAAGAACTAGGGCCCTGTTATGAGTTTGATGATATGTTATTGCAAATTTGCAATAAAAATACATCTTCTATAATGAAAAGAAACTATACCAGCATACCAAAAGGGCTGACAGAAGTGCACAGGTCTTTCTAATAAATCCAAACAAATATAGCAGACAGCAGTAAGGGGAAAATGATTTTCCATTCTGTTTCTTTCTACTTTGTCTCAGAACTATACTTATTAAATTATGTCTCCAGATAGCTCTTTAAAAATCAAATTTTTAGGTACTTTAACAAAACTCATTCAGTAACAATAGACTCCAGTTTTTTCTTCTTTGTTTAATTAAAAGCTACTTCTGACACATCTAATCCAAAGCACTCATTAAAATCAACAGTGAAAGCTTCAGTGTCAATCATGTAGAAACTACATGCCTATGACAAATTCTAACCATTATATACACATATTAAGAATGCCATTTCTTAGCCAAGAAATTTAAATAAAGTGAGCCAATTTAGACTCATGTAAACAAATAAAGGCAATGCCTGCTGCTAAATACTTATCCCGGGGAGTTGATTTCTATTCATCCAGGTAGAAAAGACAATGGTAAACTAAAGAAATACCTCTTTCCAGACCCAGCTCATGATCCTATGAGTTTGCATTCATTCCTTAGAGACTGATGGTTCAAAAGCCAGGTACATATTGGCAAGGTCATTTGTATGGTGATGGCTGTTGGAATTTACTTCACCAGAGTCTTCTGTATAACTGTAGGCAGTTCCATAGCTATCTCCTCTCAGCTGAAATTGTTTAATGCTTCTACTGCTTGGTAAATCTTTAAGGTTTTGTGAACCTCTTGGTCTTGCATGTTTCTTATGAGTTTTGAGCACCTAAGGAACTTCCCAGCACTTTCCAGAAAAGTTTCCATCCAGAGAAAATAACTATGCATCACATTTAACTAAATTGGCCTTGACAAAACTACTTCTTACCAGGGTTGGGGTGTGGAAATTTTAGAAATATAGTAAAGAATATGAAGATTCATAAAAAAATAACAAAATGGAAAACAGAATAATTCCAGGAGGGCATTCCAGTGATTACTGAAATCATGAAATTGTTGCATTTATTTTCCACAGCGTTTATACCCAATGTAAGTGGGAGCGAAGTTAACAAAAGACTTTATTAATATGATACAAAAGATAACTCACAGAGTCAATTGCTTTATCACTCTGAGACACTAAATCATTAGCATTCTGTTGCCTAGGTAGCAAAGGTGCTCTAGAACACAGATCCTGAAGACTGTCTCTCCCCGGGTGACCTCATAGTTACAAAAGAAGGAGCAGATCTACATTTGCATATCCTGACCACCTGTCAGGATGCATGGAGCTATCTTAATTTCAAAAGGACCAAAAAAATTAAGTTTGAGTTGGGATGTGCAACTATGCTTGTCAGTCTCTGACCAGCAGACAAGGTGGAAATGGGTTTGCATTTTTCAGCCTCCACCTTAAGTCATTCTTGTTAGAACATAGCGGCCTCTTATAAATAAAAGCTTAAAGATTGTAAACCATTTTTTTCTCTGCCAAGTTCATGCACAGTTATTGTTCATGCATAGAAAATAACCATTCTGTATCCTTTAAAAAATTTAAGTTTTAGGACATTTTCTTTTTAAGGTGGGTAGTAAAGATTTTTCGTTAATTCACTAATGATTGATGGAATCAGGAGATATAGCTGCAATGAGTTCAAAGACAAGACAAACATATAAACCATTTAGCAATGCTGAAATCAATTTCTCGCCCTCCTTCTTCCTCTCTCCTTCCCTGTCTTCCCTTTTCCTTTATTTTTCATTCTTCCGTTCCTTCCTTCCTTCCTTCCTTCCTTCCTTCCTTCCTTCCTTCCTTCCTTCTTTCATTTCTTTCTTTCCTTTGACAGTACAGAGATTGTACTAGAGCATCATGGGAAGCATGTGTTCCTCCCCTGACATACAGGCCCAAACAAGAAATCAGTTTTCTTTATTGATACAGAACTGCCTACTGCACAGCAGCAAGAGGAAAGCCATCAGAAATTTAGTAATTAGAGTGGGTTTGCATGTCTGAGGATAATCATATTTGAATTAATAACAGTTTTAAAGGAATCCATATGTCTTTAGAATTGTTCAACTGCTCAAAAATGTATAAGTCCAAAGGGGCTGGAAAATAGGAAAGAAGAGTAGTTTCCAATTCCTAGTAATCTTTTGGTAGAATTAAAATTTATTCATATCCCTACTCACTGGGGAAATGCCATTTAAACTACTTTGAAATACCACCTTACCCCTGTCAGAATGACTATCATGAATAAAGCTAATGAATGAATTTTAAATAGAAAGGTACACTTATTCATTATTGGTGGGGATACAAATTAATTTTGTTAGTATAGAAATCAGTTTGGAGATTTCTAAAAAATTAAAAGTAGAGGAAAATATGATTCAGCTATTTTACTCCTGGGCACTAACCCAGAAAACGGCATTTTCTGCCATAGAGATATCTGTGTCATATTTTTATTCCTGCTCTACTCCTTATAGCAAAGAATTAGGATCAACCTACTTGTATATTATAGATGAATGAATAATGTAAATTCAGTAAATAAAAAAGTAGAATACTGCTCATCTCTAGGGAAAATTGATCCAATTAGAATATATATTAGTGAGATCATACAATCCCAGAAATTAAAAAAATCAGATGTTCTCTCTTATCGGAGAATCTACCTAATAATAAGTGCAAATATGTAAGCAAATGTACATATGGATGCAATATACTATGAAGAAAGGAGAACAGGGAAGACTAAAGACCAGAGGCTCAGGAAGGATCATGCAGCTCATAGATCTGAGTTATGAAAGAATAAAACAAGCTAATTGCTTATTTAGTTCCAATTTTCTCATGGAGTTTTCGTTTTTGGTAATTCTTAAGTACATAAAAATATAGATGATATTGAAAACAGGAAGTCCAATGTAAAGCTCCACAGAATTCATTCTGAGTAGCTCCTAACTGTGCAGTACTTTATTGACCTGTATTGACTGGGCCTGGTTTACTTCCGTGCCTGGTTTACTTTTATCGGCAACTTTTTTTCCTTTTATCGAAATTAGACTTTTACACATATATATCTTCATTATGGTTTCTTCAGCCTTTGCCCTTCTCAATTCTTTACTATCTCCTCTCTCGTCTGGATCAACTCCTCCTTCTGTCTCTCATTAGAAAACAAGCAGAAATAATAATAAACTTTATAAATTCAACAGTATTCTAATTCTATATTTACCAAATTTACGTTCTTCTTTCATCTATGATGTAGGTTGGGCCCAATTCTTCAATATAGTGAATATTAATGTACATTAATATAGCCATTATATTCATCGTGACTATTATAATTAATAGCCTATATAAAATATTGAATCAGGGATAAGAATAAAATAAGGAATAATAAGAAAATTATAATTAAATCTAATTAAATATAGTAAGATAAAACAAAAACTAACCCATTGGAATTGGACCAAATAGACAGAAATAAAAGAATCCAAGGGAAGGTATAAAAAAAAGACCCATTTGTTCACACATACAAGAATCTCACAAAAACAATAATCCACAATACATGCACAAGGACCTGTAGGACAAAAAGTCAGAAGAAAAAGTACATAAATAAAATGAAAATGGCAAATAATAAGGTAAAATTAGAGAAATAGAAAGACACCTGACATGACGTTATGAGACAAGGAATCCACCTAGATGCATTGAGTTCAGATTTTGTTTGCCATTTTCTGGTGGACATGCAGTCTACCCTTAAGTGTAGTTTGTACTCCACTGAGATTCCCTAGGAGGAAACTAACTTTTCATTTGCAAGTGATTATCCATTTGAGATGGCCTCTGGGTTAGGGATAGGGGTGTGTGTTCACTTCTCTTTTTATCTCTAGGGTCTCATTTGGGGCCGACTCACATAGCTCCTGTGCATACTACCTCACTCTCTCTTCTTTACATGAGTGTTGATGAGGATGATTTAGACGGCCTTATTTTCTGGTGTCCTCCATCCCCCCTTAGCCTTCACTCTTTCTGCTTCCTCTTCTGCAGCATTACATAACCCTTAAGAGAGGAATCTGAAAGAGACACCCTGTTTAGGATTAAGTACTCAGAGATGCTTCCTTTATTTTCCTGAATAATATCAGGCTGTGAGTCACTGAATTTGTTCTCATCTGCTGCAGGGGGAAATGTCTCTGATGATGGTTGATCAAGGTGCCGATCAATGAGTATAGCAGAAAATCATTAGGAGTTTTTTTTTATTGTTACTTTTTGTTGTTGTTGTTTTATAAGAATAGTGGTATTTGATTTTACCACTGGTTCCTGTCTGGTCTCAGGTTCTTGGTCATCCAAGCATTTTGGGTATGGGTTCCATTCTGTGGCGAGGGCCTTTAGTAAATTCTGGTAGTGGTTGGCTACTCCTACAAACTTTGTTCCACCCTTGTGTTAGCACTTCATGAAGGCAGGGGAACATTGTAGATCAAAGGGTTTGTGGCTTCATTGGTGCTTATGTTTATTTCTCCTTTGGTTAACACGCAGAATACATTCCTGTACCAAAAACTCTGGACTGTAGAGGTGAAGGCTCTAAGTAGCTTCAGCTTGACATCTCCATATTCAGTGTGTTGTGTAAGTGTTGTCTTTGGCAGCTGGGTCCTGTTTTCAGTTTGTGGAGAATAATAACCTGTGACCTTGGGAATAGTCTGAGTTGTTAGTGGTTCCCATTTTGGCTAAGAACTCAATTAGTTATAATCCAGTACTGGTAATTGAAAGCTTTGTTTGGTGACAAGAGATAGCCAGTTGGGGCTCTGCCTTTCCCATCATTTGGAGATTTCATTGGTGTATATATTTTAAGAGCTCCTACATTATTAGGTGTCCATATTGCTTCTCAAATGGCTTTTTATTTTAACTGTGTCTTCCTGTGTTTTCTCCCTCATCTTTCTCTCTCTATCCTCTTCTCCCCACTTGATCTGTTCCAAGTCCTTTATCCATTGAAAAGTATCCTATTTCCATTCCCTAGGGAGCCTTTATCTGTGCCACGCACCTACCCCAAATTCCTTACTCTATACACATCCCCTGAGGTTCTATGAATTGTAGCTTGGTTATCATTGACTTAACATCTAATATTCACACATAGGAGAATATATATCCCATGTTTGTCCTTCTGGGACTGGAATATCTAACTCAGGATGATTTTTTTTCCAAGTCCCAACCATTTCCATGAGAACTTCTTCTCCTTCTCCCTCTTCTTCTTCTCCACAAGGCTTCTATATCCATTCTTCTGTTGAGGGATATCTAAGTTGTTTCCAATTTCTGCCTATTATAAATAGAGCAATAAACACAGTTGAACAACTGTCTCTGTGGTAAATGAAGCATCCTTTGTGTATATTCATAGAGTTATATAGCTGGATTTATAGGGAGTTTGATTGCCATCTTCCAAATGAACCATGACATTGATTTCCATAGTGATTGTACAAGTTTGTACTCCCACCAGCAATGGATGAGTGTTCCTTCTTCAGCATCCATACCAGCTTGATCTGAGCTTAGCCCTCTGACAGGTGTAAGATGAAATCTCAAAGTAGTTTTGGTTTGCATTTCCCTGATAATTAAGGATATTGAACATTTCTTTAACTATTTCTCAACTATTTGACTTTCCTCTTTTTTTCTAACTTAATTCTTTATTGATTCATTGGGAACTTTACATCAGTGTGGCATTTGTACACCATGGACATCAACACATATCCCAGCTGTGGTTGGACCATGGACCCAGACAGTAGCCATTGGTCCACATGGTAACATCACCCTTGCACACCAATATAGTTCCAGGTCAGGGTCCAGACCTCCTGCATCACTGCCAGGAGCCATGAATATCAACACAGACCTTGTCTGCAGTGGGGCCATGTCCTAAATGACTCCATGTCCCCATGTGTCAGTGTAAGCCCCACAGGTTGAAATGGTCCCCTTGGCAGCATAGCCCTTGGACACCAGCATAGCCTCAGGGATTGACCCAGACCACTAGTGTCAGCATGACCTTTGATGGTGTCAGGAGCCACAGATATCATCAACACAGACCCTGGTCAAGGTAGAGTCACGGACCCAGACAGGGCTTTCAACAGTCGACTGGTCCTCCATGACTGCATGGCTACAGATGACAATATAGGCCACTGTGAAGAGTAAGGTCACCTCAGCAGAGTAGCCGTCAGGTACCAACATGGTCACAGGTTTCATCCTAGGCCCTGGACATCCGTATGACTTATGGTAGCACCACAGACCAGGACATCAACATAGACCCCAGCCATGTGAAAACTACAGACCCAGAAATGCCCCCCCCCATCAGTGGGCTGGGTTCTAATATCACCATGGCACCAGGTGGCAGCAGAGGCCACTCAAGTTTGCATCACCCAGCTACAGGGTGGCCCTCGGGCCCTAACTAAACTCCAGGTGGGGGCCCTGACCCCAGGCATCCACAGACCCCTGATGGTGACAGACGCCATGGGCATCAGCATAGACCCTGTCTGCAGTAAGTCTACAGACCCTACCATGCATAGCCATGGTCACAGATCAAATCCAGAAGACTCCGTGACCCTGGCTGACATTCTAGACCTCTCCGAAACTCAGATCAGAAGCATTCTTGCTGTGGAATAGCTTTTCGTAATTATCTGGCCACATGTGGCAGTCCTGACCTCACAGTCCTTGGTGGTAACAGGGACCAGAGACATCTGCAGACTCGTGACTGTGGTTGTAGTAGGTTTGCAGACCCAGGCGTGGTTCTTGGCAGCAATGTAGGACCTGATAACACCATGTCCCCAGGTGGCAAGGAGGCCTCCTAAATCAGTCTGTTCTTTGTGGCCTTTTCCTCTTTAAATCCCTCTGTCTCCATAAGATAAGAACCTCTATCTACCTCTGTCTTCCATACCCTACCATATACTTGCTCACCATAATAAATACAGACTGACAGATGCCACAAGATGTGAGGTACACCTGTGGCTTCTTCTCTGCTCAGTCAGAGCAAATAGTTCAGAATGGGCATGTGGCTGTCCATCTTTGATTGTTCAGTTTTTGCCTTTCCTCTTTTGAGAATACGTTGATTAGGTCTATACTCCATTTCCAAAACATCTGTACCAAATCAAAACAACTCAGAGATTCCATCTTGCACCTGTCATAATGGCCAAGATCAAAAGTGATGACAACTTATGCTGAAGAGGATGTGGGGTAAAGGGACACTTCTCTTCTCTATTGCTGGTGGGGGTGCAAACTGGTGCAGATGCTTTGGAAATCAACATGGTGATTTCTTAGAAATCAGCAGAGTTGTTCAGCCTTAGTGGAGACATATTGTCCTGACTGTATTTACTGGTGTTCTGCTTTTCAGTTCCCTCTGGTATCTAGGTATTGTTGGAGGCTGCTTGTTGGGTCCTGGCTGCTCAGCCCTGAAATAATCACACAAAACTTTATTAATTAAATCACTGCTTGGCTCATTAGCTCTAGCTTCTTATTGGCTAACTCTTACATATTAATTTAACCCATTTCTATTAATCTGTGTATCACCAAATGGCTGTGGCTTACCAGCTAAAGTTTCAGTGTGTGTCCTTGGCAGGGCTGCATGGCTTCTCCCTGACTCTGCCTCCTTTCTCCTAGCATTCAGTTTAGTTTTCCCTGTTTACCTAAGTTCTGCCCTATCAAAAGGTCAAGACAGTTTCTTTATTCACCAATGGTATTCACAGCATACAGAGGGGAATCCCACATCACCTAGGCACTTAGTTGTGGGAAGAATGTAATTCTAGATGAAGTCTTCTATTTACATTGAGGATAGTCAGTCAATATTGCTTTGCTAAAGTGATGATTATAAATAATTAACTTTATTATTCAAAAACTTTCAGAATTTCTAATCTCTCCATCTAGCATATTCAAAATAACCTTGTATTGTCTCTTACAAAGCTGGTTTCAGAATCCTGTATCTGTTCAAAGCCCTCAGAAGAATCTAATCCTGTTAGCTTCTTCCTTCAAAAGCAAAAAAAAAAAAAAAAAAAAAAGCAAAAACAGAATCCTTGTGATTGTAGGTGTCCTTTAACATAAGAGAAGCAAGGAAGATAACAGTTGCCCTTTTTGTACTAGATGAGAAAACTCATAGACACACTGTGCCAAAGTGCACATCCTTTTGTTCTGCTGAGAACATTTTCTTTAACTAAACATTTCCTATAATATGACTTGAATATATCTAACCAAACAGAAAACAAACAAAAAATTTTGAGTACAAGATTCTTAAAGTTCAATACATT
Source organism: Microtus pennsylvanicus (assembly GCF_037038515.1). Classification (NCBI taxonomy): domain Eukaryota; kingdom Metazoa; phylum Chordata; class Mammalia; order Rodentia; family Cricetidae; genus Microtus; species Microtus pennsylvanicus. The sequence goes on from NC_134594.1 coordinate 18,250,057, forward strand.
TTCTTAAACATCTGCCACAAGCATGGTAGAATAAAATTACATATATCAAACAAACACCATCCATCCATGTATTCAGTTTGTCAGTTACATTTGTAGCACCATAATTATTTGAGTCATTTCCTAATTCCTATATGTAGTTCAAGGGCCTGAATGTTTTACCTGTGCCTGTTTTTATTTCTGTCACTTCAATAGTAGTGCAATCCTCTATTTATATTGAGGATAGTGAGTCAATATTACCTTGCTGAAGTGCTTTTTATAAAAAATTTACTTTATTTTTTTGAAAACTTTCAGAATTCATAATAATAGTTCAAATCTGATGAAAAGAAGAGGAACTGGCCTGGTTACACATACCTATGATCATAGCATGCAAGGACTGAAGGAAAGAAGATTTACAAATTTGAGGTCAATTTGTGCTATAGCAAGACCTATTTTAAAAATATCAATAAGAGGTGACTGTTGAAAAACTTTGAATTGAGCAGACATAGTTTTCCTGTACAAGGAGTGGTACACTCCAACCTACTAATAACACAAAAACTTATGTATATCTTATTTCAATTTATGGATATACCGTTAAGAAAAACTCAAGATTAACCATTTTCTATAGGTATTACAGCCAGACTGACACATCTACCTGGATTTTAACTGGAGTCTAGGCATCTAAACTCCAATTCTTATAATTGTCTGGCAAGCTCTTAACCACCAAGTCATCTCCCAAACTCTTTCTGGTTTGTTCTATTTATTGGCTACAGTTAGCTCTAGGGAGATTTATTTTTAGCCCATCTTTACTTATTTATGAATTTTTGTTTAAAATTTGGAAAATAATTGATTTAGTCTTTTGAAATTGTGAAATATTAAGACATAGCTATATTATTTCTTTCTCAAATTCTTTTCATCAAACTTTTAAAACCACTGAAATTTCCTTAGTGAAAATGCTAGGAGAATTTCTGTTGCAGTGTTTTGCCTCTGCTTCAGGTCCTGGGGCAGAACTCCTGATACCCTTGTGGACAAGGGTACCAAGAGACTCTTTCATGATAATATTTGAATGTCATTCCTCATATATGAATTCTAACCCCCCTGGTAGTTTTACAACTAATAGAACTACCTCTTGTTCCCATTATCCACATTTTAACTTACAATGATTTGTAACTCCAATTCTAGAATGTAAAGGAACATTTAACAATATATAAATGAAAACAAAGAGAAAGAATTTTTTTTGACAGATGAAACTCTTGTTTAGAAAAGAGTGGATGCTTTCTTTAGACTGGATGACACAAAATTTCTAATCTCTCTCTAGAATCATACTGTTTTTAAAATAGAAAAGCAGATCAAAGCTGCTATTTTTGATGATTTAGTTTGATTCAATTTGGAAGCTATTGCTTACAATTTAGTTAAATAACTTTGTGAGCCACTAGTTTCAAGTTATTTTAAAACTATATTAAACACAAAATTGCCCCCTCTTATATTTGGCTTGCAATTCTAAGAGAAGTATAATTTTGACAAATTGAGACAAGGGTCAGACTTTGCTTCCTTTTGTAGGAAAGACATATGTTAGGGAGTTTGGATAATTATAAACTGTGAGAAATATCCAACACTGAACTATCGTTTGAAACTATGCAGATCAGTGCCAAGACTTTATATGCTTTGAATATATATATTGGAATCTTGACTTATTGAATTTTATAAATGTGAAAATACAACTATAATATTTCAAGATTAATGAGGAGTTTGGAAGCTGGTAAAATCACCCTTCAAAATGATTACTTGATTACTGACTATCTATTCACCATTTAAGAGTCAAAGAAGACCAAACATAGCTAAAAACATGAGGAATATGTGTGACTATGGGATCATCGTGATAGTATTTATGTTATTATATCCTATTCAAGAATTCCCAGTTCAATGAGGAAACAGTAATTTCAGGATGCTGTACTGCCCTTCGAACCTCACTCTTGTCTGCAGGGGATGCTACTGAAATCAAAAACTCACATATCTGTGTTGATTTTTCCACTGTACTCATATTGGTTTCCTGATCTCTCACAAAATTCACACCAAATATTATAAAAAACAATTGGTGCTGGCAGCTTGTCAGAAAGTAACATTTACAGATTTATTCAGCTGTATCCTTCATTCTCCTTGTACTTATTTGCACATCAGGGAGACTGGATTCGGGATATATACCAGTTATCTCAGGACCTGAAAATACATACAATTGTTTTTACTGTTGATTGTATAAGGCAGGAGGGAGAACAGTTGGTCCCCACTAGACATTGCTAGAAGAAAATAACCCGGGTATTAGATATGACAATGTCAAGACTGTTGCCACTTGCTAAGTTCTGTGTTAGTGAGACTCCCAAAAGGAAGGTTGGGAATTTGAAGAGACTTTAGTAAAAGCGTTTACAAAGATGTAAGCAGGACTAACCCAAATCAAATGGAGTTGTATACAGTGTGGACACTGTTGTACTTCTCAAGCTGAAAAGTACGATAAAGTAAAAATGCATCTGAACAAGACCCCGTGTTATTCTTTTGCTACACTTAGCTGTCCTTTGTGTCATGTTAAAGCAGACTTTTTTTTTTTGATTTTTCGAGACAGGGTTTCTCCGTAGCTTTTGGTTCCTGTCCTGGAACTAGCTCTTGTAGACCAGGCTGGCCTCGAACTCACAGAGATCCACCTGCCTCTGCCTCCCGAGTGCTGGGATTAAAGGCGTGTGCCACCACCGCCCGGCTTAAAGCAGACTTTTGACTTCTTCCTCCTTTTTTTTTATTGGAGTACAAAAATGTATAGAAAATTAAATGCGAGTGAACTCAGAACTCAGTACTCAGAATTCAGCATTCAGTATTTGCTGAGTTGCCTTCCCATTATTATCCCGTGTCTCTGTGTTTCTTTCTTTTTTTAAATATGTATTTATTTATTATGTATACAATATTCGTTCTGTGTGTATGCCAGCAGACCAGAAGAGGGTACCAGACCCCATTACAGATGGTTGTGAGCCACCATGTGGTTGCTGGGAACTGAACTCAGGACCTTTGGAAGAGCAGGCAATGCTCTTAACCTCTGAGCCATCTCTCCAGCCCCCTCTGTGTTTCTTTCTTATCTCTATTTCTCCTATGTAAGATTTCTACTCCTCACTCTTCATCCTGGAACATATGAATTCACCATGGCTAGAATCATGGCAGAAGTTACCCCAAAAAGGTGGCTCCTGACATATGGCAGCCCAACAAGTCACAGCTCCCAATATGTAGCCAAGCTGACCTGGCTGATCTGTGCTTCCACATAGGGCAATGATGTTTACAGTGCCTGGACTGCTGCCTAGGACCATTCTGGATCCATGGCCTAGCAACAGTCAGTCAGGGTTTATGGCTCTTATTGCCACAGAGGGCTATGCAGATGCTCAGGGACTGGAAAACCACCTGAGTTCATGTTGGTGTTTGAGGGCCTTGCCTCCACTAGGACCATACTGATCTGGATGGCCTGTCCTGTTCCTGGGGCCATGGTGATATCTAGGCCTATGGTGCTGCTGAGAGCCATGTCTTGGACCATGGTTCTGCTACAGCTGAGGTTTGTGATGATGTTTATAGCCTGTGTACAACAGGGGTCATAGGTTCCATAAGTATTGAATCTGATGGCTATGCTGTGCCCTCCTCCCCACCCTTCACTATCCCTGTGATGGACAGTCCTACCCCTTGTTTGATACTACATCAGGAGAACTAGCCATACCCCCCATTGTAGAGCTTGTCCCCAATCTCAGGAAAGATGGTGTCACCCCACACCATGGGTGTAGGAAAGCTAGCCTCTATAGGCATGGGCAGAAACTTAATTATAAATATGTGGCTGATAGTTTAGGCTCATTACTAACTGGCTCTTTCATTTCAAGTTAACCTATATATATTCCTTATTTATGCTCAAGGATTTTTACCTCATTTTCTTTTTTAAATTTTTATTTATTTTACATATGAACTATAGTTTCCCCTCCCTCCTCTCCACATGTTCTCTCCCCAACCTCCTTTCTGCTTTCCCATTGACTCCTTAGAAACGGTAAGGCCTCTGATTGGGAGTCAACAAGGCATGACATATGATGAGACAGGATCAAGATCTTTCTCCTAGATGAGGCATCCCACCATAGTTAATAGGTTCCAAAAAGCCAGCTTATGCACCAGCGACGAATCTTAGTCCCACTGCTAGGGGCCCCACAAGCAGACCAAGTTGAAACTGTCACCTGCATGCAGAGGGCTTAGGTCTGGCTCATGTAGGTCTCCTAGCTATTTTTCTGGAATTTGTAAGCTCTCACAAGCTCATTTCCTACACATCCTCATTTCCCTGCATCTGCTGATATCTCTCTTGACGCTGCCCTTCTTCATCCCCATTTCTCTGCCTGACTTTTCAGCCTAACTATATCCTGGTTCAACTATTAGCCAGTCAGCTTGTTTAATAAACTGTTCATAGTGACATATACTCACACAGTGTAAGAAGGTTTATTTCACAACATTTCCCCCTTTTTGTCTAATATCTACCACATCTATGATCTGCTGGAATACATAAAGAGACTAGGGGCAACAGCAGGATGTGTGAGAGGAGTTTCAGTGAGGGTCCAGGGATAATGTTGTGTCCAAATCAATGCATGTTTTGTGAGTGTGACTGCTCATACAAAAGGGTATACTGTGTGGCATACCACAACACCCAATGCCACTAGGAAGATGAAGAGGTGTTAGAAGGTGGAGGAGCAAGGTGGGATTTTTTATGTTTTGTTTTCAATTGATTTTTGAGAGGGATACTGTAGGGATGAGGGGGGACTTGGAGGAAATGAAGGGTAAGGAATTGGGGTGCAAGATGTGAAATTCCTAAAGGATCAATAAAGAATTATATTTTCTTTTTTTTCTTTTTTTTTTTTTTGGTTTTTCGAGACAGGGTTTCTCTATGGTTTTGGAGCCTGTCCTGGAACTAGCTCTTGTAGACCAGGCTGGTCTTGAACTCACAGAGATCCGCCTGCCTCTGCCTCCCAAGTGCTGGGATTAAAGGCGTGCGTCACCACTGCCCGGCAGAATTATATTTTCAAAAAGAATTAAATCCTTAAACTTTCAAGAGGTCAAAGGAAGATGATGTTTACTTACTTTGTAGAGGACTACTCGGCACAATGGAGGGTGGATCTAGAACAAGGTGAGACCAGAAAACAGTCTTTTTTTCTATTATCAAGTCCGATGTGATCAATGTGGTTTCTGTTACTTTGCAGTTGTTAAAATTATTTGGAACAGATATCTTACATCTTTCCTTCATTACACTATTCCTTTGTTCCACACCATAACATCCGAAGCAGTCTCTTCCCCCAAACCACATTGGCCAAGGATCGGGTAGACAATTTTTACTCTCCTTCCCATTTTTCAAATGCAACTTCCAGTCTTATTCACAGTTTTGTTTGTTGCAGACCACTTGCAGTGGTTTTTCCTTCCTCTGTGCCCCTTTCCAAGGGACAAAGCCGATCTTCACACAATGATTTTCTTATTCATTCCATCCCTTAGTTTCTGGAGCCAACATTTCGCTGGAAACCTGCTGAACCACACCAGTCTGGGGACCATGTAGGTAATCTTCACTCTTATTCCTCTCCTTCAATTCCAATTCCCCAGCCTCATTCTCAGCTCTAAAGCATATCACCCGTGCTGGCCTTTCTTGCCTTTCTCCATTCCTTATGGATCTGACATACCCTGGAAACAGACCCAGCTTTCTTCCCTCCTGTGGATCCTCTCATCTCCTTACGGTTCTAGTCTATCCCCATTTCTTTCTGTCAGTTTTCAATACTTAGAACAAGTTCTAACCAGAACCCCAGGAAACATCTGTCAGGAATTCAGAAGGTTTCCTTACCAAACAACCAACACACACTCCTAAGGTCTAGAGAGGGCAATAGAAACCAATTAGACATTTTTCATCGCCAAATTATGCCTCTAGTTATAAGAATAGGTTACATCTGATTAAGTTGTTGGTCAAAGATTGGCCCCATGGTAACTCCCAAACAACCCAGGTTGTTACTAAGGCCATTAGTTTCTCTCCACTCGCTGATTGGTAAAGCCTCACTGCTGAAGACAACTACTGTAGAATTCACTGAAAAATAAGGCATTGAGCTGGTGCCTAACTAGGACATTTACCCCTACTGACAAATATTCATTGTACTGAAAGGTATTCTGCATGCTACCAAAGACAAGCAAATACCTACCAAGCTAAAAACTCTTAATGTGAGATGTGCTAGATCAATAGAGACACAAAGCTTGTGGGAAGAACCAACCAATATATAACTGAATTTAAGGCTTACTCCAAGAGACAGAACCCATTCCCAACACTGATTAGGTGGCCAAGAGGCTGAATACAGATAGGATAGGGACCTGGGGGGGAAAAAACCAAATACTATTGTTCTACTAATGGAATACAATAAATACAATTACTTATACCTACATTTTGCTACAACATTCAGAGAAGCTTGCTCCTATAGTGTTTGGGAACAAATACAGAGACCAAGAGCTGGACAATGCAGAACGTGAGACGCCTTGAAATGCTAAGTCCTAAACGGGATTTCTGTAAAATCTCTCACCTTAGGGCTCAGGAATCTATGCAGATGGGGAGATGGATAGAGTGTAAGAGCCAGGATGTGTGGAGGACACCAAGAAAACAAGACCTTCTAAACACATGACCAATGCACATATGAACTCACAGAGACTGTGTCAGCCTGCACAGAGACTGCACATGTTTGGACTTGATGAGGTCCCAGCACTGAGTGAGGAAGTGGACACAAACCTTCGTTTCTAAACCAGAAGCGATCTCCAATTGATAAGTGCTTGCAAATGAAAAATTAGTCATCTCCCATGGAGTCTCCCTGGGTATACAAATCACTCTTATGGCCAGGATCAATGGCCTGCAGTAGAGGACAAGACAAAGTGAACTCAATGGCAATTTTGGGGATTCTTTATCTCATAATGCTTCAGAAAACAAACAGATAATAAAAATAATTTTTTGTGTATGCTTTATGGTTTCTGGTTTTGTGTTTTTATGGGGTTTGTCTCTGTGTGCGTGAATATGTGTGCTGCTGCATCTGTACGTATTTCTTGAACCTTTGGCTCTTTCTCTCTGTTTGTTGCTTGTTTGTTCCTATTCTGGCTTGTTTGATGATATATAATCAATTTCTTCTTCTTCTTCTTCTTCTTCTTCTTCTTCTTCTTCTTCTTCTTCTTCTTCTTCTTCTTCTTCTTCCTCCTCCTCCTCCTCCTCCTCCTCCTCCTTCTCCTCCTCCTCCTCCTCTTCCTCCTCCTCCTTCTCATTACTATTATTTTATTAATATTTTAGATGTCAGTTTGCATCTTAATATAAAAGAAAAAAGGGATATGGATTTGAATGGGAGGGCAGGTAAGGGTGATCTAGGAGGAGCTGGTACAAGGGAATCATAACTTTAATAAATCTTATTAGAATTTATTTTCAATAAAAATATTTGGATTTTTTATTTTCTTCCAAAAATAAACAGTGGATCACTGAGTCTATTTAAGAAATTAATATTTGTCCTTAATTAATTTTGTGATTGTCCGGGAGACAAGGCTGAGAACCCTCATTTACTCAAACATTTGCTCCCCTCTTGCCTGTTTTAATTAAGCTACTGTCTTACAATCCTGGTTGCCGCAGTTTGTAAGGCCAATAGAAAATGCATCTTTGAATTGCATGGAGAACCTTCATCTGCCTCACATGATATTAGGGAATTTCTATTTGAAATGTAGGTTAATCTAGTCATTATTTTCTTATGACACATTGTGAGAACGAATTTAATTGGGTAGTTACCTGTCAGACTTTAAGAGTACCAAGCTCTTAGTAGGCAGTAAGGGTGAACCTTTTCATGCAATTATGTGAACATTGAGGTTTATCATCTGGAACTTCCCATTTAAACCCGTGTCTCTATGGCGATCAGCACAGCCTAGGTGCATGAGCTATGCAGACACTCAAGCTCTGTCACCCAGGGCAGAGGGCATCCATCTCTGGACTGCAGGGGAGACCTGACTCTAGGGACCCTTCTGGTACTGTATAACCATGAGAGTGTCTAGGCTTTCAATGTGTGAAACTATCTTCTTGAAAGTGCCAGAAAGTACTTTCATCTAAAAATTATCTTCTACATCAAGTGTTCTTTCATGTTAGATACACTCGCCTAACTGATATTTATTGATTTCATGCAAATTTGGCAAGGGAGACCTCTTTGTTATTTAAAAAGAAGTAAAAATAAAAGTTGCTTTGGTCTCTGCAAGGGCACTTGGGTCCAGTAGTAATTAGTGCCTCTGTTTTATGTTAATTAAAATTATAATTTTTGTTGGTAAGAATAGTATAAAGGACAGCTAGTTTTTATTTCTTCATTAAGATTGACATTGTATATACATGAAAGAAAAACTACAGTGGGAAAGGCTCAATATTTCAATCTGATCAAGTAGTATGAGCAACACTATATGTTGAGAATTGAGAATAAATAAATTACGTGAGTTTTCATTTAGGTAAATAATTACAGTAGTATTGGAGAATAGTCTTGAGAGATTAACTCAAGTATTAGCTTTTATTGTGGTAATTTTAACAAATCACAGAAACAACTTTAATTATTTAAAAATGTATCTATTGCTTATGCAATCACTTAAGCACTTTTTAACCGCAATGGGATTTCTAGTTGGACAATGACTAAGAAATCATCTTCTAACCACTTCGTAAGAAAAACAGAACTAGGGATCTCACACATTTTCACATACAAATGGTTTTTATCAAATACATTGGTTTTATTAATAGTAAAACTTAATTGTGCATGAATGTATGAAATATAAACATCATTGAATTTGGTTTGTAAGATAATATAAAATTATCTAGGCTATTCTATGTAGATAGTTTTCCATGTCTGGTACATGCTACATAACTTTGGATTGGTCTGAGTGTGGTCGTGAAGGAATGAAGAAATCATTCCTCCATACCCATTCATCAGCTCATGCTTCCGGGTTCCTGCCCTGTTTGATTTCCTGTCCTAACTTCTTTCAGTAATGAACAGTGTTTGGAAGCATAAGCCACATAAACCCTTGTTATTTCAATCATAGTTTTTTTATCTGAAATAAAAAAAATGGGTAGTTGAAGGCTGGGCAGTGGCGCACACCTTTAATCCCAGCACTTGGGAGGCAGAGGCAGGTGGACCTCTGTGAGTTTGAGATCACACTGGTCTACAGAGTGAGTTCCAGGACAGTCTCCAAAGCTACATAGAAAGAGAAACTCTGTCACAAAAACTAAGGTGTTCTTGCATAAGTGAATTTTAAGTCTCAGCTTGTGTTTTCAATACTACGTCCAAGTGAAGGTTTCCCAATGTCGTCATACCTGATTGTATCTTCTCCATCTCCGCAAAAGAACTTCTTCCTTTGCTTTCAACTTGTTTCCTTCAACCCAAGGTTCATCTTGTGTTTTCTGATGTGTTCTTCAAAGGAGGTAACTGTTAGGCAATTGCCACATTTCTGTTACATTTGTCCTTAATTCACGTTCCACAGTGGTATGGCTTATGTCATATGTTTGGAAAATCAAACCTTGATTCTAGATGAATATTATTTATTCATTTGTGTGTGTGTGTTTGAACGAAACTCTTTTTTTCTGTTTTCTGTAGACAAACTTTCTTCTACACATACATGATAAGCTGGAGTCGTCAGAATACCAGGTGATTAATTTAATACTCCATTTTGATCAGAATTAGCTTTTCAGAGGATATTTAAGATTATAAAATTTTGAGGTACACATAACTCTGTAACATAGGTCTACTTTAAAAAGAAAAGAAACTAGATAGGAAAGATGAAGAATCAGTGATAATTATGGACCCAGGAACCACCACAGATAGCACTGTGTTTCTGAGAAATCAAGTTGCCTTGATTCTAAGTATATGCTTGAAATTGTCCATATGAAGGCACATAACATGCTATCTTTATTTGAGCTACAGGATGGTCACTGCATTATATAGAGAATGTACTCTATATATCATATCATTTCCCAAATGACAAGAACCCCAGCACAAGTGCTAAGTCACTTGAGCTATTTAACTCTGGGTTTCACTGCAGTGGGATTATAAATCAGATTCTTATTGTCACTCTATGGCAGAACTGGTACTTCTGTGTCCATAATACAGATCACGATGTGATTTAAGTTGAATCTTGTCAAGGTAACTCCTTTTTAAACCATGAGAAGAGACTTGGCTGGAGCCCAAAACTAATAGAGTCATATTTTGTAATAAAAGTGGCATATTGGTGATAGAGGTTCCGCTGCTTTTCAGTCACCACTAGTACAAACTACTGTCAGCTTTCCCAGCAAATATATTTTATTTGGGGGTCAGGCTATAAGCGTATTTTTAAATGTCTCTACTTACTACTGTGAAAGATAGAAATTCTAATTTCCTGAAAGAAGCAGTGAAAATAGAGATCATAGCCTAATAGAGTAAGAAGTAAGATGCCTGACTATCAAAGAAATCCCATTTTGGAATGAAAGACCACCAGGAAATGCAGCAATATGAACATGAAGTCGAACAAACCTTCAAATTGAACCTAATGGGGTCACATTTCAGCACATCTCTTCCCGTCACAAAGGGATCTCTCAGCCTCTCTGATGTAAAAAGATGACAAGAAGTAATTTGTGTTGTTCACATCTACCATTTAATGACTCCTCCGAGAAATGAAAGCTAATTTCGCTTGTGTTTGCATTCAGTGCAGACACTTGTCAAAAGTTGCTTATAACTTTGTAAGGCTACTTCTCAAATACACAGAGCTAGACATTGAGTGTGAAATCATAGCAAAAGTTTCTAGAATACTTAAAAAGCCCATGGAAATCGATGTGGGAAAGTCAAAGGTATACTTTAAGGAATATGTGCTCCCATGGGCAATTTGTAATTTCTTTAACATTTAATGTTTACTTTAAGAAACCATTTGCCAACAAAAGAGATCAGTTTTATTTACAAATTTTATGAAAGATAAAGGCTAAAGTAAACTCCAAATTTATAGAAATTTTGTTCAGATGTGTGGGGTACAGGGCTGTCATTGAACTAGGAATACTGAGGCAGGAGGTAGGAGTGCAATGGTGAGGTCAGCCTAAGTTACATTATAATATTTTCTCTCAAAGGCTCAATTCCAGGGCTAAGGCTGCTTGTTAAAGAGCTTGCTTGCAGTGTGCTTGGGCTTAATCTCTGACACTGTTGGTAGAAAATGGAGAGAGAGGGAAACAGATGATAGAGATATAGATGCATGATAGATAGATAGATAGATAGATAGATAGATAGATAGATAGATAGATAGATAGATGATAGATAGATAGATAGATTTATAGATGGATTGATAGACACTCAGATAGATGGTAGATGAATGACAGCTAGAGAGATGGAAAGAAAGGAAATAGATAGATAGATAGATAGATAGATAGATAGATAGATAGATGATAGAAGATTGATAGCAGGATTGATAGACACTCAGATAGATAGATGGTTGATGAATGACAGCTAAAGAGATGGATAGGAGATAGATAGATAGATAGATAGATAGATAGATAGATAGATAGATAGATAGACAAACAGATAGATACATGATAGATGGATGATAGATAGGTGATAGACTGATTTTAGTTAGCTCTCAGTTCTTACATATTTTTATTTGTATGAAAAAGATTTTCAGAGAGCCTCACTATTTCAAGGACATTCTGCATCTTTGAATATTCCGTTAAAGATATGCATATTTTGTGTCTTCACTTGACACAGCTTTCATGATTTTCTTTCTTTGTGGGGATGTCAAAAGAGACAAGTGTTATTTTTTGATGATTGCCTTTATGAAGTTTCCTTACAGCCTTTGGATCTTTGGCATTATCTTTGATTCTTTTTTTTTAGTTGATAATCTGAATTTATGGTGAATATAATATTTTACATCTGAGAACCAAAACATGAGTTTGCAAATACATATTAGCATGACAGAGAACACAGAAAAGAGAATGACTTTTGGTGATGAGACACGTTGGTCTGTACCCTGCACAGTATGTACTATAACCTATGAGATAGTAGCTACCCTTTTTTTTAATCTTTGATTCTTTAATGCTTTGAATCTCACTTACTAGAGAACTTCCAGTTAATTTTCTCGGTGGATCTTGAGATAATAATGCTCCTTATTTACAAAACCTAATTTCAAACATGAGGTGAACTCCCCAGATAATGTAGTATCTACCATTTATGTCAACTTTTTTTTTTACACAAGTTTCTTGAGAGCTGGTGGAAAGATTTTTGTATCTATGTTATGTAAAAGAAAAATTTTGCTCAATAGAATTCTAATAAAGCTTGAAACTGTATGAATTTAATTTTACATTTTTTGAGCACATGTCCTGTATAAAAAAAATTCATTTAGTAAAAAAAAAAATGTATTTAGTTAAGTCATGTCCTATCATTAACCAACATCTGGGTAATAAAATACAACATTTTCATATTCTAATATTTTTCTATTTAGTATTATTTATTATATTTCTTGTGGAAATAATTTGCTTCTTTAAATATGCAATACTAGATTGCTTATTATATTTTATAATTCCTTTTAAAATCAACTTAACTATTCTTATGATGTATAGCATTCTTAAAAATCCCTTGCTTTTCTAATCTGCCAGCTTGTGTCTTTTTATTGGGAGATGAGACTGTTAATATTCAGAGCTGATTTTTGACCTTAGAAAGATGGTAAAAATGAGAGGTGCATGATTCCTTTAATTAGAAGCTAAGAAAGGAAAAGAATGCTAGTCCTCTTAACTGTGTCTGAAGGACTTGTCTTCATTTTATTTGCTTTTTATCAATAGTCTCACCAATTCAGTTCCCAGAGACTGCAGGGAATCTGAGTTTCTTTCTCTCCATCGAAATATTGTCTATTCTTACTATTATTCATTCTTATTATTTAATCAGTTCTTATTAGTTCACTCTACTTTGATGCTTGCTTTTTGTTAGCCATAAAAGCATTTATTGAGGGAGAGAGACAGAAAGAAAGAAAGAGAGAGAGAAGAGATAAAAGGAGAGAAAAGAGATAAAAGGAGAGAAAGACAGAGAGAACGCATGCGCACGCCAAGGAAGCAGAAAAGGAAGGGCTACTTTGATGCTTTCTAAGACAATTTAAAACTATTGTTTTTTTAAATCCCCTTTCCAATACTGTGGCTAGGTTCTCCTTTCATGTTTTAAATTTCATTAAATATTGTTAAAACACACCAATCTAATAAAGTTAGAAATGTATACTGCACCTTTAACTTTCCTTCCTTTCTTCTTTCCTTATTTTCTCCTTCCTTTGCTTCCTCTTCCTCTTCCTTCTTTGCTTTTGCCAAAAGATATTAGTTTGCTGACATTTATAGGTTAGTTATTAACCATTTTTTATTAACCCAAACCAAAAAATAAGGAAAAATAAAACTTTAGTTAGCTACAAGGAATATATATATATATATATATATGTTGTTACTGAAATTCAACACCCTCACTATGATATTGTTTGGACCTTGAATGTTCCCCCAAAAGCTTATGAATTTAAGTCTTGTTTCCAACTGGTAGCATAACTGTACAAATTGATTTCCAGAACATTTAGCCTATGGAAAATGCTAGGTTTAGAGAAGCAACGCCTTGACACCAATGTTGGAATATTTACACCTTGACATAAATGTTGGAATTTTCTTCTCTTGTTTCTTTTACTTCCTGGGTATCATGAGGTGAACTGTTTCAATTGCAATATGCTCCAGTCATCACATACTGCTTCATCAAAGGCCACAAAGACCAGGGTCACATGACTCTGGAGTCAAATTTCTGTATTTATAAGACAATATTTTAATTTGATCATCTCAGGCATATTGTGATACTAATAGGGTATGGAAGCAAAGAAAATGAAGTCAGCATCCTGAACATCTACCATCTGCTCCTTAAACTTCATGGCAAAATAATCTCAGTATTCTTCAACTGATGCAGGATAGAGAAAAACTGGGGTAGACTCACAATGGGATACCATTCAATCATAAAACCTAAACAACTCTTGTTGTTTGTTTGAACCTGGAGGATGTTATGTTAAATGAATGAGTAGGACATAGAAAGAAATGCCACATGGTAGGAAATAAAGCTGTTGAATTCAGAAGTGGTAATGACAATGGTAAAGTATCAGAGAACAGCAGATATAGGAAGCAGGGGTATGCCAATAGGTCAAAAAGAGAAATAATAAAGAAAAAAACATAAGAAAAAACTTCAGTTATCTACAAGGATTAATTTCAGGAGATAAAACATAGTCTGTGTTGACTGTGGAAACATAAAAACGAATAGCATTTAAGAAGCACGAGCAGACTCTTGGAGGATAGACACAGCAACCCCTCCCCAATTTCCATAGTCGTGGAGTTAGGGGTATTATTATTATCTGGACCGGGACTGCTGCCAAGGACCATATCTGTGTCTGTGGTCCTACCCCAGACTGAGTATGTGTTGATATCCATGGCCCATGTAGTCACTCAAGGTCATATGGAGTTCCAAAATCTTCGCTGTCACCTGTGGTCATGTTGATGTCAGAGGGCTATGCTACCTGAATGACATCTGCTACTTCCTGAGGTCATACTGTCTTACAGTCTGAGCTGTGGCCAGGGCCGTGTCTGGGTTTCTGGCCCTACTGCTGTCTGGGTTCTGTTGCTGTTGAAGACCATGTGGATGCCCAGAGTCTGAACTGCCATGTTGGGCCAGGCGGGTCTTCAAGGCCCACCTTACTTCTGGGTCCATGCTAGTATGAATGACCTGAGCTACCAACCAGGGCCATGGTGACATCCCGACCTGGCCTGCTGCCAAGAACCATGTCTGGATCCACTGAAGCTGGGGTCTGTGTGGACATCTGTATTTTGCATTGCTTGCAAGGACCAAGCAGACATCAACATTTTGGGCCACCTCTTAGAACCATCTTATTGACTAAGAGCTGAGTATCTGCTGGGCCATATAGACCTGAGCTTTCTGCCAACTGGGGATATGGTGTTGTCTAGCCCTGGGCTGCTGCAGGGAATATGTCTGGGTCTGTGGCCCTCTTGCTGTTCTGGTAAGGTCTGTGGCTCCAGTTGCCACTGAAAACGGTGAGGATAGCCTATACAGATTTGGCCCTGCCCCTCACTGACTGCAGCACTAGGGAGAAATGGCTTTAGCCCTCATCAGCTGTAGTACTTGGAAAAGCTGGCCCTGCACCTCATCTGGCCAGTGCAGAAGAGTTGTCCCTGCTGACGGGGATAGGGTAGTGGTACAGGAGAGTAGACCCTGAAAGCTTGAGAATGGAAGGAGAAGAAGCCTTCTGTCTCTCATGTGATGGCGTGTGCAAGTAAGAGATACCCATTGCCCCTCACCTCTCATCCCTTGCCATTTACTACAGGTGTAAAAACCTGGTCCCAGGGACCTGGCCCTCACTGGTTCTAGCACTCAGAAGAGTGCACCCTGAACCTTGTCCAGGCAGCACAATAGAGTTTACGGTGTTGAAAGGGGGGGGGGGTTTCAGGTGATCCACACTCATGAAAATATGTGGGAGATCTGGTCCCAGTCCTCACCTGCCATACAGTGGAGTGGCCAAGGAAAGAAGAACTCCCACCTCCCTTGAACTTTGCTGCCTGTGGTGGGTAGGTGACCTGGTTCTGAGATCATGGGAATGAGAGAAATGAAGAAGGATGCTTATAAGAAATCCCACACTAGCTCAGAATTGGGCATAATAGAGAGTTATTTATTGAGGGGTAAACTCATAGATCACAATCCTCAGCTGAAATGGGAAACAGGAATTCCCACAGCAGAAAAATGGTGCCGTACCTCACCTGGGTAGCACAGTAGAGCTGACCCTCATAAAAGGTGAGGAGGCCTGGAGAGCAGAAGAGAAGGAAAGCTGGCCCTCTTGGTAAGTGAGGCTTGGAGAATAGGACAGAAGGAGAGCTGACCCTGCAGCTTATCTGTCTTGTGGTGGCATGGGTGAGGTAAAGATACTCTCCCCCAACCTCTCATCCCTTGCCACCTGCGACAGTCAGGAGAGGTGCCAAGAGTGGATCCTGCCCTCACCAATTGCAGCATCCAGGATAGCAGGTCGTGTACCTTTTCTGGGCAAAGCAGTAGAGCTGGCCCTGGTGGTGCAGGTGAGGGAGGTCTGGGGTGAGGGAGTGAGAGCAGAACTGGCTGGGCTCCTTGCTGCCTGCTGCATTGGGTGAGCTTGCTGGGATAGTGCTAAAAAGCTTGCACTGGTGACAAAGATGATGGAAGGCTGGAGAGCTAACCAAGCTAGCTAGTACCCAGGCCCAGAGCCAGGGGTACAAGTTAGCCCACCACAATACCTACCTCATCTATGAACTGATTGAGTATGTGAAGGGGACAGATCAGCATATCCAAAGAGATAGGGTCTCCATGACTCAGGCAAACAACAGGATAACCAAGGAGAGTCTCAGTGAGAGCCCAGTGTCAACAGAAAAGCAGAGGCCAAAGTCTCTGAGCCAGACCAATGATCCATTGCAATGAATACTTACATGTAAAGATGTCTGGATTTAGGGTACACTGTGTGACTCACTGGGCCACACTACACCTTCCATGCTGAAATGTTTGTTTGTTTTTGTTGTTTGCTTGCTTTTTGGCTATACTTTTAAATTTTTCTTTGTTTTTGGTGGTGGTAGAGGGGTAGAGATTTCAAGGGCAGACGGGAGAAGCAAGGGGATGGAGAGATGAGTGGGACCAAGATGGATGATGTGAAATTCACAAAGAATCAATAAAAAGTTTAAAAACAGAATAGAGTTTAAGTGTTCTAACTAGAAATTTGAGTTAATTCCATGTGAGTTGAGTCAATTTCGTCATTCTACCATGTGTATTCATTGAAATGACATGTACATGATAAACTTGTTAAATTGGAACAAAATAGAAAAACCAAAGACTAATGGAGAAAGCTAAGACTAGCCAGTATCCATCTATATATCAGCCCTTATGAACTCATTTTCATTGGCTGAATACCATGTCTATCTCTCTATCAGTTGATGGACACAGGCTTCTCCTTTGTGGCCGTCTGTCTGGAAAGTAACATTTCTTGACTTTCCTTTTCTAACTTTTAATTAGAAAAGAACTAATTTGTACAGAACTAACTTCTCACCAATGGGAATTCAAGCTAAGGCCACAGAGAGATGCCCTTTGTCAATCACTTAAAAAAAATGCTTCGTCTCCACAACTTCTTTCTCTTTCTCGAGGTTGATAACATTTGCTTCAAACTGGCAAATGGGGGCAAATAAGAGGAAGAGAGGAGTCCGAAGAGCATCTGATTCACATCCACACCTTTATGGAGACCATCGATCACATTAATGGACTTAAACAATATAAGTTCAATTAAAGAGCACAGTATATTTCTATAATTTCTTCATTATATTTTGCTTTTTCTAGATACTACAAGAGACATACAAAAACACAAGAAACAGATACCTATATGAACACTCTCATATATGTATTTTAAATATATTCACACATAGTGTGAATAATTTATTTTGTGTCAAATTAAGGACAGAAAAAAGATTCATAGAAGTTATAGGAAAAGGCCATAATTAAGGATTAAGGAAAGTACAGATGATTTTTTTCGAACTAATTGCATATTTCCCTCTTCAGAGGCGAAAATCCTTGAATATAGGTTACTTTATCCTACAAATTATAAAATAATTTTAAAATTAGTGTACCCGCAGGTTTAATGATCGCGTTCTCTGCTCAGAGCTCTACAGACATCAAGTGAGTGCAGAGCAGCTGGCGCAGCATCGGGGCTTGAGAGTTTATATCTGCTTTTCTTCTACACTATGAAGAAAGCATTTTTAAAATCATGTCATTTATACACACACACACACACATATGTGTGTGTATAAATGACATGATTGTGTGTGTGTGTTAGAATGGCTTTAGCTACATGGCCTTTAATTTTAGAGGCAGCCACAGATATCCAAAGATGGAATCAAGTTATTTTAATAATGCAAGCATTCATGACATATGCTTTATATTTGTGGACATGTCTTTGTTATTTCTACATACTAACATTTAGACAAAGAGAGAGGTTTTCAATGGCTTCCCTAGTAAAAACGGTTCACGGGAAATACCGTCGTGCCCAAATATAGCATAATGGTCTGAAATCACTTACATTTTTATATTTGATAGCGTTTATTTATTATTAATCTTGATTGTAGAGTCTTGGGTTAATTAGGCAGAATTACCCCAGAATATCATAAAGTCCCATGTGGATGCGTATAACATAGAAAGAGATGTGGTGGTGGTGGCACACACCTTTAATGCCAGCACTCAGGAGAAAGAAGGCAGGCAGATCTCTGTGAGTTCGAGGCCACCCTGATCTACAGAGTGAGTTCCAGGACAGGCTCCAAAGCTACACAGAGAAACTCTGTCTCAAAAAAAAAAAAAGCAAACAAACAACCAAAACAAAGAGAAAAGATGTGACTTTAAGTGTCATATGAATTTGGAGATAATTTTAAAGATGTCTTATATTTACCATTTTAAGAGGCAGAATCCACATCCTTAAATCACAGGGCCTAATGAAAACACAGTGGTTCTAATTTAATATCATTACCTGAAAGACTGAGTGCCCACAAGATGGGGTTGTGACAACTTGATTGCGTTCAGACATTTTGTAAATTAGGCACCGTGTTTGAAAACTTTGGCCAAGCGAGATTGACACGAGGCTCTTGGGGAACAGTGGGTAGAGCAGAAGGCAGATCACATTGGGCTGCCAGCCCTTGACAGGCCTGCTTTAACTCTCTCTCCCTGAAGTTCCATGTCTTTTCCTCTGTCTTCACTGAGACAATGACACAAAGGTTATGACAAGCATGTGAAAATAGCTAGTGAGTCATTAATGTCTGCTAGGGCTGAGCGTCACGGAGCAGCAGAGGGCGGCTTCGGCGGGTGCCTTTCATTCCTTCTGTGTGTTACAGCCAATCTCCAGAGCTGTCCAGAGTGTCATATTCCCTCAGTGAAACAAGATCAGTGCCTTCATGTGCTCTTCTTCCTCCAAGCTCATAGAGACTTGTCACATTAATATTTTGCCTAAACCAACTTTCCCTGAAATGTAAGAATGCAAATTACTCACTTCTTGAAACACTTCTGTAGGCTTTTTTTTCCCCTTTTAAATCTGGCAACTTTCAATTTACACGTACATTGAAGTAATGGACACTCTTAACAACAGGAATTTTATCTAATTTTTTTGTTATCTTCACAATGGAATTGAAGTGGCAGCATTGAGAAGAGATTTTTATTAACTGTTTTTTATAGTTAACCTCTTTTACAGCACAAAATTCTGAGCTCTGAACAAGAATTCTCTCCAGATTCAGTCTAGAATTATCTTTATCTTAATTTTTAAAAAATATTTTCTTTTATATTACTAAGTGCCATTTTTACTGGCTCATATCATTCTACACATGTATAGATTGTTTACATCTGACTTGCTTGTTTTTTCTTTGATACAGGACTTTGAAGAATGATATTGTTAATAATAATAATAACAACCATGATAATAAATATAATAAAACTTTGGGGGCAAATGTACCAATGCACACAGCAATGGTTTTAGAAGACAGAGGGAGATAACTCTGAGAAGCAATATACTGATGGAGGAAGGTCATTGGTTAAATAAACTGCCTTGGCCCTGATAGGTTAAAACATAGGTGGGGGGAGTAAACAGAACAGAATGCTGGGAGGAAGAGGAAGTGAGCTCAGACTCAACAGCTCTGCTCTCTGGAGCAGAGACGCCATGCTCCCAGCTCCCGGGCAGACACACACTATGAAGCTCCAACCCAGGATGGACGTAGGCTAGAATCTCCCTGGTAAGCCACCTCGTGGGCTACACAGATTATAAGAAATGGGCTAGTCCATGTTCGAGAGTTAGTCTAGAAGAGGCTAGATAGAAATGGGCCAAGCAGTGTTTAAAAGAATACAGTGTCCATGTAATTATTTTGGGGCATAAGCTAGCCAGGTGGCCGGGGTGCCGGGGATGCAGCCCCGCCGCTCATATTACAACAATATACCATTTCTAGAGTCAAAAGAACTTATTGTTGAAGGAAATAAAGGATGTTTAAATCATTTTATTCACATTTCTTTCTTCATATAATTATGTTATGAAACTTATTAAATCAGCTTACATTAAGATAGTGATAATAACTATCCCATATTGGAGAGGCCGAGAACGTCATAGCTCCTAGGTCCTTGAGACTGGTTGCTTCAGCACTGGGAATAGTAATCTCCCAGTAGCTCTCTGTCACTGGGGAAGTCAGCAATGTTGTAGCTACTCAGTTCACAAATATGGACACCTGAGCACTTCCCATCTGGCACCAGAAAGCCTAAAATTTTATTCAAAAGTATGGAATAGCTATTTTCTCAGCAGGAATTTGCTTTACATAAATAAAGTCCTGAATTCAGTCCCCCCCACCAACACACACACACACACACACACACACACACACACACACACACACCACACCACACCACACACATGCATATCATCATCTTCTGCTATAATCTGCTATAATTTCTGTCTTGAGGGGGTTATAGCTTGAACATTTTTTATTCTCACTGATTTTTAAAAATACTTTTATTCATTGCCCTTACTTATTAAAGTTTACATCTCATTATAGTTTGTTTATGATTTTACAACAGATTGAAAGAGAAAGTCAGTTACCCAAATTGTAATGGTTAACGTTCACTGTCTATTTCAGCGGATTTTCGATTCACCTAGTGGATTGAGGTGCACCTGGGTCTATGTCTGGGAGGGCATTAAATACAGAGGACCTTCTCTGAAGATGTCAGTCACATCATTCTACAGGAACCAGAAAGGAATAAAGAAAACCACTTAACAGAGAAATAAAAGAAGAAAAGTCAAAGGTCAGGCATAATCCCTTCTCCACCTTATAGGCCACCATTATGTGGAATGAGGTGGCCTAGCTTGACTTCCCTTCCATAATTCACTCAACTCTCTGAAATCATCAACTAAAATATACTCTTCCTATTTTATACTTTGTCAAGTATCCAGCTCACACTGATGCACAGAGTTGTACATTTGTTTCACTGAATATATTAATAAAAGGTAAACATATGTTTCAATACCTAGTTACTGATGGAAGTAGCAATCTAGATAACCATGAGGAAGGCAGTCCAATCAGCACTTTGTAGAACCATACTGATCTTCTTCACTGTAGCTCTAGGATGGATTTTGTTATGTAATTTTTTGAATGAAGAAACCTTATTTTTTCAGAGATGATTGACTAACTTATTTAACCAACAAATTAGATAAAGAATAGGAGGTTAAAACTCCTAATATAGACCAATAAAGAATGTATAATTATCTTAATACTTCTTGGATGTCCATGTGGCTCACAAGTAGGTAAAGTCTTCTTCTACCTTTCATACTATAGAATTCTTCATTTAAAACCTATTCTTTGAGAATTTCATATATTCATGCAATGCAATATGAGCATATCCACATCACATAGTTCTTCTCATCTCTCCCTTGATGTCTACATACTACCTCCCAAATTCATGTCTGCTGTGGAACAATTGTCTTCTACCCTGTAAAGATTTGTCACTTGTGTTGTTTTAATAAAACACTGACTGGCCAGTAGCCAGGCAGGAAGTATAGGCAGGGTGACCAGGTAGGAAGTATAGGTGGATGACGAGAATAGGAGATTTCTGGGAAGAGGAAATGGTTAGTCTGCAGTTGTCACCCAGACACAGAGGAAGTAAGATGAGAATGCCTCAGTTGTAAAAGGTACCAAGCCACATGGCTAACACACACAAGAATTATGGGTTATTGTAAATTATAAGAGTTAATAATAAGTCTGAGCTAATAGGTCAACCAGTTTATAATTAATGTAGATCTCTGTGCTTCTTTGGGACTGAATGGCTACAGGACTGGGTAGGATACAAACCTCAGTCACATGTCTTTTAAAATTTAATCTACTAAATCAAATTTGTGTTGTCCAGAAGCACATGACCATAGAACTGTTTACTGAAGCATGGACACCCTACCAGTTAGGGTCATGTCTCCAGGTGTTGGAGGAAGGGGGCTGCTTTTGGTTCCTGGCTCCTCAGCCCCAAAATAATCACACAGAAACTGTATTAATTAAATCACTGCGTGGCCCATTAGCTCTAGCTTCTTATATGGCTCTTATATATTAATTTAACCCATTTCTATTAATCTGTATATTGTCATGTGACTGTGACTCACTGGCTAAAGTTTTGGTGTCTGTCTCCAGTGGGGCTACATGGCATCCCTATGACTCTGCCCTTCTTTCTCGTAGCATATAGCCTAGCTTTCGCTGCCTAGTTCTGTTCTTCCCTGGCATAGGCTCAAAGCAGTTCTTTATTCATTAACCAATAAAAGCAGCACATATACAGAAGGACTTCCCACACCATCCAGGGAAGAATGATTTTCCTTTCTTCATCACCCATCAATGGCCAATATCATCCCAGTTGTCGATAGGGTCTTGGGAACTCCATCAAGGTCCACACTGGAATTGTGGTTGGGTTGATTTTACATAGATCGCATACAGATAATAACAACTTCTGTGAGTTAATAAGTGCAATTTCCATGCCACAATGGAGAAGACAGCCCTTCATAGCACTCCTCTTCATCCTCTGTGTTCTCACATTTTCTCTGTCAATTCTTCCTTAAAGCTCTCTGAGTCTTAGCAAGGGTGTGATAGAGACGGCTGATTTTTAAGATTATAAAAGTATGGCATATTTGATGGAAATAAATACACATTAGTGTTAACTTTTTGTCATTTTAAATACTATATTTATGCCCAATGTATCTTTGTCTCGTAAAGAAACATTACATCTTTAGTTCATCTAGCTGAAGATCTTTTCAGATACTGAGGGAATCAAATCTACAAACTATTTTCTATGAACTTCCAAAATAGCACCATGACTGAGAAGAAGACCACCTCCGTCTTGCCACATGAGACTTGTTTAATATGAGGGAAGCAGAGATCTAAGAGTGTACAATGTTAGATTGCCCTCCCGCTTCTCTTCCCTCTCTTCTTATTCCACTTGCTTTTCATCTTTCTTCTCATCCTCATACTTTTGTGAACAGGACTAAACTCAATGCCTTGAACAAGAACACTGACTTCTGATGTCACAGTCTCTTAGACCAATGGTGCCTGCACCAATACTTTTCATATAGCAACTTCAATAACAGCAACAGTCTTTGGGTTGTATGCATCTAAGGATCAACCATGTTTAAATATTTATGTTTTTTAGAAGAACTAGTAGATATTGATAAAAAATAATGTGGCTCCCTCAGAGTTAGGGTTTTTATGTGAATATGCTTCTGGCTCTCTGGTCTTATGCAAATCACTTCAGCTTTTTGATTCCAGTTGATATCTGTCACATGAAAGGTTGATTATGAACTCTCTGCTCCTTCATATTGTCGGCTTGTATAGCGCATGTTGTCTCAGGGACAGCCATATAAAAGCCAAATGAAGACAAGATTCATTGCCAGGCTCCTTTGATCCTTTTGTACTTGTGTGTATCAGCACGGAGACAGCTTGCCTCATCCCTGTTCTAGATGAGTGCACATTTTATGTGCATACGTCTCCATCTAAAGAAGTCGTTCTCAATTTGTGGGTTACAACCTCTGTAAAGATCAAATGACCCTTTCGCAGGAGTCATATCATATATCAGATATCCTGCATTATGAGTCATAGTGGGCAGCAAACTTACAGTTATGAAGTAGCAATGAAAATAATTTTATGGTTGAAGGGCTCAACATGAGGAGCTGTATTAAGGGTCACAGCATTAGGGAGGTCGAGGAGTACTAATAATCTACAGGGCTGTGAGAGGAGAAGCTGTTTTTATGAAAACTACTAGACTTCTAAGTCCAATCTTTTAATGCTTCTCTGGTGGAGAGGCTTCCATTAATACCTTACCATAAATGTAAATGTTAGCATGTTATTTGGTATGATGCTTAATGGAAGTACTTAATTAAAACAGTGCTGCTACAGAATAATCAGCTTTTAACTCTTCCTAAATTGTGTGCTCTGCTTTGAATATGAATTGAGTTCCTTTGTCCTCTACAGAGAAATGGTTGCAAAATGCTCTCACTTACTGCACCTTCTACCTTTCATTTCATGTGGATCATCACATCAACATATAGACATGGTCTTTACCTGCCCATCCAGATGTGTGTGGAGATCACTCTGTAATCTTTTCTTCCTTTTTTTTTTGCTTTTTTTTTGGCAAAACTATCACAGACCAATATTCTTTTGATGAACCACTAAGTAGTATATGTTATGCGCTCAGTTTCACAGTCAAATCATTGATGACTGGAGGCAAACACCTGTGTTGGATGACTTTGAATCATTCTGCTTTCAGAAGGGCAAGGCCTGTGTCAAATTTGAACAAAAGCACTGATGCCCATCAACAATCACACTTACATACATGTGTAACAGTAACTTCTACATGGAAAAGGGTAAACAATTGATAATCACTAGTTCTAACTTTTTATGAAAGAGCTGACATAATCTATTCAATGAAAGATGAAGTAACTTTTTATATTTATGAAGCTGAACATAGACAGGAAAAATAGATTTACTGATAAAATGCTTGCTTTACAAGAATTAGGAACTGAGTTTGATCGATAAAATCCACATTTGAAAAATCACGTTTGATGGCACATTTTTATCATTTGAGCGCTGGGAAATCTGAGAAAGGCTGATCTCTAGAGTTCACCGTAAGCTAATCTAGCCTATTTGTCAGGCACCAGTAAGAGACCCTGTCTCAAAGTAAATTACTAAAACTTTTAAAAAGGTAGATGTTGCCTGAGGAATGACACCTGAAGTTCTCCTCTGTCTTTTACACTCATTGTACATAGATAAACATTAATTTTCCTGCACACATAATGGCAGAGGATGTAACTCGGAGCAGTTACTGCCAACTCCTGCCTTAATGCCTTCTCTACCATGATTTGCTATACCTTCAAACTGTGAAGCCAAAATGAATGTTTTCTTCCTTAAGTTGCTTTTGCCAGATATTATGTCATAATAATATGAAAAAATAGTACAAATATAAAGCATGTCTTATGAATTACAGTGTATAAGGTTTTGTTATATACTTTTAAAAGTTGATGTCAACATTCCTAAGAATCATGAAGAGGTTTGGTCGAGTTTTGTTGGTCAGTACTTGAACAAGTCTTAGTGTTTCTAGCTTGTGCTTCTCTACCAGGATCTTAATTACACCTTGATATTTCCTAAGGGGATTTAAAATATAAATCAGATGGTAGCCTCTTTGAAATTCAGGATATTCCCAAGACAAAACCAGGATTTGATTTATGACTCAAATCTTTGATAGCAGTATATTTGAATTTTAAATGATAACTATTATATTGCTAGATAACATATACCATGAGGAATCTCAGCTCAGTGAGCCATATGGTACAGCTAGGAGATGGAGGAAAGACCCAAGTCAATTAAGTATGAAGCTAGAGGCAGACATGTGATTAGAATATGCAACCGTCATCCTCTGTCTGTGTTGTTGATCCTGGGTACTCTCTCCAAGTGTATAAAGCAGTTGCCAAAAAATCTGCATAGAAATGATATTCGTTTGTGCTCACAGCATTCATTAGTTACTCTGAATTTTCTCTGAGTATCAAACACGTGTGTAAATGAGATGAGATATGAGAGCAGCAGGCAGTGTAATCCAATTATCCCAGGAATATTGCTTGCCCTCAGAGGAGCAGCGGCAAGTCCGGACCTCAAAGCCGGTTCACGTGAATGTTTAATCATTTTTATTTTCTAGTTTGTGTTGATCATTACCTTAAGAGGATCTAATGTTTGCCTAAAATATATTACATTTCCCTTTAAATATGGTATACATTTATGCTTAAAACAGAGAATTAGTCCATCATTATTCAAAAGCCTTGATCATAGCAAGGCTCTCTTCACCTGACCTGCAATGCTCTGTATGTGAGCTCATTCCTAATTATTCTCAGACTGTTTCTTATAATTCAATGTACTGTTTACTTTGCTCTGTATTCCTAGCCAACTTGCATTTTTTTTGGTAAGTGACAGTATGCCTCAACATAGTTTTCATTGTTTACTGATTCATTTATTCAACTGAGTTACAGGGTGTCAGTGAACTGACAAAGAGATGACATGGAACGCTGGCAGGCAAGTCATGGGAAGAGTTGGGGGAATACGAGCAGCCTTTCCAGATTGTTCAATTGTGGGCCTCTACGTTCCCCAATCAATATCTTTGCTTTCTAATTGTTCTTGGATTTATACATAGTGACATTATCCAGAGCCGTACACTTCCATCTGTGCCTATAATTGCAATTTGGATTTTTTTATTTAGATTATAAACCTATTCCAGCTGGGTTTACTGGTGTGCTACACATTCTGAATGCTAAAAATGCTATCAATGTAGTATTATGAACATATTTGTGGTTTTTAAAAGTATTTCTGCATTCTACTGAAGGACAGATGTTTCCATTTACATGCTTAAAAAAACAAGAAATTTGAAGTTGGAGATAGAAATCGCCATCCAGCTCAAGGCAAAATCTTTTGAATACACCTAATGAAAGCCTGGCCTTCTCCAAAAGGTAGTTTAAGGGTACCAAGCTGTTAGCTTTTCTCTTTTTTAAAAAAAATATTTATTTTTATTTATTTAATTAGTGTGTATATGTGTGTGTGTGTGTCTGTCTCTCTGTGTATGTGTAGTCACACATTTGTGCCATGGTGTGCTTGTGCACGTCAAACAAATATTGAAATTTACTATTTCTTCCCATTATGTATGTCCCAGAGATTAAACTCAGATCATCAGCTTAAGAAACAATACCTCTACCCACTGAGCAATACCACAGTCAAGATGAAAGCTTTAGTTTTTAAAGATTTCATGTGTTTTCATGTATGTGTATCTGTATGTGCACATGTGTGTGGGTGCACACAGAAGTCAGAAGGGAACATTGGATGAAGTGGGAGTTGCTAATGGTTGCATGCTAACAGCTGGACATTCTGGAACCTGAACTCTAGTCCTCAGCAAAGACAACACATGCCTTCACCAACTGAGCCATCTTTAGGCAACATTTATTTTTGTTTCCTGGAAGACTCTTCTTGTTCTGTTTTCGTGGCAGTTTCTTAGTGCTAAGCTAGTATTGGCTGGTGAGCAAACACATGTGTCCAAGATGTCATTTGGCCTACAAGAACTTAGTCTGTAGTTGAATAGCAAGTAGCGAGTGTCATTCTCTAAATGGTCATGTTCCTCGAGCTTTCTGTCAGCCTCTCCCTTCTCCCTCTGGCAATCTTCTGATATGTGTGACTAGCTCTGTTCAGTAATTGTGAGCATGTTTGTCACCCTCCGTTGTATGTATCACTGTGAGACTGGCCAGTTTCTTCCACAACCCGCCAATAAATTTTCCAGGTGGGGATTCTCCTGTCAGCCTGGCTTTAAAATAGAAGACAATAACAACATCGGATGGAGCCCACCCTATAATCTAGCTGATTGTGTGGAGCTAGATGAGGTACAGCATGCTTCACTAAATCATTGAGAGCTAGAAGATTGATGGATACTGCTTTATAAACACAGCTATCCTGATGGCTACAGAAATAAATCTTTGAGTTAATTTTTAAATTTCTCTAAAAGGCTCATTTTTATAACTGGAAGAATAAAATATATTTGTATATTATAATGTATGTTAACCCTAATACGTGTATCAAATTGTATGTTAATATAAAATATAAGATACATATGAATAGGAAATATAGGTGAATATACAGACATAATTGTAAATATTAAAGTGAAAAACACACAAGGTAGATGTCTAAGTGTGTTTTCAGAAATGCTGATGAACTGAGTTCAATTCCCAATACCCACATTGTGGAGGGTCACAATTTATTCCTACTGTGGAGCTCTGCTATGGAATATATGTATGTGCACACATGAGTAACTAACTAACTAGATTAATTAATTAACAATTTATAAACATATAAACTCTAAAACCTAAGAAAAATCCTGTTGTGTCTATATGTGCACATACATGTGGATACATGAATTCATGAAAAGAACTAAAGCAAGCCTTATTGTATATGTATTGCACAGAAATACAATAAATACATTTTAAAACATGAAGGAAATTGGATACATTCACATAGTGCAGTGTTACTCTCCCATTAAAAAAATGACAACATGAAACTTGCAGATAAATGGGTGAAAGTAGAGAAGAATCTCCATGAGGGAGGTTTCTCCAAAAGCAAAAAATATGGTATGCATTGACTTATTATATGTGGATAATTAGATGTTAAGTTAGGGATAATCAAGCTGCAATCTCTAGGACCGCGAGGGTATATATGGAGTGAGGAACTAGAGGGTAGAGTTAGATCTCATTAAGAAAGGGGAATAGAAGAGATAGTGGGAGATGGGTGGGGCTGGAGCAGAAGGATCCTGCAGGGCAGGGGAAGGGAGAGTAAGGTGATGGAACGTGGGGAGAAACAACTAAAATTAAGGACCACCTGAGACATAGTATGAAAACCTAATAGAGTAGAATCTTCCAAAATATATTCATGTATGAAGGTGATCTAAATTAAATCGACAGAGAGTTGGGGAGACAGAGTCCCAGTTGGCCACCTCATCACCAAATGAAGCTTCCAGTCTGGGGATTAGATTACATGTGATTGAGGTGTTGGCCAAAGAGGCCCCATGGAAATCCCAAAATAATTCAGTCTGTTGTTAGGACAATAAGTTGCTCTCCACAAACTGACAGTAGGGCCCCATTGCTGAAGACAAGACCTGCACAACTCATTCAACATGGAGATCCTGAATTAATGCTTACCTAGAGCCTTCAAACCTGTGTCCTCAAGTCTTTGGTACATGAAGGTGCTCTGCATGCTACCAAAGATAAATATAAACACAAAACCAGTCACAAACCCTTTGAACTCTAATGGTGTCTGATTTATAAGATATATTAGGACAATGGAGGAACAAAAGCTGTGGGGGTAACCAACCAATACCTGATTTAACTTCAGGCTCACCTTACCAGATAAAACTGGTACCGAACACTGCGTAAGTAACCAATGAAAGCTAGATAGCTCCAGACATAAGGAGAAAAAAAAAAACAATATGGCTAGTAAAAACAAAATCAAATACAAAACAAGAACAAAATCAAAACAGAAGAAAAGCATAGGGATAAAATGACCCCTAATGTCATTCTGTTATACTCATAGGTCAGTGACTTGCTCAGTCATTATCTGAGAAGATCAGTAGATGAAAAATATACAGAGATACACAGCCAGACATAAGGCAAAGAATGAAAGACCTTGGAAGATTTATCCCTAAATAGATGTTGCCAACAAGTCCTCCCCTCAGGGATAAGGGAACTCCATGGAAAAGGAGATAGAGAAAGCAAATGAGCCAGAAGGGATAGAGAATATACAGAAAATAAAGTCTCCTAAATCGACATGATCAAAGCTCACATAAACTCATGGAGACTGTAGCAACAAGCATAGGGGCTAAACTGGCCTCGATCAGGTCCTCTGCGTGTGTATTATGGCTTCTCTTTCAGGGTTGCTATGGGATTCCTGAGTATGTGAATGATTGAGTCTCTGACTCTTGTGCCTTCTCTTGGGCTTTTTTCTTTCTCTTTGTTTGTCTTGTTAAATTCCAATGGAATATATTTATTTCATCTTACCATACTTTATTTTGTTACTTTATTATTATTATTTTAAAATCCTGTTCTTTTCTAATGAGAGACAAAAAGAAAGTAGATGAGAGGAGGGGTGGGAAGGAAGTGGGAGAAGCAAGGACCATAATTAAGATATATTGTTTGAGAAAAGAATCTGTATTGAATAAAAGGTGAAATAAAAGAGTATGCCATAAAAAATGAATGACAGAAAAAATATAAATCAAATCTATAGAAATACTGAGTTTGTTATATCTCTAAAACATCTCCTTCTGTTGCTCTCAGAGAGAAAGATGTAAATAAAGGAAGAATGATTGATTATAAACTAGATATATGACCCATTATTAGATGGCTACTATTAGCCAATAAAATATAGTTCTCTGTTTTATGTGTATAGTTACTCATGAATCTCACTGTTTTTAGTAAGTTCTAAGTTAAAAATTTATTAAATAAAATTATCAATTAAAATCAGACAATTTGCTTCTAAATATTCAAAAGTTCCTTAATTAAATATTCAAAAGTTCTTTAATTAATAAAATAAGCAGATGTTAAGATAGTATTCAAATATTAACTTTTTAGTGATTAAAAAGAGTTTACCTGGCTTATAATTTCAGTTTAAAGTCCATCACTACAAGGAAGTCAAGACAGGAACTGAAGCAGTTAGTCACATCCACAGTCAAGAGTAGAACGAGAATAAATATGCACATGCTCAATTCTACTCGTATAAGTCCAGGGCCCCACCCACAAAATGTTGCCACACACAATTAAATGGGCTTTATAATTAAGCATTCAAGAATTCTCCCACAGACATGCCTCTGGGTCACCTGATTAGACAATCCTTTATTGTATCAAGGTGACAACTAAAAATAACCATTGCAATTGGTGACCAAGGTTGCACCACCAGCTATGCCAAAAAGGAAAAAAAAAACTTGTAGTGTTTAGAAAGCTCCAATATATATTAATATAGATTTTATATGAATAAAATTTTAGGAATGCTAAGAATGGAGGAGAACACTTGAAATTCCTGCAGCTTTTTATGGGACCAACAAGATGACTCAGTGGTACAGAGAGCTTCCTGCTTTTCAGAGGACTTGAGTTTGGTACCCAGACCATATTAGGGTGACTCACAACCAACTATACTATAATTCTAGTGCCAGGACACCTTTATCTTGTCTCCTCTGGCATCTGAACACGTGTGGTGGACATTAACACAGATACACTTGTACAAATGAATAAAAATAAGATTCATGCATTCATTGACATGATCTAGGTCCATGTGAGCTTACAATTGCTGTAACGTAGTTCTTCCAATCAACATTTTTGTTATATTTTATGGTTTAAAACAATTTTAAGTATAAGTATATATTGTTCATAGTCTTCCCCTTCCCTGAGTCTTCCAGATCCTCTCTTCCACTCTATCCATCCAACTTTAAACTTCTTTCTCAAAACTAAGAAAAAACACAATATAACATCAAAAACCCCCTAAAACCAGGAAAACAAAGTAACAACATATCCAAAAAGGACAGAAATCAACTTTAAAATTATACTTTAATCAATTTACCTGGAAAAGAAGACAGTGCATGGTAAGGATTATTATATTAAAAGAATGAAGCCATGGGCAGAAAGAAAAATCATCATATGATCTTCCAAATTTGTAACAGAAAGTTATTGAACTTCAAACTAAAATCAATCAGAAGAGATGGAGAGGGACATTTTATATTCATAACAGGAACAATTCATCGGGATGAAGTTTCAATCCTGAATATCTATGCCCCTAATATAAAAGCACCCACTTATGTAAAAGAAACATTACTAAAACTCAAGGCAGTCATCAAACAAAACACACTAATAGTAGGAGACTTCCACACTCCTCTCTCACCAATGGACAGGTCATTCAGACAGAAACCTAACAGAGAAATAAGAGAATTAATGGAGGTAATGAATCAAATGGACTTAACAGATATCTATAGAACATTCCACCCAAATAGGAAAGAATATACTTTCTTCTCTGCAGCTCATGGAACCTTCTCGAAAATTGACCACATACTCAGTAACAAAGCAAACTTACACAGTTACAAAAAAAATATTAGTAACCACCTGTTTCTTATCAGATCACCATGGATTCAAATTAGAATTCAACAACAATGCTACCTCCAGAAAGCCTACAAACTCGTGGAAACCGAACAGTCAACTACTGAACCACACCTGGATCAAGGAAGAAATAAAGAAAGAAATTAAAGTCTTTCTTGAATTCAATGAAAATAAAGACTCAACCTACTCAAACCTACGGGTCACTATGAAAGCAGTGCTAATAGGAAAGTTCATAGCACTAAGTGCCCATTTAAAGAAAACGGAGAAAGCACACATTGGAGACTTAATAGCCCACCTGAAAGTTCTAGAAAAAAAAGAAGCAGACTCACCTAGGAGGAGTAGAAGACTGGAAATAATCAAACTCAGGACTGAAATCAACAAAATAGAAACACAGAGAACAATCCAAAGAATCAATGAAACAAAAAGCTGGTTCTTGAAGAAAATCAACAAGATTGATAAACCCCTACCCAAACTAATCAAATGGTAGAGAGAGAATACACAAATTAATAAGATCAGAAATGAAAAGGGAGACATAACCACAGACACAGAGGAAATTCAGAGAATCATTAGATCTTACTACAAAAGTCTGTATAACACAAAACTGGAAAATGTAAAAGAAATGAACATTTGTTTAGATGAGTACCATATACCAAAGTTAAATCAGGACCAGGTGAACAATTTAAATAGACCTGTTAGTCTCGAAGAATTAAAAGCTGTTATCAAAAACCCCCTACCAAAAAAAGCCCAGGTACAGATAGTTTCAATGCAGAATTCTACCAGAACTTCCAAGAAGACCTAATACCTATACTCCTTAATGTATTTCACAATATAGAAACAGAAGAGTCATTGCCAAATTCCTTTTATGAAGCTACAGTCACTCTGATACCAAAACCACACAAAGACTCAACCAAGAAAGAGAATTACAGGCCAATCTCACTCATGAACATTGACGCAAAAATCCTCAATAAAATACTGCCAAACCGAATCCAAGAACACATTAGAAAAATTATCCATTATGATCAAGTAGGCTTCATCCCAGAGATGCAGGGCTGGTTCAACATATGGAAATCTATCAATGTATCCATCATATAAATAAACTGAAAGAAAAAAACCATATGGTCATTTCATTAGATGCTGAAAAAGCATTTGACAAAATTCAACATCCCTTTATGATAAAGGTCTTGGAGAGATGAGGGATACAAGGGTCATACCTAAATATTAAAAATCAACAAAATAGAAACACAGAAAACAACAAACCGACAGCTAGCATCAAATTAAATGGAGAGAAATTCAAAGCCATCCCACTAAAATCAGGAACATGACAAGGCTGTCCACTCTCTCCATACCTCTTCAATACAGTGCTTGAAGTTGTAGCAATGGCAATAAGAAAACATTAGGGGATAAAGGGGATTCAAATTGGAAAGGAAGAAGTTAAACTTTCGTTATTTGCAGATGATATGATAGTGTACATAAGCGAGTCTAAAAACTCCCCCAAAGAACTCCTACAGCTGATAAACACCTTTAGTAACGTGGTAGGATACAAGATCAACTCCAAAAAATCAGTTGCCCTCCTATACACAAAGGATAAGGAAGCAGAGAGGGAAATCAGAGAAGCATCACCTTTCACGATAGCCACAAATCGCATAAAATATCTTGGGGTAACTCTAACCAAGGAAGTGAAAATTCTATTTGACAGGAACTTTAAGTCTTTGAAAAAAGAAATTGAAGAGGATACCAGAAAATGAAAGGATCTCCCTTGCTCTTGGATTAGGAGGATCAACATAGTAAAAATGGCAATTCTACAAAAGACAATTTATAGATTCAGTGCAATCCCCATCAAGGTCCCATCAATATTCTTCACAGATCTTGAGAGTACAATAATCAACTTTATTAAAAAGAAAAAATAACCCAGGATAGCCAAAACAATCTTATACAATAAAGGAACTTCTGGAGGTATTACCATCCCTGACTTCAAACTCTATTACATAGCTAAAGTATTGAAACAGCTTGGTATTGGCATAAAAACAGAGAAGTTTTTATGCCAATACCAAGCTGTGGGTATGCATGTATGTGAATTTTTTGAAACAGTTTCTCTGAATAACTTTGGTGCCTGTCCTTAAACTATTGCTTTTTGACTAGACTGGCCCTAAACTTAAAGAGATCCACCTGCCTCTGCCTCCCAAGTTCTGGGATTAAAGGCCTGCACCACCACCACCTGGCTATGTCTCTTAAGATAGTAAACACTGCCGGGGGTGGTACCACATGTGTTTAATCCCAGAGCTGGGGGGCCGAGGAAGACTGATCTTTATGAGTTCTAGGCCAGCCTGGTTCTGGGACAGACTTAGTTCCAGGACAACCAGAAACCATTGTCGCGATAAAACAAATAGAGAATAAACAGTGATGTTTTGAATGAATAATTAAAGAGCTAAGGAGTCCATACAAGTTCAAAATTAGTAAACAAATTTAGTGTTACTGCTATACTAAATTTACTCTCTGGGTCACAGTGAGTAAATACTAATGTATCTATGATAAATGATTAGAAACAAGAAATAAAAACCATCTAGAAAACATGAAAACACCAGGATAGCCAAAACAATCTTATACAATAAAAGTTCTTCCAGAGATATTACCATCCCCGACTTCAAACTCTATTAGAGAGCTACAGTATTGAAAACAGCTTGCTATTGGCATAAAAACAGAGAAGTCGACCTATGGAATCGAATAGAAGACCCGGATATTAACCCACATACCTATGAACAACTGATTTTCGATAAAAAAACTAAAAGTATACAATGGAAGAAAGAAAGCATCTTCAACAAATGGTGCTGGCATAACTGGATGTCAACCTGTAGAAGAATGAAAATAGATCCACATCTATCACCATGCACAAAACTCACGTCCAAATGGATCAAAGACCTCAATATCAATCTGAACACACTGAACCTGATAGAAGAGAAAGTGGGAAGTACTCTATAACACATGGGCACAGGAGACCACTTCCTACGTATAACCCCAGTAGCACAGACATTAAGGGCAACATTGAATAAATTGGAACTCCTGAAACTGAGAAGCTTCTGTAAAGCAAAGGACACTGTCATTAAGACAAAAAGGCTACCTACTGACTAGGAGGTCTTCACCAACCCCGCAACAGACAAAGGTCTGTTCTCCAAAATATATAGAGAACTCAAGATACTAGACTTTAAAATGCTAATTAACCCAATTAAAAGTGAGACACTGAACTGAACAGAGAATTCTCAACAGAAGAAGTTCAAATGGCCAAAAGACACTTAAGGTCATGCTCAGTCTCCTTAGTGATCAGGGAAATGCAAATCAAAACAACTTTGAGATACCATCTTACACCTGTCAGAATGGCTAAAATCAAAAACACCAATGATAGCCTTTGATGGAGAGGTTGTGGTGTTAGGGGTACACTCATCCATTGCTGGTGGGAATGCAAACTTGTGCAACTACTTTTGAAAGCAGTGTGTCGGTTTCTTAGGAAATTCGGGATCAACCTACCCCAGGACCCAGCAATACCACTCTTGGGAATATACCTAAGAGATGCCCTATCATATTACAAAAGCATTTGTTCAGTTATGTTTATAGCAGCATTATTTGTAATAGCCAGAACCTGGAAACAACCCAGATGCCCTTCAATGGAAGAATGGATGAAGAAAGTGTGGAATATATACATATTAGGGCAGTACTCATCGGTAAAAAACAATGACATCTTGAATTTTGCTTGCAAATGGATAGAAATAGAAAACACTATCCTGAGTGAGGGAACCCAGACCCAAAGAGATGAACATGGGATGTACTCACTCATAACTGGTTTCTAGCCATAAATAAAAGACACTGAACTTATAATTTGTGATCCTAGAGAAGCTAAATAAGAAGGTGAACCCAAAGAAAAACATTTAGTTATTCTCCTGGATATTGGAAGTAGACAAGATTGCCGGGAAAAAAATTGGGAACTTGGAGGTGGGGTGGGATGGGGGTAAGAGGAGGTGGGAAGAGAAAAGTGAGAAAAGGAGTATGGGGGAACTTGGGGAAATGGGATGGTTGGGATAAAGGAAGGGTGGATATGGGAGCAGGGAAGTATATATCTTAATTAAGAGAGCCATCTTAGAGTTGGCAAGAGGCTTGAACCTGGAGTGGCTCCCAGGTGCCCAAGGCGATGTCCCCAGTTAGTTCCTTGGGCAGCTGAGAAGAGGGAACCTGAAATGGCCCTATCCTATAGCCATACTGATGAATATCTTGCATATCATCATAGAACCTTTATCTGGCGATCGATGGAGATAGAGACAGAGACCCACACTGGAGCACCAGAATGAGCTCCCAAGGTTCCAATGAGGAGCAGAAGGAGGGAGCACATGAGCAAGGAAGTCAGGACCACGAGGGGCACACCCACCCACTGAGACAAGGTGGCTGATCTATTGGGAGCTCACCAAGGCCAGCTGGACTGGGTCTGAAAAAGCATGGGTTAAAACCGGACTCTCTGAACGGGGCGGACAATGAGGGCTGATGAAAAGCCAAGGACAATGGTACTGGGTTTTGATCCTACTTCATGTTCTGGCTTTGTGAGAGCCTAGTCTGTTTGGATGTTCACCTTCCTAGACCTGGATGGACGGGGGAGGACCTTGGACTTTTCACCGGCCAGGGATCCCTGACTGCTCTTTGGACTGGAGAGGGAGGGGGAAAGGAGTGGGGAGAGGGGAAGAGGAATGGGAGGAGGGGGAGAGAAATGGGAGACTGGGAGGAAGCAGAATTTTTTTTTCAATATAAAAAAGAAAGTTATTGAGTGTAGCATGCCCACAGTTACCATGCCCACTATTAATTAGGTTGGTACTATCTCATTTAACACTCCAAATTAGCGTGAAATTTCGTTCTATAACTTCACGTGTTTGACGTTTTTCTAGCCAATACAGATAATCCTATATTATCTATATTTTCTAGCCAATACCTATAATCCTATATTAGTTGTACCTGACCACAGAGCTATTCTTTTTCCTCTAGGTAGGTACAAGTAACAAGCAATGACTTCTTATTAAAATAGCGTGCTTATCACTAAGTGATAAATGTAGCCTTGAATGAAAGCCTTTTAGATATTTATAAGATTAAAGGATACTCAAAAATCTCCCTTCTTAGTTCATGATACATGCTTTTCATAATGAATGCTCTGATGAAGCAGCTCAGTTGTTATCAGCAGTAATCCCTTGGAGGTGATTTAGAGTCACTGGGTAGTAGTAGGCATTGTGGTCCTGTCAGCTGAGGTGTAAATGATGGCGTGGTACTTCTGAACTCCATGAATCAAGACGGGAAATTCATCTAGGATCACGTTTTCAACCACCCAGACTACCTTTGCATAAATGTGAGAGACTCCAGGGAAGCTTATACATTAGTATCCGTATCCTAGAGAGGAATAAAAGTGATTTGGCCAGCAGCATACAAAATTGATGCCATCTGAAAGATTCATAGATCTGTCCCATAACTGAAAACCATCCAACTCATTTTCCTGCAT
Organism: Microtus pennsylvanicus; assembly: GCF_037038515.1. NCBI lineage: Eukaryota > Metazoa > Chordata > Mammalia > Rodentia > Cricetidae > Microtus > Microtus pennsylvanicus. The sequence continues at coordinate 18,287,345 of NC_134594.1, forward strand.
GCTGTGGAAGAGCAAACTGCAGAGAAGGACATTCTTGTAGCTGTCACTAAATAACTTGTCCCAGTTATACTGTAACTAAAGGATGAAACAGACTGTAATACTTCAATATGGAAGCAAAATAAGATAAAAATATAAATAAAAGGAAAGGACCCTTTCAGTCATATGAAACTTGACTTATTGAGTATTATCCCCAGACAGCTTTTAGATCAACCTGATGAAGTCAATTTTTTATTAGCAATAGACATTGTATTTGGCTTGTGCTTACAAAACTCAGACTTAATTTTTACCACACTTTTCTATGCTCATAGTACACAGTTGTACATTGGAAGAGACTCTGGTCACAAGTGATTGAAGAAGCAGTCCTCTTCTTCTTCTGGCTCGAGTGGCACAGCCATTAAAATAGTAAAATGAATTAAAATAGCAAAGCAAAAAGAAAGCCACTCTCTCATAAAAATCAAAATATATTTTTAATGTTTTTTTCTAAGGCAATGATGTTTTGGAACAGAAAATCATGTACAATTTAAATAATTAAAAAGATTTTCTATTTTAATCGAGCAATACTCCCAGTAATGAGCCATCCCATTCATTTTCACAATCTTTGCAATATGTCACCAATTCTTCACTGAAATGAGGTTTAGTGTCATTGATGTTCTCAGGAGACTTCTATAATATAAATCCATAGACATGATGTTTCAATGTCAAATAAAATCAGCAAGCATGTCTGTGGAGATATATGTCAATGATGCAAATGTTTCCACCTGTAGAAGTAGCAATATGTCATGATGTTTGCTCATGGCATTCAGGGATTCCTCTCTAATCTGTTTTCTGCAGCAAAAAAAAATGAGAAGTAATTCCATTGAAACAGAAACAAAGCAAAAACAATAACAACAACAGAATCAGCGTTAGTGCTAGTCTATCATGACAGCTATAACAGAAATTATTCATGATCATCTTATTCATTTTTATTGTATTTGGGAAACTGATATTTTATATCATAGCAAAGTACTTAATAGCTTAATAACTTTTTGCACCTTAAAGGAATACTCAAGTGTTACAGCACAGCTACATCAAGCGGGGCAGATGATGTTCAGGGAGTTTAATGTCTAGAGTAGCCACCATATTCTGCTTGTGCTTTCTGATTTCCATTATTATCCTTTGAAAGCACTGTTAATATTAAAGACTTTCAGGTTTGTTTTAGGGATCATTTTACTTTGTCAAAGCCTGAATTTGCTGGGAATGTGGATCACCTGGTTCCATGCTTGTCTCACATTTACCCGAGCCCTCACTGAGTTTAAACTGCCACAAGTTTGTAATCTCAGCCCATGGCTGTAGAGGTAAGAAGATCAGAAGTTCAAAGACATTCTTGGCCATACGGTGAGTGCAAGGCTAACGTGTGATACAAGAGTGATATAAGAGTAAATATTAGGCATCCAGAAAGGGTTGGATGCAGGTAACAAGCACTTGAAACATGGAAAAGGATATAGAGGTATGTTTGTTTATTATAACTCTTTTGTGTTTTTTTAATGGAATTTTGGTTAAGGATAAGTACATGAAAGTAAATTCAATAACAAAAGTATAAAATATATTTTTAAGCTCCACAATTTCAGAACATCTGTTCTAACTGTGCAGTAAGATATAGTTAATGTGTGCGTTTTAATTTACAAGTTCTTTTTAAGAAAATTTTCATTAATAAAAAAGAGAATTTGCCTTTAAATTCTGAATTTGACATCATCAAATAGGTCCATAAAACTAATAAAATGTGATTTAAAAAAATGAGTCATTAATCAGACATATGGAAGAAAGGAGAGAAATTGGATCATTCAAGATTTATTTAATTCATTTCATGTTTTTTTTTTTTAAATGCCAGAAGGGGGGAAATCTTGTATTCTTGAGTAGAGCTATTCATTACAAACAGAGATATATTTGGTGCCAAATTTAAGTTTCCAAACATGGATCAAGCTTAAAATAAAATATAAAACTGATGAATCTGATTTATGTGAGATCTTCGGTTCTTGCTTAGGAAGAACCAGGCATGAGAACTAATTTCCAGAAATGTAGTTATCAGAGTTATGGTCAAGGGCTCACGAGAGTCAGTCTTGGTAGTCCTCATTAAGAGATAATGTTAGTCCCTCAGGGGAAGAGGTCTCATATACACAAGTAGGTGTATCAATTGTTGAGAATAGTTTTAAGTACTTTCAAGTTTTTTTTATCATAATATTCTTGCAAGAAGGCAAGTTTGAGGACTGCTCCATCTTAGCATGAGAAAATAAACACAAGTTCTGATGATGGTTTCTTCTAATGCTGTAAACAGTATCATAGAGAACTTACATCTAAATGATGTCCAAAATATCTCAACTTTCTCTTATCTAAGGGATTTTCAGATGTTATGATGAAACCAAGCTACTTTTAAATGTGTTTTTTTTGAAAATTGCATTTCATTGATTCACATATTTCCAGCTCCTTTCCTCCCCTCCAGTCTCTCCCCTCTTCTCCCAATGCTTCACTTGCCAACTTTATCCTTTCTCTCTTTTTCATCACTCCCTAACCATTTAGTGCTACATGTGTGCATCTGGGTATAAGATCATCCCACCTACTGAAGCTTGTGTAGACTCTCAGGGGCTACATCTTTGAACAAAACTGATGCTTCCTCTTTGATCAGACACCAATTCCCAGTAGGTTTTCAGCAATGAATAGGACTTCATGAGCCACTCCTCTATGGGGGAAATTTGGGCTGCCTTGATCTCGGGCATGTCTTGTACTAGTGATGTGTTTTTACGTGTGCAATAGGCGTCTTCATATCCAGCAAATTTTGTTACATTGCAGATGGCCACAATTTCTGTTTACTAAATTCCCTTTCCTCAAGCTATGCAATAATCTCAGTCTGAGAGAAAAGGAATATGGTATTGATGTCCCATTTAGAACTAAGTACTCCACAGTCATCGCTCATCATTGGCAAGTTGACCAGTTGTGGGTCTCTGTATTACTCGCATCTGTTGCTCAAAGCAATGTTTCTGGTAGGATGGAGCAATGTACTAACATTAGAGAATAAAGAGAAGAATTTTTGGGGTACTTTGATACTTTGCTCATTTGCACTGAGTGGTAGTTTTAGGATCTCCTCTAGTCCATCACATTTTGGGGGCACAGTTAACAGTACAAATTTTAAGTACCATCCTTAAGTTTTATTTTTAAGGCCACTCATAATAATTCAATTCCCTACATACCAAATAATAATTAACTATAGTATTTTAAATCCTGCTATTTACCCTCTGTCTGTTAAAATTCTATTTTATGGATTGGATATACTGCAAATTATGGCAGATTCATTTTAACTTAGAAATTCTTGTGTTCCATATACTTTTTTTTCTTGGACTGTTATTTATATGACTTGATGAATCCTGATATAATATCTGAAACATGAAGATAATGTTGCCAAAATCAAGTAGCAAAGTAACAAGGTGTTCAAAGTAGTCCTCATTAGTACTGGCCTCTATGTTCTGTGAGATTTGAGAAGATTCTTTCTCAATCGTTCCATGTACAAAAATAAAAACCATATGTTAGTTGTAAATAGTTTATTTAAAATACACTATTAACAACCACAAGCTGTATAACCAGTATTTTAATTACTTTCTGACAGTATTATATATTTTATTACTCACCCAGAAAAATATGTCTCATATGTCTTGTCATAGGAATATCACAATAGGAAATCATGAATTCTCTGAAAAATTTGTATTTGAAAAATATTTCTCTAGCATATGTGTACACTTCTTATTTAACTTTATTTTCCAATTCCAGATATCGTTCTCTTGCATGTGAGGTTTTATCTGTAAGTTTGGAATTGCAAAAATGTAATAAAAACGTTAAAATCTTTTAGGATGGCATTTTGCCTGATCTCAGGGTCCAATGACTAATTGGTTGCAGGCAAAGTTAGTCATGTACATTTCTAGCATGTTCTGATATGTGAAAAAGAGCTTCCTGAAGCTAAAGAAATCATTCAGAAAAATATTTTTAGCATGTGTTAATTTGCTTTTGCTTTTTCTACATCATCAATTCAACATCGTCAGTATGGAACACAGAAAGTTTTAGGTCAACATTTCTTTAATTTAATACAAAAATATTGTTTTATGAATGGTCTAATGTAAGATTTCTTTTTAAAACAGGATCTTATATTGGCCTTGAATTTGCTATGTAACTAATGGCATCTTCAACTCCTAATCTCAAGACCTCAAACTCCTTAGTGGTTTGAGCACAAAGGTGCAATATTAACCACAGTTCACAAAGTGTTTTGTCATAGAATCAAAGGACTCATGCATGCTAGACAAGTGTTCTAACAGCTGAGCTACATCCACAGTTATACTTGTTATAAGTATGATGGCTAATATTGGTTGTCTACTTGACTACATCTGAAATGAATTAAAATCCAGAAATAAAGGGCACACCATTGAGAAAGTTTTACCCTGCTTTAAGTAGTTGAATCCACTTCTAGTCTAGACCTTTGAGGTACAAAAACACACATTTTTGATCCAGATCTTGAGACAGGAAGACACGCCTCTAATGTGGGCCATACCTTCTGCTGGAGGTCCATAAAAGAACACAGAAGAAGGAAGCACCTGCTCTTAGCCTGCTTGCCCTTGCTTTGGAGCACATCTATTCTTTCACTGGTGTTGGAGCCTGTGTCTTTGGTATTCCAGCATATACTGAAAACTAGCCAAGTCATCCAACCTTGCTGACTGAGCAATTTCTGGATCCTTTGACTTTCCGTTCACAGCCAGCTTTGCTGGATTAGTTGGAAGTCATTCCAATAAATTCTACATATATAGAGGTAGATAGATGATAGATAGATAGATAGATAGATAGATAGATAGATAGATAGATAGATATTCAGCCTATAAGTTTGGTTACTCTAGGGGAGTGGTTCTCTACCTTTATAATGCTGTGACCCTTTAATACAGTTCTTCATTTTGTGGTGATCCACATCCATAAAATTATTTTGACTGCTACTTCATAAATGTAAGTTTGTTACTGTTATGATCCATTACTTAAATATCTGCATTTCTGGTGGTCTTTTGGTGGTTGTGATCCACAGGTTGAAATGTTAGTCTATAGAATACTGACTAATACAAGAAGTAAGACACACACACGAATCTATGGCATATGTGAGAATCCTGCTTCCAAGGAAGTGAAAAAATATTTTAATCATAATAGATTTTCAAAAACAATTCAAAAAAACTATAAGATATTACCATATAAAATGGTAATACTTTGTATTATAAGTTTTTTGTTTTTTAAGATATTATTAATAAAATATTACGGAACCAGTTGATATTGGCTCCTTAAGACCGCTGTAACGATATGCCAATGAAAATGTCCTCTACACTCGTTTGATTAGCACATCATGATTGAATGCTTTACTGATACCTCAAATGGGATGAATTAACAGCCCAACTAATGACTAAACTAAGGCTTTCATTTTTGATTCTTTGAGACAGGATACCCAATGCATAGTTCACATTTAAAGACCTATTAAGGATAGGATTTGTGGTTCTTATTTCTTAAATAAGCCTACAAATAACCTAAGGAAAAAACCATTCCTCATGTTGTTATTGCATTGGGTAGCTGTTCCATTTCTGCCGTGAATGACCCAGCTAAGAGGTGATGAGAGATTTTACAATGGCAGATCACCAGGGTGGAAAGTGGAAAAGTGTGCTTTAATCCCTTTATTTATTTATTTTTTGCACTGTGCTTAATAGAAATGATGAATAACTGAGTTGCTTCAAAATTCAATTTTATTTCCCAGAATGAGAGATTTGAGCATTAGCATCGCATTCTGAGTGTGAGTTACACTGTGGCTTTGTCGTCTTTTACATCACAGTGCTGGGAATGGTTCTGATTTATTACTACATTTTTAAAGGGCAATGCTACACTGGAACCAGAAACGAAAGCAAAGTGAAAACCACATTTGTCAGAAACTCAGCCTTGACATAGTTGATGATCACTGACTATTGGCTCTATTTATAGGGCTATATTTAAAAATAAGCTAATCTAAAAAGATCAAATGTGATTGATGTTGGCCATTCATTATTTCTCAGTGCTTCATTTTGGGCCTTTAAGATGGTTATGAAATAGAAGATATATAAAGTTATGTAAAAATTGAAGAATATGTAACACTTTCCATTTTCATTATATTAATTTGAAGAGAATTGTTTTTCCTAAATATTCCACTTGGGTCTGATCAGCATGCAACATAATCCCAGTAATTTTGAAAGTACTGGAGGAATTATGAACTCCCTCTTCAGCCACACAAAATGTTTAATGATTATACAAAGCTTTGAATGTAATGGTCTAGTGTGTAAGGCAGTTGTCGCCAATGTGCAAGACATTTGGCCCTAGGAAAATTTAAAAGCTCAAGTACAAGATATTTACCAGTTATCTGGTTAAATAAATTACTGCGTTTTGTTTTATTTTAACTCGTATATTGGACTTGGCAGTTAATACCTGTTCTCAGTGAAACTGACACTCATAGTTTTGTCTAGATTGGCTGACCAGTGAGCCCCAGGTGTCTGTCTACATCCTACATCGCTTAGACTACAAACACATACACAGACATGCTAGGCTTTCCCATAGGTGCCAGGATCCAAACTCATGTCTGCATGCTTTGCAGGAAAGCACATTATTGACATCTCCAGAAAGCTAAAACCAGTCTCTTCATTCCATTGCCTACTTTGATTTAGATTTGAAATGTGCTCCTGTGTTGAGGGTTGGCCCGGGCTTATGTCATTCACGAAGCGTAGTAGCACTTTTAGGATGTGGGCATTACAGCAGGAAGTTATGTTGCCTCAATGTTGCCTGAGTGGGAATATGAGACGCCACCCTGACTCTCTTTACGGTGCTGCGTTTGTGAGGTGAACGGCTTTCATCTTCCGTGTACTCCTGTCCTGATGCTGGGACTCATCAGTGTGGCACTAAAGTGACTGGGATCCGAAGCCCCAGAAACTGCATACTACACTAACTAGTCTACCTTATAAGTCCATTGCCTCATGCATTGTGTCTTTGTGACAGAAAGCTGACTGGCAAATCTCATAGAAGAAAGAAATCAAGAACCCTACTTTCTAGACATTTTTTTTAAAAAATAAAACAAATATCTATTTAGTCTAAAAAGAACCCCGACTGCTCTTTAGACTGGAAAGGGAGGGGGAGTGGGAATGGGGGGAAGGAGAGAGAAAAGGGAGGAGGTGAAAATTTGTAATAATAATAAAAAGAAAGAAAAAAATGAATTCCAAGCTAATAAACCAATCAGTGTTTTCATTAAAAAAATAGTGGATCAAATTTTAATGTTAACAGCATTATGTTTACAAATCTTCAAGTTGTAAGCATCTTTGACATTCTTTGTCCCACAAGGTGGTTATTTAAGATGAGGTCAGTATTAGAAAGCTTAACAGGCTAACTCAAACCTCAAACCAGTAGGTGAGGGGAACAATGTATCAAGAGGAATACATCAAATATTCATTAGGTCCATTGAGTTCAAAGCTCAGGATCCCTGAATGAGAAAGTCTGACTCACTAAACTGAATGGACCTCATGCAGTAAACTGAATACTGGCCTTAGGACTTCAAGGAAATTTTACGTACTCATTTGGACCAAGAATAAGATTCAACTGACATATACTTTCCAATTTAGTAGGTATGCTGGATGACATACTACTCTGAAAAATGATTTTGTGTTTCCTGTGTGAAAATTCAAGCGGCAGTGGTGAGTGTTTCCCGATTTTAAAACACAACAGGGCAAAGAATGAAAAGCTGAATTAGCAAAGCTCGATCCATAATTGCTGCTAACACCAGGCAAGGAAAATATTTTATTGCAACTGACCTGAATAATAGAGTGGGGTGGAAAAAGTGAAGCCTGCTTCGTTGAAACACCATGTGAAAACTGAAATACAGAGGGGAAAAGGCAGTTTCTCGGAAAATAAAATATTCATGTTGATAAGTTACATAAAACAAAAGATGGAGTGTTTTCTGCAGGGAAATTACTTTGTTTGATGAGCTCCATTTATGCATGAGGGAGTTTTAAATTTTTGAAAAACCCCTTGGTTATTTTTTTTCTTCTTTCGATTCTGGTGGCTTTAATTTCAGACATAAACAGATGTAAAAATTTTCTAGCTAAAAACTTTCTACTCTGTTTAAAGAAGAATTTATGGTATCGGGGGAAAAGGATGCCTTTTTACCCTGAGAGTGATTAGGAAATCAATAGCTAAGGCATCCTCTGCATTTTGAAACTGTCCTATGATAAATATATCTTAATATTCTTTGTTCACTTTTAATATCATTTTGATTGAAGCATATTCTTGAGGGATGCTCAGTGGCATGCCTGCTAACTAATAGCTGGAGCTTTGGCAGCAATCTCATTTGAATAAAATCTACTACATAATGAATTTGCTTGAGTGGTCTGAGAACCTCACGTGAAGGTTTTTCATGTTTAGTTTTTTAGGTTGGAAAGGTTTTTGCTTTTACCTGGGGATTAGTATGGGAGGCATTTTAGACTTGCATCAGCAGACACAGGTTTGCATTTTATCTATTGCTAATCAACTTGGCATTCGTAGAAAAGGAAGTAACATGTGCTTCTACCTCTAGAGACTTAAGTTTCAATGGTACAAGATCAGAGAAGAAGGAACAATAAATGGGTAGATTTTACCATGTAAACTTCTTTGGTTGTGTGTAATACAGGCAAGGTGCAGGGTACATTGTGACATGGTTCAAAGGGTGTTACTTGTGCCTGTCCTAAGAATAAGAACAGGCAGAAGAGTCAATTTTTACACACTACCGTACTCCGGTAAGCTTTCACAGTGTCTGTTCACACAAACTTGTCTGATCCATTAAGGACAGGCCATTATGGAAATATACTTAGTCACACATCTATAAATACTGTTCTAGGGAATTACAGAGTGTGGGAAATAAGTAGCTCGTCTTGTAGAGAAGTCTATGAATTTTCTGTCCACATTAAAGTGAGTTGTAAACTTCCTTTAGTGGTGCACTGGGCTCCTGGATAACAAGGATTCAGTTTAGACTTGAACCATGTCATCACTGTTTATATTGCAGAATCATCTAGGGACCGCAGCATGTTTTAGAAACTTAGCCAATGCTGAACTAACAAGCAATATAAACTTGACATTCAACTACTATTTTACACACATACAGGTCCATACTTGACTCTTTATTGCTTGGAGTTAGATAATTCAAAGGTGCATAGACTTATGAAAGGATCGTGCTTAAATTTAAAAGACTGGGGACATCTCTGCTTTTATGTTTTACCTAGTGTTTTTGCCATGCTCATGTGTGTATCATAAATATTGACTGATTGTGAATCCCTAGAGAGCCGAGACAAACCTGGTCCATTTACAGTTTGGAGAAGTCCACAGTTATGAGAAGTAGGAAGTGAACCCAATCAACACTTTATAACTTAAAATGACAAGGGCACCCGTTAGTACAAGTTGCTGCATGAGTCTGCTCCATGGGAGGAGAAGGCAGTTTGGAGAGGATGCTGATATGCAGTTTGAATTCTGAGAAGTAAGTGAGTGACAGGCTAGGATGGGAAAAAGTGGTGAGTTTTTCATTGCAAGACATCATGATCCTATCAGGAAACGTGGACCTTAGTGATGACTGTTAAGCTGCTATGCCATTCAACTACATGCAGCTAGATGCAGAGAAAGCTGAGGTTCCAAATACCCAGGCACAAGTACACTTGGAAACTTTAATGGATTTTCGGTGTGTGATTGCGATCACAGTGCTGGGAACTTGAAGAGAGGCAAATTACTGAGGCTTGCTGGTCAGCCAGACTAATATCCTGGTGAGTTCCAGGATAGTAAAAGACCCTGTAGCAAAAGGAAAAGGAAAAACATCCAAGCAGAACATAGATCGCCTCTGAGGAATGACAGAGTGGTTTGGGATTGTGCCCTGGCCTCCCTATCCCTGTACAAACACATTCACAGCACCGACACAGCTAACCTGCACATAGTAGACAAAGAAAACAGTGAGGTAAATGGGGTCGTCAGTGGGGCAGAATCATTAGAAACTTTTGGCTTTGTTAAGGGACACATGCCACGATTCCAGAAACTATTTGGTTGAGAAACACCAATAAATTCATTTTAGTGAGTTTAAAAAGAGTACATCATCAAGTTGGGTGAGAAAGTGGTTGGGGATCTAGGAAGACTCAGGTTTAATTAAAACATTTTGTATTCATGGGTGAGATTATCAAACAATTTATATACAAAGGAATACCCTTAAGAAGACTTCAGTGTACAGTATATATCCCTGAAATATACCTGCTCCAACCCTTTATTACCAGCACCTGTTAAAAGGAGGTTCTAGAATATCCATCTACTGAGTATAATTCTAAAATTAATAACAAATTATAAAAATGAAGTTGTGTGGGAGCAGATAAAACTGTAAATGTAGATTTTTCCCTGTATTCTAGAACTCTCTAATGATCAGGTACATCAATTATGGTTGAAATTTTTCTAACTTTTCCTTGCTTGGAATGACATGGAAGGAGCGTGGATGCTGGAGTATAACTTTGACTGCATAGAGATTTTTACTAGAACCACAGTTTAGTCTATCTGACCACAGCACGTCTCTGAAGGGAGAAGAATTGAAACCCAGCAAAGGAAGTCCAACCACTTGTCCAGCCAGAGAACTGATGAATGGCAATGGTATTTCTAACTGCAATGAGTTAGAAGAGAAGCAAGTGGACTGTATGACAGCAGAGGAAATTTTAAATATACACGTGCCAGAGTGGATGTTTCCCACGTCATCTTAAACGATTTACCCTCTTGTACCCCTGGACTACTATAAATAAACTCTGCATTCTATCTCGTTTCTCAGGAAAAGCATTTTCTTGGTCAAAAAATATTCTGCGATATTGAACGTGAGAGAAGCAAAGAGAAGTAAAATTGTTGTCAGTGAATAAATATCCTTTTCACTAGGTTAAGGATCTCAAGGTCTGTAGTTTTAAGTTTTACATGAGGAACAACTGTGCTTATTGTAAGATGAGATAACTAAGTAACAATGTGATTGATATCTTGAACCTCCACTAAAATGAATTATTTTGCGCTTGCATTTTTCTTCTCATGAAAAAAACTCCATGATAATTAGAATATAATTAAATACATTCATCGCCCATGAAAGTTTTTAATATTGTAGAAATATTTCCCTGTGAATTATAATTGTTGAAAAGGTTCCCACTCGAAATGAGCATTGCTGAGCTTGGAATAAGAACATGTGATGTCGCATTGCTGTTAGAGAGGACTTCATGAAAGATTTCTTAAATGTGGTGCTATTGTGGGAAGTCCTTCTGTATATGTGTTGCTTTTATTGGTTAATGAATAAAGGATCCATTTTGGCCAGTGGCTTAGCAGAATATAGCTAGGCAGGAAAGCCACACTGAATCCTGGGAGAAAGAAGGCAGAGTCAGTGAGAATCCCTGTAACCCCACCAGAGACAGTACACTGAATGGAACCTTGATGTTAAGCCACAGCTACATGGCCATACACAGATGAATAGAAATGGGTTAAGTTAAGATATGAGTAAGCCAGAAATATGCGTAAGCTATTGACCAAGCAGTGTTGCAAATAATATAGTTTCTGAGTGGCTATTTTTGGTCTCAACTGCTGGGAATGAATGAGCACTTTCCTCCAACACGGTGCTGGACAAAGAAACACGTGAAAAGTATATTAAAGATCGAAGTAAAGGCTAGACTATGTGTAGAGTATGAGAGAAATTCATTTGTCCACACTGCTTTTAAATTTTCAGACAACAGATTCTACCACAGTCTTAGATTTGTTTCTGCTGTTTTGTGTCTTCCTCAACTGATCCTCACCGTGTAGGTCTTAAGCCAACCTCCTTCTGGCACTTCTGGCAGTTAGTCATGTTTTGTTTGTCTGCTCATTTACTACCTCACAAAAATACTATAAAATGTGTGCGTTGTGACTATCTTTCTGGTACTGGTGCAGGGAAGGAGACTATATGTCAAAGGCGCTTTGAGACAAATACCAAAGCATGTTTTTCTTACAGGACAGTGTAGAGGAAGGTCTTAGAAAGTAGTTCATGGAGTGTTTTCAGGAGTAGTGAGATGCTTATAGCTTTGTGTGTGGGTGCTTGTGTATGTGTGTATGTACATGTGGCATATGTGTGTATGCATATATATATATATGTGAGTGTATCTAAGTCTGAATGTGTATACATCATGTGTATGCATGTACAGATATGTGTACGAGATTATGTATGTATGTGCATACAAATGACATGTTTATGTACACATATACTCATTTATTCATAGACTTAAACCATAACACACTTTATTCACCCTCACAGCTATAAAGTAAGAAAATTTTCTGGTAAATAAAGAAGGGACTTTGATTTTATCATGTCTTTGATACTTCTACCGAAACCCACAGCTGGTCAAAGTGCAAGAACAACTGGGTTTTCCACAGTGTGCCCAACCCAGTAGATAAATCTACAGCATGATTCCTATACCCGAGAACTGGTGGCATTGCAAAAGAAGATGTAAAAAGATGTGAAGAGTGTGAGGACCAGGGCAACTGCAAGATAATAGCTTCTTATACGACAGGGTAACTGCACCCATGAAGCTCACTATGTGTTTTCCAAAGCAACATTAGCATAATGGCGGTACTAACTGACATGCCAGAATGGATGGGAGGAATCTCCCAAGGATTCACCCCTAGCTGAACAGAGGGAGAGAGAATCAGTCTTTTTCAGTGATGGGACCCTGATAGGCTATCCAGTCCCAAGTGATCAGCCCTAAACACATATACATATGAGCAATACTACATGGACTCAGGAGGTTATATACATATATATGCATGTGTGTATATGCATATATGTATGTGTAGTTGTGTATATGTATGCAGTTGTACATTTGTATGTGTGTGTGCAACAATGATAACTAAAGAAGAAATTTGGTGAGACAGAAGGTAGGACATGGAAAACATTGGTGGGAAGAAAATAGGTAGTGGAAATGATATTAATGAAATGAATTTCATACAGTATTAATGTTTGAAATTCTCCAAAAATAAGAGAAAATAATCAGGGCAGGCAAGCAGATGAATCAGAGAAGAGCTGGGGGAGGGATGAACACAGTCAAAGCACTTTGTATGAAATTCTCAAAGAACTAATTATAAAAATCAATTTTCGAGTCTGCATCTGTTATTTATAGTGACACTAGCTTTCATTACTATCATAAACAAAACAGAATGCACTATTTGCTCATCACTGTTCATCCAATAACTACCTCAAAATGTAATAGTTATATACAAGATTATTTGATAAATAACATTATTTATTCAAATTTTAGACAAAATAACTTTGTAATGATTTTACTTGGATCTTTAATGGGAACTTCAAATACCAAGAGAAGACTGTGCATAAATTTCCTTTGTGTGATCTTGCATGATCAACAGTTGGGGAATTGCTGAATGGGAGAGTTCAGTTTCATAGAGAACTAACACAGTAATATATCGACATGACTTGTCATCAGAAGAGCTTACTCGAGAATATAACCACTAAAGCGAGAGGCAGAAAAACCAGGGTGCTTGGTTTTACAGGTAAGTTACATGATAGGAAAGAAGGCGATATGTTTGCCATTAAAGAGAGAACAAAAAAAGAAAAGCAGACAGATGAAGAATCATAGAGCAGCAGGAGGAAAAATGGACAATTGTCCAACTTTTAACTCAGGATAAAATGAGATGAGAGAATTAGATGTTGGATTTAGCAGTCTGGGGAACGCATGAGCATTGTTTTCAGCCAGATTCTAATGTATTTCCCTAACTTTGAAAAATGATAATGCGTCTGAACAGTTACACCATGTAATCCTACACAAACTGCACAGGCTTGTGAGAAGCAAGGCAGCCGTGCATCTCCCATTTCACAGATTGCGAAGAGAAGCCTGGTCGCCGAGGTCATGCATCAAGTAAATAACATAAGGGAGAGCAGCCGCGTTCTGACTTCACCATTTTGAACTTTTCAGTGTGTGGTGTGCATCTTGAAACAGGAGGCGGCAGAAATCTGTTGCAAGAAGGGAAGCATCCTAGGCAGTATTCCAACCGTGGTCCCTCATCGCCCACCCACTCATTTAAACTATTACCACAGCCAGGCGCATCTCAACAAATCAACATGCTGCAGAAAAGCACTGGCTCTCACAAATTTGCAGGGGTCACACTGGATACATGCTTTTTTTTTTTTTTTACATATTACCATACATTCTACCAAGTGCTGCAGAGAGAAACGTTAACAAAAACAGCCACTCTTCCAGCATTTGTAAGGCTGATATTTCACTGTGAGATTGGCTTCTTATCAAATAACAGAAGTTACTCTGAGTATAGTCACAAACACAAAATCATGGTGTGAGGTAGTTTGAGGAACTTTGAATGGGTTCCGCATGTACATCAGGCAATGCAATGCTTACCTGACACAATAGTAAGTGTGTAAAGGGAGGGAATGAAATCAGACCTGTGTAGTAGCCGGGTCGTATGTGCTTCCATTTTTGATATTTGGAGAAATCCCCGGCCTGATTTCTTCTTTGCTTGTATTAAGTGTTGCCCAGCAGCAGAGAGTAACTGTTCCGTTCTCTTCGTATCGTCTCCACACTTGTCAGGTTTGTTGATGACAGCTATTCTGTCCGGGGTGAGATGCTATCTGGAAGTAGTTCAAATCTGCATTTCTCTGTTGGAGAAGGATATTGAACCCCTTTAAAATAGCTTCACAGATTTTTACCGCTTTTTTTTTCTTTAAACGGTCTATTTAGGTCTTTGGCACATTTGTTGATTGGCAGTTTTCTTCCATTGGTATTTAGTTTTTGCAGTTCTTTATGGATATTATGCCCTACTCTGCTGTATAGCTGGTAAAGGTTTTCTCCCATACTGTGGGCTCTCATTTAACTCTGCTCACTGTTTCCTTTGCTGCACAGAACTTTTATTCTACCAGTTTGTACTTAGAGTAAGTTTCTGCTTTGTGGGTGTTCTGTTTTAAAAATTATCAGCTAACCCAGTATCTTGAAGGGTATTTTTTGTTTCTTCCTCTAATTGTTTTAGTGTTTTGGGTTTTAAATCAGGACTTTGATCCATTTTAAGTTGATAAAATTAGGGAATTTCATCTTTATTACAGAGATATTTCGATCTCCATGTTTATTACTGCTTCGTTTAGCATAGCAAAGAATTGGAATCAACCTTGTTTGTCCATTAAAAAAATGAATGGGTAATATAAACTTGGTTCACAGGCACACACGCATGCATGCAAGGACATACAAGTATATAGAATGGGATACTATTCAGCTCTGAACAAAAATGAAGTTAAATTTTCAAAAGCTTATAGGAAAATGGATTGTTTTAATAAGTATCATTAAGATCACATTGTCTCAGAATTTAATAAAATGCAGAAACCAGGTCTATGATACATGTCTATAAGAAAGCAAATGCCCATGTGGGCAAAATCAAACATGAACAAAAGGGAAGAAGAAAATCTAAATATAAACAGATGGTGAAGGACCAAATGCAGGTAGTGGACATGAGTTATGAAAACAGATACGAAGTTAATTATTTTCATAGTTCTAATTCTGTCATGGGTTTGTTTCGGGTTGTGGATAAGTAAACAAAATATATTTTATTCTAAAAGTGTAAAATTTAATGTGAAGCTTCTCAGCTTCTGTTTCAAATCTCAATTCCAATTTTATATAAATTCATTAAGTTGCATAGATTTTTAAAAATAATAAAACTTCTAACTTTTTAAAATAAAAAAAATAAGTAAGCCAAGATGTTATCCAGAAAGAGTCACATAGGCGAAGAAATGAGCGAATTCAACCTGACAAGAGTTTTAGTTTCCATTTTAACCAACAAAGAATCTTCCTGTTCGTGTTGCTGAGGGTGAGACTCAGGCATCTCATTTGGATTCAGTAATTTTTCCCCAAATGATAATTTTTGAAAGACAAATTATAATAATTTGTTAAGTGATCTTATTAGCTTGGCTGAGAGTCACACATCAGGGAATGTCTCTCAGGAAGGTGGAGAGTGTGATCCTAGAGGAGGCAGGGCTGTTTTTTTTGTCAAGTGGGAACAAGTGATCAAGATGACAGATAATAGCAAATCGGTTCATTTCAGATCACTTCAGATCACTTTTCTTGTAATAGTTAAAACAAAGGGGACTTCACTCTTCTGCCACCTCAGATTGGTAGGAGCCTTCCCAAGAATTTATGTGAGTCTCTTCAGGAAAAACAAAGCCAAACCAAAAAACAAATGAACCTAAAAGAAACAGTCTTTTGGAAGAAATTCCTAATCCCTTAAATTTTCAATTTGTTCTCATGATCCTCAGAACAAAGGATTCTGTTAGAGTTTGGATTGTTTAGTTCTGGTCTGAAACAATGGCTTCTTACATATGAGGAGAGAAATACATCGATAGCTATAAAGTATTTATTTCTCTCTCTCTCTCTCTCTCTCTCTCTCTCTCTCTCTGTGTGTGTGTGTGTGTGTGTGTGTGTGTGTGTGTTTGTGTGTGTGTGTGAGAGAGAGAGAGAGAGGGAAAGAGAGAGAGAGTTAAAGAGAGAGAGAGGAAGGGAGAGAGAGAGGAAGGGAGAGAGAGAGGAAGGGAGAGAGAGAGGAATACAGAGAGAGAGAGAGAGAGAGAGACAGAGACAGAGACAGAGACAGAGACAGAGACAGAGAGAGAAGGGACAGGACTATAACCACACTTTTCTGGTGTTTATGTAGTATAGATTTCTGCTTCTTTTGAAAACATCAACCTCAGCCACAGCCTCACAATCTGAAAGTACTCCAGTCATGACCTGCTATCTCTCTGGTCTGTCCAGTATGGCAGCCATAAGCCATGTGTGACCACTGAGCACTTAGAATTTTAAACTTGTCTTTAATTTTAATTTAAAAAGCTACATATTCGACTGTACAGGGCCACCCAAGGGGAATTGAGGAAAAGACTTGAGTCCCCACTACAATAAGTTTGATACATTTGACATAAAGTTTATATTTCTCATGTTTTGTGGCCTGAATGTAATTGAAAAATGTGTTTTGTTGGTATAAGGAAGAACTTACCTGGAACAAAAACGTAGGTGTGAACAAAAGCTCATTTTCCAAACTCACTAGAGGAATAAAAGCTGAGCGTATTTATATCAAAAAACTCCATCAAAACATCTAAATAGAAACCCACAGAAAGTTATTTTTTCCCAGAACCCCCAAAGAGTTAATATAAACAACTTGCTTTATGTTTCCATTTGATAAATCTGCTTGTGAAAAGACAGAGATCACAAAAACAAAACAAATACAATGAATACAACTAATTCTGTAGCAAACCAGCAGGAAGGCCTAATGGCTAATTCATGAAATGAAATGGGATTATTATTTAAAAAAAAAACTTGTGGTCAGCCAAGCATTGCGCTCCATTATATTTGATATGTTAGGTTTCTATAGAACTTCCTTTCTCTTTAAAAATATTTATGTTTGGATATGAATCATATTGTGAATATGGAAAATGAAAATTTCATGAAAGTATACGGAACAAAATGTATGTTTTGGATAAAGAGGTGACTCAATGGATGAAAGTACTTGCTGCCAGGCAAAGTGAACTGACTTGGATCCCTGGGACATAGACGGTAGAGGAAGAGGACAAACTCCTACAAATTATAGTCTGAGCTCTACATGAACCCTATTGCACACACACAGAGTCACATTCTCATGTACACATACACGGAAGGACACACAAATACAGTTATAGAAGACTACTTTAAGTGGTGTTACATTTGCGTATGCTGTGTAACGTTTGTGTTCACAATTCAAAGATATATTGCATTCTCTATGTTGCATTTGTTTAACTCTGTGAAGCTGCATTACTTTGTCTAAAATACCTTAATGGTTTAATAAAGAACTGAATGGCCAATAGTGAGGCAGAAAAAAAGGATCATTTGGGCTGGCAAGCAGAAAGAATACATAGAAGGAGAAATATGGGCAGAGAGATCAAGGCACAGGAGAAGAAGAAGGAGGACTTATGAGCCAGCCATTCAGGCACCCGGCTACACAACCAGACACAGAGTAAGGAGGAAAGAAAAGATATATAGAATTGGAGAAAGGTTAAATTCCAGAGGCAAAAAAGTAGACAGGATCATTTAAGTTAAGAAAAGCTGACAAGAAACAAGCCAAGTTTAGGCTGGGCATTTATAAGTAATGATAACCTTCTATGTGTGATTTACTTGGGAGCTGGGTAGTCAGTTCCCAAAGAGGCAAAAAGTCAAAAGATTAAAAAATAACAATAATAATAACCAATTACAAACACATTCTCTCTCTCTCTCTCTCTCGCTCTCGCTCGCTCTCGCTCTCTCTCTCTTGCTCTCTCTCTCTTGCTCTCTCTCTCTCTTGCTCTCTCTCTCTCTCTCTCACACACACACACACACACACACACACACACAAAACCACATTCTCACAATATGCATACACACAGTAAATACATAAATCAATATATAAATGGGGGGAAGGTACACTTTGCATCTTGGTTGTATCATAGCTACCTACCAACTTTACTCAGTGATTAATAATAAACATCATAGTTGCTAAATTCCAGAGCTATTTTACTTTCTCCTCAATGTGTGAATAATCTATTATATGTTAGATGATATTATAAATACCGGCTTGCTATATAGAAACAAACATCCCATATGAAATTAAGCATTGAGGAAAATGCATAGTGAATGAATGGTGTCTGAAGCACAGTGAGTGGATGTAAGTAAATGTATGGGTATTAAATTGTGGTGATTGAACTGATTTAAAAGCAGAAATTTTGACAGAGCTTCACCAGGGAAACAGGTTACATCTTGAATATGAGGATCACCAAAAACTTAAAAGAGCTTTGTCTGCAGTAAATACTTGGAAGCAAAATTGGTCAAGACATGATATTCAAAGGCCTAAATACAGATGCTGGTCTAGCTTCTCCCAGGCTGATACTGTTGAAATATGTTAATTTATAGTGCCATTTATTGAAGAATCAGTTATATTCTATTTATGCTATATTTTTGTCACTAAATATTTTATGAGTGTCTCTGTTCAATAAATGGATATAGAAAAAATCATCCTGAGTGAGGCAACCCAGACCTAAAAAGACAACCATGGTATGTATTTATTTAAAAGTGGATAGCAGCTATTAATAAAGGAATAGTCATGCTACATTTTGCAGACACAGACGGGTTAAGTAACAAGGAGGGCTCTGGAAGATCTTCTTGGGGATGGGAAATAGAATAGATTTTGAGGCTGCAATTGGGCAGCTGAAGATAGGAACAGGAGAGATCAGGTGGGAGAGGATGGGATGGAGGGAGAGACGATTGTAACTGGGCGGCATTAGGGGTGTAATATGGAAAACTAGTGCGGTGAGGGTGAGCCTAGCCAGAAATCCCAGCAATGGAGGATAAGGAGCCTGATCTAGCCATCTTCTGTGGGACTGGGACACCAGACCAGCCACAAAACCTATACCTATCTTCTGTCCTGCCTGCAAGATGTACAGAGGTAACTGTGGTTCAGAACTTGTGGGAGTGGCCAACGAATGACTAATCAGGCCCAAACCAAGAGAGGGTGTCCATGCTCTACACACGGGTTTGTTGGCCAAGAACCAGAAGCTGGATAGTCCAGAGACCTAGGGTAGAACTAAACACAACTGACTGACATAAAAACCAAGTCAATGAAATGATTCCTAATATTAGAGACTCTGCTATACTCATAGAAATGTGCCTACCGCAGTCACCTTCAGTCAGGCTGCCTCCAAGACCTGATAGGAGCAGATGCAGAGACTAAAGTTCTGTGGAGTCAAACATTAGGTGGAGCTCAAGGAACCCTGCAGAAGAGGTCAAGGAAGGAGGGTAGGAGTTAGAGGGGTCGAGGAGAACAGGAGAACATGGCCCACAGAATCAGCTAGAAAAGGGCTCATATGGGCTAACAGAGACTGAAGTGGTACCCATAGAACCTGCATTGTTCTCTGTTAGGTCCTCTGCATATGATACAGTTGTTTAGTTTCGGCTTTTTGTGGAACTCTTAACAGTGGGAGTGAGATTGTCTCTGCCTCTTTGGCCTGCTCTTGGAACACATTACGTCTTACTGGGCTGTTTCCTCCAAGTTTTATGTGAGGGTTTGTTCTGTCTTATTGCATCTTGCTACGCTTTACTCAGTTGATACCCCCAGAACGCCCGTTCTTTTCTGAAAGAAATTGGAGGTGCAGTGGATCTGAGGGAGAGGGGAGGTGTGGGGAAACTGAGTGGAGCAGAGGGAGGGGAAACTGCATTTAGAATGTATTTCATGAGCTGCTCTATCCAGCCACCCACTGCCACCTGCTTTCAGGGGAGCTAGATAGGTCTTGTGTAGGTTTCCTGGTCGCCTGTCCGGAGTCAATGAGCTCCCATTAGTCAGGTCAGCTTTTTCTGTGGATTTACCTCTGGTCTTGACTCCTTCGCTCATGTTATCACTCCTCTCTCTCGTTGACAGGACTCCAGACCAGGAGCAATCCCTAATGACTATTCTGACATTTTGAAGCCCATTTCCTATGATGAGAAACATTGTTCAGCCTAGCCTTGGTCCTTGCTCAATGTGGTGACGTGAAAGAATTTGTTGACTCCTCATAGGTGGCCTTACTCTCTCTGAGGAGCAGATAGGGCTGGGGTGAGGGGAACAGAGGGGAAGGAGGGAGAACTGGGATTAGTGTGTAAAAAAGAATGCATTGTGTGAAAGGAGAATAAATGAAAATAGGGTTTCGTGTAGTGCTCACTAATTCTACTATAGCACCCTACTCAATGGTTTCACTGAAAGTGGTTGCACGCTGAGTTCTGTCTGTTTCTCTTACGGAATGTAGTGTGCAATACTCAGCTTCTTCGTTGTTCTCAAAGGCCAAGTTCATTGTGAAATACAGGCACCTACTTCTTAGTTCGAAATATGAAGCAGATTGTTCTGTATTAAATCCACATAGCCTGACATGATGGCTAGATTTATTTGTCAACTTAACACAATATAGAATAAACTAGAAAAAGAGTCTACATGAGGAGTTTTCTAGATTAGGTTGACTATGAACGTATCTGTGAGAAGATCATTTTGATCATGTTAATTGAGCTGGAAAGATCTGCCCGTTTTGAGTGGCACTATTTCCCAGGCAGGGAAGAGTAGAGAAAGCAAGCTACTCCCTAGCAAATATAAATGCATGTCCTGTCCTCTGCCTCTGATCATGCATATGATTTGATCAACTGCCTAAGGCTTCTCCTGCTGGGACTTCCCTGCTATGAGGGATTAAAACCTGGAGCTGTGAGCTGAAGCCAATCCTTTTGTTCTGGAATCGTTTTTTTTTTTTTAATTATTTCCTGTAACTGTGAAGAATTTATCACAGTTCCCTGAAATAAAAATAGGATATCCTATAAAGAATTGCTAAGATGACACATTATCATAATAATAACATAATTATCTATAAAAGGCTTATGAAGGAGATCATGACACTGATTTGGTTTATTAATGTATACATTGAAGTCTAGAGAGAAGTAAAATGATGAGCCCACACTGACATAATTGGTGATATTGCTTGCCATGATTGTTGTACATAATATGTGATAGCTACCATGTGCAGTCCTTCCTACAGCAACATGAGGCAGACATACTTACTTACCATTTACACCTTCCTGCTGAGCAACCTGAGGAAAAGAAGCATATTCACTCACATGGCTGCTGATCTTGAGTTCTATCTAGACAAGATTTTACTTACCCCAGGATGAGATAATGGCTTAGGAATAGATGAAGTTTCCCCCTTCGAACAATAAAGAGAAAATATCACTTCCGCCTAAGACATGACTTTAGAGAGGGATGCTATATTTTTTTAAATCCATTTTCTTTTGAAAAACAAAACTGTGGCTCTCGTTTTTCTTAAGGAGTACCTTGATGTTATTTATCAGATGTGAACGAAAGAAACCATTAAAATCTTCTCATTTAATCCATGAACTCATTCTCCTAGGGTGCATAAAAGGTGATCAGTTGAGAATAAAAGCATTCTGTGTCGAAAACAGAGCATAGGTCATAAGATTAAAGAACGGATCTTGCAATTTTAATTGATATTGCAGTACAATGCCAATAGAATATTCAATGTTCCCACCAAGCATATTAAAATGGTGTTTATAGTTCATCCCATACTATCCACTTAATTTTCAAATACACACACGTATCTATATCTACTTCTATATCGTGTATATTTGAAATCCTACTTGTATTCAGGGATGAAAGACTACATACTTATCATGGACTGTAATGTTTCTACTCTGTAAGAGACATTTGAAAGAGAATTATGTTAACACAAACACATGCACAGATCTAAGTCGGTTTCATAGCAGTCATTTTATATTTAGTAGATGCACTTTGATAGTTTTTCAAATCCAAAATAGGGTTATTTTTATCTTGGCTAATAAGGTATGATTCTGAATGTGTAACTGATTTCCATTGTGGGGGCAAAGTTCTAGTTACCTTGATTACTGTATTTTGCTAAATATCCTTTTTATTCTCAAATTGATTTTTTTTTGTATGTACACAAAACTGATCTCATTTACCCACAGTGGGGAAAGCATTTTCTTAGTCATTTTTACATTATTTGTAATGAATTGACAGCATCCGCTCAACCTCCCACACTGACCCCTAGGCTGAACAATTGGAGGCATTTACTGGATCACCAGCTGAGATTACATGGTGTAATCTGCGGCTAGGGATCAGAGATTTCTCTGTGTAAATTTAATTTACTCTTGTGGGGATCAAAAGCTTGTTAATACTCCACTCTTTTCAGCTGAGCTATAAGCCTGAAGCAATTAGTATTCAAAAATATTTTCTTTCATTAATATTTTGACTATGTAATCTGTTTTGTTCCATTTTAGGAACCAATATGATGTGCTTTAAAATTAAAAAATGCACGGGCATGTTTTGTGTTATTATTCTCAAATAAATATTTATATATAAATTAAGCAGCAGCAAAACAGACAACAAACAAACAAACAAACAAAAAAACAGTTGAGATGCCCAGTTCTTTCTGCTTTCCAAATGAAGTGCCTAATAACTTTCAAGGGATCAGGATTATTCTTGCACAAAAGAAGAAGTGAGAAATCATTTTTAATCATTAACACAAGAGAGTTTGCCACTTTGCAGCAGGGAAAGACACTGAATACTAGCTGTGTGAGCCTGGAGGCTGTTGATGAGCCACACAGATGTGTGAGAAACAGTCTCCCAGCAATGTTTAAAATGGATCGTGAATGAATAAACAGTTTTTTATGGGCTTCATCTAGGACTATCCTATCATCAGTTATTATATGCAAGTCTGTATGATAACACAGTTTCTTTTAAATCCTACCACGATTTCCAAAGAAACTATTCAAGAACAGAAAAAGGATGATAAATTCTGTCCAAAGCAATTTGTTTTTATTTTACACACTGACGTAATTTGAAAGTATGATACATTACCAACTATCCTTGTTATAATAGCATGGTGACAGATAATACTGCAAAAGGATAATCTGTAATGCTACCTCCCATAGGTTAGCAAAACTCCTTTATAACAAACAAGAATCTATCTTGTTATAACTCTCTCTGGAATGCATGTAGTGTTGATGGGGGCACAGTAACTTTTTGTGTCTTTATTATTATTATTATTGAGTTCTGGGGATTTTAGAAAAGGGGTCAAAATGACAGCTTTTTGTAGGAGGCAAGTAAAACTTTGTTTTCATTAACTTTGAAAGGAAACTCGGACTCTTTCATTGCTAATACAGGCCACACATTTCATCTGTGTCCTGCACAACTGATGACTTTGATATCAATATAAAGCACTCACTTTTAAATGACATTATTATTTCAGTGGGTGTCAAAAGTACCTTTTTTATCAGCAGCACTTGAAGGCAGGACAGACTTCATTGCAGCCTTGTTTTAACAGGAACATGAATTACCCACATGTGAATGGCTTCAATGAAAGCATTTAGCCTATTTAAAGTGTTTTTTTTTATGAACAAAACAAAAACTTTAATCCTCAGGAAATATTTTAAGTATAATTTGAATCAGATTGTTTGCAATACTTTCCATTAGTGAGCTTCTCATTCTACCCTTTAGAATAATGTGAAATAAACATATAATATAATGAATGAAATTTATAAGAAAAATTAGAAATACTTTATGCCAATTGACCAGCAGGATTACATTTCAATCTTATAGCATACTACACATATCTTCAAATGGACTACCTAAACAGAGTTAGCATACAGGGAATATTTGCTAATAGATCAACTGAGTACACATGAGATGATAAGGAGAATATAGTTGATGAAGTTATTACCTAAGAAATTTTCAACAACAAATAGTATTTAAAAACAAATTTGCTGTGAAAATATTTTGCACAGGTAATATATTAAACACACACACACACACACACCAAAATTGACCAGAGTATACAACTCAATTAGAATAGAATTTTATACTTTCACTATCGAACGTGTTTTTATACACTTACCTATCATCAAAAATGAAATATTTATGGCGTACTTGAAGTAGAAAACAATTAGATTTATATCCTCTTTCATGCCTGTTACCTGTTAGTACTGTTACTTACTGGATTATGGGTTGTACTGATGATGAAAGCTACAAAGACAGAAGCTCGGAGATGGGAGGCACAAAGAGGCAAATACTACGCAGAAGTACATGCAAAGTTTATTAAACGGCTTTGAAAGAAATGACTGGGTTTATAATATAGTGAAATATGAGAAGACTGTGAAAGAGGTTTGTCTTTGCAGGCAGTGTAGGGATTTGTTAATGTTTTATAAAACTAAAAGTCACAAGTTGTGATAGTTATGTGCTATGGTCTGTGTATAGTTGGCTTAGGATCTTGATTGTTGTTTGACTAAGCCCCAAATATCCGAATTTCAAGTTTTTGATCCCGTGCATGGTACTGTTTAGTCAAAGGGAATTTTTCGGGTGTGAATAACAGTTTTGAGTTAAAGAGGATTATCCTGGATTAGCGTGGAGGGATGTATGTGTGACTACTTCTTGCAAACAGAGAAGGAAAGAGAGTTTTGACAGAAGAGGACACAGGAATGCATGGGAGAAACAGGGAATGAGGAAATGCATAAATACTGGAGAAGAAGCCATTAACATGAGAGAAAATGAGGCACTGTTTATAAAATAGTATTTTAACTAGGCAAAGATGTGCTGCAGTTGTTGATGCTGTAGAATATTACTTTAAATATGGAAAAAGTGTCACTTTTGTTTATGCTGTATTTGTTTAATGATGTAAGCATGTGTTTTAATTATGTTTAATTATGTAAAAATATGTTGCATCTGTTTCACCTCACCTGCCTAAGGTACCTGACCGTCCTAATGAAGAGCTGAATGGCCAACAGCTAGACATGAAAGGATAAGCAGGGCTGGCAGGCAGAGAGAATAAATATGAAGAGAAATCTGGACTGGAAAAAAGAAGAATGGGAGAAGCAAGAAAAGGGGCAGAAAATGAGGAGCACGCTCAGGGACAGAAGCCAGGCAGCTGTCATCCAGCCAAACATAGAAATGCCATGGTAGTAAGAAAAGGTAAAAAGCCCCGAAGCAAAAAGTAGATGGAGAGAAACAGGTTAAGCTAAAAGAGCTAGCCAAAGACATGCCTAAGTTAGGCCGAGCATTCAGAGCTAATAAGTCCCTGTGTCATGATTTGGGAGCAGGTTGGTGGCCCAGAAGAAAAAGCCTGATACAATAATGGATTCTTCTTTTAGAGGTTCCAGAAAGCGTCTGACCTGCTTAAACTTGAATATATCCCCTGGCATCTGAATTTAGATTATTGTTTCCAGATAAAAAATACAGTTCATCTATGTCAGTTTTTTTTCAGTGTACGTAGCATTTGTTTTACCAGGACTAAGAATCTAATGAAAGCCTGAATTTGCACCTCTAAATGCCATCGTTAAATTGCTGTTGGATTTTAAAAGCACCATGGGGTCAACATGGACTCAATGATTAGCATCGCAAATGTGAAGGACGTTATTGTTCAGTTTGTCAGCTCCCAGGTATTTGATGTCCAGCATCCTGCAAACATGTCTTTGCTTCTAGGAGATCTGAAAACTGACCTGAACTTTACTTCCATATTCTGGGAAGATAAGTGCCCCGCAGTGCTTCCCTCTGGAAATAATAAATCTGTAACAATATTTATATTTGTTTCTAAATTCCTAACAGGGCACAGGTTAATCCCAAATTTAATCCCAAGTTTTAAACCCATAAATTTAATAATAAGTTAAAAAGGTAAAATAGTGAGAAATGGTTAGCCAATACTATAGAAACATAGGTAAGAATTTGTCTATATGATTGCATGGGTATGAAGATAGAGATACCTTCTAGCTCTGTTTTATATCCAGAATCAACTATCTTTGAACAGACTATTGGAGACGACTCTGAAATCTAGGTCTTTGTTCACTAGATTATACTGAATAGATTGAAAATGAATGTACACAAAGAAATAGGTAGCTTTCAATGCATTTGGTTTTTGGTTCATTCTAGATTTATGTGTGAGTATTGCTGTTTGTAAATGAAATATTTTAGAGATGTCAACAAAATTACGAATATGGGAGAATGAAAGCTACTGCTTTGGTGTCTTTGAGAAGAACATTAACCACATGAGACTGTCTGAGAAGACAGCTAAAGAGTAAGAAAGGAGAGAAACTAACAAAGAAATAAAATAACAGTACACTGACGAAATAAATAAGTAAATAAATAAATAAAAATGATTGGTGCTATTGAGCCTAAAAGTGGAATTCTAGAGAGAGAATTCATGCTTACATTTCATCAAGGGAGAGTAACTGAAAACTGTATTGACACTTTAGCTAATATAGAATTCTCAAATCTGTAGGAGTTTTCATCCAATATTTAAGTTAGCAACATAAAAACAAAATAAGACATAGGCCTTGATGGTGACATGTGTGAGGTTGCCATCGGTGCACGAATTGTGGAGTCCTAGGAAAGGTCACTTAAGAAGGAATGTACTGCTACCCTTTCTTCCCTCCCATTCATTGAGCTCACCGTGGTCACGGTTCCTAGGTACTAGCATTGTACCCTACTTGAAGGAAAGTAAAAAGCAGGGCCAAAATTTCCATGAAATGAAGATGCATTCTCAAACTAGTCACCTTATGCTTTATAGATGCAAATATATAATATATTTTAATATAAGGATAGCACCTCTTTCTCATAATTGTACTTTCATTTAAAGTTAATTTCAGTCACTCTTGCTTTTGAACTAAAACCAACCTTCCCTCCAAACCATAAACCCTTTTAACTTGAGCTCTTATAAATATTAAATCAATTTTAATTATGCTGTCCTAAGGGTACAGGGAAGGAGTATTTTCACAGTTTGACATATTTAGTGCATCAAGATGCACATATTCATGTAAAATGGACATGAGTGTTATTTGCAAGATGGAGCTGATGTGCCCTAGGCAGTCTCTTCCTTAGACTCTTTCTTTCCTCACTAATGACTTCAGCAGTAGGCAGCTTGGCTCATCTAGATAGTCAGGCAGATTCCCTTGAAGATTTGAAGAGCTTTTCCATAAAGCTCATTTGACATTCCCAAACCTACCCATATGACCGCAGGACTGCAGTGTACCTTTCCTGGATATGCATTTTATTAGATGGGAAGACCTGAACAGAACCTCGGTATAATGTGGTGACACAGGATTTCTTTGTACTGCAAGAAATTTTGTGAAAATTTCAACTTCCAACTCAGTCTTACTTTCTGAGAAGGTGGTACTCTGAGATTGAAGGAAAGTGAGTCACTCAAGCTGTTCTTATCTGGTGGTGTTGAGGGTTTATACCTATGATACAATTTGGAAAATTATGTGAATAATTGGTTGACAGATCAACTGTGATATCAAATGAATCAGTTCAAATCATTGATTGGTTATGAACTTCTTAGGTAACTTTTCGACAAACACTTATAATTTATTAACAACCATTTTTTTTTCCATTTGTGAAAGGTACTTGTTATTGTATTTGAGTCATTTGAAGTTTATGTAACATAGCAAATATAAAGTGATTGACACAATATGCCAATCATAGAAGACATTTAATAAAAAATAACTTTTAAATTATTACACATTTATGTTTAATAGTATGTTATTATGCAACAAAATTGGAACTGATATTGAATTCTAGAAATGTAGATCAGACAAAAATTATGATTAAAGTCTTTACGATTTTCACTGAGTTTTTATTTTTATTATAATTCTAAGCCCAACACACCTGGAGTACTGAAGAACAAACATGTAGAAAGGTTATGCCAATAAGGTGTCCAATCTTGGTTCTATTTTTGTACTTTATACTATTATTCTGATATGTCACTTTATTTAATGTCAATCTGGGGAGAGGTATTGTGGGATGCCTCTCTGTATGCTGTGAATTTGTTTAGTTGCTATTGGTTAATAAATAAACTGCTTTGGCCTATGGCAGGACAGAATATAGCTAGGTGGGAAAGCTAAACTGAATAGAGGGAGAAAGAAGAAGGATTCGGGGGAGATGCCAGCAGCTGCCAGAGAAGCAAGATGTGAGGTAACAAGCCACAAGCCTCATGATAAAATATAAACTAATGGAAATGGGTTAATTTAAGTTGTAAGAGCTAGTTAATAATAAACCCAAGCTAATAGGTCAAATATAATCTAATTAGCATTAAACCTTTGTGTGGTTATTTTAGAAAAGTCTACGGGACCAGGATGGATGAGAAACTTCCAGCTACAGAAAGGTTACAGCAAGTGAGGCGCACATGGACTCTTTTGATCCATTTTGTCTTGTTGAGGGCTACAGGAAACTGAGCTTTCCCTGAGTGTTACAAAATTCTTGAGAGGCACCGTCATCATGATCTCTCTGAATAAACCCAGCATTGAACCAGACCAGTTCAAGTTAAAATCTGTTGTTGGTGAAGCAGTTCAGTATGTTTTCCTACTACAAGCAAAAAAAGGAACTTGAGGGCAGTAGAGATGGCTCCGAGTGTAAAGAGGCTTTTGCTATGCACACCAAGTGACAGGAATTTTATCCCCAGAACTCACAGGAAGATAGAAGGAGAGAACTGGTTCCACAGAGTTGTCCTCTGACCTCTACATCTGTAACAAGGTAAACATATACACATGTGTGTGCCCACGAATGCACACATTCATAAACATGCACGTGCGTGCACACATGCATGAGCACTATGATGATGTTGATAATACTATATTGTCTTAATATTTAAAAAGCAAGGAATGGACAGTCTCTGCTTGTGCATAGTAATTATATTTGTATAATTAAGTGCTATAATCATATGTGTTATTTCAATTAATCTGTTCAAATGTATGTTATTTTTTTGCCCATGCCTGAATGAGTTAACAGAAAAATCAAAACTGTTGAAAAACTTACTCAAATGGCAAATTTAGAATTAGATACTTAATTCTTCCTTGTACAACATTTGAAGCATAATACAGTAAAGAAATAGAATAATCTAGCAAAAATTTATACTTATGTGATCAATGCTACATACATAGCTAGTTATGACGTAGGATATAGAAAAGTGGTTGCTGATATAAGGTTGTTAAGGGGAAAGAGATAAATTCTATATATATGACTTAGTCTTTTAGGATCTATTTTAAAAAGAATTATGACTATAAGAATCAAATAATTTTAAGGTTTTCACAGAAAATGTTAGTGTCAAGAAATACATAGGTCCTAGAAACTGCAAAATGCCTTAAGTACAAATTCATCATAGTTCTGGAACTGATAAAGTTGTACTCTCAATTGGATATTATGAACAAATGACTCACTTGTACAAACGTTATATATTTAGTGGTTTGTGTTTCTTGACACAATTTTAATCTTGTCACTAATTCCAATGTGATAACTTTGGAAATTTGTGTCAGTACCACATGTCCCTCTTTCTTTCTTAACTTTTAAAAAATATTTTATTTATTCTTTGAGAATTTCATGCAATGAATTTTAAACACATTCACCTCGCCAAATTCCTCCTCTCATTACCACCCTCTCAATTCTTCCATCCTTCCCAAACACCATGAGGTTTCTTCCTTCTCCTTCTCACCCTGCCTCCTCCTTCTTCCCCACCTTCTTCTCTTCCTTCTTTTTCTGTCTAGTCCAGTTTGTGCTAAGGAGTTAGTCTGGGGAATGGGACCCACCATGGTGTGTAGTCAGTCACATAATTAAAGAAAGCTGACTTCCTCTCTTAGCAGTGATCGAGTCCTCATCTAGTGGTGGGATTACACATCCATCCTTTTTAGTCTGTGGTAGAATTCTGGCTGGCTGGAGCTTGCTTAGTGTTGTGTCGCAGCTGCTATGACCCAGCCCTGCCATAGCCACTGTGAACTCCTATGCAAATCTTCTCTGTTGTGTCTGGAAAACAGCTTTTCCTGAAGTCATCCACTATCTCCACCTCTTGCAATCTTTCCATCCCCTCTTCTCTAAAGGTCCCTTAGTCTTGGGGTAAGGTATGAATGTCTGACTTAGTTCCGGCCACTTCACAGTCTGTTGTCCTCTGCAGGTTGACCAGTTTGGAGTCTCTGTGTTGATTGCCAGTTGCTACAAGAAGAAGCCTCTGTGTCAATAATAGTAATATCCTACTCACCTAGAGAACACATCAGCAAAATAGAATTTATTACTAAATATTATTATCAAAATAAAATATTATTTTAGATGTGAAAGTGGTAAAATTTAAATTTAAGGTGTTACTATAACTTAAATTGGCTGAATGTTAGCTATGTAAACTTTTTAATTTGAAACCCTGTTAGTGACAACGTAGATCATTCCAGGAAAGCAGTTGTATCATTTTAATATTAAGTAGCTAATGTAAAAAGACTTAGTATTGCCTGAATGTCCTTCTTTATTGAGGAAAGGGAGGGCCATCTCCCATTTTTTTTAGTAGTAGTCTTTAAAAACTCTCTACTCACGAGTTGAATTCTTTTAAAGCTAAAGGGGAAAATGTCGTAATGGAAAAGTAAGATCCCACTATGTGGCCTGAAACCATGTAACACTGTTTCTCAAATGGGAAAAGAGGAAGAGAGAAAAATGTGATGAACCCTTAATACTCGAAGCTCCTCTAACCGAGATGTGGTGGTAATTGCTTTTTATTTTTCGTGCCATCTCCTGGAAATGGTAATGCTTTCAAGTGAAGATCAAAGAGAATGACCTACATACAAAGTAGATTGTAGTATGTAGTTACATTTTTCATCCTTTGTAATATGCTTTTTGCAACCATACTTCTAACAAGAAACACACCGTAACGCTCGTCATTTTTTAAAATGAGCTGTCACCAAGGTCAGATGGGAAACTCGGAAACTAGAGGAAAAAAAGGATGGATTTTGTCCAGGGTGTTAATGCCAACAGATGAATCAGTCTGCATACCACCCTTATGCACTTAAAAGAAATAAAATTCAAGATTCGGAAATACATACTCAGAATAGATACATCATTTATCTCTAATGGGATGCATGTGTGTGTGTGTGTGTGTGTGGTGTCTCTCTCTCTCTCTCTCTCTCTCTCTCTCTCTCTCTCTCTCTCTCTTTCTCTCGTGTGTGAGTGTGTGTGCGCACACAAGAGAGAAAGAGATAGAGAGAGAAACAGAGAAGCAGAGACAGAGAGACAGGCCAGAAAAATTTAAATTGTCTATTGTTTTTAGCCTTAAAGTTTCTTTAAAATCAAATGTTTTAATATAAGGAGAAAAGATAGCATGTCATCATTTTACAGCTTATAAGCACACTTAGCACACAAATGAAGTTTTATTTTTCTGTCTCAAAACTGATCGATCAGATTTCCATATATTAGCCATGTAATTTACTATGAATATTTCACAGGGAAAGGTAACTTTTGTCAAGCCATCACAAGATGGTCTGGTCCCTACTAACGTAAAATTTCCAAGAGGAATATGTTAAGATATTTTTAGTTCATCTGAGGCACTAGGTATTTCCACTGATGAACAGTGCCTGAAACATGAGAGTGCTGTGGAAGTGTCCTAACGAGGAACAGGTTTTCCTTACTAGAGAACAGATTCCGTGGCAGCAGGAGAAAGCTGAATGACTCATTTGCAGATTCTCCCCTGGGATTCCAGTTGCAATCTTCTTTTCCTTAACAGGTTAAAACTGTATCTGATGCTCTAATGATACAAAATAATAATGGTGACTCTTT
The DNA here is from genome assembly GCF_037038515.1 of Microtus pennsylvanicus. Taxonomy (NCBI): domain Eukaryota; kingdom Metazoa; phylum Chordata; class Mammalia; order Rodentia; family Cricetidae; genus Microtus; species Microtus pennsylvanicus. The sequence continues at coordinate 18,319,565 of NC_134594.1, forward strand.
GGTGTAATTTATTTGATAACAGAAGGTGAAATAAATTCTATTTAGTGACTACCCAGACAGGGTGAGTGTATTAAAATGTATTGTTTGGTATAGATTAAAAATGAATTCTCCCCCATAATGATATCTACAGTAGCATTTCATTGTGATAGCATCCCTTTCTTTGAAAAGGGAAACTTAGTTTCAGCATAGAGTATATCTGAAGTCATCTCAGAGAGGAGCAAGGGAACTGCTGATTTTGGCCAACATGTATTAGTAAACTTGGTCCATCTGCCAAGAGCTTTAAGGATGTACAACAAAATAGAAATGGATTAGGCAATATGTTTGCTGTGGCAGAAGATGCCTTTATAGAAATAAAGCTGCATTTTGTGTTAGGTAGCAGATTTATATGTTTTGTGCAGAGCCTGACATGTTATTCTTGAATAAGTCAAAAAAATATTGACTTATTTTTTATAATAATGATAAAACTTAATATGCACTCCCATTAAAAGCACTATTTCCATATTGTCACCCTCAAGACAACAGACCACTTAAACATTTTAATAAAATGGCTGTTGGAGGAGAAAACAGAGTTCATATAAACTAATTTTCAACATAAAATACTAGTAAAAAAAGTGCTTTTATTTGGAACTGGTGTCATGCTCCAAATGAACTTGGCTACCTTGCAAAGAAAAACTCCTGAATGAGATATGAATACTTATTGAAATGTTTTCACAGTGTTCTGCTGATCCCAGCTCTGCTTGGGTGTGTGCTCAGTGACACTTTCATAGGCGAGCAAATACCTCCAAATCAAATGCTTTTGTCCAACCAAAAAAATGCCCAATTAAATATGTAAATGTGCTCCTCATTTACAAAAATTATAGTCTATAAAATCAGAAAATCCTGCATCCAGAGGACACAGAGTGAAAACAGTTCTTTGTTATTAAACTTAAAAGAAAAATAATAACAGAAAACTAGATTGCTAAAAATTCAGCAAGATTAAATGCATGAATATGAATTGACTAAATCAACCAATCAACCTATTAATATTTGTGAATATATATAATGAGCCTTCTAAAAAGTTCCTCCCCATGATGCATGGCATGCCTCCACACTCCCTTCAGTTGTTACCTCTGAGAGAAGTTATTCTTCACAAAGTCAGTGACAATAAAAATGGAGGGGATAGGGTTTCAAAGTACGGCTTCGAATGAATGGTATATTTTTTTTTATTTTGAAGATTCTTTTCTCATAAGCATCTTTGGAACTAAAATGTAATTAAAATTTTTAATTTAAATAAATGTACAGATTTTCCTTTTTGGTTTTTGATGCTTTCTGCCATCGTTGCAGCAAAACGGTATCTTTTTTTTCTTTTAATGAACATTGTGTGCCAAGAAAAAGCGATCCATACTCCTAACACAGATACTACAATCTTGGCTCATGAATAAGAACCTATAATTTCTGTGAGAAAGCACAGAAAAAGAGATGCCCACCAGCCAACTAGTTCTAAACAGCAAGGACTCCAGTGAGCTCATAAGTTTGAGTTACAGATTGAAAGTTTTGGAAATAACTTTTTGGTCATCTTTAAGGAGACAGCTACAAGAAAAATGAACCTTAGTGCCTTTCTTCTTCTTCTTCTTCTTCTTCTTCTTCTTCTTCTTCTTCTTCTTCTTCTTCTTCTTCTTCTTCTTCTTCTTCTTCTTCTTCTTCTTCTTCTCCTTGTTTTCTTCCTCCTGCCTCTTCTTTACATCATCAGAACTAGTCATATGCATGGGTATAATCCTCACACCATGGAGGACATCTAGTGGATAGTAAGATTTGCTGAAGTCTGTGTGTGAAGCTAGCTAACCCAGGATGCTCTTATATATCTCCTGAGCAGCATTAGCTCTGCATTTTCTTGCTCTCCCATCTGTCCATCTAGAAAATGGTCATTTTCAATTAAACAGCAATTTCTTAATGAACTACTCCAAGTTGTGAGACCATAATTCTGTAAGACATTGATATAATTTAGAAAAACAATGTAGAAAATAGGTTCCTGGGCTTACTGTTATGGTCATAATTCAATGTAACCTTGGTTGTTTGATGATTGAAAATGGCTTCTGTATTATTTATCTTCTATCTTAAGAATGTAGATATATCTAAAAGAAGGTATTTCCATGAAAAACTTCATCATTCTTATTTGTGGTGCTAGATACATGGATTGTCAAAATCACATTTTAGAACATACACTTACTGACTCAAGCAGTAATTGCTCACAGATTTCTGAAAAATCATGTGTACAAATACATAAGCTGAACAGTTGATACATCTTATTCTTCATACAGAAGTTCAATCTGTATGTTTCTGCTCTACTATATTTAACTTCTAAGTTGAAGTCCATCATTAATGAATAGGAAATATGCTATCAACTCTACAAAAGGCTTATTTTCATTTGCTTATAAGTTGGGCTGTTCACTGAGTTGTTTTAACTAAGAAGTCTCTCTGGCCCTAAGTGGAAAAAGCAAATACTCTTGAGATTTCTGTTCTTCATCAGAGACACTTTTCATGTTCCAAATTTGGAAATCTGCATTTGTCACCAATTAGACAAACCTTCAGGGAACTGGCTCTTTGACACCATTGTATAATTAAGTAGACAAAGTCCGGGCAACCGATCACTACGGTGCTTCAGAGATCCTCAGGGAATCCACAGTTTTGCAACTTCGTAGTTTGGTGATCAACATTTCAGCACCCATGTTTATTTGCAGAAATATTGCTAAAACTCTGCATCAAAACGCATAATTTTATTTTATAGTAAATCGATTTACATATTATTTATGCTGTAATACATTTTTGTTCATATGCAGTTTTTTATTATTTTGTGAGAAACCATATTTGTAAGCAATGCATTGGGGCTTAAAAAGGAGCAACTAATTTATTCTCTTCCTGTATTCTTATCTTTTAGGTGGGCAGGCCAGCATATAAATTACTAATCATTTGGTGTTAATATTAATCTCATTGAGTTGCTAAAGTAATGTAGGTACATGTACTTAACTCCTGTGTCATTTTGATAAAAGTAAAACTCTTTTAAACTGCAGTATGTGCATAGAAGACAAACTTAAGACCTCACGTGTTAAATATCTACATCAGCGGATCTCAACCTTCCTAATGCTGCTCATTTTTAATACAGTTCCTCATGCTGTGGTAACCCCCAACCATAAAATTATTCCATTCCAACTTCATAACTATAATTATATTACTCTTGTAAATTGAAATGTAAATATCTGATACGAGGGCTATCTGATATGTCATTGTTGCCAAAGGCTATTTGATCCCTAAGGGAGTAAAGATTCACAGGTTGAGAACTACTGATTTACACCCATATTGAGAGGGTACAGTTCATAATAAAATAAGCCTTTAGTATACTGCCTCCTACTTCTTTTGATTTCTTACTCTAAAGATCTGTAACACAAGGTCGGGGTATGGTAATAAACTTCACATTCATATATATATATATATATATATATATATATATATATATATATATATATGAATGAGCATAGAGTTATCTTTATACATATGAAAAGCATTCATCCTTTTTCATGAGGAATGAGAATATGTATGATTAATATTTAATATTTCAATCTTATTTTTTTTTTTAATTTTTTTTATTGATAAAAGGAGGATAAAGAAAAGAAAAAAAAACAAATTTCCACCTCCTCCCACCAGCCTCCCATTTCCCTCCCCCTCCTCCCACTCTTCTCCCCCTCCTCCCACTCTTCTCCCCCTCCTCCCACCCCTCTCCCCTTCCCCCCACTCCTCTCCCCCTCCCTTTCCAGTCCAAAGAGCTGTCAGGGTTCCCTGCCCTGTGGTACGTCCTAGGTCCTCCCCCCTCCATCCATATCTAGGAAGGTGAACATCCAGACTGGCTAGGCTCCCACCAAGCCAGCACATTGCGTAGGATCAAAACCGCGTGCCATTGTCCTTGGCGTCTCTTCAGCCCTCATTGTTCGCCATGTTCCGAGAGTCCAGTTTTATCCCATGCTTTTTCTGGTAACAGTCCAGCTGGCCTTGGTGAGCTCCCAGTAGATCATCTCCACTGTCTCAGTGGGTGGGTGCACTCCTCGTGGTCCCGACATCTTTGCTCATGTTCTCACTCCTTCTGCTCCTCATTGGGACCTTGGGAGCTCAGTCCAGTGCTCCAGTGTGGGTCTCTGTCTCTATCTCCATCCATCGCCAGATGTAAGTTCTAGGATGATATGCAATATATTCGTCAGTATTGCTCTAGGGTAGGGTCATTTCAGGTTCCCTATCCTCAGCTGCCCAGGGAACTAACTGGGGACCTCAGCTTGGGCACCTGGGAGCCCCTCTAGGGTCAAGTCTCCTGCCCACCCTAAAGTGGGTCCCTTAACTCAGAATTGTGGTTCCGTGCTCCCCTATCCAACCTTCCTTTATCCTGATCCTCCTGTTTCCCCAAGTCCACCCTCCTTCCCTTCTACCTTTTTTTAATTTATAAAATATCAAAGGAAAATAACAAGTGAGTTTTCTTCTTTCTTGATGGCTACAATCAAATTCTATAAGCAATATATGTTCACTTTTTAGTGTTAGTGTGTCTTTTGTTACTTTTAAAATAGAGATATTTTCAGGAGCAGAAGGAGAGAGAGCACGAGCATGGAACTCAGGACCGTGAGGGGTGCACCCACACACTGAGACAATGGGGATGTTCTATTGGGAACTCACCAAGGCCAGCTGGCCTGGGTCTGGAAAAGCCTGGGATAAAACCGGACTCTCTGAACATAGCGGACAATGAGGACTACTGAGAACTCAAGAACAATGGCAATGGGTTTCTGATCCTACTGCACGCACTGGCTTTGTGGGAGCCTAGGCAGGTTGGATGCTCAACTTACTAGACCTCGATGGAGGTGGGGGTTCCTTGGACTTCCCACAGGACAGGGAACCCTGATTGCTTTTCGGGCTGGGGGGAGACTTAATTGGGGGAGGGGGAGGGAAATGGGAGGCGGCGGCGGGGAAGAGACAGAAATCTTTAATAAATAAATAAATAAATAAAATAAAAAAAATAAAATAAAATAGAGATATAATCAATCAAACCATGTTTTTAAAATTTTGACATGAAAGTAGTAGCTTTATAGAGAACTTGACAGAAAATGTGTGTGTGTGTGTGTGTGTGTGTGTGTGTGAACTTGGGTTCAGTCATACCTACACCCATATCCACCATAAATAGAAATAGAAATACAGGACAGATCATTTTAACTTGATCTAAAATAAAGCTCTTATGATCACAGATGATTTCATCACTGTCCCTAGAGTCCCCATTTCCACATGCCCCTTTCTTAACAAGCAACCATAAAGCTGCCAAAGACACACAAGTACTTGGCAGTCAGCCCCGTTAATCCATTTAGGGAGTACTCTACAACAACCCCAACCTAAAATTAGAACACAGTCATTTATGCTACCCCTAACTTATCTTGATAAGAAATTATTTTATGTTGGTTATTTTGGGAATACTTTTTATGGTAGGTATCCTAAAAAAATACATCAAGAAATTTTATTAAAAATAATACAAAACTCTCTGATATGTAGTACCTTGTAAGATGCATTCCAGGGTGCAGGGACATGCCATAATTGTGGCGCTGTTACCCCACAGCTTTCTGTCTGCTTAGTGGAGGCAGCATAGGTTATCAGGATTTTGTGGACAGCTCTCAGGGATGTTATCTCTGGTTGAGTTTTATCTAAATTTATTATGTCTAGCAGTACCATACACAAGTCCATAAAGTAGTAGATAACAACTCTAATTCTGAGATACAAGTGTCTCACTGAGTATCAACTGGAATTTCTCCAGGCCCTATTTTGACCCAAACTTGACTCAGCTGCTTAGGTCTGGCTGCTGCACCATCTGTCTTGGTTGTCTACAAATGGCTCTAAATTGGTGAACCAATTATGTACGAGAGAGTTTTATAATGGCATGGAATTAAGCCAGAATTAGTACCAACATAAAGGCTGTTGAGGGAAGTAGAGCGATACAACTCATTCCAGTGTTTCACTGTCACGATCTCTTTTCAAGGGTGACAAATGATGCTAATGAATGCATCTCAGTTAATACAGATGCCAGACTGGAAATGACAGCGACTGGCTACTCCTGACAACCAACCAACAAACAATAAAACCTGATTTCATTAATGGAAAAATGTTCTAGTATGCAAAGTTGGTAGATATTGGTCATTTTAAAATTCTGAATTTGTAGATATATTTTGCTGAGGAAATTTTGAAATTTGAATAAAATTTTTAAATGACAAACTTTTCTTGCTTATTATGGGGTATCAACAAATTCACATTGAGAGTATTGAGCATAAAGTTATTAAATATTTTATAATCACTTAAAGTATGTTTGTATCCTACTGGATAATATCTATGCATACTATACTTTATACCAATAAAGATATAAATAAATAGCATGAAGATGATTCAAAGGACCAATGACATAAAATTTTGTTAATCAAAACCTGGCAACCACATAAATATGTTGAGACAGAAAGTAGAAAATACAATTAATGAATTTCAGAATTAAATCTCAGGGAACTGAATACATTTTCTAAAATCACTTGCTTAAATATAGATTTTTGCTACTTAAATATGTACATTGGATTGTTACACTGTGTTATATAAATATATTCAATTTTCATGGTTCCACTATGAAAGAACTGCTCCAGGCAACATTCTATACTTATGACTTTTGGACTTCTTCATTATTGTTGAATTAAAATTGTACCTTTAATGCCTTCTTATCTGGAGAACATCACAAGTAAGTTTTGCCCCCCTCAACTATCTTGCTCATTACATTTTCAAGATTGATATATACTGGCTTTTCCAGTTATTATTGAGAATGGTAAAATGAAACTTGCAATTATTTGACAATAAATGTCTCATATTCCAGATTTTCTTCTTTCTCTCTTCTTTCTTTCTTTCTTTCTTTCTTTCTTTCTTTCTTTCTTTCTTTCTTTTCTTTTTTCTTCCTTCCTTCCTTCTCTTTTCTTCCCCTCCCTCCCTCCCTCTTTCTTTCTTTCCTTTTTTCTTCCTTCCTTCCTTCCCTTTCCATCCCCTCCCCCCCTCCCCTCCCTTTCCTCCCCCTTCCCCCTCTCTTTCTTTCTTCTCTTTCTCTCTCTGTTTCTTTCTTTTGAATACTAAGTTTATATTTCAGTAGGAAATTATTCAGCCTTAACCTGACTTACTTTTTAAATAGATAAAGTTTAACCTTGCCACTACACTTCAATCAGACATTGAATTCCTGCTTAGGTAGTTATAATCTCTCTCTCTGCTTTCTGAAATGTAATACAAGGTTTGTTATTACTCATCATGGATACTTTTTATGTAACTAAGCAAAATAGTGGATGAATTTTTTCAGTAGACTCTCAAAACATGACTCTAATAAAAATTAAAAGTGAGTTGGGAGTTGGTGGTACACACTTTTAATTACAGCACTTGGGAGACAGAGGCAGGCAGATCTCTGTGAGTCTGGGGCCAATCTGGTCTACAAAGCTAGTTTCAGGGCAGGCTCCAAAGCTACAGAGGAACTCTGTCTCCAAAAAAAAAAAACAAACAAAAAAACCACTTAATATAGTTAATAATGAACTACAAGTTTTATTCTAAAAGATGTGCAGGAATGTCCAGAAATACCATTACAAACTCTGTGAAAAAATTAAAATGCTTCTTAAGATTAGTGCAACTTTTAAGTTTTCAGAACTATTATATGTCTTCTGAGACTGTACATGAATCACGTTGAAGTTATGTTGTTCTAATGGTAAAATTTAGCTAAAAGAAAGTGTGTTCATTTTTAAAGAAATGCTATTTTTTCTGCTTTGTCTTGTAAGGACAAATATGTGGGTTTCCTATATCAAACACTTCTCCAATTCAAGATGGATCCCCACTTTGTTCCAGACAACTAACTTCAATTAAGCATCAGTTTAGGAACTGACCTCACATGGCTCACTGCAAGCCCAGCATCAGCTGTAATCAGTAGGTCCCTAAGTGGCTTCAGGTATTATGATTCAACTAAAATCCATTATTCCTATGGCCTTTTCTTTTCTCATATACTAAGCACACAGTTATTAAAACTGCAAGAAAGACTCATATTAAAGGGAGCAAAGGACATCTTGAAAATGTGGATAAGATCTGCAAGAGCTGAAGCACATGCCCTGGAAGTTGGAATGCACCAGCCTCCCCAAGTGTATCGGCCTGGAACTTCTCTGCATTCATCGTGTGGGGATTTGATGAGGCTTGCCTTAAATAGACATGGTTGATTAACTCATAAGCCATGTAATTAACGCAATTGCCAGCCTCCCTTTACTCCCTCCAGTAGTCAGGGTGAAGCCGGCATTTCCATCTGTCTAATCTGTGGTTTCTATTCTGCCCTCAGATGACACTTTACCACCAATGACATCCAGTGAGGAAGTGTCCCCTGTGTCTTCTAGGGGACGAGGCTGTTCTGCTCAAACTTCCCAGTGAATCAATACAAGTCTAGGTTATTACTACCAATGTATTCTTTATTGTTTTCATTTCCATTCATGGATACATCATGTTCTCCAAAAAGATAATTCCTCCATTAATTTCATATTACCAAGTCTGAGTTTAAGGCTGTTTCAGTAGGAAACCTACTCCATTCCAAGAGATCTGATTAAAGTATATATAAAAGCATTTTGTTAGAAAGTGTATTAAAATTAACAAAGTAATACATATCTCTTCTCATTGGCAGATTTTATCAGTTACTATTTCTATTCCTTTCTAATGTTAATTGGTTTGACTGCAGACATGTTGATTTTGAGGTTTTCCAAGCTCCCGTTAGAATCTGGCTTCTCATTTGCTCGCCACGCTTTGGATAAGACCTGTGAACTAAACCCCAGGCATCTGATTATCTCTTGTCTATTATGTCCATGTCAATTGAGTTTTATTCTTGTCTCTTTGGTCGGTAAACACTAGATACATTTTCAGAGAAAAAAAATTCTTGCCTTTCTCAGCCCTCACACCAAGCCTGTGTTTAGAGAGCTTTCTGTGGATACCTTTAAAACAGAGCCTCAATTACAATGGTGCATAATATCAATTAATATTGGAATTCTTTAGTGGAATTGGTCATCAAATAGAGGAATTTAGAAAATTAAGCTGCTGAGTATATAAATGTACTATCCACACTTATAAAGTTTTAAAGATATTTGACTGCAAGAGTAGGCAAGTAGATAAAATTGGGTATCAAATAAATGACTGTAAGAACATATGGGTCGTAGATGTTTTCCCCTGAGCAATATTTAAGTAGATGAACCGTCTCATTAGGTCTCTTATCTCTTTACTCTTGTTCTTTCTCAGTCTAATGCTCATGTTTTTCAGGCAGCTAGTCCCGTCTCCAAACTCTTATGACGACATGCCATCCACTGATTCCCTGGAGAAGGCATCATCATATAGCAGTGTGTGTTTTCATCCGGCACCACTGTTTTAAAGGACCAGTTCTCTGCTGGAGATTGGAGGAAATGTACTTGGTGTAAAATGCATTTTAAACTTTGTTTTTCCTAAGAGAGTGAAAGCAAAGGAAGAAAGCTGGTGATTAGCAATTTCCATAAAGAGCGAGTTTCAGTTTTTAATTCTTCACTTTACACTCCCATTCTCAAACAGTAGGGTTTTTGCTCATAAAATGATTTTCATCAACCACAATATTTCAAATCTTCCACTTACTTATGGTTACATTTCAAAAGAACATGCTCTTAATCTATGAAGTGGAGTAATTCAGGAGTTTTACTGAACTAACAGTCTGTTTAGGAAGTAGCTTCCACTTGAAAAACTATAGAAAGACTTGTAGGATTATATGATGTGGAAATCACTCATGTACAAAAGAGTTATTACTGCCTAATTTTTTTTAAAAAATAAGTGCATAAATGAAATGGAGAACAAGGTCACCCCTTAAAGTTAAAAATAAAAGTTTGTTAGCAAATAGCATGGGTGGTAAATAGAAGGCCTCTGATCTACATTTCCAGAAATAATCTGGAAAATAGACAAGATTTTGATACTTAGAAAGAAGGGCCTGATATCAGGCTCAATGGCCTGAGTTTTATCCTCAGAACACATGTGTTGGAAGAAGAGACGTGTCATGACATTTGTATTGATATTCATACACACAGACACACACACACACACACACACAAATAAACAAATGCTTTTTTTAAAAAGAAATGAGAGGAGTAGTGATGAGAATAGTAAACTCAGCATAGGAAGGTACCACATGCTTCCAGTGGGGCAGAAGGGACTGTATTTGCTCTTGAAAGAACATTGGACCATTCTGGAGATCATTTGAACATCACAGCTATGGTGCGGATGGAGAGAGCAGTAAGAACATGTAGCTACTATACAGAGAGGAGAAATTCAGTTAAATATACTACAACTTAAGTCCTCTCTTCTCTCCTTCACAGCAAAAAGTTATCATGCTCCAAATAGTTATAATGTTGAAAAAAATCTGCATTTGATGAAACTCTCTACCTTATGAAGAAAAAGAAGAAAAAAAAATTTAGTTTGTTTGGATACAAAGATTATTAAATGACTTGTCTTACATTGTTGTTCTGTTAATTTCCACTTACTAAATTGTACTCTCTAGCATGGAACACTCACTTAGAAGATCTTCATACATTAATGAAATTGTTTCAGATAAAATACCAACTTATGTTAATGATTTGAATAACATGTACATATCTTTCCAAGGCTAATGTTTGAAGTTTTGTTCTTCTACTGAGGCCATTGAACGTTTATTATAGAACTCCAGACCAGATATCCACTGATAAGTTTGTAACTGGATGGCCACAGGGAGGTAGTTCCTCTGTCTGGAGGAACTACGTCTTTGTGAATCTATCTTTGAAGAGTAGATCTCGTCGCTAGACCTTTCTGTTCTTGATATCTGTGTTTCATGGCTGCCAAGAAGCAAGCAGCTTCATGTCAAGATTCCCTTCTGTCATGGTATTTCTTTCCTCCCATAATCCAGATAGGCATACATTATAATGTTTGAAATCATGGTCCCCAAATCCATATTTGTATCCTTTAATTATTTTCCTCTGGTATTATGTCTCCATGACAATAATTGTCAAATATAGAAAATTGGTATGAAAAGTGAGACTGTCACTTTATTTGACTGCTTGAGTCAAAGGCCATTGCAATTAATGAATTTATAAAATCTTACAAAAATTTAGACAGAGTTTAGGTGCTCAGAGGAGCAGAATCAGAATGCCTGTTAGGAATACAAACAGTATAGACCATACTTGTGAGGGTTCAAATGGGAACATGGATTCTCCTAAGAGCTGGACCGCAGACATTTCTGTTACGTTTGTGCCAAGCACTTATATGTACTTTGCTCATGCTCTAAAACTGAGTGCACATTAGTGATGAACTAACTAATCTGGTGCACAAAATTTCAAGGCAGTTGTGTTAGCGACTTTTTTCATTTCGATTCTAGGACTCCATGCTAGAAGAAAACTTTAAAAAGAAAAGAAGGGTTTATTCAGATCATTGTTTGAGGATATAGTCTACAAGGTAGGAAAAACTTAGCAGAGTTCATGACAATGGTAGTGCAGCAGAGACTTTCTAAATCACCTTGGAGCAGGAAAGCCAAGAGAGACCAGAAGTATCTTAGTGTTCTATTGCTGTCTTCTGAAGAGAAACCATGACCATGACAACACATACAAAGAAAAACATTTAATTAGGGCTTGCCTATAGTTTTAGAGGTTTAGTCCATTTTCATCACAGCGGGAAGGGTGGTGACATGCAGGCAGACTGGGTGCTCATTAATAGCTATGATTTCTACATCAGAATGCTCAGACAGTGGAAGAGACTCTAGGCTTAGAATAGACTTTCTGGAACCTCCCAGCCAACCCCCAGTGACACACTTCCTTCAAGAAGACTACACCTCCAGATCCTTTTAAATAATGCCACTTCATGGTGACCAAGTATGCAAATAGATGAGCCTATAAGGGTCATTCTCATTCAAACACTCACAAGAGATGAGTGTAATCTTCAATGTTATGTCCTGAGTGATTTGTTTCTGCAACCCAACCTCACTTTCCAGTGGTTTCACCAGCAGGGATCTGAGAGTTTGAAGCAAAAGCTTATGGAGGACATTTAAGATACAAACTGATGACAGAGGTTTCTGTCCTGCCTCGTTCTGCAGTCATTCAGTCCCAAAGAAATACACAGAGGCCTATATTAATAATAAACTTTTTGACCTATTATCTTAGGCTTCTTATTAACTCTTATATCTTAAATTAGCCCATAATTCTTGTCTGTGTTAGCGACATGGCTTGGTATGGTACCCTTTACTCAGGAAGGTGTTCTCATCTTGTTTCCTCTGTCTAGTTTCTTCTGTGTTGACTGCAGACTGAGTCTTTCCTATTCCCAGAATTCTCTTGCTTTCGTTGCCCTGCCTATACTTCCTGCTTGGCTACTGGCCAAGCAGCATTTTATTAAAGCAGTACAGCTGTCAGATCTTTACAGGGTACAAGATCACTGTCCCACAGCAGCAAGGTATAGTACTGTGCTCTCGTTCCCAAAAGGTTCACATTCCCCTTATAACGTAAAGTGCATACATCCCAACTTCAAAAGTCCTCATGATCTTAATAGTACCAACAATGTTCAAAGACCAAAATCTAAAGATTGTACTGAGGTACAAGACAATGTCTTAGGTGTGAGCTCTGTAAAATAAAAAAGTATAAATAGCATTATATATTATACAATGTCACAGAGTAAATTCCAACTCAAAGAGGCAAAGGACAACAATAAATAACATAAGAATGAAATGAAGTTTGGTGGACATGAAATATTATGGCTGCATGTTCAGAACCAGTGGTGCATAGTGTTATCTGAGCACCAATAATGTTGTGGCCATAGAAACCAGTTGCAATGGTTTTTGACTCATGTTGTCAGGTAGAGTGAAGACATCACTTAGGGTACCATTTTTTTTTACATTTTCTAAGTACCATCATTATGATGCAATACCTGAAGAAAAAAATTAAGGGAAAAAAAGATTGATTTTTCTATCATGATTTTGATATATCAATGTATGGCTATCTGAGCTGTGGCAAGAGAGATAAACCATGATGGAAGAACACAGGGCCAGAAAGCTGATCTTCTCGTGGCAGCCCAGAAGCAGAGAGACCAAGAAGAGAAAGGTTTAGGGACAAGCTCTATGGTGTAGAATATGTAGGTTTTTTTTTTTTTTTTGAGCTAATTAATTTGGTGCCTGCCTCTTGGTTTAGCAAATATACTGTTTCTGGCATTTCCAATATTCTGAGTTCTCCACTATAGGGAAAGAATCTGTTGTTTTTTTACATGTTTCCTGACTTCACAGGCTTTTCTTTGACAGATTGCTAAGTCCTGATAGCCCTGAAATTCTTATAGTCTACATACTTGCAGAACCAGAACAGTGTAACACTAAATTCTGTTCCGATCTTGAGGTGTAGCAAAATCTCCTCACATCATGTTCAAGCAAAGAAGTTCCATGATTCTTTCTCTTCTGAAATAAAAGCTTTTCAAATTGGTTTGCAACATTTTCTTTTGTAATGTGGTAGGCAACGTCCCAGCTTTGCCAAGTGAAAGTTCTCCTTGACAACACAAATGTGTTTTGCAGTTATAACTGTCATGGCTGTGCTTGCTCTGTCTGCAGAGCTAACAATGTTCACGCTCCTTTCCTTAGCAGACGGCACATTTTCACGTATGTCTCCTCTGGTTTCTTGCTCCTGCATCTCACTATAAATGTAGCTAAAATAAGGAAATATAAACATTCTACTGCCTAGAGAGATGTCTTAAATTTTCTCTGTTAAATCAGTCCATTACTTTTGAATTCAACTTTACTCAAAATTTCTGGACAGTCAAATCTTACTCAAGTTGTTTTTCTGAACATAACGGGAATGATTTTTTTTCTCTGTGTCTCCTAACACAGCTTCTACTCCCATCTGAAACATTAGAACTTAATCTTAACAATCCACATTTCCAGAAGCAGCTGATGTTCTGAATTTATATAAGAATTTCCCATGACATGAAACTTAAATTATGAAACGGCTTCTCCAGTCCATGTTTCCAAACTCCTTCATACTTTCCCTACAAATCAGTTCCAATGGCACCAAGATCATCTGGTAAGATCTATTGAACTATGACTTCACTTGGGGGATCAATTTTCTAAGTTATTGGCTTTTGTTTTTTATGAACAAGATAAGTAACAGAAGTGACTTTCAGGAGAAGCATTTATTTTTGTTTGTTAGTTTGCTTGCTTTGGAGGGCAATTTTCATCCAAGCAGAGAGGTCTGGTAGAGTTCCTGCCACCAGGCTCATGTAGCAGATCATCCTCACTTCTTAATAGATCGGAAGGGAGAAAAGTAAGACTTGATTCAGAGGCAGATCCTTCAAAGTTTCATCTGACCTCCATGCTTCACCACGTGAAGGCTTCAAAATCCCCAAGATAATGCCTCAAAGCAAGGTGCCCTTGCTCAAACATGAGCTTGTGGGAAACATTTGAAATCTAATCCTTAACAGTAATCTAGAGTGATGGCTACTGCACAGGTGATGCTAGCCACTTTTATCCAATTTTCAGGAAAAAAAAAAAGGATTTGAAAAAAACTTGCAATTTGTCCAGGAAAGAGTACATTTAAATTTTGTTTCAAGAAAGGTATGGTTTCTAAGGAGGTTGTCATTTTTTTTAATGCTAAGTAATTTGACTTGGGATGCTAGTAAAAATACCCTGAAAGAACCTAAGAAATTTACGAGGCTCTGCTTATCATAGGCTCAAGTACATAAAGCTTTTAAATAATTTGAAATACTTTGCTTTAAAGAAAAGGTTCCCTAGGGCAGTTGCTTACTCATGGCTGCTTGTCAGGCATTTAGGCATTGGGAAGCCATATTCAAGCCTACTCCACAGAGCGTGGTTGCTGCATATTTTCATTCTTTGTTGTATGTTTCAGAGAAACACAGAATCTAAGAGTTAAAACATCACTTGGGTTGATATTGGTAGAGCTTTCTACCAGATTCAGTGGAAGGCCTATCTGGTATCCCAGACAATGTCTGGCAAGGTCATGCTTGGAAAGGCTAGGAGAGACTGTAATCAGACTGTGAGAGATGGAAATTAAGATTAAAAACTGCATGAGTAGTTGGGCGGTGGAGGCACACATATTTAATCCTAACACTTGGGAGGCAGAGGCAGGCTGACCTCTGTGACTTTGGGGTCAACCTGGTCTACAAGAGTTAGTTCCAGGACAGGATCCAGAGATACAGAGAAACCCTGTCTCAAAAAACAAACAAGCAACACCCCCCGCCCCCAAAAAACAAACCAAAACAAAAAACAAACAACAACAACAACAAAAAAAAACCCCAAGAATATAAAAAGTCAGGAATCTGCAATGTCTTCCAAGGAATGTCAAAGGCAACAGGTATAGATAACCCAGGAGAAACATTATTTGTTTGCTTACTAGGCTCTAGAGGTGGACCTGTCCAAGGCCTTCCGACAAGTGCTTCTCAACCTTCCTCAATACAGTTCCTCATGTTGTGGGGACCCCAGTCATAAAATTATTTTTTTTTTGCTGCTGCTTCATAACTGTAATTTTTCTATTGTTATGAATTATGATCTAAATATCTGATATACAAGATGTCTGACATGTGACCATATAAAAGGGTTATTCAACCCCCCAAAAGGGGTCACAACTCACAGGTTGAGAACCACTACAAATCCTTGATGCCAAATATGCAGCCATAGTACTTAATGTTTCCCTGGTTCTATTTAAGTCTTCCTTAGTTCCAGCCCTCCTTTCTACCACCCTTTCCTCTCTTTCAGATTGGAAATGCTGGCCAGGTGCTATTTTACATTGAATATATGCTACTTGATTTTTTAAATTTTGCACCGCTTCACAGCAAAGAATTTGTCTTGAGTCACAGAGGAGACTTTGAGCTTAAATTTTGAGTGATGATAAAAGCAAGACTATGGGTACTCTTGAAGATGGACTAAATAGACTACTCATGATGAAACTTTTGGAGGCCTTTGGGCCTTGTAATTGCTGCATTCTCTACACTCATTTGTCATGGTGTCCAGAAGTTTTTGTGCTGTTTCAATGGGTCCAATATATATAGTCAAGATTGTCTATCATAAAACCTACCTAACTAATATACTTATTTGTGAGGTACAGTAATACTTTGATATATATATATATATGTATGTATATATATCATACATGTGGTATATAATATATAATCAAATATATTCCAGTTATTTATCAAAGTAGTTATTATTTTTATTTCCTTAAACATTTATTATTTCTCTGACTTTCAGCTTCTTTCAAAAGAGTGACATTGGTTGAGATTATCTCTAATTTATATTCTCCTCCCTGTGGACTGGTTGAGCCAACCTGGTAACCTTTTTCTTCCCTTTTTAAAAATAATTGTTTTGAGCATTTCATACCCAGTATTTTATTTATATAATTTTCATCCTCATCCTGTCCCAAACTCTACTAATGTCCCCATACTTCTTCTTAAATTCTTAGTTTATGATCTCCTAATTAATTTTATTGTTATACATGTATACCTGTGTGTCTATGTATGTGTACATCTGTGTATTTAAGACTTACTGAATCGATTTAGTGTTGTTTATATGTACATGTGTTCAGGGCTGACTACCTGGAACTGGATAAACTGTCAGGAGCCTTGTCTCTCGAAAAAACAGACTCCCTCTATCAGAAGGCATTTTCTGTAGATAACATTTCAATGGTATTTTATATCCTTTTGCTCACAAAGTATGTCTGAAACATCATAATACTTGTATATCATACAGAAACACCAAACATAGCTCAGAGTCAGGACAATAGGGAGGGTTATATGACCAGTAGTTTTCCCAAAGACTAAATAGCTGTATGATCAACCCTCAGAAACAGTACAGACTGATCCTTGCATTAATCGGAAATCAGACTGCCAGTTCCATTCACCCCTGGGCAGAATGAAGGATCATGATGGGTATTTACTTTGTTGTGTATCTGTGAGCGTATCTTAATAAATCCGTGTCACCTCTTTAAACAAGCTCTCCTGATTTACCTACACTTAAGTGATATGATCAGTTCTAGAAATCTGGCATGTGGTATAGTTCTTAATGGTTTGTGTCAATGCCTTACTGTTGTTCATGGTTACACTACACCAAAACACTGTAATAGAAGGGTCAAGATGGTTTGTCACCAAATTTAAGGGGCTTATGCTTAGGAGATTTGTTTAGTTGGCTTTGTGTTTATTTTCTCTGTCCTTCATATCTATGTGTTTCCAGCCAAGATATGGTATTCTCTAATGGTCAGAGGAAAAAAATATGTAGCATCCCTCTCTATATCAAGAGAGATTATAGCCACATATTCATCTCCAAATTTTATAAAGTTACTCTAAAAGTATTCTTGCAGAATTCAGTAAATATTTCAAGTTTAGCAAAGATTATTGTAAAATGCATGATCTAATTCTCAAAGCATTGCAGGCAGTTCCCAAATGGCCAGTTTGGTCTAATCCAACAAGGAAACTTGAATAGGATCGTGGGGCTCAGCTGTACAATGTCATATTCCATTATGTTCCATGTTTTTCTTGATTTGAGTATGTTGGCTATCCTCTCTAAGGTCTCCATTTAATAAAAAGTAAAGAAAAAGCATAAAAATTTCTTATCTTTTGAGTAAACCAACTGCATTTAATGAGTATTTCTTTTGTAAAAAATCCAAAGAAATGATATCATCCTTTAGATGAAGGACTTCATTGCTAGCTCAATTCAGTATACTCTTCTCAATAGATGGGGCACAGTAGGACTCAGGGTCCATTGGGGTAACCTGCTTTACCCAAAAGGGACTTTGTTTTTTAAGTCTACCCAAATCTTCTGGGACCCATACCTGTAGTAGTTAATACCTCCTGGCTGAAACTGTGCACAGCTTATACTAAGTTTTGGCATTTGACTTCTTGAAGGAAATTTTTGGGAAAATTGAAAATTTTGTTTAAAAATCCTCTTCTTAATGAACTAGCCTCCTTCAGTTTGGAGTCTGATCTCTTCTCTTCTCCTTCCTTCCTTCCTTCCTTCCTTCCTTCCTTCCTTCCTTTCTTCCTTTCTTCCTTTTTTTCTTTTTGTCTCTGCTGATAAAACAGAATAACTTTATTGACTTTCTAGAAGGACTTTCAAATATCAGAGGGGAATGTGTCAGAAACCAAGTGCTGGTTAATCATGATGTTAATTGGCAGCTTCTGATGATCCTTGAAGCACACCCCTAAATTTGCATGAGGATGTTTCCAAAAAGCTTTATTTGAGAAAGAAAGACTTATCCTAAATCTGTGAGGCACTATTTCAAGGACCGGGATAGCTGACTGAAAAAAAAAACAGAGAAGAATGTGGAGTGAGAATCACAACTCTCACTTCAAAAAACTCACGGGAATTAGTCTAACAGGAGTTAAATATGAGTGACAATATCCTGGGTATAGAGACTGGGGTTACCCCAAATTTCATGCTACAATATGAAAACAGTTTCATGATTTTTTATGATAAAAGAATGAATAAAGTCATCAACAACAGTTCTTTTAAAAAAAACATTGACGAGAATGTTAAGAAGTGGGCATTCCAGTTAGACTGTGTCAAATTGACACAAGGTGGAGGTATAGGGGAAAGTGAACCTCTATTGAGGGATAGCCTCCAACAGATTGGCCAGTGGGCTAGTTGGTGGAGTATTCCATAGAATCACGTTTGATATGGGAGGAGGCAGCAGCTCACTGTGGATATTAATTGTGGTACTAATTGGGTGTAGCCCTGGGTATTAAAAAGCACTGACCAAGCCATCAAAAGCAAGGAAATGAGCAGTCCTCATCCATGGCATTTGCTTCAGTTCCTACCTCAAGGTCTTTCTTGGCTTCCCTTCATAATAACTGGCTCTAGCAGTAAACTGAGTCAACTCCTTTCCTCCCCAAATTATTTCGGTTATTGACTTATTACAGCAATATAAACCAAACTAAGACAGTGGATTAAAGCAAATTAGAAAAAAAAAAATTCAATTGTAGGCCTCAGACACCTTAGCCTTTTGATCGATAGAAACTGCCTTTTCTAGTTAATGTATTCCAAAAAGTTTTTATCTGTTAGTCACAGGCTGTCGGATCTGACACAAAAGTGGGAAAGAAATGGCTATTTAGGGAGATAACCAAAAATAAATTGCAATTAGTCTTTGAACTTTATACATTCCAACCTGCCCACGTCATTGAAGTTTTAATCAGTCACTTGGTTTAATAACAGTTTCTTTCTAGGAATCCTCAGTCACAGCAGCATCTATCCCCCACACTTCTTCACTGTAGATGCAGTTTGACCAACTACGTGGGGAGCCCATCAGAAATGACCACTCAGATTCTACAGTCTATAGACAATTGAAAGTCCTTATTCTAGCTGGAACGATGCTGTGGTGTTTGGGACTTGTCTTTAGGGTAAGGAGTTTATAAAGTCAAAAACTACATCCTGGTATCATGCTCAGCAGCTGTAGTAGCCGCGAACTTTGCACAGGATTGCATTTTAACAGAAGCCATTATAAGCAGTTAGCTGGGAGGGAAGTGAAGGCTTGCACAAGCAAACCATTTAACATAAACTAAGTTAGCAGGGACTTCTTGACCTCAGATTCCTAGGACAGAATTGAGCAGTTCTCCACTGTATTCTCCATCAAGAAGAGCAAATTCTAGTTAAACCTGAAATGGCCCCAGCAAGAAAGAAAATGGAGGAATTTCAGGGAACCTGGAATGTTAAACACATGGGGTCGTTTCTTCAAAAAGAAGCATAGACTACTATCCCCAACAGAAGTTCAGTAGCAGGCATGGTTAATCGTCTGGTGACTTTTGAGCTATCTGTGTGGCTAAGACCACATTGTACCTCCCCCCAGACCTTTATCATAAGCTTGTTTTTCTCAGTCAACCTATAGAACCCATCTTTTTTGTAGGTGTCACGTGTACTTTACAGATAAAATCATGTTAAAAACTTAAAAACCATCTAAATGCTACCTGCTAAAGAAAAACAGAATTAGACAAATCACTCAGTAGATTGCTTAACTTAAGTGTTAAGTTTTAGGAAACCAAATAAACTTTATATGTACTGCTTACTTACTAGTCACATGTGTGTGTGTGGCTAAAGACAAGTCGTTAGAGTCGGTTCTCTTCTTCCATCATGTGGGTTCTGAGGTTTCAATTTAGGTCATGAGAGCCACAGGGATTGAGCTTATGCCATCAGACTTAGTGACGAGTGCCTTTACTTGGTGAGCAATTTCTCAGGTTCTAACATTGTTTTTTTATAAAGCCATTTCAATACTAAGAGAAAAATCTATCAAAAAATACCACGAAATAGAGGGATCAGAGATGGCTCAGATGTTAAGAGCACTTGCCGCTTTTGTAGAGGACTAGACTTTGATTCCTAGCATCTCCCTGTCAGCTTACGACCAATTGTAACTCTATGTTTAGGGAATCTGACATGCTCTTCTGAGCTTTGCAGGCTCTTACACTCACATGTATACAATTACATACAGATGCATATGCATACACATAGTTAAAAATAAAAGAAAACTCAAAATTAAGCTGATATCTAAGTAAACTTATTATTTATGAATATCACCAGGAAATTACTTAACAATAAAACTTATAAATAGGATTTCATAGTACACTAATCATGTAATATAGCATGAAAAAAAAGATTATAACAGTCAAGCAAGGATGATTCAATATAGAAAATCTTTAAATTGAAGTAAAATATGTTATTACATCGAAAGGGAAAAGTAACTGATTAGTTCAAGATACCTGTACTGAAAAGAAAAGGTAGAATTCCTTATCCTTTCAGATGAAAAGCTGTATACAATAAGGTAGTTTCTTTAAAAAGAGATACAATGAGATGTGACAAAAAAAACATTAGCTTAGAAATCACTGTATAAATCATACCCTAAATAATGATCACTAAGTATAGCTACATTTGACAGAAAGTGACATGAAAGCATATGGAAAGAATACAAAGCTACACCTTTATTTTCAGTATGAAGTCTCTGCAATTTGTTCTCTAAATCAAGACTTCTAAATTACCTGAACTCTGTGCTCACAAAGCAGCCAAAAATTTGATGTTTTATAATTTTCATAAAATGATTTCTATATCTAGACATATACTTGCAGGCAATGTTTTTAAGAAGTGGTAGGGAGGACACTAACCTTAAATATGTTAGTGGGTGTTGAAAAGCTACAGTAATTACAGGATCAATAAATAAAAAAACGAGTTGGGCTTATACAGAAAATAAGGGCTAATTATTTATCCTGTGTCAAGACCATTCCAGGTACAGGGTCCAGAACTAGATATATAAGTTGACAGAGATTAGGACATGCATTACAGCGTACAAATTAAACACTTCAGAATCTTGTCCTTGGGGATGGTAGTGTGGTTCTGCGATGGAATGTTAATCTATTAAGGGCAAGACCCATGACTCTACACTCAATATATCCAATGGAAGAAAAAGGTCTCATCTTAAGAAAACTGAGGTCTGTCCAGTACAATCAACAGGCATGCTAAAAAATTGGCTCCGTGTTTAAGAGCACATGTTGCTCTTGCAGCAGATCCAGCTTTGATTCCCAGAGCCCACTCATAGGGCTCATAGCTGTCTGTCATTCCACTCTCAGGGGACCCACGAGTTCATCTGACTTCTACCAGCCACAGGCCTACAAGTGGTGCACATCCATTCTCACAGAAATACAGTTAAAAGACTCATACAATTAAAACAACAAAATAAATAAATAGAAATAAAGATAGGATGAAATATAACATGAATCAATGAATATAAAAATTAGCACGGGTAACTCTCAGAAATAAAAATATGTGGTAGCTTTTGAACAAGTCTTTTTACGTTTTTATTTTTAACATTCATACCTGTAACAGATATTAATTGGGAATGAAATACTTATCAGTGCCTGTTGGGAATAGTACAATTTGGGGCATTTATTATTTAAAACTCTAAAACCTTATAGATTTTCTTCTTTCTACAGTGATCCATGTTATTTTGTTAAATATGGTTGCTGAAAAATGTTGGATTCTGAATCAAGTTTCTGTACGGATATATCAAGTAAAACTTACTTATTATCGTATTAATATGTTTGTTTTATATTTACTTTTCAAATATGTGTCTGTTTATCTGGGTTATATATACGAAATATATGAACTTAATGACTTATAAATAGAAATTAATATTGTACATGCTGATAAATCCAAGGTGAAGGGATATCAGCATATCCCTTGTGTTATGATATGCTGGCCTGTCACCTGGTTACCCTGTCCCTTTAAGAGATAAGCCCTGCCCACTCCCAACACCCCCCCCCCCAAACACACCTGCTCCTGCTCTCTGTCTTATTTTGTCTTTCTTCTGAAGAGGTGGCTACTGCCTTTCTCTCTCTCCTCCCCTCTCTTCTCCCTCATCCCCCACCTCTCTCTCTGTCTATCTCTCTTCCCCCTTCCTCACTTCCCCCTTTTTCTTTCCCCTCCATAACTCACTAAATAAACTCTATACCCAATCTCTCTCTGCATGGAACATTTGTCTGTCTCTCATCGGCTGCTGTCTCCCACCTGCCAAGGGGACCTGCTGAGGCCTATGGTCACCCACTGCTGCCATGCCTAGGTCTAGGGTGACCCACCACGCCCCCTCATAGGACAGGCTGCCCCTCATGGAACTGCTACCCCTCATGGGACTGCCCCCCCCACCTTATCTTTAAAAGAGAATAATAAATTATCTAGTAAAGATACCATTCTTAGATGCATAGGCAGCTTCCCCAGGGCCCCTCTTATGGCAGAAGGCATGAGGAAACTCTCTCACGTACATATTACAAGAGCAGAGATCCCTATGACTGGGTCTTTACCCTCATGACTAAATACTTTCTTCTTAGAATAGAAGACCACATCTTCTATTTGTGTGATATTGGTATTTAAGTTTCAAAATAAGGGAGGGATGGCGAGGAGCCTCAGGCATTTATTCCATACTCGTTTAGTCCAGAGCACATGTCCTAGGTTTTCAGACGTAGACTTCAGTTCTTCATTTCTTCTGTTTTTCTTTCTTCATTATAGAGGAATGAGTTTGATATTTACAAAATCCAAATGAGACTCCGGGCCCACCATATTGACACATAGATGACTTTAAACAGGAAGCATGTGTGTCACAACAGACAAGGAAGGAAATCCTACCTGAACTGCCTTTACTTGAATTCCAGGAGTGTCTCTTAGACAGAGGAGGTAAGTTTGCAGCAAACTGCCCCTCACTGTAACAATGAAGCTTCCCTTACCATCTTCTGAAGCCTTGAGTGTTTCTTCTAAAAAAATGTTTCTTTTAATGATGAACTGGCAAAGTGCTTCGTCTATCGAATTACTTTTTCTGTTTACCAATACTCTGATTTAGTTAGCAGCTCCCTACTTCTACCCTTGCATTCTGTTAGGTGACAAAATATACTCCTAAAACGGTGGATCAGTTGATCATGCCCCAAAATCTGCGCCAGTTTAGCCCAAAAAGGCTTCCATTAGGAAAGGGCCAGCCAGGTCTATGGTAAGTGGGGAAAAGGGGGCAGAAAACTAACCCGCTGCATTTCCCAGAAATCTCACAGCTCAGAGACTTAACTTACAAAAGGCCAAAGCTTCCTTGTTCCCCCTAATGACTAACCACTCCAAGAAATGGAATAGCTGGTGCCCTCTAAATTGACCTGCTGGCTCCAGTAATGGATCTCTTTCCATCTCTCTTAGCCTGTCTCTAATCTCTGTCCTACCCAAAAAGGGAAAAAATCTCCTGAAATAAAGGGATCTATCTACCTTGCCAGCCCAAATGTATCCTGTGAGACCTGTTTTTCTTCCCCAGCCAGGCTACTGATCTCTACTCTACTCTCATGGCATAGCCTGGTGGTTTCTGATCAATAAACTATTTTTTCTACCTAGAGAGTGGTCTTATGTGTGGTTTTGCTGTGCTCACTTACACAATCTAAAACAATAAATGAGGGAGGAGCGAGGGCTGAGCAGGTACAGGTAATCACTGCTCAAGCAGCAAGCCTCATAACGAGAATTTGATCCCCACAAACTGTCGACAAATCTCTACCACCTGTCTCTCTCTTTTTTGCTTTCTCTCTCAATCAGATTAAGTAATAACAAATAATAAATCAATTAAATCTGTCAACTACTCTTTTTTTTTCATTGAAGGATTATCATATTTACAAATTGCCTGCTCTGGCATTTTATTCTACTAAACTAGGATTGTCTTTGAGTTTCCCAGTGAGTCTGTTCTATTTTCTTTTCTTTCCTTCTTCCCTTTCTGCCTGCTATCCTTTCCTTCTTCCTTCCTTCTTTTTTTCTTTCTTTCTTTATTTCTTTCTTTCTTCGTGTCTTTCTTCTTTCCTTCCTTTTTTCCTCTCTTCTTTCCTTTTTTCTTCCCTCCCTTTCTCCCTCCCTGCTTTCTCTCTCTCTCTTTCTTTCCGTCTTTTAACTAATGAGAGTAGCAAACCAGAGACTGTGTCCCCATTGTCCCCATAACCTCCTGTCACATTAGCTTATGAAGCATGCAAAATATTTTTAATTTTTTTGTGTGTATGTACATACACAAACAAAAGGACAATCCAAGCAGTTGGTTTAGCATTTCTGAATTCCTCTGCAGCAATTCCCTTCCTCACACGGAGCTCTACACCCTATATCCTCCTTTTCTGATTCTATCTACTATGTACTCTTTACCAAAGGATTTTTTTCCCAGACTTTATGAGACTCTTATATATACAAGTCCTTAACTCTATCTACTAAAATGGATAGAAGACAAATTCATTTTAAGAAAAAAGAAAATGTATATAATGTATATGAAATGTATGTAATGGAAACATTAAGTACATGTTTATATAAAAGAACAGGAATAAAACATCATCATTTTGTTCAGTAGTTGTGGCTATCTGAATCAGTAAGTATTCTTAATAATAATTTCCTCTATAAGGGCATTTTAAAACTTGTGACAAAAATACTAAAGAATGGTGTATTAAAGTAACAAACTTAAAAACAGAATTATGAAGACTTCTCTTGTGATAGAATATGATTTCCTAGAGACCAAAATAGGAAAGGAAAATTGGAGCAGTGGGGTTCAGTCCTCCATGTCCTGTTGGAAGCTGTGCTTTATTAAGCTAATTGGTTTCGGTTTAGTTCTTCACCACCCTGGGGTGCTTTCCTGCTCAGCTCTGTGGGTGTGCTCAACTTCTCCTGGAGGGTGTGAGCACTCTAGCAGTATGCAGCAACTACTCCCTGAAAGCTGACTTCCTCAGTGCCGGGAGCTAGCCTGCCTTGTGCAGTTGGGGTGCAGAATTGCTCAAAGAAAGTGGAGTTAGGTTAGTGAGCCCATCATCCACTTTCAAGCTTTTCAGATCTTATTGGTTTAGGAAATATGAGAGGCAAACATGAGTTATCAGAAGCAAATGAGCTTTGAGCGATTTCTAAGGAACAAATTTAAACACAATACCGACCTCATCTTACCTTTGCACAATTTTTACTTGTTTGGTTGTTACCTTCACTACAAATATAAAGTTAATGATAATATTCATACACATGTGTATATATATATATTATGCATATGTATATATAGTATCATATTCTGTGACTGTATTTTGTTATCAATTGTAATTTATTGATTTGGTATAGTGTTGAATTTTATAATTTAAAACACTTTGAGTATTTACTGATACACTCAAAATATAGTATTAAAGGATTAGTTTGGTAAATATGATTTCCTGAGAAAATATACAGAGAGACTTTCTAATGTGAGACTTAGTGGGTACAAGACTCTGATGTCTTTCATCACACAACTTAACAGGCACGGCCAACACTCTTATAACAAAAGAAAAAACAAGAGAAAAGTATAACCAATTTATGTGCCCAAGTTTTATGGGATGTAATAGTCTTCAGAAATAAAGTTAAAAACCTAGAAAAAACAATCTATTTTTGTGTTTAATTCTAGTATAAATATTGCTGCTAAGATTCCGGGCTGGAGACCTGACTTAGTTCTCCCAAGAGATCAGATGTGGTCACTGGCTACTCTGGGAGACCCTCTGAGAGTTGAAAGGATGGCAATGGGAACCTATGAATCAGAAATCACCACACCAACAGAAGGTGTGGTGATACCCAGTTTGTACTCTCACAAATAAAGCTTGCCTGAAGGTCAGAGTTAACCACTAGATAACTGCCAGGGTCTGGAGGTCTGTACAGGCAGACAGGAAGTGATATGTCAGGCAGAGAGATGAATATAAGGCAGGAAAAGACAGTAGCTTTGTCCCCATTTGGGCTAAGATGATTGACAGACCTTTAAGATGACATTAACAGGAGAGGAAAGAAGTTTGCTCTTGTTCTTTCTCAGAAAGTCTTCTGGTGACAGGGATCATATAAGGATTGGGGCTCCGGACTAGGTTTAGTTATTAGATCTTCTGTAAAGTCCAGGGTATCACAGCGGAGGAGCTACAGTTCAAGTCTCATTAACATGACCGGTCGTTATTGTCTTTGTTGCAGGCTGATGATTACCAGAGAGTAAGCCAACCCTAATGCTCTTGCATTATTTCCATTCTGCTGCTGTGATAAAACATCCTGGCAAAAAGAAAATTATGAGACAAAGTCTTTATTTGGGCTTACAGTTCCAGAAAATGGAGTCCAAAATTATGGAGGAATTTAGTCACAGAGAGGGAAGGCATGGCAGCGGGAGAAGGAAGTTTTTCAAACATATGTTGTCCTCACACAGGGAGCAAGAACAAGCAATGAACCAGACAATAAATCCTAAAAGGCCCCCTCCAATGAAGTACAACCTCTAGTCACCTCTTAAAAGTTTCATAACCTTCTCAAAGGGTGTGGCCATGGGATCGAATCTTAAAACACTAGAGCCTATGGAAGAACTCATATTCAAACCACAAAACTCCTCTGATCCTGTGAATATTGAGCTAGCTATGTTACCTAGGGCCAATAAACCTTATAGTCTAGTCCTAGAGCACAGCTTCTTTAAATTATTAGTTTACCTGTGCAGAGTTGTGCAAACATATAGTTAGTTCAAAGTTTGAAATAGCAAAGGAAGTAGAAGTATCAGAAAAATGGAAATGCCAAGCTTTTAATTCTCCTTTTAATTACACAGTGAACATTTGTAGGCTCAATAAAAAGTAAAAAAAAAAAAAAAAAAAAAAAAAAACCCAAACCAAAAACCTTCTTAGCAAAACAATCTCAGTGCCTTATTTTTACCTTATTTTGAAGAATATTTCTTCAAAATAACATAGAAAAGTGATTGGACAAAATGACTTGACCTAATGATAATGAATTGGGAAATTGGAGAGGACAACTAGGCAAGGCATGTATGTTCAGACTCTTCTTGGCTACTCTGCATGGCATCCCTCCTCAGGTATGGTACAGGATCCTTTATGAAATTGTTCCTATGTATAGAGAACAACTTTTAGTATCCTTAGGAACACTGTCTAAGAATGTCAGTAGGGTAGAGTGTTCTAACATGTTTGATTCAGTAATACTGTTCATTTCTTTAGAGGGAGGGGCTCTCATTGGCTAGGAGATCACTAATTAAGCTAGATGGACTGGCCAGAAAACCCACAGATCCTCTCTCTTTAGCCTCACTACACTGGGATTACAAGGGTGCACTGCCATAAGTGGTGTTGGAATGAAAATGGCTTCTATAGACTCATAGGAAGTGGCACTATTAGGAGGTTTAGCCTTATTAGAGTAGGTGTGGCCTTGTTGGAAGAAGTGCATCATGAAGTGGTAGACTTTGAGGTTTCAGAAGCTCAAGTCACACCTAGTGGCTCACTACCTTTTCCTGCTACCTGCAGTCCCAGATATAGAACTCACAATCTACCTCTCCAGCACCATGTCTGCCTGTATGACAGCATGCTTCTTGCCATGATGATAAAGAACTAAACCCCTGATCTATAAGCCAGTCCCAGTTAAATGCTTTCCTTTATATGAGTTGTTGTAGTGATGGTGACTCTTCACGGCCACAGAAATCCTAACTAAGGCATATGTCAAGTATTTTATTGAGGGTTTTGGGGATCAAACTCATGTGCTCATGTTACAAGGCAAATGCTTTACTGACTGAGTCATCTTCACAGACCATTCTTTACATTGCATCAAACTAAATTATTTAGTTTGCATTTTGACCTCTATTTTTAATTGTGGCTATTGTCTTAAAAATGGTGGAAATTTTATGCAGTAGATTTTTAGGTTTCCTAGTTACCTTACTTGATATTCAAAAACGTGCTCTTTATTTGTGTGCTGCAAACAACGTGTAGATAGAAGTCTTCTTATAATAGAAACAGATTGTTTGACATTTGGTTGTTCTTCATTTTAATAAAAGTAGTACATGGAAAAAAGTTAAACTATAAAAAAATGGCAAGAAGTTTTTAAAAAAATCTATTGTGCTCACAGATGTGACCATGCTTAAATATTAGAAAAATAAAACATGATTGATGATGGAAATGTCAAGAGGTTACTTTTTTTCATTTTACTGGTGATTATAAAAAGAACAGTTTTCACAACAATGTTTACTGAAGAAAAATAACTAATAGTTTTACACATTCTATTTCCTATAGGAAAGAACCACTAGAGCTAAATTTTTCTGAAAGTGGGATTCTAACAGTTCTGTACTATTTAATAATAGAATAACAAATAGGTTTTGCTAAATTTGACTTCTGGGCATGCCAAAGAAACTAGAGTTAATACCTAAATAAATAAATAAATAAATAATGTTCAATACCTTGGTTATATGCAGTTGTTTGAAAGTTTGATTAGAACATTGTAGTTAAGGTTTCCAAAATTTAATTTCAAATGTCAAAATAAATAGATGATAACAAAATATATGCCAGTGCAGATTAATGCTTTAATCTAGATCTTCTAACTGCATTGAATAATCAGAGCAAAAGGCAAACAAAAAGTGAAAACAAACAAAGAAACCAAAAAACCAAACAAAGAGACATCAGAGAAAGGGCTGTGAAAGTATTTGACAGAACAGTCTTTCCACTTTTTTTTTTTTTTTTTTTGGTTTTTCAAGATAATAGACTGCACTGGTTCTAGGTAGATGGGCATACTTTATAAACAAAGACCATGATTTATATGAACCATAATTGATATTTCATTGGGAAGAGGAGTTTTATTCTATTAATGCTTTCCATTGTTGCTGAGAACACAATGGTGCAACAGGAATAGCATCTTTCGCCTACAATGAATGCAACATTTTCTATCACCTGTGTTAGACAAAAATAAATATATAAGTAAAATTAGCTAGAGTAACATCTTTTTATTCCACTCAAAATACTCAAGATATTACCTTTTTATCATATAATATAGTACATGGCTCTACTGTCCTGAAGGTGCTTAGTCTCCTCACAGTGTAATCAGTGTGAAAATGATTAACGAGCTAGTTCACAAGCATCACTTCAAAATCTTGTATCTGGCTTAAATGTATACACAACTCTGCTTGAGTGAGCTACATTTTGAATACTCAGTCGCCACCTAGAAGTCAGGTTATCTCTTTGGCTGTTCTCCATTGCATAATTACCTTCCTGAACTCTCCAATTAAAATTGTTCAAATTAAACATTTGATTCCATAGGTTGTGTATTTGTGAAACAGGACTTAATTTTTATTATTATCATTTTGTGTGTATAAAGGGTGTGTGCATGCTATGGTACACTTGTAGAAGGTCAGAGGATGTCTTGAGGGAGTCAGTACTCACCTTCCATCAGGCTGGTTGGGTGACTGAACTCAGGTAATTCGCCTTGGCAGTATATACCTGTATTGGCATCTCCATGCTCCCAAATAAACATTTTAAAAATTGAAATACTTCATCTGTTTACAAGAAAATGGGAACTGAAATTTAAGCTCTCAGAATGTTATTCGTGTCAATGAATTATTTTAGTTTCATACAGAGCTATTTTTCTCAGTATCTTGTCTGATATATTGCTTAAAATGTATATATAGTCAAATCATTTTCTGTCTTAAATTTAAATTTTATGAATCAGACAAGCATTTCCTGTTTTCATGGGATAAAAAAATTAAAGGCCTGAAGGATCTATTATCCACTAGTAACAACAAAAATATATTTACCTACTAGTTTCTTATTTTGTTGCTCGTTTTCTTAGATATCTTAAAAATATTAATTTTTTTGATAAGTTCTTATGAGTACTATAATTATATATTCTCTCCACTCCCTTTTCTCCTTCCAACTCTTCCTATGTATGTACCTTATACTCCTTCCTAAATTCATGGCCTCCAATTCTGTAATTACTATTGTTGCATATATATGATTTTGACATAAATTTATGAATAAAAATATATTGAACTCATTTAGTGCCTATCATATGTATATTTGTTTAGAATTAACTGTTTGTGATTGTATCACCTCTCAGGGATCTGGTCCCATGGGCAGCCTCCCTCTCTCACAAGCCATTTATTACCTGTAGCTCTTCATCTAGAAGTGAGACCTTAAGAGATTCACCCCATCCATGTCAGTGGGCCAATTGGTGCATCATTTCCTGACACTGTGCTGCCCGACCTTGTCCATCGCCACTCACCTTCGGATAATGAGCTGACCCCTTTTAGAATAGTTTGTGACTTCAGCTGTAGATAAGATTTGTTAGTAGGGAAAGTACATAGTGACCACGGTTAGGTAATACTTGGACAGAGTAAAATAAATACAGGTGGTGAAATACTGTATTCCTCTGAGAAATGTTTGGACGACATGTGAAGGCAAAAAAGAAGATTCATGAGTAGACCTTGATTGGTTTGTGTTAACAACAATTCATCAATTATTTTGCAAACGAACAAATGAATGAAGAGATCAGTCTAATACACAAAAAGGAAACTTGCCAAGCAGAAATGTACATTTATTAATAAATTTGCTTGATTTATAAGTAATGGCTAAAACTTGAAATTTTTTAGGGATTATAAGTCCATGATCTATTCATTTAATATCAAATTGTTTGTTCATTTTGTCTCCAGAGTGCATTTTTCCTGCTGTTAATTATTTTAATTGCTATTACAAGTTCCAAATATCTTTATAATGAGCCTCGATTATTTGAGAACTTAAGCATTCCATTTTCTTAAAGTCCAGCAAACAGAAAGACTTCTAGTCACAGTTGTAATATGTAGGTCAAGAATTGGTACCCTTATTTTGAAAGTGATAATTACTCTTGTCTTTTATCTTTTGCCAAAGCAAAATGAAACTCCAGTTACTTTCAGCTGTTAAGAGATAAATATAATGTTGTGGAAAGCTAAAAGAGGATGCTATTTCTAAATGAGAAAGGTACATGGAAACAGTACAATTAAACACACCGTAAGGAAGTGCAAATATCATGTGTCTCAACTCAGAAGTTATGACCAATGGTACATAGGGGTGTAGCAACCAGCCGTGTCTGGCTCTTATCTTATTAGTTTTGTATAATCTGATGTATAATTTAGTTACCTGACAGTCTTCAGCAGAGTGGAGTATTGGTATTTTCCAAGGCATCTGGGTCTGGTATTTATTAAAATGTAAAATATAAATTAAAGGGAATTCAGCTGTGAAGCAACTTTGGGAAGTTGTTCCATAAATTTCACAGAGCCATACCACACTTCCTTTATGCATTGATCATTGATGAGCATCTAGGAGGGTTTCACTGCCTTCCTACTGTAAATAATACAGTATTAAGTGTGGATATGCAACGTCTGCTTGGTGGATCTTAGAGTGCTTTGGATATACCCAGATGAGGCACAGTGGGTTCATTTCATAGGTATATTTTCAGTTTTGCAAAATTTCTGTACTGGTTTCTGTGATGGTTTTGTTAGCCACACTTTGCCAGGAACTAAATTGTACATACGGATGCAGGATGTAACCACCAGCCTCATCTGGCTTGTGTCTTATTGGTTTTACTTCTAGAAGGCTCAAGCTTTTATTGTCTGAAAGTCTGCAGCAGAGTGATGTGTTGGTAGCTTTGGCAGTCTTTCTAAAGCATCTGCCTCTTGAAATTTATGTTTAGATACATATGAGACTCCACAGTGAATAAACTATACTTGGGGGAAGTCTTCTGGTGTAAAGATCATTTTGGATATGGGGAAAACAGTGGTAGACTAAGAATCAAAAGCCAAATAACAAATCCAGGAATCATATGGCTATGTGATACTGAAAACAATATGTTTACAGTCTATTGATTTCAATATTGTTTTTCATGACTTTGTGTTTATCCCAAAAACATATATCCTCCTATATCCTCCATGATATCATTATAACTTTTGTTCTTTGTGTTTTTTAATTATTTATTTATGTTTGAGATTATATTACACATCCATTCTTGCTCTTTTACTAATAACAGAAGATACGCCCACAAAATTTCAGCAATATGTCTGCCTAAACTTGAGCTGAACAAAGATCACAACATCTGTGTTTTCTGCCAGTTTATGTTCATGGAGCATTCCCCTGGTTGAAAAACATATGTATGTGCATTTATCACTAAACATAGGCAGTTACAGAAGCCTTGCCTGGCCTGGCTTGCTTGGGTAAACAGTGCCTTGTCTCCCACATTTAAGCCAGTGCTTTACTCAACACTGCATACTGTGACAGAGGTACATCAGGACATGATGCCCTTAGTCACCCGGCTTCTCGCTCAGAGCTGCAGTTTGTCCCAGTTTCTAGTCAGAGAGATGACAGCAAGCTATTACAGAACCTTGAGCCAAGGCTTGCTCAGCCTCAAGTGAGCCTTCCTTACTGGGGAATGTGGTGAATCCTGACAAACTTATGATCTCACTTTTGTTTAGCACATTCCTGACCTTCGTCTTAAACCAGCCTTGCCAGCTCTCTAGTTCTGAGATACAATGCTTGAAAACAACAATTTTAAAGGAAGCAATCTTTATCTTGACCTAGAGTTTTAGCCCTGGGTGCTTGACTGCTTTGTTCTGGGTGTGGAATCAGGCAGGGCTCCATGGACCAGGAGCATGTGAATAAGCAGAGCTGCCCACAGCATGGTGATACAGAAACTGATTCAGGGAAAGGGCCTCAGGGAACAACCTCCTTCTTCAAAGGAACATCTCCATCACCCTCCACTTTCACATAGGCCCCATCACCTAAACATTCCATCTCTTCCTAGTTGTCCTACCAGCTGGGGACCAAGCCTTCAATGCGTATGATTTGGGGGACATTCTAGAACCGAATTCTGACATGCCCTCTCTCCTTTCCTGGGTCTATGGCTCATAAAGTGACAGAAGTTTTTGTTTGGGTTTCCTCAGCAGAGAAACATAGCTATAATTCACTGCATATGTTTGTCAAGCTGACCATTTGGTATCAGATAAAGTTGGAGTAATTTTCCCTGTGGAAGACTATTTCTTCTGTGCTCGGAATTCCTTCGTTGCCTGTTGTTCTTTACCCAGGGTTGAGATTTTCCCTTGCCTAGTTGGCATGTCTATTGAGGACATCATGATCCACGTCATGTTAAGGAGCCCATGTTGGTGAGATTTCATGGCTGTAGCTTCTCAGATTTCTAGAAGACATAATCATGTACAGATTAAGCAGTTTATATTTATATATTTAAGTACATATTTATGAATATATATATGTTTAAACATACACACACATATATGTGCATATATATGAACAATTAGAAGAAAGAGACCTTGAAATACGTTGTTTTTATTTCTTTCTTTATTTCAAATATATAACACAAAATTGTTATTAGTGTTGAAATTGTAAAGACTTACAGAATGTTTTGGATAACAAGACAATATATGCAACACTTTCTCAGAAACCTACTATGTTGTACTGTAAGCTATATCGCTATATATATTGTACTATATATTGTAGAAGAGATTAAAAATTCAAGCCTGGATCTTTTTCAGAAAAGAAATTAGTTTCCAGAACTCTTTACCTTGCCTCATCCCTAAGCATTTCTACAGATGTTGAACATTGCATATTCCATTATGTTGATTGATTCTAGTCATCTGAAGAATGTTCCTCTCCATGGATGTCAGGACAATGGGTTTTTAAAAAGCTGTTGTTTTGAGTAATGATCATCAAGGGAAAGAAGCTGACATTTCTAGGATAATCTTAGCTTTCCGTAAAGTATAAGATGAGCTTGCAGTGGTGGAGGGAAACATGCATAATCACAGCAAGTACGTGAAGTCATTGAAACAAAATCTTGCATACGAGATTACAACAAGAAACTTAGAGATATTTTCTAAGCACTTTATGTGTTTAGAGAAAAGAAAGTTCCCCACCGAACTGTAGTACTCCAAATAGCGTGAAGGCCAGTGCAGGGTGGAATGTCTCTACCGATCTAGATTAATGTGCTCTCATTCCAATACATTCTGTGTTTCTTTTTATCTAATTAAAAACCTACCACAGGTCTTATTGTAGCATGTCAGGCAGGGCACAAATATTTAATAAATCAGTGAGACTTGTTGAGATGGCACCAGTGTAGGGCAGGCAGTTCATCTCATGATGTAAAATGTTTTTCCTATTTCTTTCATTACAGAGTATAAAATGCAGATGTTTCTGCTTTGAAAGCTTAATGTTAATGGCTTCTCCCAATCCATATGCTGGTACTAGTCTACCAGCTGGAGACTGTTGACCATATTGCTACAGTGATGGTAGATGTGGTATTGACAAGAAATTTATATTTTAAAATTCTCCAACTAAATCAGTTTTTTTAAAAAAAAAATTGGTGATTTTAATTGCTCACTTGTACCCATATTATATGCTTTTCATTATAAAACAAGAAAAATTAGCCATAAACATCATGTAAGGAATCTCATTGGAGCATAAAATCCCTCTATCTATGCAAAGTAACAGTACTTAGGTACCTAAATTTAAAATGCATTCAATCTTTTTAAAAATAAGAACTTTACACATGAGACATTAATTTTGTTATGATTTTTATGGACAAAGAAATTAGATAACTTCCACAGAGCATTTTCTCCACTGAACACAAAAAAGGAAGCTGCACACCTAGATTCTGTGATTCCGGAGTTTATACCCTCAACTCCTCTAACACTGTTTATTTGCATAAAATGTAAATAATGAGATAAAATCAAGCTAGTCATAAACAGCCGAAAGTGGTAGGTAAAGGCTGTAAAGAAGATGTGCTGATCAATAAAACCTACGTTGAAAATAAAATGTACAAAGTAGAATAGAAAATGCAAAATAAGCATTGAAATAATAAAAATATGGCAACTCATAACAAAAGCATTAAAATTTTATTTGAGTAAGATCACAAAAAAGAAATAGACTGTATTACAACAATAAAACTTATTGAAAAAAAACTTTTCTAAAGTAGGAACATGAGGTGTAAGTCTTGAGGCACTGGTCTGATGCAGGAAGAGAGACTGTCACAATGATGAGGCTTCCCTGTCTTTGAATGCATTCTTCAAATATGTATCCAGTGCTTTCTGTGGCATATAATACACACACTGGGGACTTGGGAGTGAAAAAGGGACCCCGAGTCCTACTCTCATTTGCGTTGCCATTGACAGAGTCAGATAATAAGCACATTTGTTAAGTAAAACAAAGTTTCTGAGCTACACCCTGGGAGGGAAATGAAACAGAAGACAGAGGCGCTTGGAGATTGCCATCCTAACTCAGGGAACATCTACGGTAGTAGGTTGTACGTCATGAGAGAACTGGAAAAGCTATGTGGATATTGGAAAGAATATATTAACCACTATAACTCTGGATGCAATTTCCTTAAGCCAAGAACCTAGCTAGACGCCCCCACAGAGAACACAGGGGCCAAGTGATGAAGCTGCAGATGCGGCATAAAATTTCTGCAGCTGCTGCAGAAAGAAGTGTGACTTGAAACAATAGAAGTGAATTTTCTCACCGTTCTTGGAGTAAGAATGCTGAAATGCGGTTGTTGGAGTCCAGAAGTCCCTGCCTTTTTCACCCGCTAGCCACAGAACTTCCCTTGTTACGGCGTATTGCTAGGTCTCTGCTGGTCTTATATACTCCTTTATGGCCTGTTCTCCTGTCTTCCCCTGCTTCTTTCTTACAGAATACAGGGTGGTTTATACTCCAGGATAAACCTATTCCCTCATGATCTTAAACTCAAAGATTTCTGAAATTTGAGGGAGACTTTTTAAAAGCATATTACAGGACACAATATGAATAAAGTACAATGAATGAGAAGAGAAGATGGGTATACAAGAAGATTAGAGGCTTTAAAGATATACTTACATTAGCCTTTACTATTCTTTTCTCCTATGTACTGCTATCAACTAATTGATAGCATCTGACCAAAACTTCTAATTTTTTTTATTTTTACGTTATGTGTCTGAGTGTGTTGCCTGCCTGTATGTATGTGAACTATGTGTGTGCTCTATCTATAGAGTACAAAAGAGCATCAAATTCCTTGGAACTGGAATCACAGATGTTTACTTGCTGCTCTGTGGGTACTGCACAGATTTGTGCAGGGAGTTCAAAGGAAGAGTGAAGAAGGATAGAGACCTATATAGACAAGGTCTATGCAAAGAGATTCAAGAGGCTAGACTCCATAATAAAACACATCTTGTCTATGAAGCTATCAGATGGATAACTTGCCAGATATGCTTCTCAGATTTGGGTGATTAAAGATGGGCAAGGGCATCTATTAACAGAACCAGGTGAAGTAAATCCAAGATGGAGACAATATTTTGACACCCTATACAATGACCGTAAAACCAGACTACAAGGAGAAACACTTCTGCAGTCACTTGTACACCAGAAATATCAAATATTAACAGGTACAAGATCATGGATGCTATCCAGAGAGAAAAACACAGAAAGGCCCCAGAAGTGGATGACATCATGGTGGAGGAGCTGGAGGTGGCTATAAGAGGCTCAGAGTCCGAGGCTTCTCAGACTCTTCAGAGAGATATGGGAACACCAAGTGATTCCCACAGTATGGAAGTACTCAGTCATAATTGCCATACACAAGAAGAAAGACAAGCTGGTCTGCTGAAATTACAGGGACATTAGTTTGTTGCGCCATAGCAACAAAATCTCCTCCTCCATTATCCTGCAAAGGATGAAGGGCAGAACAGTGGAAATCCTAGCGGAGGCCCAGTGTGGATTCAGAGCTAACAGGAGCACAATAGATCAGGTCTTCACCTTGAGGCAACTAGCAGAAAAATATGAAGAATTTGGAAAAGACTTATATGTCTGTTACACTGACTTCAGGAAGTCATCAAATAGCATTTGGAGGAAAGGACTTTGGGAAAAAATGAGGCTCTATAGGTACTCAGAGAAAATCATAAGAAAACTAGATAAAGACTATAATGATACCTTTGCATCACTCAAAGTCTGTAGAGAACTAAGCGATCAGTAAGACAAACATAGGAGTGTTGCAGGAATGTGATCTCTCACCACTGTTTTTTAATACATTCCTGGAATTAATAATAGCAGTAGCCCTGGAGGATGAGGAGATAGATGTGCAGATAGGTGGTGTGTGAACCAATAACTTGCATTTCACTGATGATACAGCACTACTTGCTGAAAGTCCAAATAATTTGTAGGCCACAGTAAATAGAGTGGTGCAAGTAGGTGGAAACCTTGGTATGAAAGTAAACATTGAGAAGACTGAGATACAACACTCGGAAGGGTGTACAAGGATTTTAACATTATAATAATGAATCAGAACCTCAAGCAAACAGTCAATTTTGTCTATTTGGGAGGATATTTCAGTTTAAAGAAGGGAACTATTTCAGATGGCAAGAATCAGAGAGGGATAGGGAGGATTGCATTCATAACAGCAAAAACTAAGTTGCAAGTATATGAGACTCTTGTCTGCAGCCACTTTCTTTACAACTCTGAAACCTGGACAATGAAACAGAGAAAGAATGTGTTTGAGATGACATGTCTCAGGAGGATTCTAGGCATTACAAGAAGAGATAAGTTGTACAATGATGACATTAAAAAGGTCTCCATTTACAGGAGGAAGTAAACTACAGGATACAGCAATGGTGCTTGAGATGATTCGGCCATGTTAGGAGAATAAATGATGGCAGATACCTGAAGATAACACTGCTTGGTGAAGTGCAAGGGATAAGTCGAAGAGGAAGGCACAAAGAAGGCTGGATAGACAACATAAAGGAAGACTGTGGAACCTTGGTTATGATGACAACACAAGCATCTAGGACTCCCTAGGATTGGAGAACCATCATAAATGGGCTGCCCATGCATGCTTAAGCATTTCTTTTTTTTTTCTTTTCTTTTTTTTTGCTAGGGCATAAATGATGACGAAATGATATAGGTACTGGGAACCCAACCCAGGTGCCCTGCTGGAGCAGTAAGTACTCTTCTCCATGGAGCCAGGCCTGTGATCAACACTTTTATAGATTAGTCCGTCTGAGGAAAAACCAGGCAGAGGCCAGAGGAACCATGTGACCAGTTCGAAGTTCTGTATAATAATCTACGGAGGCAATGTATATCAAATTGCACTCTAACTATTGTCTGAAGGAAATGCTGATATCTTAAAGATTGAGGTCGTGATTAGATCATGTGGCACCATTTGTAGGAAGAGTACCGGTTTCCTGGAGCTGACATTTTCAATATAGGGAGTAGTCAGATCAGAGAAGCTTTGGGTTTTTTTCATATGTCAAAACACAAGCTCTTACATTTAACATGTAAAGATTTTTAGACTCAAACTCTGTCTTATTGGGCAAGATAGTGTGCCCCTCCCTTATGTATTGTTTAGAATCTCAAAAAAGTTGTAAAATTAAAATATTGAGGAATGGAGTTGGGTTGAGTCTCAGCATCTTCAATGTTTTTTGTTAGGGTTAAAACACAACTAAAGCTGGAAAAGTACTGTAGATCTGACTTATTCAACTTTTCTGTTCATGGTTTTTTTTTTTCCTGAGAGATTTACATGTGACTCCAAGTACACAGGGGTATAAATCCAACATGTATGATAATAAATCACAGAAAATAAATTTTAATGACTCTTAAATACAAATTTAAATATACCATTTATTTAAGGTGACAAAATTGTATGTTGAAAAACCCACAGTTATTCTCCTCTTCATTCCTAGTGAACTTGCCTGCCTCTCACCCCTCCTGCTGCAGTCCAACTATGAAGAAAGACTACTGGAGAGTGACCCTTTTAAAATATCTCATCTTCTCAGGAGAATTCTGCTTACCTCTTACTTTGTTGCATGTCTTATTCTAGAATCCCTAAACCCACTATTTTCAAGTTTACCTCCTAATTAGTATCCCCTGTTTGCATTGGTTGGTAAACCAAATACATTGTTTGGTAGGAGAGCAGTGCTTCACAGAACAGCTCTTACTCTTGACATCAATTATAACTTTGGAAGGTTCTCAAAACAGCCCTCACTTTTGATAATTTGCTAGCACTCATAACATTCACTGAAAGCTATTTTACTTGTCATAATGACATGACAGGGAAAAGATACAAATTAATATCTGTCAAAGAACAGAGCTTCTAGAGTGGAGCCCAGGGGAGGGATATCAAATATAGAACTTTTCTCTTCTCTCTGTGGCGCTGGTGTGTGTTACTCTCCTGGTGTGATATATGGCAGTAGATGTGCAGTATTGGCAGCCACAGGGGATCACTGAGCTCTGGTATTCAGTTGTTAATGGGTACCATTTTGTAATCCCGATTGACACTATTTATCCTTGGTCTTGATCTATATGTTGACTGATGCTGGGTCATGCCAAGTCTTCAAACTTAAGTACATTGTTTGTCTTCCTGGTACAGACACCTTCACTCCAAATAACATCATTAACCTGCTCTTTGTGGACCAAGGTTCACACCTAAACAATGGCTTTTACCAGTAATAAATTTTCAAAGACCCTGATATCATGTTCCAAACATAAGAATATGGGTCATATCATTCATTACCATGGACATGGGTGGATTTGCATGTTTGGATATGTAGGGTGTGTGTGTATGTGTGTGTGTGTTTGAGAGAGAAAGAGAGAGAGAGAGAGAGAGAGAGAGAGAGAGAGAGAGAGAGAGAGAGCAGGTGCACATGCGTGTGTATATGATACATAATACATGTGTATTATGCATATCATCAATGTGACTAGTTTTATTAGATGGCTTCCTCTTGGGTGCCTGCCTCTGAATTTTGAAGCTAGACTTACAAGTGAGTCACTATTCCCCCTCCCACCCACCAATTTTATGTGGGTTCTTGAGATTCAAACTCTCCAAAATTGGGTCCTCTTGCTAGACTGACAAGTGCTTTAATTGTTGAGCCATTTCTTCAGTCCAAAAGTTAAATCCCCCCTCACTATTCTATAGTAACTACTTGACAATATTCTTACAAGATAAAATATGAAGAAAACCATTAAAATGTGTAATGACTGTTAATAAGAAGGAGTGACACAGTCTACACTTTGCATCCACACAGAACAGATCAACATGCATTTTCCCCTTAGGAGGAGTAAATCCAGCTTTTAATTATGTGTTAAGAATTCTGATACTATCCTGACTCGTGATCAATTATGGATGACCGTTTTTTGCTCTCTGATGATTTTTGAATTTTCTTTGCATCCTTAGTTCTTATTTGAAGATTATTATCCTTGGATGTAATCTTGCTTCATTATGCTAGAATTTAGTTGGCTTTTTAAATTGGAACTTCATGTTCCTGAGTCTTAAAAAACTTAATTATCTTATTTCTCTGGCACAAACTTGTTTAATTTTTTTTATTTTCTTTTCTTAGAATTCTAGTTATTCATAAAATGAACTTAGATTGGCCATCTAATCTTATGTTTTCCTACTGTGTCAACTGTTGTAGTTTTGATGCAAGTGTATTTTCTTCCTGTTCAGAACATCCATTTTTATAACATCCTGGGTTTGGTTGGCCATCCCAATAATTAAGGACAATAAAAGCAGTATCCTTACCTTTTTTCTTGCCCTTAAATTACATTTTAAGGTTTTTATTTTTGTTGTTGATGTTAGTTTGTTATGTGTTCTTATGACATACGTAACTTGTTTTTCTTAGTTGGACATTTTTATATTATGTTAATATTTCATAGTCATGGAAATAAGTGATCTTTCAAGATCTGTGTGAATTCAGAGAATTGGATGTGCTCTGGATTTCCCTGCAAGGACAGCCAGAGAGGAATCCTGCTTCTTCATTAGAAAATTGTAGTTGTCAGTTCTTCCTCCGATTTTCAGCAGGTTGTTTTGAGGGGTGGTAAAGTCTACAATGCCTACCATGAGTGAGTTCCTACTTCTTTATATTAGGAGGAGAGGACATATGCCCAAAGGAACAAACCATAATCAGAATGCATATTTTAGTATCTTCGGCTAAAACATTTATTATCACTGATAGGGAGCATTGACTAGATCAGAGATCATACTTTTCAAGGTTCTAGCCTCTTAGAAACAGAGTAAGGGGGCGGGGAGACTCTTCCCTGTCTCACATGAGGGCTACAGCTGGTGACGAGCTCTTCCAGTAATCATCCTATAATCAACTACAGTTGTACTTGAGTTTTCCTATGATTTTGAAGGGCAAAAAGCCTCTTTCTCTCACTGCTCGTTTATGCTTCAGGTTATCTGATATAAGCAGCCAAGCTGGCCATAAACTTCCATATCTAATTTTAGTGGTTAACAGTCCTTGAGCTCTTACCTATAACATGCTTCTGTCATCTTTTTATGATTTTGCTCTTATTTTTTTTTTACTCCAGACATGCAGATTTCCTCTTTGTGTTCTTTGTCCAAAGTGACCAGAGATTAAAACATAATGAAGTAGCAGAGTTTCGGGTCTCAGAAGTTAGGAAAGCAAATCTGAATATTTCCCAATTGCTTTACTGTTGCTCGGAATTTCAGTGGAATTTGTTTGTGGGAGATTCCATCAGCAGTTCATAATTTAATGTGAACATATAAGTGAATTTTGTTCCATTAATATTTGGAATAGAAAGGAAAAACCTTTTGTTATTCTAAATTTTGGAGTTCAATTTCTTATCCTATTCGTTTAGCTATAATCATTAAATATACAACTACAAACTGACTTTTCGAGTATCATTTAACAGAGCATCTCTGC
The DNA here is from genome assembly GCF_037038515.1 of Microtus pennsylvanicus. Classification (NCBI taxonomy): domain Eukaryota; kingdom Metazoa; phylum Chordata; class Mammalia; order Rodentia; family Cricetidae; genus Microtus; species Microtus pennsylvanicus. The sequence continues at coordinate 18,361,570 of NC_134594.1, forward strand.
TTCACGTCTAAGTTTGCAGATGGGAGTCTGAGCGTGAGTCTGTCCTCAATGAGAGGTCTCCCATACTATGTGCAGGGACTATGAGATGTATCAGAGTGATTAGAGAAAGTGTTGTCTTCCTCAGTCAACCATATACACAAGTCTCTCTGATAGGTACAGTCTTAGAAAGACGCTGTGTTAATGAAGAAGATATTTTTGTTTGAGTAAAACACATAATGAAAATGTGTTCCTTCATGGACGGATGTATATTAATATACTTTATGCGAAAAGAAAAGAGAAATTAGTATGGGAAATTTGGGCTTGTAGGAAACTAAGTCTGAAGTTTATTGACCTCAGTGCAATATTTGGGCCTGGCTTCAGGGACTCCAATCCTTAGTATAAGCAAGTCATCTGGTAAAAGAGACATGGCCCTGTCTGTTTGCTTTCATGACTGGAGTTGACAAGAAGACATGGAAGCTACCCGAGGTGTTTGTACTTTTTAGTGCCTTTTCGCTTCTTTTTTCCTGGTATTTTTCTTCAGACTGCTCAGGACCAACAGGCAGTGCAGGTAAATTCTGCAGCACACTGCGGGGGATTGTCTTCAACTTCCCTTTACAGCTATATTGCTGACTGTGCACAAACACATGGAGAAAGGTCTTAAATTGGTAACTGACAAAGCTATATATAAAATAGTAAGACTCTGATGTTCTGGTTTTCTTTCTCTCAAGTCTACAGTGGCAAAGTAAAATCCTGCAGACTGACTGACCTTCCCAAGGGTAACTTTTATTAGGAATGAAATGAATCTCACCTTCCACAGATGTTTTTCCAGGCTTTGTAAATGCAGGTGTCTCCAGAGGCAAGTTTCCTGGAAATAGACATTCCTTTGTGCCCTCACATATGTAATTCTTAAAAAAGAGAGAGGGATGTATTGTAAAAGATCATTGCCTTTTTAAATTACAAATTATCCCTTTAAATTATCAAGTAAATATAAAACATTCTAGCAGTAATTAATAACCATACATATGCAATAATAAACATGTCTGGTTATATAGTTCTTCATAAGAAATCAAAGGTTGTTATTACCCTGTGAAGAGAAAAAGTGGAGTGTACCTATAGTTGTGACCTTAAAATAAAAGAGCCACTTTAGAAAACAGAATCAAAATTGATCAGAAACTAAGACTTTTCTGGAGTCTGGGAGATATTTTCATGGCTCAAAATTTGCTGTTCAAGTATCTTTCTTCCTTAGCTTTCTCTTGGCTCAGGACTTCTGGCCACAGCCTAGTGCTTTCTGTGAGGGGACAGCGCCAGAGTGCTGACCCGCCTTTCTTTTTCTGCTTTTATCTGTTGGCATCCCTTAAAATTGAGACCAAGTAACCATGGTGGCCATAATCACTCAAGTTTGGCAATGATGTCCCCAAATAGAATGTTGAAAATCTTCTATAATCTTCAATTGGTTCACAAAGGAATGAAGGAAATTCTAAGGGAAGATTAACTTGCAGAATATTAAGGTGTAAGTGTTTATGAATAGGTACATGCAGTTGTATAAGTCTAGGAAGTTTCTTTAGGTTTCCCTTTAAAGGGTCTTTAGTGTTGGTTGTCTCTCCACATACTTCCTCCTGCTCTACATTGACCTTCCTTCCCCAACTCACCCGTTTCATTGCATTTTTCCCATGTATCTAGACTCATGTATCTAGAAAATTATCACACACACACACACACACACACACACACACACACACAGAGAGAGAGAGAGAGAGAGAGAGAGAGAGAGAGAGAGAGAAGCAATATATCTAGGAAATTACACACACACACTCACACACATATACAAACATGCACATACAGAAAGAGACAATTGTAAAAGGAGACAAGGCATTTGAAAAAGATTAAAGATCAAGTAGGGGTACATGGTAGGATTTAGAAGAAGAAACAGGACAGAAGAATTAATGCGATTACACTATAATTTCAAAAAATATAAAAAAATAATTAAAAAATAAAATACTTATGGTGGAATTAATAAAGTTTTATAATATTTTTTTATTTCCATTGAGATTTAAGATTTATCACAAATACTCCTTAACATAGAAATGTATGAGGCCCTAGATTTGATGATAAACAGTGGAAGGAAAATAATGAATAAAAATACTATAAAATTAATAGTAGTGAAAATTAGTTCAATATACTGATTTTGCAGACACATTGTGAACAGAATATAGGATGGTATTTATAATATGTCAAAGAAAATCATATATTTTTTATTTTATAAATGAGGCATATTCACAAATTATGTCTGTAAATCTATTAAGAAAAATAGTAAGAGTCTCAACTGAGGTTTCTAATGAAAGAAAGGTATTTTAAATTTGATTTTTCTATTTTATTCTTTCTCATATTTGTAAAAGATTTACTTTTATAGTCTCTTACTGGGCACAGCATTGCACCCTGTGTTCTGATGTCAGTCTGACCCCAATGTCCTGATTGAACAAATGGCCAAGATAATCAGAACTTCCCAGAATCTTGCCAAAATCACAAGTTCATATTTGAGATGAAAATTAATAATGACCGGTCAGCTTCCTTTGCATTTGAGGAGATTAATTAGTCAAATTCAAGCACACAGCACCCTCCTGTACTCTGTTGGGCACTGTCATAAACCGATGAGTATGCACGCAGATCAAGGGAAGACAGTAGACTTTCTAGGTCAAGAACTCCTTGAACTGGGCCTATCTTCCTATACCCCCTGTAAATTTCAGATATTTTAATTGACTTGTAATTTTGAAAGATCATTCTATGTAGGTTTTTCAAATTAGGGTAGTTGTCACGTAACGAAGTCTAAATATTATCAATGCTTTGAAACTTAATTTGTTTGTAAATGTGTTATTGTCATAAAGCAATGTCATTATGTCAGTACCTATCTTGACTGTATGTACTATATCAGCTTTTAGAAAAATATGTTTGCATGTATTATATGTTTCTTAATGTGATATCATATATTAGACAGTACATATGATAAACGTTAAAATGAAAATTGTATCATTTTAGTGAACTTGTCCAAATGAAGTTACCTATTGCAATTGTGTCTATTTAGAGTCATGGATATCTTAAGTGACCCTCTCAAAATAATATAAATTCTTTCAACAAAATTACCAGTATTAGAGATATTTTACATAAATATTTATTGTAGATCTTCAGGTGATGGAAGCATGACCCCACCACTCTAGGTGGCACCTGACTGCACAATTATGCAATTTCACTGAGGTAGGTCTCCAAGTGTAACACTTTAGAAAGAAAATTTTCGGAAGCAAATTATCAAAAGCTGAGTGATACTCGTGATGGAAGTTTTGCCACGACGACCCTTCTTTGTCTAGCTATATACACATATATCTCTGCAATAGATTTATATATTTTCAAGGCTCTGCACAGGCATTCACTTGCTAGAGAGTTTTGTGTGTCAATTGTGTTTTATGGCATTAATATTTTAGTTTCCCCAAGCTTTTGGGACTCACTGCATTCAAACTCTATATTGTTTTCAGCTTAGGTTCCATGATAATACTCTGTTTGGAAAGCACAAAATGGACTGTAAACACTGAGTCAAACAGGAGGGGAAAATCACCCATACTCAGCAGAATACTATTTTAGGAGGTAGGCTTTGGGAAAACTCTGCGTCCAGTGCAAATTGCATGGAGGATTAAAATGACAATAAGTGAATATAATTAACCAAGCTGGAATGTGTGGAGAGAATCGGGGCCAAGTGCTCTTTTAATTATTCAGTTAATGGGTCTGTTCACGCCACCATGCAGAGTGACACTGAGATCGGCGGTCTGTTTGGCAGAAGTATGTCCTTAGTTTTGCACCCTAAGTCCAAATGGAAGTTAACTGTGAAACTGAAAGCATCTAATATTGTCACAGGGTCCAGTTACCCTTGTGAAGTTAGGACATGTGGGGTTAACCCTGGGATTGGGGGATGATTAAACAGTGGGACAACACAGTTCTGTCTCACAGGAATGGTTTGTGCATAGAGGATTCAGAAGCAGGGATTATCATCTCTAATCGTATGTGTTGATTTAAATATTAAATAAGTTCTCTGGGTGATGATGTGGCTCACCAGATCAAATCACTTCCTACCAAGTCTACAAACAAAGTTCAATTCCCAGAACACACATGCAAACACAAACTGCGGCCTGTGAACACACACACACATACAAAAATATTCAAGAAGTAGAAAGACATAAAGGAGAAAGAAGTGGATTGGGGGCCTGTGGGTGGGCAGATGCAGGGAGAATGAGAGATAGATATAATCATATTGCACTCTATATAAAATTCTCAAAAAGGAATAAAACTTTAAAAAGTCACATAACTCTATTTAACCTAAAGGAGTCTTGAACAGATGGTGCCCATTATTATTATTTCTTACTAATCCGCCCTCACATCTCATGGTAATGTTCACTCCATAACTCTCTACCTCTGGAGATGAAACGTGAGGAGCACTTATTAGTCATTCACTCAGATGTTTCCAAATATGTGCGATTGAATTTCTAGTCCACTTGCTGAGTTTTTCACATTTTATTTTTATACCTTGGTATGCTTTAACTAACTGAAAATTTTCAGCTTACTTAGATGTTTCCTCTTAAAAAAAGATTTACATGAATTATGAAACTCTTCACTTTGCTGTAGTTACTAATTCTCCATAACCTTAAAGAAATGTAGAAATTTTGCTCAAACACTACAGAACAAACAAATGTGTGTGGTGTGTGGACCCCTCCAGGGTGTTTTGAGAAACATATGGTAGCGTGTTCCCATTTTTCCCTGCTATTGCATTACCCAGGTCTGACAGATGCAAAGATGAGTGGTCCATTCTTCGCTCACAATACTCCTTCCCTCCAGCAAAGGCTCCTTCATCTTCCCCACAATCTGTTTCTCTAGCTTCCACTACAGACCCAAGATGCTATTTCCAGACTGATAGAATAAACTTGCTACCCTTGAAACACAAACGCTTCACTATTGAATTATAATCAGACCACAACTCCTCATGTTGACTGATCAATCCAATCTCTGATAGAACTAACAGGTTCTTTCGTTAAGAGGGAAATCACTCTCCAGAATTTTCATCAGTGTTTTTGATCTTGGCCATTCTTACAGGGGCAAGATGGAATCTCAGAGTTGTTTTGATTTGCATTTTTCTGATGACTAAGGATGTTGAGCATTTTCTTAAGTGTCTTTCAGCCATTTTAGATTCCTCTGTTGAGAATTCTCTGTTTAGGTCTGTACTCCATTTTTTTTATTTGATTATTTGTTCTCTTGATGACCAATTCCTTGAGTTCTTTGTATATTTTGGAGATCAGACCTCTATCTGATGTGGGTTGGTAAAGATATTTCCCATTCTGTTGGCTGCCGTTTTGTCTTGTTGACCATGTCCTTTGTTTTATAGAAGCTTTTCAGTTTTAGGAAGACCCATTTATTAGTTGTTTCTCTCAGTGTCTGGGCTACTGAGGTTATATGTAGGAAGTGGTCTCTTCTACATTGCTGGTAGGAGTTCAAGCTGGTACACCCTTTGGATATCAGTATGGCGATTTCACAGAAAATTAAAAAACAACCTTCCTCAAGACCCAGCAATACCACTTTTGAATATATATCCAAAGGATGCTCAATCATACCACAAGGACATGTGTTCAACTATGGTCATAGCAGCATTGTTTGTCATAGCCAGAATGCCCCTTGACTGAAAAATGAATAAGGAAAATGTGGTACATTTACACAATGGTGTAGTACACAGCAGAAAAAAATAATGACAACCTGCAATTTGCAGGAAAATGGATGGAGCTAGAAAACATCATATTGAATGAGGTAATCCAGACCCAGAAAGAGAATTATTATATGTAGTTACTCATTAGTGTTTTTTAAACATCAAACAAATAAAATCATCCTATAAATCACAATCCCAGAGCACCTAGACAACAATGAGGACCCTAAGAGAGACATACATAGATCTAATCTACATTGGTAACAGAAAAAGACAAAATCTCCTGAATAAATTGAAAGCATGTGGATCATGGGAGAGCATTGAAGGGAAGGGAACAAAAAAAGAGGGGAGCAGAAAATAGCTCAATAAAATCAATTAAAGAAGATAATAAAAGAAAGGAGGTAAGTTACTCTATTCATTTACAGAAGGTTTCCATTCTAGATTCAAATATTAGCTTCAAACATTATTCTTCTTGTAATTGACTTTAACTGTGAAATTCTTAAAAATATATAGAGTGATCATGGAAAATAATAAGGAAATGGTTCTTTATTGCTGGGCTTGACATTTAAAAAGCTATTGATAAACTAGTAAGTGATGGAAAGTAGGGTGGCCGAGCTGGTAAGTACTTCAAAATAAATTACGTTAATAATGGGGTTTTGAAATCTTTTTTACTCAGAAACAGAAAAGTTTAGGTCTTTTTCATGTATTTTACATCTTTTAATATTCAAAATGACTGGTTAAATGATAACATGCAGTTATGTTTTATTCTATTTGAAATTAAAATACAATTTTTAAATTTCACTTTCCTGCCTCCAGCACCTCCCACATACCTCCCCCATTTCTCTCTCTCTCAAATTCATGCTTTCTTCTTTCTTTTTTTAGATGCTGATATTTAAGTGGTGTGTGTATGCTCTTACATATAGAAATTATATATAAATTCAATATGCTCAGTCTGTATATTGATACTGATATTTATATGACTTCTGGACTGAACATTTGTTATTAAATAACCAATTGTGATATTCTTCCCTAGGGAAATTTCTCCCCTTCTCAATATTCCTTAGAAGTTTGTAGGTCTTTGTTTAGGGTAGGGGCTCAATGATACATCTTCTTTCCATTTTACTATGTCTATTTGTGTCCTCCTTGTTCATGTTGTGTTTAGGCAGCCATGTTGTTGAGATTTAATGGCTGTAGTTTTCCTGGCATTTCTACTATGTGCAGGTTCACCGAAGATACTTCATTGCACTGATTACTGCGGTGTTTATACCCCCTCATATATAATGTTCTCTGAGTTGTAAGTGCAGGTATTGGTGGAGGCTGCTCCTTCATTCCTGGTCACTTAGACACAAAATAATCACACAGGAATTTTATTATTTGTGGTACTGCTTGGCCAATAGCTTAAGTGTATTTCTCCTAGCTCTTTTGTCCTAAACTAAGCTATTCCCATTAATCTGTGCATCACCATGAAGTTGGGAGCTACCAGCAAAGTTTTGGAAGGCTGTGGCAGAGGCGTCTGTCTCCAGTGGAAGGCTAGATGGCTTTCCGTTTACTTTGCCTACTCTCTCTCTCTCTCTCTCTCTCTCTCTCTCTCTCTCTCTCTCTCTCTCGCATACTGAGGCAGCAACTCTTCTCTATGTGCACAGAACGTGTGAGTATCAGAGTATTTGTCAACATTTAATGTCACTTCTCTGGGATGAGTAGGGAAACTTGGGGCTGATTGGTCACCTTTTTTTCTTGTAGGGTCAATCTCCAGGGAGAGTATGCCTTATGAGTATTTCCCTAGTCATCAGCCGTTTGTTTTTTTTTTTTTTTTTTTTTTTTTTGGTCTGTGATCCTCAGTGTCTATGATATTCTCAATGTGCTCTGGCACTAACTCAAGCCATCCAGTGGAATTCCAATATAAACTCTCTGATTTATGACTTTATTGTGGCAATCACATGGTCAGCCATGTAACTAAAGTTATTCGGCATATCTGAGTTTCCTCACTTGGTAAATTGGTGTTTAGTGTTCATCAGTAATCGCAGAAAGCTTTATTTGGCCAATACAAATTTCTCTAATTCTTATTCTTTCATATAAAAATCAGAATTTCCAAATACATTTTAAATATATTTTCTCAGAATAAAAAATGAAACTCAGCAAAAACTAATTTTAGGTTTTAAAAACTTTGTATACAAATGCATAAGACCAATTATGTTATTAACCTATTAAAATTAGATCATGAAAACAAATACAAAAATATATTACCCTGATATTTATAGGCAAATAATTCCTTGAAAAATATTTAGACTTGCAACAATCCCTTAAAAGTTCACATTCTTTCCTAAACATTGCTGTGGATAATGTTCTTGTACACTATAAAGATTTGTCACTTATATTAGTTTAATAAAATGCTGCTGGTTGGCCAGTAGCCAGGCAGCAAGTAAGGAGGAACATCCAGACTAGTATAATAGAAGAAAGGCAGAGAGACACAGTCACCAGTAAATGCAGAGGAAGCAAGAAGAGAATGCTGCACTGAGAAAACATACCAAGCCACATGGCTGAGCATAAACAAGAATTATGGGTTAATTTAAGCTGTAAGAGTTAGTTAATAATAAGCCTGAACTAATAGGCCTAACAGTTTATAATTAATTCAAGCCACCTAGTCTCAGGACTAGGTGGAACAGAAACTTCTGCCTATAAAATATAATAATATAAAAAGTTCAAACCATCATGTCAAGTATATGTACAAAATGAACCTTATGCGTCATTCTCCCTTAATCCTGGCCTGGAGCTCAGCAAGTAGACAAGGCTGAGTAATTAGCGTGAGGACCTACCTGCCTGTTTCTGATTCCTCAGTATTATGGTCACGAATTCACAATACCATGCCCAGATCTTTTTATATGAGTTCTGGGTTCCAAACTCAATGTAGTTATTACGTCAGCCCTGACTTAAATAATATTTAAGTTGAGATAATCAAGAATGATAAAAGGTATTTAAGAATTGTGTAAGATTTTCTTGCGTGATGACTAGTTAGCTCACTATTATTTCCTGTGTAATTAGAAGTTCATGACCTCACATGACAGAGCAAGGAGCAGGTAGGGGAAGCTGCATATTTCCATGTGCCCTTCTTGCCCAAATACTCTGGCAGTTCATATGATTGCTTTGGAATAAAAATTTGATCACATCTCTTTCATAAATTGGTATTAATAGTTAAGAATCCACATTTTTTACTTGTTCAATAATGCACTGAGCCTCATTTTTCATGCTTCTAGCATATTTCAAGTTTTAGTAGTATTTGTGTTCTCTTCCATCTTGGAAAGTACTGTCTTGTGTCTGGATACCTTCCTACTTTGGCTATTGCCTCCTCATTTTTAGAGATATAACCAAGATGTCATTTTCTAAAACAGAAACAAATGAACAAAAGCATGGTTTAGGGGGTTGGAGTGATAGTTCAGTGACTAATAGCGCTTTCTACACAAATGATTATAGACAGAAGTTTCTGTCCTATCTGGTCCTGCAGCTGTTCACTCCCAATAAAACACACAAGAGACTTATAACAATTATAAACTGTTTAACCTATTAGCTTAGGCTTATTATTAACTAGCTCTTACAACATAATCCATAATTCTTGTCTAAGTTAGCCACATGACTTGATACCTTTTATCAGCGAGGCATTCTCACCTTAATTCCTTTGCGTCTAGCTGGTGAATGACTCTGCGTTCCTTCTTCCCAGAATTCTCTTAGTCTGGTTGCTCTACCTATACTACAAGTAGATTGCCTTGCTACTGTCCAATCAGCGTTTCACTAAATTAATATGAGTGCAAATTTTTACAGTGTACAAGAGAATTTCCCACAGCAAATGATGATACAGAGATCGGAACACAGCACCTACTACATAAGTACACCAGGTATTCGAGTGTCTGCAACTCTAGTTCTGAGGGATCCTGGGAGGGTTGTCTGACATTTTGTGGCCTATACACACATTCTGCACTCACGCATACACACAAATACTTGTGAATATTGTTACATGGACACACATGTACAAATAAATGAATAATTTAAAATTATGTAGTTGAGGAGCAGGCAGATGACTCATTTGGTTCAGTTGATAAAACACATGTCATGAATGTATGAAGACCTGAGTTTGATCTCCAGAATCCATGCTTTATATAAAAAAAAAAGGCTTAGTATGTGGTTCTTGCCAGTAATCTTAGAGCCAGGGAAGAAGAGACAGGCAGAACCTTGGGACTCACTGATCAATCAGCTTAGTCCAATTGGTGAGTTCTGGGTCGGTGAGAGATACTGTCTTAAAGACAACGTGGACAGCACTTGAAGGGTGAGACCTGAGACTGAGCTCTGGGCCTCTGTACATACATTCAAACCTTAAAACACACGTGCGTGAGCACCCACTCATATACACACACTCACACAGACAGAGAGACAGAGACAGAAATAGATAGTCACGCACAGAAAGTGACAGACAAACAGACAGACAGACGGACAGGAAGACAGACAGATACAAAAATACAAAGAGAGACAGGCGTGCAGATGGGCAGACAGACAGACACACTAACAGAAACAGAGGCAGAGAAACAGAGACAGACAAACACCCACGAAGAGAGAGAGAGAGAGACAGACAGACCAACACATACGGAGACAGGCAAACAGACACATATACACACAGAGGCACTCATATACAGCAAGATAGACAAAGAGACACAGTTAGTTTGTACATACAAGCGCGTACACAACACACAAAGAGACAGAGACAAAGAGAGACAGACAGACATAAGTACACACACTCTAAATTGCGTGGCTCCCTTTGCTCTCATTACTCCAACCTCTTATCAACTTGTTATTATATCCTTCTAGACGATACTTCCTAGGATACAGACAGTAAGTTCTATGATACAGACAATGCGGTCTATTATAATACGCAGAAGCTGCAGAGCCTGACACATGACAGGCTCTCACAATGCATAGTGAATATATCAAGGAAAGAATAAAGGTGCAATAGGGTGCTCTCCTTGATGGGAAATAATGAGAGCCTATTAACAGAAAACACAGTGATTTCAATACTGCTTTCATTTTATTTTCCCCCATCTTCTACTGGTGACATTCTTCTGACCTTACTGGTCTACAGCATTATACCACTTTATAAAGAGGATTTTAAATGTCAGCCATCCCTGACTTCCTAGAGGTTTATTCACTAAAAGGAGGCAGTGGGAAAATATGACAGGTGGATATGTGTTGGGGATTAGAGTACACTGGGGACTGAAAAGAATTACCAATCTCATTAGCTGTCTTCTGAGTTGCCTGAATTCCACCCAGGTCCCCAAGGTGAAAGGCTAATAATTAATTCAATTTACTATCTATTCTGTGGGAAGCTCCAAAGGTTAAGATTATAGCGGACCTGTGAGGGCAATCTTTTATACTGTTTAAATTGCTGTTTAAATTTGAATTAGATTCTAATAGTGACAGTTTGAAACCGACACAGTTTAATTCATTTATCATGTTCCCAAACCTGCCTAGCTGAACTGGTTTTAAAGTGTGTCTTAAATAAGCAGCCGCGCAGAGCACACACGTGTCTAGTTTTATTTTTTTTACTTGAAATTTAAATATGAATAGCGGTGTCTACGATTGCCAACTTTTGATTATTAACTTTGTCTACTTGGCCTCCTCCACTCACAATGAGGCAAAATGCTTTTTATATATTTTTATGCTGCCCAAGTCACAGAATTCTGGAAGTAGGAGTGGGGAGTAGCATTATGATTCACCATGATTTACCGATGTCTGTACTCACTGAAGGTTGCCAGCATCTTTGCTAGGTGGCTGTCATTATAATCCACATTTCTAGGTAAATAGACACGCGAGGCAGTTGCTTCTAAGTTTAACTTGATTGGCTATGGATGAAACTGTCTTTCCAAGTTTGTGTTTGCTCCAATTCATCCATCTATATTCCATCTTGACACCAGTCCCCTATAATGCTCTATATCCGGCTGTATACTTGGCAAATCCTAGATCTTAGTTACCATGGGGATCTGCTATTCCTCTCTGGTGATGAGTGTCACTCTGAATCTGCCATTGTCCAAGAACAGGTATCTGGTGATTCCTGCTTCTTCCTCATACCTTCCTTCATCAGTGTCTACTGCTCTTAAACCATCACAGCCTTCGCGCTAGGACCAGGGTTGTCTGTAGCAAGTATTTCTTTCTTCTCTCATCTTCCACATTGTCCTCCATTATTATTGTTTGTTTCTTTGTTTTTTTGGAGATTATTATTATTTTTTTTTACTTTCCTTGTTTCTATTCCTTAGGACTTTGCTGCAGGTTATATTGGGGTTTAGCAAAATCTTAAAAACTGATAACTGAGGATATGAGAAACAGATAAAATGTGGCCCTTCCTGGTTTGCCTACTCTAAAACCAAGACCAAGGGCAGACTCTCTAGCTGTGTCAATGGTGTACCGGTACCAGAAAGTTCTAACCAGAGACCTAATAGTGAGACTACAAACGATTTAAAATTATAACTGGATGAGTGAATGATCAAATAAAGGTGTGTATGCATTCATATATTTATGAATAAATGATTATAAGTGTGTGCATTCAGGAGTCATATAACGCGGAATTTCTGTATGAAGAGGCAGAAGCTATTTCACAATTCTAAATCACAAAGATGTGTTCTTACATCACACAAACAAAAAAGGAAAAGAAGACGGCTATTGGTGAAAAAAATTATTTGGAGAGGGACCCATTGTTCTGAGGAATTTCCTATGTGTTGGAAGACTCAGTGGAGTATTTCCTTATGTTTGTAAGCTGAGTAACTCAAGCTTCACAATAGGACTATCCTGAGATTTTAAATATCTTCCCGTGCACTTGAGCAGCAAAGAATGAATTTTATGTTTAAAATGTGAATTTCAAAATAACATAGAAAACATATGCAGCAGGTCAAAGACTGGATGTCTTAAAGTGGACCAAAAAGAATAATGACACGATGCCTCGTTGTTTATCCAGGTACGTGTAAAATTTAGTTGAAATTTCCTTTAGGAAGACCTCATCAGGTAATGTATTTTAGGCGGATGAATGCTCTCTTATGGGTTAGACAGAGCAGCCGTTGGAAGTGAGGAATTACAGAAACTTAGTCTGGGTCCTTTGCATCAGGACTGAAAGGAGACAACAGTGTAAAGCATGAGAGAGTAGCCAGAGCCCTGTTTCAGATGCTTATCTGAAGTACGTCATACATAGGTGCTTCAATGGTGTGAAAAAAACATGATAGAGGGGGCTGGGGTGATGGCTCAGTAGGTAAGAGCACTGACTGCTCTTCCAGAGGACCGGGGTTCAATTCCCAGCACCCACATGACAGCTCACAACTGTCTGTAACTCCAGTTCCACGGATCTGATGCTCTCATATAGACTAACTTGTAAGCAAAACACCAACATACATGAAATAAAGATGATTTTTTTTTAAAAAAAAAGAACATGATAGAAAAATAGCCTGATAAAGGCCCAGGCAAAGCACATTTTCATAGTCTCCAATGGTTGTTTCAAGATTATGGAGCAGAAAGCTGTGAAGGTATCATGATTTTTGTCAACGTGACACAAACCTAGAAATCCTTGAGAAGAGTGAATCTCAGTTGACAAAATGCCTCCATCAGATCATCATATAAGCATTGTCTTAATTGCTAAGTCATGTACGAAGGCCTAGGGCCAAGTGAGTAATACCATACCTGGATTGGTGGGCCTAAGAATAGCAGAGGAAGTGAGCCATTAATGTTGTTACATAGTTCCTGCTTCTTTAGCTCCTGCTTCTAAGTTTTTGCTATGGGTTCCTGCCTTGGCTTCCCTCAATAACTGACTATAAACTTTAAGTCAATATACTCCTTTTCCTTCAAGTTGCTTTTGATCAGTGTTTTATCACATCAACTAAAATCAAGCAAAAGCATAAATTGGTAGCAGAGAGTTGGTATTGCCATGATGGACTAGTGGCTTTTATGACTTGGATTATTTTATTGAATGTAGACGGCATTATGTGAATTCACGACAGCTAGAATACAATGATATCAAAGATTTTACTGGGGACACTTACAAATAACTACAAGGTAGAGAGTGCCATGGTCATCTGTTTTGCCTAGGGATCAATAGATGCACTGATATGATCTGCAACCACCACACAAGAAAGTAAGAGAACCCTCTCCTCTTTCTTCTAAGAGATCACATCTGTACACAAAAGCCATACCATAAAGCCAGTACCCCCAAAATACTGGTGGATCAAATTCCCACAACATTTTCCCCTTTTGTTTAAATAAGAAGATTCTAAGCCTAATAAAAAACTACACAGAATAAGAATAACTATAAAGTATTGCCCAAGAGAAACAAAAAGTAGCTTTTTACGCAAAAGTAGAACTAGAACCAGCAAGAAAATCAAGCAAAAATATAAACACATACTAAATGTCCAGTCTATAGGTAATTGACAAATAACAGAGATTATTCCAATGATTTCATGAATTCATAGAACTTTGCCTATAATGAAAGGTACAGAATTTTGAAATTTAATAGATTTGTCTCTGGGAGCTTGGAAGATAAAGACACTGAGAGAAACGAAGAAGATGGAAGCCTGAGTTGTGAAGTTTAAGGGATATTTCAAAGAGATCATGGTGTTTATCATGGCAACAGACACCAAACTAGAACAGAGGCCAAGTAAGATCTTTTCCATTCTTTGCTTCGACTCTATTTTGTCAAATAGCAAAGAATAACAGCTATTAAAAAGTTAAAGAGAAGTCAATGGAGAATGACCCCCACGTCTCTCATTATGAGCATAGAAACAGAGTTCCAACCTAAGCATAGGAATAAAATAACTCTTGCAAAGTTCAGTATATATATACACATATGATTAGATTTATTATGCCAGGCTAAGAGATAACTACCCTATTCATAATAGCACTGATATGGAACCATATCTGGTATTATGACTGTCATGACTTTCTTGGAATTTGGAAACATTATCACAGGGAACAAAGTTTACAAAGGTGACGTGACATAAAGGCACACATGCCCTTTGAAGTATGTGCTCATTCTCTGCCATCTACAATACATGTTCACAACTAGTTTTGAGTTAGCAGCTTTTACTTCCTTACCCTTCATTTTCCCATTGCCTTGCCGCTCATTCCTGTTCCCATCTTCTACTTAGCAACTTTTCATCATTCACCCCAATCGAATTTCAGCCACTGTGTTGTTTCGTAGCTCTTCTTAAATTTATTAAAAAATAGGTTCTTGTGTTCTGGTGAAGCCATTCATGTTTCTATATTAATTTTTCTATTAAAGTTTATGATGAAAAGTTCTGTGGTTTACTTAGCCTATTTACTGCCCTCTGCTTTGTACTGTCATGATATCAAGTGGCTCAGGGAGTGAATGGGTGCTTCATTCAGTCCCCGTCCCTCCAAGATCATCTTCCCCTTGTGTCCTGGCATAAGACAAACCCAAAATCATTTCTCTCATCCTTTGAGACTGGTTTCCAAACTACACAAGGTATTTTTTTTTCAGTTGAGAATAACTTTTGGAGCCTTTTAATCCTCTTCATGTGTACCTTGTGAAAGAAGGGAGATACTGAGAAGAATGTATGATGTGTGATTTCAGGGCCACTTCATTGAGATCCCTTGTTATCTGAATCCTTCAGTCTCAGCTTTGCTAGCACACTAACAAACTTACACAGGTGTATTTAAGAACAACAGCAAAAAACCAAACCAAAATAAAAAATTTCACTTTTATCTTTTTTCTAGTTAATTTTAGCTATTCTAAGTAAAAGATTTGATCTCATGATTACAAGTTTTCTTGGAGAAGAAAAGAAATCACCTGTATAAAGTATTAATCCTGTATCTTATGATTAGTGTACAATATTATTTTTAGTCATATCTTCCAAATACACTTCTATTAATCTATTTTCTTCTTAACATACAATCATAATAAGAACTTGACAACTAAATTATATATCTTAAAAGCTCTCTTATTTACTAAAACAAAAGGATTCTGTGTAAGAATACTTTCCCCAAAATAGATCAATCTTACATATTTTGGAAACATTTCATTTAATTTGAACTCTCTTTGTGAATGAGTGTCATGGCCCCCTATTAAATACCCCTAAGAATAGACCAAATATTTTCATTAATAAAGATGATATGTCACATTATTATCTCTGCATTGTTGATTCAAGTAAAAATTAGCTTCATCCTGTATGATCGATTAAAGAAAATAAATGCTATATGCTATTTTAGTTAAAAAGGTTAAATGAAATGTCAGTCTGTTATTAGGAAACCTCAGTACTTGGTTGATTTTAAATGCTCCAATACAGTAAATAACACTTGGACTGAACTTTAAGAATCACAGCATTTTGCAGAACGTAAATTAAATCTTTGTAGCATTCTGAAAAGTTCAGTAATGACATCATTCTCAAGCCCGTGGACAGGAGTGATAGTGGTGGGGAGATGATCCTCATTTCAGTTAATATCCTTAAAAGGATAATCCATCATCTAAATGTCATGCACAATATTGTTTCTTGTACTGGATTTAAATATTGATTTTTATTTTAAGTGTCTGAGTGCTCTGTGTGCATGTATGTGCTCCACGTGTTTGCAGTGCACATTGCGGCCAGGAGAGAGCACTGCATTCCCCAGAGCAGTAGTTATAGGTGTTTTGTGTATATGGCTGTTCACATGTTGTGGGCATATGGGAAGGCTGGAAGTGAACATTACGTGTTTTCTGCAATTAGAAGGTTAGCCAGCAAGCTACAGGGTTCCCCTTACCTCTACCTGCTAGCATGCCAGCAGTGCTCCCAGCAAGTATGTAGGTGCTACAGACAGGAAATCAGTCCTTCTGCACATGCAGCAAGTGCTTTAGTGGCTAAACCGCATTCCCATCAGCATGGTGAACCATTTTAAAGCTTACATTCATTATGATACATCCAGTTTTTGGCACCCGAGCAATCTTTTGGCATGTTTGCCCACAGTCACCGAGCAGTCACACCCCATCAGTCACTCGGAGCCTTTTGGTTTCTGTTGCCTAAAACTGATTTGAAAATATTTCCACAAGTTTTCTTTAATTGGTGCCGTTTCTTTAATTTGTACCATTTGTGAAGCAATATCAAATCTCATTTGAGAATGCCTCATGGACTAGAAGGTTCATTTCTTTGCCTTGTTTGGTCCCCCACCAGAGACAGATTTTTTGACATATGTTTGGCACTGCGCAGATTTTTTTCCATATGGGGTCTTGTACATACGGTTTTGCAATTGGAAAATTGCCCTCTGTAGCCCAGGTGGTATTGTACAGAATGATTTTCTCTGTATTGATTTAAGCAGTTGATGGTTGCATTGGGGAGGAAAAGCCATTCAGTTGTATCAAAGAGCTTTCTGTAAGAAGCAATTGGTTAAGCCTTAGCTAAATGACATCTTCAGAAGGCATCTCCAGTAATAACCTTAAATTCAATGCTAAGCTTGCCCCTGCATTGCAGCGCATGCCCTATCATTTAGCTGGAACACTTCAGAAGAAAACAAAGGAGAGTTTTCCATCGGTGCTTGCTAAGCATTAAATTCACTAAGCTATTTTATTTTCCCGAGAACATATTTTCTTTCAGCCAGTTTGTGAGTTTGGTAGATGGGATGGGATTCAGCTTTCCAGAGACGGCACAGCATTCTATGCATGAGTTCCTGCTTGGGCCTGGAATTAGAACAGGCACTTACTACACTTTCCCTCCAGAATTAAATTTCATCTTTTGAAAGCATGCTTTCGTCTTTCTAACTTAGAATTACTTACGTCAGGATGTTTGAAGCTTGTTCATTTGTGATTTATTCAAAGGAACGTTGGTAAATTTTTACAAGAAAAGACATTTGATAGCTGTGTACGAGGTAAAATGGTCTGGATTTTCCCTTGTTTGTTATCACATTCATGCTACCCAATTAATCCCCTGACCATCTTCTCCTTACGTCCCAGGGACCATTATGTTTTATCTTCTCCCTTTTCATTTCACTTATCCAGTTTAGCCTAAATTTGGTTACTTCTTGTAATCATTCTGTTGTCTCTTGTTCACTGAATTTTAACACAATGGTGGAAACTAATGTGACTCTAACTCAATAGCACAGCTCGAGTGCCTAGATTTGTGTCTGGTATATGAAGAGCAGATGGTGAACGATGCTCAAAATGTGAATAAGTTTATCTCCATGGGAAAACGTGGTTAAAAATGATTCTATATGTGGTTCTAATATATTTTCATGAAGAAATAAGAGTTAAAAGATGTTGTGACTCTCAGAGTGTTGACTTTTAATTTAATAGTAGATGAAAAACAAATTATAAAGTGTTTCCAAAAGAAAACTGTACAGTCAAGGACGTTTCCAAATGTCCTCAGAGGAATATCAGCCCAAGGATCATTGTGGAGGCATCCAAGTGAAGAGAGCCTTGATGCAGCTGACTTCAGTATATTTCTGAGCACAATTGGTTACTCTGTGGGGACTCATGATCCTCAGTGTTCTCCAATGTCTCTTTACAATTTTCTTTTTGTGATCAGTTTGTGTACGGTAGTCATTTCAGTTCTAAAGTTTCTCTCGGCTCACACTTAAATATATTAAAACAAAAATCATAGTTTGTGCATACACTCTTGAATGTTTAAACATTATCATGCCTTCTAATAGGAAAATCTCTTATTAGCTCCTTTTTTAAAAAAAATCTTAATACTTCTCAAGCTAATTTACAGGCATCTCAATGAGCTCCACCTATCCATACTTATATATGGAATGACCTGTATAGTTCAAATGATCATGTTTTGATAAAACTATGTCACAAGTTTATAAGAAAATGCAGTTACTTTGTACATTTTGTACACTTAAAAACTACCCTTTTCTGGCATATGCTGCCATCACAAAGAACAGCGTTCTTGGCCAGCACACACACACAATGATTTCCTGTGATGAGATGGAGCAGAATGCCCAGAGAACTTTTCCCGAAATTAGAAACGAGTCAGATCCTAGAATTAAAGCAGACTCCACTGATGCCATTCATGTTGGCCTCTGTGATCTCAACTGAAATAAACTTAAGATCTGCATCAACAAGGAGAGTTTAAAAACAAGTGGGAGGGATCCCTTTCATCTCTCTCCCACCGCATGCTCTTACCTAAGTATCTTTCCTAGATGTCTCCTAAGCAGAGTTGGGGGTCCACCTGTCTATATGTTTCAGCATTCAAACCAAAAAATGTCTGAAGAAAGGAAAGAAATGGCAAAGACAGAAAGATGACTGTGACACCCTATAGAAGCTGTATTCTTGAGCCCCCATTTATGTCCCAGAACTTAGATAATGAACAGTAACTGTACTGCCATGGACCGTAAACCCAATTGACAAAATGAAAAAAAAATAATTTTCCTTACTGCAAAAATGAAAACTGAAGCATAGCAGGATGATGAAGAAGCTCTGTTTTGCCAGGATTGATATTAACATACATATAGAAAACAAAACAGCAACTCGTGAGAGAGATGAAGTTTTACAATGGAGTGAGGGCAGGGGATTGGACAGAAGGGGTTGAAGTTTAATCTTCAAAAGGAAAAAAAAATCTTAATAGTATTGAGCAGAGAGTGGAAGTTGAGCAGAATAATCCTTTATTTGGATTTTGGGTAGAAACCCAAATTAAGTAGACTGTAAATACAATCTTCCCTAGGCTATGGATAATGTTACATTAGCAGATGGTACACTGTTAACCAACAACACGGGTTTAGCTCACCTTGAAGGAAGAAATTACTTTGTAAATGGGGCTTCCAAAGTGTACATTTCTAGAAAGATTTTATCCAACTGCAAAAAAAGAACCAAAAACAAAAATGACAAAACAAACAAAAAGCATTAAGGTTTCAAGATGAAGTGTGGGAGTGGGCATTGGGCCCTGCTCTTTGATTCTCTTGCTTCCTTCGTCTATCAGCTCTTTTGTTTCTCCCTTGCTTTCTGGAATGGTTGTATTCTTAGAACTGGAACAAGGTCACAAACCTCCTGCAAACATGAAAATAAGGCACACTTTGAAATCCCTTCTAGTAATTGTGGCTTTCAACCCTTGTAACACAAGCCAAGAACAAGAACAAATGACCCATCAACTACAAGTTGATATTTTGATGTCTCACCAATTTCTTGACATTTAAACTTTCTTAGTATTTTTTTTACAAACTAGAGAACTGTTTTCCAATAGCATCTGTATCCATCTTACATAATGTTTCATTCATATTTGTTGATGGTTCCATTGTATTTAATTCATCTCTGATAAACTTTTGTATAAATGACATAGAGAAATAAGTTTGTTTCTATAAGTAAAGAGTGCTCATTAATTTAGTAAATAAAATATTGTAAACATGTCTGAATATGTGATTTATTATTAGAAATTAAATAACACATATTGGAATAATTTATCGGTTAATAATAGATAACTAATTCAAATGAGAAACAAAATTAGGACTTCTTGCCTGTAGTGTGTATATTGGACACGAACTCTTCTTTATAGTCCATGTTAAATTATTTTTTAGAATTTATAGCTAATTGGAAGATAAACAAAGGTCACAACTTATGCGTAGCACATTATTTCATGCCTGTGCTCTGAATCTAATATAATTCAAACTATTTTAGACTGTATTACATAAATCAAATTAATTTTGCATATTGATTTAGGACATTTGCTCATATCTATACTTACTAAAGGGCATTTCAAGAAAAACCATAATAAATCTCACAACATACAATGGACTTAAGCATGATTTAACATGCATTTATGGCCAACTTTTAAATAAACATGAATGCAAATATATTATGAGGAAATGATGACTTTTCTTCTCCGAGGTGCTTTTCTTAGTTCCAAAATAATGCACTCAGATTTGTAACACAAACTTGCAAGTCTGAGCCCATAGTTGTGACATATAATGATGCAAAACATGTGCTTACAGCCTCATGGAAACAGAAGACGTAGCCAATTGAAAGATGCACTTAACATGCACAGCTTATATTTGACTCTGTGACAACCAAGTGACAAGAACAGATCCAAATGCAATCCTGACTTAGAGTGTCAATTAGGAGAATGACAGAGCCCCTTCCAACATCATAAATTACTCTGAGTGCCAGCAACAATAGCTCTCGCTTCCAGTCATTTTGCATGATGATGTTCTGGACACGCGACAGATGATGAAGGAACAACCTTGTATCCAGAAAGCTACAGGGGTGTTCTCTAGACACATGACAGAGCCTGATCAGATGAGCTGCTATCACCCTAATCCCACCTGTGCGCAATGATTACAGACATAAGCTTCAGCTTCACTAGACATGGAAATGATAGCAACCATATCCTCGGGATATAAACAAATACATTCATAACATGTACAGAGCCAGTTACAAAACCACACGTCGTCTGTCCTGATTATGTTACTCATATAACTATCATATATGATTATTATGTGTCTCACAAGATTGGTTGATTATTTGCGATATATCAGGAGTGTAAATCCCATATTCTGTTAGCTTTATAATTTCAGCTTTAGAAACTTGTACACCCTCTGTTTTATTTTCTGTAACAAGTGGCTCGTGATCCTATTTATGACTGAATTTGTATCAGAGTTTATGTTACCACTAAAACTCATTCCCTGTAAAAATTTCTCACTACTTGTAGCATGATTCATTATTTAGCAACAAATATATCAAACAACAAAACATCATTTTAATGTCTAAATACATCACTGTATCATCTTCCCACCATTGGTTTTTTGATGTTCATATTTAGATAGGGCACAAATTAAGGCTTAGTGAGATTCTGATAGCTCCATATTCTTTTGATTCATAAAATTTGATTATTAAGCATATTAAAGCTTTCTGAAGAAATAAGGACTCAGAAAAGTTAAGTGACTTCTTTCTGTTATTAAATTGAAAGAGTTGAAAACCCATAAAACATCAAAATCTACTAATCAATTGAAATGTCTTGGAGAATAGTTGACTTCATAAGTAATCATTCTTCTGCTTTTCCTAAATATGCAGCACTCTATGATTCAATATCAAGTGCAAACGTGGAAATTATTATAGGTGTGCTGGCATGAAGATATTTAATTAGAGAATTGCTTATGGGTCTGAGGTGCTGGCAAGGGCTCTCATGAAGGGAAATGTGGACAAGCAGAGCACAGCTGACTTCTGCTTTCCTCTGTGCTTCCAGTTTCGACTCCCACAAGAGGTATTGCCAAGGGAGAACCTGGCACAAGTCAGACGTCAGGACTAGCGCACACACATGCAATCATAAAGACAATATCTCTATTGGGTAATACGCAGAGATGGCAGTGCAGGGAGAATAAAGCAAAGCATGTTCTTTGGTTTCCATTCTTGACTGTTTCAAAACAAGCAAGCTATGAAGTTTTGTGATTCTTCTCAATTGTTAACTCAGAAAGAGGACAGAATGAGAAAGAGTAGGTGAGTTATGTAATTGTCAGTTCATAACCAAATGGATTTGGTGTTTTCCTATTAAAACAGAAAGCAAGGCCTCCAACATCCCTCACATATGTATCACCATATAGGTTTGCTTCTTTTTTCTTAGATTTGTTTCTTATCATTTTCTGTGTATAGGTGCTTTCCCTACATGTGTGTCTCTGTACTATGTGTGAGTAGTGTGTGGGGAGTCCAGAATGCGGTACCAAATCCTGTTGAAACTGGAGTTACAGGTGGTTTTGAGCCACCATGTGGGTGTTGGGAAACAAACCTTGGTGTTCTAGAAGAGCAATTAGTACTCCTCATTGCTGGGCCATCTCTCCAGTTTCAGCATTGAAATTATAAGTAGAGAGATAGAGCACTTTGTTAAACAGCACTTCTCCCATGACTTGACCTTTTTCTTTGTCTTCTGTCACATTTCCTTCAATATGACACATGATACTTGTCCCTAGTTCCAAAGTTCTCAGGCGCTAACCAGGCAATTGTATCTTAACAGATGAAGAAATCATAGAATCAACCAAAGCACAGTTGCTCTTTGAGGAATCAGTTCAAAAATCTCAAGAAGGTCTGAGTCTTTCAAAGTGTGATTGAAGAGAGGCTTTAAGTCTCTGATTGCCTGGAAGCTTTTTGGATGCTTCTAAGTTAGATTCCCCCAATGCTCTGAAAACATCGTATCTTACAGAATGCACTTCCTGGCCTTACAGCAATGATGTACTAATTCAGAGTCCTTTCCTTTCCTTTCTTTTCTTACGTAGGACATTCATTTCTTATTCAAAGGGCCACTGCTCAATGCAGACTACCGCCTGACAGTTTGGCTGTCACTGCCAGGCATATCCTGACTCCTTGTAATGTAAATATATAATATAATTATAATATAATATAATATAATATAAAAATATAAAAACAAAATACCTCTCAATCCAGTGCTGTGGCCTATAGACTTTAGCTGCTATATTGAGTAATAGTTGGACATTACTGTCCTTCCAAGGCAGCCTTCATTTTTATCCTATTCCTATCTTGAGAAAAACCAGGAAGTTTTGGATTATTCAAAAACACAAACTCTACAGAAGCTTGTTACCAGACTGAATGGGTTATAACGAAGTCTGCCACAGGGAACACTAAAAGCCTGCCTACCACTCAGCTCATAAACCTTTACTCCTACACACAAGTATACACTTGCCCATGTCTACAGAAACACAAGTAGAAAAATGAGCCCCCTTCCCAAAATTCTACCAAAGACTTCAAATGTTATAGTTGTCTCTTTATATTTTTCTTCAAATATCCATCCTCTAAAAACCTTTTTTTTAAATGGAGAAAATTTGCAGAGATCTCAAGCTCACAATGCTTTTTTAAACACCACTTTGTGGATACCCTGTCTCCCAGCTGCTAAGGTAGCTTACTAAATCATTAACTGCTGGTTAGTCATTTACCAGCTATTCATAGAATGTTATGAAAACCTTTATGTAATCCAAGTGGATTTATTTCTACAGTGTGGTATGGAATGGATTATCCAACTGCTAACATTTTATTGGTCAAGATTTGTTCATTTGTTAACCGGGGTCCATCTATGAGAGGGAGGGAGGGAGAGAGAGAGAGAGAGAGAGAGAGAGAGAGAGAGAGAGAGAGAGAGAGAGAGAGAACATGTACAATGGTTGTGAACACATACTATATAGTCACAGATTTTTACACTAAGCCATTCATGAATGTGAAAATAATTTTTGTGTCTCAGAATTGGTCTCACATTTTATGGATTAAATTCCAATAACCTTTTCTTGTGTGCTTTTCCTGAAAGGAGATCAACAAAAGTCTGTTCACCTCAGATAAGGTACCAACAACAGGAAAAAATATGATTCAACTCAATTCTACCTCGGTGAACCAATTGGTAAGGGGGTTACTTACAGGAACAAGATTTAGGATATGCTTATGGGAACATGATAATTCAATGGTAACAATATCACCACAAGGCTCCGTCCAGACCAGGTGACGAACTCATTAAATCTACAGAACTGCTGGGTCCAGGGGTAGGTTGATTCCAAATTTCCTGAGAAACCGAAACACTGACTTCCATAGTGGTAGCAGAGAAAAGGAACTGATGGTGCTGAATTCAAGCTCCTAGAATGTTATTTCTGTCTCCTCACCTATGCAAATGTCTCTTACCTGCTGATTAATTCTTTCTTGAAATTAAAACTCAGCTTTTACTTCCAATCTGAGAGACAATGTTATTTCAAATCACACTACTGGTACTGGTTTTTCAAGGAATTGTTTCTGGGTAACCCAGGGTTGTAATGAACACTCTCCCTTTTTTTATATTCCTATGCCTGTAAAATAAGTTTCTGAGTAGTTATTAATCATCCTTAAGCGTTTTCATTTCCTTAAGCTAGGCATTCTTTCTGAGATGTTTTTCCTGGCTCCTTCTACATGCATCCACTTGCTTCTTATCTTTTTCTCTGATTTGATTTCTAAGGAGAATTTTTCTCCATATGCCTTACCTTATCATTAACACAGGTACCCACTTCTGCATATTCCAGTTGAAGTAACTCCTGAATACTTGAACCATAGCACTCACAATATAAGTAATTGCTTATTTCCTTCTCAGTCTCTTCATTTCAGAGCATTTTCTCCTGGGACCTCAAGCTCTCTGCCCTTGTGTGCCCTCAGAGTATCCACTCATGACAATGGTGATAAATAACACTTGGTGAACAATTAATGAATGGCGGTTATCTTCTCCATTCAAAAGTAGCACAGATATCTCTTGATATTATTATAGAGGAGGAAACTGGTGACCCCTTTTTTTTCTAATCTTGGTACAGTCTTTCATATATCAGTTAAAGTCCTGTATTGCCATGGTAGTAAGTGTCAAGGAATGTTGATTAAATCTCTGTGTTTGATAGTATTATATAAATCTGGATATCTGCCAGAATTATGCATGATATAATTTCTGGTCAAAATTGTGATTCTTCTGAAAGAGTTAAAACCTCGTGGGTCAAGGGGGACTGAAATGAACCAGGATTCTTTTAGGTCGTTTTCTATTCACAATTACTGTTATAATGACCTGACTAGATCCCACCCAGAGTGAGATCAATGTCTCTGTGGTTTTTGTTACACCAGTTACATCGTTTTTTGAAACTGTTCTGACTAGTGTAGATGCAGCAGGTGATTTAGGCGTGATTCCTGCTGTGTCTCCCTTTCCACTTCAACATCCATGAGATTATTTAAAAGAGGAACCGAAGCTTAATTCCCAGCACCCTGCTACAGTCTCATTTTGCCAGTAGAAGCTACTTTAATAGGATTTCTTCATGAGTCTTGCTTCTATTGTTTACCGGCCAGACAAAAATTAGTCCATGGTGTCTCCCTATGCTAGCCTCTGTGAATGCTTAGATATTTAGGGAATTCCTGACGTTTGCAGGCCTGATTCTGTTTTAGCCTCTTTTATAGAGAGCTGAACAAAGATCTTACCAGAAACTCAGGCTTGCTTAACTTGTCACTAATGCACTGCTGAGAGGTCCTTAGAGTGCACAGAGCTACGAACTCATACCTCAAATTGCCTGAGTACAAGTTCTTCAAGTAGTCCTTGTCCTTCACTCTCCTGTCTTTCCACAGTCTACATTACTGCCCCCGTTTTGAATAAAGTAAGTGAAAATGTAGACACTTGACATTGGCTTTCCCCTCTGTCCGAGTCCAATGCTTAAAGAAACATGTCTAAGAATATTCTGATGAACTTTCCTTTTCATTGACATTTAAAATCTGCTAGACCCTATGCGATCCCCAGTGGGGGCTTTGTCACTGGGACTGAAATCTAATTTGGCTGTCACAAAAATGTAGAATAAATCTGGAGATTGGGAACATGGAGATCTTTAATTCTCTAGTTAGCAATAATATTGTCTACAAGTAGCAATCATCTTTTCTCAGGCAATATGCAAGTGGGCCCTGGAGGGAAGCCATGCAATCCTTGAAGAAAATAAATGTAAGTAGTCCAATGACAGCGAAAGGTGACATAGGGTGTCCTTGGAGGACTGGCAGAGGACACCGTGAGAGCAGGAACAGCAGTGAAAGTGAGGTCTCCCTTCCTCTAGGAATTCCGGAGAAGGTAAAGCTCCTGTCTCTGGGGGACAAGCAATTTGGTTGGCATCATTAGTGTGACATTTGGTTCCTTATACTAGAATTGAAAATCAACACCAACAAACGAGCATTGCAGTGCAATGTAAAGCAGTCATGCATCTCTGCTGGGGATCAGGGAAAAATGCATGAGTGGTTGGCACCTGCCCTGCAGGCTTTGTGAAGCCTGAAGGACCGAAACTGGACAGTTAGCAACTTTTGAAACTGAAGGGATATTTTGAGAAAAGTAAAAATATTTCTATGGCTTTATGCATGGATAGGTTTTAAATAATAAGGCCTAATAATAATTTAGACTAATTCCTTTGATTTTTATGTAGGTATTATAGATACACATCTATAATTAATTAAAGTTTTATAATTTCTCATCATGATGACAGATTGAAAAATAATATTTAAAGCAATTTGAAGTTAAGACAAAAATAACTTTTCCATTTAGTGAATAGCATAAGAAGTTCTAATACTTTTAGGAAATCTTTAATGCTTTCAGTTTTTTTTTCTCTCTATGGTCAGAATAGAAAGTTTTAGTAAGAAATAGCTATCTAAATTATCACCACTTTTTACTGTCATGAACAATTACATATTTCTGAGAATATTTATAGTGCTTCATTAGTATATGATAAAATTAAAATAATTAAATGAGATGGAATTAAAAGTTGGAACAAAAGTTCAATGAAGCAATATTTCTCAATAGTTTTATACTTTGTATAATAGCTTTGGTAAGGGCAGATCACTCAAATATGGTAGATAATGTCCACCCCAAATAAAGCTAGACCTCACTATTTAACAGCAATGGTAGATGTGATGAAGACACGTTTTTTTTCCACATACAATAAAAACTGAGTGTAATAGAGATTGACTATTGGAAATCGGTGTCATGCAAGAGCAGGTCTGGAGAAAGTTTCATGGTTTAATAAGGCAGTGTGAAGACAGAATGATAATAGGCACAGAAAAAGAGAATGAGGGCCATTTAGCATACAGAAAAGAATATATGCAGAAAGAAAAGATTAAAATTCCTGGAAGACCAAGGACATAGTGTCAATTTAATTACAATGAATCCAAATATGATCTTAAAGAAAGATAAAGACATATATGAAAATGTTTCTGTGCTAGAGGAGTCTATTCCAATCTACATTTATGTAATGGATATATATCTGCATGAACCCAATTATAGTTTGTGACTTAGTAGTTCCGTGCCTACTTGCTTGTATGTCTACCTTGAAAATTTAAGTTAGATGCTCTGAAGATATATAGGCACTTCGAGGGGTCAAGAAATGTGAACTGTAAAATTATGTAAACTAAAAAATAGTCAACTCTTCAGAGAGATGTGGAAGAAATAATCCAAATGTAGGTGATTATTTGCACTAACTTCTGATTTGTACACACAGTTTTGTCTTCAAGGAAATTATTTTATGGTATGGGAAAATGGTCTGTATGCTGTCAATTATATTTTAAATAAATGCTGATTGGCCAGTAGCCAGGCAGGAAATATAGAGGAAAAGCCACGCCATTTTAAAATGCCTGCTTTATGGGCTGTCCTGCCAGCATAAACTTTTACTCTTTTAGGCAGGAGATTCCTCTCCAGACAATTTGAGTGTGGTTTGTGAGCTGAATGCTGCAGCTTGCTTGTTGGCAGGGACCTTGAAATGCTATAGAGTTGTGGCAATAAACATGACTACAGTTGGTACCTCTGCCATGAGACTGGAATCTCAAAAAGCTAAATATTGGGCTGGATTTAGCAGTCAAAGCCATGGCTTTAATATTACCCATATCGTTTAGCAAATTAAAGACTCATGTGGTCAAAAAATGGGAGAGAGACACAGTAAAGAGAGATTCAAAAACAGAGAAAACCTCTAAATGCTTTATAGTGTTTTAAAAATATATGTAGACTTGGGGAAAAAAAGTTAAAGTTCTTAAAATACAAAAAAAAAAAAAGAAAGAGAGTAGTTAGTTGGTCAACAATTTTAGAAGTTTCAGTCCTAAGGACAGGTTCTATAGCAGACTCCATTGCTTTTATATCTTGCTGTGAACCACTTTGTGTCTTCAGTATAGGTACAAACCTATAAACAACTGTAGAATTTTCCTGCTAGAGTTTGAATCCTGTGTGAAAACTCAAGAAAGGAGAGAAAGAAGAAAGGCACAGATGACTTAATGAAAGGAACAGAAGACTAAATCTGATTCAACAAAATTAGAGGTTAAGTACTTGGAACAGCTGGGAGTAACTCCAGACAGGAAGGAAATGCCTCACAGGGTGTTCAGAGGTGCACAGAGGACACAGAAAGAGACTCTGCCTCTACTGGGCTGGAAGCTATTATTTCTATTTCATAAGGTATGGCTCAGGTTCTTTTCTGTTTTGGAGGGATCAACATACTATTACATTAAAAACATTAGTCACATTTTATAGACGCATTTGTGGATAAAATACAGAGAAATTATTCTAATTCATATAGACATTTATAGCTAAAACCAAAAAGTGCTCAGTTACTAAAGAATCACAGTTTAAGGTTGCAGAGCTGAAATTTGCATTATAATTTTCAATAAGCGTGGAGTTTTGCATAGGAATAGACTTTCAATCAGCAACATTTTTACTTTATTTTCACATATTTGGTTGAGAAATAGCACAATAAGCTAAAACCTTAAATTTCCTATGAATAACACCCTAAGTTCACAAGCTATAGTAGGATAGTAATGATCACATGCATGACAACAAAGCAGCGTTTTCTAGATGTGGTAATAAACTTACCACAATGTGCCTGCTGCAATCAGGAAAGTACTTCCAAGAGGGAAGGAGTTCATTGTTACCAGTGCACAAAAACGCTTAAGAAAAGAGACCTAATTTGCATTTCTACCCTACAAATCTGCAGGCTTGTGCATATTTTCATTTAAAAAAATGTGTCAGGTAGTTGGTTAGAAGTTGTAAGAACTCTAATCTAATTTTTTTTTATTCTCTCTACAGTTTTTTCTCTATTTTGTTTTTTATGTAACAGTAGGTACTTTTTTTTTGGGGGGGGGGTTCACCAGGTTACTATTTTTAGTGCTTACACGAGAACACAGAACTTCTCAAGCACCATCCGTCTACTCATTTGAAAGATCAATTTCCCTTTGTAAATTAAAGTTCTCCTCATTAGCATTTTTCTCTCTTTGCCATCTGCTTCTGACACCTCATCTAGAGTAGCCTTGTGTCGCAGTCATATTTAGGTGTGTTCATTACAGAGGCATGAGGATGTTGTGTGTCTAATAATAATGTTTCTACTTATAGAATCGACTCAGTTGATATTTATATATTGAATTAAAAAACTTTTATGCATTCTTCTCAGGAATCTTTTCCCTCAATAAATAAATAAATAAATAAATAAATAAGCATAAATCAAACCAAGATATTAAATGAACATTTAGCAGAATATTTGGGTGGTCTCTCTTTAAATCTCTCCCCATGCACTTCAACCTCTAAATGTATCAATATGTCTCAAATTCTATCTTAATGGGAAAATAAGGAATAAATTAAAGGTTTCAAGACAGAAGAGAACTGGTAAACTTTAGACATGATTTGAAAACCTCAGGGTTTGGGTAATTTTGCTCTACTCTGGGAAAAATCATGGTTGACACTGAGTCCATCTTCAGGTGTTGGTCTATGGCAGCATTTGCATTCCTTGGCAATAGATGTTGGTGAGGGATGGAAGTAGGCAGACAGAAGCAGCAGTACATGGCACCACTGATGTCACAGTTCCCTTGCAGATCTGACATACTGGGGTCTTTGCTTTCCAAGAGTTTTAGATCTTAGGGCTAAGAAGTCAGCAGCTGGCTTTGGAGCTTCTGGGTAGGCTTAGAAATCAGGATTCCTCAGACTCTGACAGGGGCCAATTTACACTCCTGAATCTGAGTTATTTGAGACTCCTGGCCCTAAAAGCTTGGCAGCTCTCTGGAAGTCTTCCAAAAACCAGGGTGGCTTCTCTTCTGTGGCTCTTACAGCCGTTCCTCCTCTTTATTCTCAGCTCTCTGTCCTTTACTTCCTCTGTCTCCTTGCTCCTCTTTTGGCTGCTATCTTGACATTCAGTTGCTCAAATTCACCTGTCAATCATCTACCTACCTTGCCACTTTGGCAGCTCAGCTGAGTGCTCAGCTGTCATTGCTATGCTTACTATCTCTACTGCTTCTGCAGATTCCTGCGTTAGTAGCTCATCTCACACTACTAAAAGCAGGCATGAAAAAACCTCCCTACAAAAGATACTATTATTATTATTAATTATTATTATTATTAAAGTCTAATGTTGAAACACCAGGAAAGACAGTACTTTTAGATGTCTCAACTGATGATCTGAACAGCATGCTTACCTAACCAGTGAAATGGTGTTTGGACCAATCACAACAAAGCTACCATGCAAATGAAATCACGTGTTTGTGCCAGCACAGCCTTGTCATTTTAGTATCCCTTTGAGCAATCCCTCTGCTAAGCCAACCAGCGGAAGTGCCTTTTTCCACTGGGGCATAGGTAATAATGGTTTTAGGGTTCTCTGCAGTGTAGTGAAGCTTGTGATTCCAAAATGCCTTGGACAAATTTGTTTCAAACAGCCCTGGCTGGAGCTGAGTCTTCAGGAGTCGCAGTTGTAGTGGTTGGGTAGCTTTCTCAGGTGTTAGTGGAAGGGACAAAATGGCCAGTGCTGGTAGGAAGGAAAGTCTGGCGTCTGGCTGGCAGTCTTTGGTTAACAGCAGCGGGGTTGTCATGAAGAGTTGATAATCACCACATAGGGAGTTAAATTGCCCCATCCGCCAACATACTTTCTCATTTACGGGAAAATGAATATAAGAAAGAATGCTTATAAATTACTAAAAGAACTTTTCATTAGAACTTACAGTGATTTGAATTTAACAATGCCTAGCACTCATCAGTGTCCTAAGGAGAGATGTGTCTCTGACACCTACCTGTCACAATGTTAATGTCCCACAATCTTTCACAAGCACAATGAAGGGTTACGAAGGACTGAAATGGTCTTTAAAGCTTCTGAATGGGAGGAGGGGGAGGGAAATAGGAGGCTGGGAGGAGGTGGAAATTTGTTTTTTTTTTCTTTCTTTTCTTTATTCTCCTTTTATCAATAAAAAAAAATTAAAAAAAAAAGCTTCTGGCTTCTGTGAATTCTACCTTTTATTAATATTTTAGAACACACCGTAGCATCTCAGTGTGAACACTCTCAATAATTTGTGCAAATACAGAACATTTAGCGTAACTGCAAGCTCTTTATAAATAGTATCCATAGAATATTCCAGAAGGACTTCATAGAGCCCACCAACTTATTCTTTTTATGTTAATTTTAAAAAGTCTTAAAGCTTAAATGGATAATGAGCAAGAACTTAAACATCAAGAAGTTACTTTTGATATGTTTTCCATTTGGCCATTTCTAGTTTTTCAAGTGGTTGTTTGTTTCTATTCACGTCTAGCTTGATTCACAAGAGACAGATGAGGCGCTCAACCATCCACTGCCTTCCTTCCTCTTCCTTTGCCACTCCTCCTTTCATTCTCTTCATTTCTCTGCATCGTTTGCGAGCTTTCCTTTAAAATATTCTGAGGGAATAGATTGATAAACAAGTGGAATATGTGAAGCTTATGAGCAATCATGTGGGAATCATTTGCTGCAATGAAACTTAACATAAAGAAAACTCTGCCCCAGGTCACTAGACTTGCAGCAGGAAGAAGTTCACCCAACAGCCTCTGGCACAGGGCAGTCAGACATATTATAATTCTTGGTAACCGTGTCCTGTCCAGCCCCATGACGGACTGAGAGGACAGCAAGGCACACTTCAGCTCTTGGCAGAAGGAGACTATTATGGTGAACAAATTATGTTGTACTATGGGGGAGAGAAAGAGAGACATCCAGAATGGTTCATGTTCTGTGCACAGAGGCATATCTGAGGAGGTAATAGCGGTGAGGAGTGGGTGACATGATTGCCACCCAGGCCATGGTGATATGTCTGGGTTCATGGTCCTGCTGCAACCATGGTTTGTTTTGATTTCCTTGGCTCGTGATACTTCTGAAGGCTGAGGAGAAAGGGCAGAACAGAGTTGGCCCCAAACCCTTACAAGCTACAACATTAGGAAGGACTGGTCCTGCCCCTCACCAGTCGAAACACTCAAAAGAGAGGATCCTATGCCTCTCCTGTGCAGCACAGTAGAGCTGTTCACAAGGCAACAGAAAATTGTCCGTAAGAGAGGAGAAAAAGGAGACCAGCTCTTGCTGCCATGTGGCAAGGGAAGATGACTCCCCTCACCAAGCCTTGCCTCTTGCCACCTGCAGCAGGTCAGAGACCAGCTTCAGCATGCCTAAGAACAGGTCCTCTGCCTCTCCTGGGCAGTGTAGTAAAGTTGACCCTGTAAGCAGGGGTGTGGGTGCAGCCCTGAGGGTGTGAGAGAGTCATAGCTCCTACTGATCTACATCGGCTACTATGTAGTGGTGGGAACGAGACTAAAATGCCCTCTCTGCTTCTCCTACTGCCTCCAGCTACCTGGGAAGCAGATCTCCTGACTAGCAGCCACATTCTGGAAAGTGAGCTGCCTTGAGCCTTGTCTGGGCAACACAGAGTAGCTAACTCTGACTAGGGCACAAGTGAGTGAGCCTGAGAATGTGAGCATGGGAGATGCCATGGTATCACGGGCAGGTAGAGATTCATATCCCTGCCCATCAATGCCTGAGGCAGGTGAAGAAGCAGGTTTTGAGGTCATAAGGGTAAAATAGCTGCCCCTGTTCCCCACCAGCTGCAACACTCAGGAGAGCAGGCCCTGCACCTCGCCTGGACAGCATTTTGGAGCCCATCCTATTGGCAGGGGTGTGGGTGAACCAGCTCTGAAATTGAGCATGGGAGAGCTGTCTGTATTACTCATCTTTCATGTGGTAGCTTGGACAGGTGAGAGATGCACTAGCCTACCCTTTTCCATCATTGGGCAGGTGGGAAAGCTGTTCCTGCTCTTCATCAGCTGCAGCACTCAGGAGGGGGGCCCTACGCCATGCCTCAACAAGGTAGTAGAGCAGGCCCTAAAGGTCTATACCTTCAGGTGTGGGAGAACTGATCCTGAGGACATGAAACAGGAGAACTGGCACAGCCATTTGCTCATCTTTGCAAGGCGTGAACTAGCCAGGGCAATGCAGGAGAGCTCACTCAGACGGTGAGGACAAGGGAGAGCTGGTGACCTGACCAACCCTGCAACTATCCAGGCTCAGAACCAGGGTTATGAGCTGATCCACCCA
The DNA here is from genome assembly GCF_037038515.1 of Microtus pennsylvanicus. Lineage (NCBI taxonomy): Eukaryota > Metazoa > Chordata > Mammalia > Rodentia > Cricetidae > Microtus > Microtus pennsylvanicus. The sequence continues at coordinate 18,395,069 of NC_134594.1, forward strand.
ACATCCACCCCACCTGTGATCTGATGAAGTATGTAAAGGGAATGGTCCTGCAGACCCAAAGCTGCAGGATCTCCAACAGGATACCCAAGAGGAGTCCCAGTGAGGTCCCAGTATCAAGGGTGTAGTGATAATAGAGGCCTCAAACAAGAGCAATGACTCTTTGCAATGAACACTTGCAAGTAAAGATAGATGGATAAAGGCTTTACTGCACGACTCTGTGAGTCACTCTACAGCTTCATCACCAGATTCATTTTTCCTTCTCTCTTTTCTTTTTCTTTTTGTTCTTTTTTTTCCTCTTAAATTTTAATTTTAGGAGGAGGTTGCAAGGGCAAAGGGCAGATTTGAAGGCACAGGGAGATGAATGGGATGGAGATGCATGAGGTGAAATACAAGAATAAATTTTTAAAAGTTAAAAAATAAAGATTTTAGTCTGTTGGGCTCAGTTGGTAATGGGTGTGTTACACCAATATGAGGAACTCAGTTAAATCCACAGAATCTAGGTAAAGATGCTGAATGTGGGGTGAATTTTTGTATCTCAGCACTGGGAGGCAGAAGTGTATTCCTGGAGTTCACTTGTCAACCAATCTCATATAATTGTTGAGCTCTATCTAATTAGTGGCCTTGCTTTCAAAGGCAAAGGAGACTGCTCTGAATAGTGACAGCCGAGTTAATTTTCTGACCTTTGCAAGCACGAGCACACATATGTATGGTAGTGGTTTGAATGAGGATGGTCCTCATAGGCTCATATGTTCAAATGCTTGATCCCCAGTTGGTGAAACTCTTTGGGAAAGATTAGGAGGTGTGACCTGTTGGAGAAGGTATGTCCCTGGGTTAAAAGACTCATGTCATTCCCATTGTCTCTCTTTCTCTCTGCCTCCAACTTGTGGGTCAAGATGTGAGCTTCCAGCCCAGCTTGGATAGGGTCTCATCAACTGCAATAAAGTCAGACTAGCATTGTGGGCAGCCTATTTTTAATGCAAACATTTCATTTTTAATAAATACGGATTTATCTTCTAGGTTCCAAACGTTCGTTAACACATGCACATTGTTCATCTGGATTTGATTTAATATTTAAAGGGGCCACCTGTTTGTAAGGAAGAAAGGGTGTCAACTCGAGTTTGGGCTGTGGCCCAATTTCACAAGTGACGAATCTGTGAGCGGAATGTTTAGCGGCAGAAAGCACGAACTGGGGGAGACGCAAGTGCCACATTTATCTTTAGTTTGAATACTCAGTAGCTGTATTGGCTAAAGATATGGAAACTAAGAAAAAAAATGCGGATATGTTCCAAAAAATAAAAAAGTTTGGTAGTGTGGGAACCAAGGAGTTACTGCAGACAAATATTTGACAATAGATAGCTTATGAGTTGAAATCATATTTTAAAAACCTAAGTTGACTGATTCAGGCTGAAGCGTCAGTAGTCAGGAAGCATGCCTGGTTAAGGTGAGAGAGTCACGTGTGTGTAATTGAGAGCTCATGCTTGTAAGGGAACAGGAGAAAGATCACACGTCAAAGCATGTCCACAAAGCATGAGACAAAATATCCTAAAAAATTAAATCGACTTGGAGCGCTAGGACACAGCAAGTGATGAAAATAATTAAACTGGAGCAATTGAGATGTAAGGACAAAGGTGAATGCTCTTCCTCAGAGCAGTGTAGCAAGCATGCCTTCCCAGAGTCAAGGATGCATAGCAGCCTGGGTCTTGAGAGAGAAGGAGCTGGATGCCAAGCCTTCACCCAAGGTTGCCTAGCAACCATTCTTCTGGGCAGGGCAGTGCATAAGTTAATCTCCTTGGTAAGCATTTGTAGCTATTAATTTAATTAGCAGAAGCACTGTAGCATGAATCATCTCCATGCAAGGCAAAAATATTAATATGAGGATTTTGAAATTCTAACCTCAAATACACACGTGGGAAGCTATTCCCTAGTAATTTGGTGAGCTTGGGTAAAATGTACTAAATATGTTTTTTGAAGAAACACAGAAAACCTCCTTTCTAATCAATCAAGCTATGTAATTTCTTGAGGACATCATGATTAAAAATTTCCTCTCTAATCTCATTGCATAAAAGTATATTGCCTAGATTTGGTATTGGAGATGACATTGGGGTTTACTAACTTTAAAAGGCCATGAATCCCAATACCCTCTCGGCATTCCCCTTTTAATTGTGCTGTTCCTTAGAAGGCCTGTGGACTTGCTAGAGTAACTGTCTTCAAGGCAAATTGTATTGGATACCTTTCAGAGGCTATTAGTGCTCTTCTTGTTAGATGGCTGGAAGGGCTAGTGTTCGGAGATAACAAGAAATGTATGGCTTTGACTCTGAGGCTGTGTTCTTGCCTCACAGGGGTGCCTCTCAGACATCCACTTCAATTTAATAAAAGACAGTTGTGTTTCAGATGTTTGAGAGACTCCTATTCCACCGAAGGCAGACCAGCCAGCACTGTCTGTACTGTGTAACACTGCTTCCTCTGGCGAGCTCTTTTGAAGGGGTACTGGTTCTTGTTTTCCAAAGTGTTCGTGTGAGATAAAGTTTCCATATTGTCTTGCTCTTTAATGAAGATGCACTGGAAAAATTAAATCTCCCATGTTTTCCTTGTTTTTTTTTTATTCTTCTTAGAAGTAGAAATATTCTACTTCCTGCAAGCTGCAAGAAGAGGTCACCACTTTTTTTTTTTTTTTTTACCATGGGAGTGATCCCTTTCCATTTTATAAGAGGATCTCGCTAGAAATTTATTCTGCTGGACACTTGTGAACTGATTCTGAGCAAGGTTAAAGATGTTAAGTGCTTGGAGACAAAAAATGTGAGTCAAAAGTACAAGAAAATAACAATTACAGCATTAGAGAGACTTCCTTAAACCTTCACAGGAAAATGTTACTTTTAGAGACTGCTGCCTGTCTTCATTTTTATCTCTGTCTCTGTTTCTCTCTCTTTTTCTGTTCATCTCTAACTCCTTGAGTATGTTTTAATGGTACATATACTTTTGAGAACAGAGTTATTTAACTATATGTAACTCACCAGGCTTCAATATGCAAAAAATAAATATAAATAATTACATTATTCTTCATTATGTATTTGACTAAAAGAATGGTCAAAACTAAGTGATTATTTAAAGCTACAAAGTCAAAATAAAACTCATTTCTAGCGATATGCATCATCCCAATGTATCAGTTATTAAAATGGACCAGTAACATCAGAAACACATCTGAGAGTTAGATTAGATCGACATGCTCCTCCTTAGGCCATAGAAATCAGATACTCTGATTGCAAAAGTCAGTGATCCATATTTTAGGAATCTCCCTGAGTAGTTTTGTTGCATCTTTCAATGGGATAAGTAATCACTAGTACTGTATATTATATGTAGCACACATATTTTATTCTGATTCTTGCCAGATGTTAAAAGCATAATATTGGTTTTACGTTAGATAAATTACATTGAAAACATGCTTAAAATCAAATTCTGTTTTTCTTTTATTTTTTGAGATTATAATTGCATTTCTTTTTCTCTCCTCCTCTCTCCCTGTCAACCCTCCTACATATCCCTCCTTACTCTCTTTCAAATTCATGGCCCCCTTTTCTATTAAATATTATTATGTATATGTAGGAGAGTGTGTGTGTGTGTGTGTATGCACACATGTGCACAAGTGCTGGGAGTTTTAGGAATTGAATACAGGCCTTTCCAAAGTGCTAGGCAAGCAAACTACCACTTTTTTCAAGGTCAAAAATTTGTACACATAAGGACAATATCAGAAATAGATATAAGACAAGGATATAGAAAAATATTTAGATATAATCTGTTAAGAGGTAACTCATCGTGTTAAACAATTTCCTAATTATATCTATGTGTATACATTCATGCATGTTTAATTATGCATTGAGTAAGAGAATATTTTTTTTAAAAACAGGGTTTCTCTGTAGCTTTGGAGCATGTCCTGGAGCTAGCTCTTGTAAACCAGGTTGGCCTCAAACTCATAGAGATCTGCCTGCCTCTGCCTCCCAAGTGCTGGGATTAAAGGCATGTGCCACCACTGCCCCTTTCGTAAGAGAATATTTTTAATTTTATGCTGTGGGAAAATTCTTTTGTACACTGTGAGGATGTGTTTTTCTCATTGGTTTAATAAACAGCCAGCTGGCCAATAGCTAGGCAGGAAGATGTTAGATGGGAGAGCCGGACTGAGAGAATGCTGTCAAGAAGAAAGGCAGAGTCAGCAGACGACACAGAGGAAGCAGGAGTTGAACTTACTGTGCTTTTAAAAGGAACCAAGCTGTTATAGTGCAGAAATAAAATTATCTGTCCGTTTAAGTTGTAAAGTTAGTTAATAACAATCTATGGTATTGGCCGAGCATTATAGTTATTAGCAAATTTCTATGAAATTTACTGGGGAGCCGGCAATAACAAAGAAAAATTCTACCTACAGTTCACTGCTTTGTATTAATATCTTTCCATGTTTTACTATGACTTGGAAAGTAAACCTGTTTTATTCATAAGTTTTATAGCAAATGAAACAACAGAACCCATCTATATTAATTTATTAACTATTTCTGAATAATATGTTTTCAGCATACTGTAATATGTTTCTGCATATTATAAACTTATTTTAATTATTTTCAAGTGTTTATAGGTAGGTCCCTGATATTTTGCAGAGTCTTATGTTCACACACACATGCATATACTTGCACATGTACATGCACACTGATGTGCATACACTTTCATGTAGATTCACACTCATGTGTAAAAACACATGCATTCATGTAGGAGACAAACTCATGCACACAGCCTGATGTGTACATGCATACATACGATCCAGATCTTTCCAGTCTTCACATGGGTAGATTTACTGTAGGTTAACTTACAACTGAATTGTCATAACAAAGTAGATTCATGCTTCTATACACGGGAGTTATTTAGAGACTTCCCCACTTGAGTTAGTTTTGTTACAGATTGTTACGGTTCGAGAACTGACGCAGAAATCTTTACTTAAAATGTGAAGCCTCTGCTTCTGATGCCCATCTGGTTGTGATGAGGTCAAAGCCTGGAGTCATGTGTAATCCAATGCCTCCTTTCTATGAAGACTATAAATTATTAAACAATGCTCTTAGAATTAAAGAAAACTCAGTGTAGCTGCAAGTGATTTGATCCTGATTGAACTGGACTCTTCTGCCTCGATTTGCCAGGAGCAAATGTTATCACCTTCATCTCAGTTGGTTAAAGACAAGACATTTTTATTTTATTCAGAAGATTTTTCTAACAGGTATGATAGTTTCTCATGGTCAAACTAGGGTCATAAAATAGGTTACCTTTTCTCTTACACCCACTTTTCAACAGTAATATTTTCCAGTTACTGTGCTGTTGAGGGGACCTGTGAATCCAATCTCAATACAATGAGTAGAAAACAGCCTCTATTTTTTTTCTTGCTCTTATTTTATAATTTTTTGTAAAATCGGAAACTGATTCTCAAAAATTTTTATTTTGTTGTTCCCTCTTGTTTTCCTAGGGTATTCTTGATGTCTCTGAAGTTGGCAAGTGTCTTAGTCAACTGTTCTATTGCTATGAAGAGACATCATGACCCCAAGTGACATACTTCCTCCAACAAGGTCATACCTCAAATCTTTTCAAAGAGTTCCACTTTGTGGTGACCAATCATTCTAATCTATGAGGCTAGGGTAGCCATTCCTCTTTAAACCATCATGGTAAGAAAAAAAAATGAAACAGTGATACTATCTAGAAATACAGTTCCAAGGAGTTTAGGAAGGTTGGGTTTGGTTGCTATGTACTTCAAGGCTACTAAATATCACCACAAGCAACTTAGTCTCAAAACACTGAAGTGTGTGTGTGTGTGTGTGTGTGTGTGTGTGTGTGTGTGTTTGAGTGTGCTGAAGGTAGAAGAGACAGAGAGGGAGATGCTGTCATTGGTGTCACTGAAAAAGGAAGATGCTGCATGATGCTATGCCTTGCAGTCTGAGAGGTTGCCCTAGAGACCTTCACCCTGGTGAACCCTGGATTTTGCCTGAATCTCCAGAAAAGAATTTCAGGGCACGTGTGAAGAAAGCAAAATTAGAGTTTATTAGGTAAAGAAAAGTAACCACTCAGAACTTCTAGTATGAATATTCACAGAAACACACATGTAGTTGTTTTACAGTAGCTACATAATTGTTGCTTTGATTTTTGCACAATTATTTCTATTTGTTAATAGAAATAATTCATGGCCAGATTTAAATATGAAGAAAAGTTTAAAATTAATTTAAAATGATTTGTTCATATTTTTACCTTAAAGTGTTTCTTTAAGATGAGCTTGTGAAGTGGCTCATGAGGCATATGGTACAATTTACTTATAGAGTGTTATAAGACTGCAAGTGTTAAGATATGTGTGTTGGCCTTAAGCCTGGTTTATTAGCTGTGTTATTTCTCCAGAGATGACTCTCAGGGAACAGTAGCGTCACTTACATATAATCTTCATAGCAGTTAGAGTAGTTCTGTCAAAATCCTTCATTCTCAGTCTGCAAGAAACACAAACCATATCCTAGTGGATGGGGGATGATTTCCGATTTCCTCTCTCAGTTCCTCTTGTGTTTCTGTATCCTAGGGTACAGAGGACTCTTACCTCTCTCTGGTCCTCTTGTGTTTCCGTATCCTAGGGGACGGAGGACTCTTTCATCTCTCAGGTCTTCTTGTCTGTTTGTATTTCCCTCCTCCTTGTCCTCATTCAGTAGAAAGTGCCACCCGGACCAAGATCATTTACCAGTCTCCTTCATTTCAGGTTTGAAGTCTGCACACACACACACACACACACACACACACACACACACACACACACACACACACACACACACACACAGAGAGAGAGAGACACACACACACACACACACACACACAGAAAGAGAGAGAGAGACACCGGAACGATAAACACTTCCACATCCCAGTCCATTTCACTCCAGATTGTTTCCGTCCTAATTATGTATTCTTTACTTACAATTTCTGGCTCTCTAACAATTATCTGTGATAATCACCTTATGAGGAAGAAAGACCCATTTGGCTCTCAATTTTAGAGACTTCAGCTCGTGCTTGTCCCCGTTGTTTCTGCTGTTGTGGAGTAAAAGCAAATTGTGCTGGCGCAAACACATTCATGTCATGCTAAGAACAGAAGAAAGAAAAAGAGAAATTGTTTGGGTTACTCCTGTCCCCTTCAGGACCCTTCCCCCATCGACCAGGTGATTCATCAGGAGGGTTCATATTACTCTGAGCATTCCTTCTACTCCCAATAGCACCAAGTGTGACAAAAGGCACGGGGCTTTAGACAGTTCAGATGCAAATAACAGTAGATAACTTTCACGGCTGTCTCTACTGTGTGAAATAAGAGTTTTCAAGCTTAGCTGAACCGTCCAGTTGTCCACAAACCCTTCTGAATTTTACCTATTATTAAAGGACTAGGTTTTTATTCTGCTTTCTTTTCATTAGTATAGCATTTTAGTAGTGCTCTTAAAATCTTTCATATTCTAATTCTTTTAAGTTTTTTTTCTACATTAATATAAATTCTACTAGATTTTGAGATCTCTAAAGAACATGGTTTTCAGCTCATCTCCTCGGAAGCAAGTTGACTTGTATGCAGTGTACATTTGATTCCTTTTACTAATGCTTAATTTGGATGTTTCAGAAATTTGATTAAATAGGATGAATCTCATGAAAATTTAATATATACTTTAAAAACATTGTTTTTGAAGGAAATGGAAATAATAAAAATGTGTTTTATCATTTGGAGCAGTTCCTGGAAAACCAGGTTAGATATATGTGTTTCAATACTTTTTGTTTGCATATTTTTCTTTAAAACCCTCGCCAGGGTCCATGCACTCTGATACAGAGGAGGATCTCCCAGAGTGGATGATTCACAGACGACAGTCAGGTTGACTCATCTTTGCTGGGTCTCAGAGTGGACACGGCAGAACAGGTCTCCACAGAGTTCTCCCCTGACTTAGAAGTCAGTGACATTATGTAGCGACTCCATCTATAGGTGATAAATAATGCCAGATGCCAGGCTGCCTTCCCGTGTCTTTTCTGAACACGAACTAACCTTTACAACTATCAGTTACCATTTCCTCCTGTCTGCGGAGCAGCTAACAATAGAAAGGGTCCCCTGTGTTCAGCTGAGCTAACCAAAACTCGAAAGTTCAGAGAAAATAGATGGGCCTTCCTGCTTTAATGCTCTGTTTGACTTCCCTGAATTTCTTCTCTTCATAAATCCTGTCCACGTTACATCTTAGAGTGCAGTAGCTGGTTCCACATTGCTGAACACTCAATGCTCAGGGTAAAGTAAACACAATTTCTTTATAGTCTTTCCCAATCCCTTCTGATTAAATACTGTTCCAAGGGTCTAAGTGAGAGCCAAGGCCTAGAAAGCAGCTGCAGCCTAATTGCTCTTGGCATTCCTTTTCCCTCTGGTCTGGATATGATGTTTCTCTTTGTCTTTTATTTTTTTCATTTAAACTTCCTTGAATTACTGTAAAAATGTGTCCTTTAGTTTGACAACTTGTAACCCACCCCCCAATACACTTAACTTAGTCCTCAAATGAATATGAGATTTAGAAATTAGTATTGGTTATCAAGCATCTTCATTATGGTTTTTAAATATTACTTAATGCATCTGAGAAAAGAACAGAAAAAAGTAATCATTTTAGAGATATATAGAAGGCCTATAGGAGGAAGCAAATGTTTAGCATTTGTGTTTAAATGTCAAATTTTCATTTGGTTTGTTTTATCACTTTGTGTCTAATATTGTAAGTTCTTTGTTAGCTTAAAGAACTTGCCTTCAGAAAAATATTGATAAAGACTTTAACCAAGTAAAGCATATGCATGCCACAAAACCATGAACAAAACAGCATCAGACTTGGCACAGAATAAAAACCTGCCTTATTCCTCTTTGGCTGTTGCTGTTGTTGTTTTTGCTGTTGTGGCAGAATATCAACTCTCTATGTAGCCTAGGAGGACTTTGAACTCCTTACCTGGCAACTTCTACCTCCTGAGTGTAGGAGGTAGGCCATGTGCCACCATGCTTCATTCAAAATCAAACTATCTCCTTCCTTCAACTCACCACTCTGTTCTGCTCAACTCTGCATCAGTACGCTCACCGGCCAGAATTTATGACATTGCAAGGCAAGTGTGAAGACATACTCCTCTGCTCAACTGTAAATTGCGTGACTTCTGAAAACCGTGAGGTAATTACCAAGACTTTCTAACACTTTCGTCCAGTCAGCTTTTATGCAGCATATGTATTAATGCCTTTGAAAAATTTAACACCTGCTCCTTTTAGAGGTGCATTTTGACTCAAAATATTTAATTAACCATTGACAGACTCCAGGCAGCGACTATGTGCAAGGTTGCCTTGCCCAGTCAAAAATGACCTGTTGAACTATGAAGGGACAACTTATATTGACACCTTCTATCTAGAAGTCTTTATTACCATTACCAGAATACTTCAAAAGTTGTGCTGTAAATTATTTCCCAACAAATGTAATATACTTTTCTTATTCACACACGGGCATCAGTAATTGCTTAACTAGCACTTTAATACTACTTAGACATCAGTTTATTCAAGTTAATGGCTAAATTATATTTTAGAACAATAATTCCTATGACTTATCAGCATAGTTCTTTGTAACTGGTCTGTCAAAACACACTGAGGAATATTTTGTTCAAGCCCCAAACTCGTCAGCTCCAGTAACACAAGGTCATGTGGAACTCTGATAGTTTTTGAACCCTCACTGGCTACCAATCATCTCATTGGCAGTGATCTCAGGGCAGAGACTTTGGGTTCAGTCCTCTCTGTGGATCATGATCATTTTGTTTCGAAATTCATACAAATCCATTCAACCTGGCAGCCAGAAAGGTATCTGTATTTAGTGATGGTACTCTTAATCTCCTTGTAAAAGAGAGGTCAACATCAGATCAATAGCACACTGAAAAGTAGATCTAGACTTTCCCATGTCACAAAGACAAAGCTCATCTTTTTCACTCCCAGCTTCCATCCAGGGGGTGTAATTCCCAGCAGCTGAATCATTTTTTTCTTTTAAGTTCCACCAAAAAATACTGATTTTTTTTGTTTTGTTTTTGTGACAACATCCAGCTTGTGGAAAACCTAAAAATGCTTGATATTGCAGTGAGATCCCTAAAATACAAACACTGTTTAACATTATTTCTCGAGGCAAGGACAAGGAATGTTTTTTTCATTCAAGTTTTGACTTTGCGATGTGTTTCTTCAGAATATCTGACCCACCAGAATTCAGTTCTGAGTATCATATTGTAACTATCAGAATATATACAAAAGGGTTGTAATATAGACAATTATCTTTACATAGGATGATTTATCCTGTACTTTAAATAGTTATCTGTTAATTATCTTTTATCATTAAATGATAATGCAGACTCACTAAATATTACATATAAAAATGCAAATATTGCTTGACAAAGTCCAAAGCTCAGTTTATTTGACAGAGAGTCATTAGAAAACAATTATTCCTTATGTGCAAAGGTTAAGTTAAAACTATAAATAAATATGATGGATTGGTGTGTTTGGGTCATACTATAAAATAAGATTACTGATAAATAAAGTTGCTTTGGTGTTTTTGACTCCTGTTAAGTTTTAACATACTGTCTATAAGTATATTTGTCTTCTATAACATTAATTTAACCTAAGATTGTAACAAATTAAGTGGCAATTTGGTTTGGAAAGTTTCTAAATTACCTTACCAGTAGAAAAAATCATCTCCTTTGGTTGTTGTTGTTTTAGTTTTGTATGTATGTGTGTGTGTGTGTGTGTGTGTGTGTGTGTGTGTGTATAATTCAAACCTCATGAATTCTAGTTAAATTACCACACAAAAATGATTTCTATTTTTGTTTTTAGGCTGCTGAAAATTTCAAGAATTGAAAGTACACAATAATTTTAGCTACATAGAATATCTTCTCTCTCATTTACCAATTTTTAAATGTTTAATGAATTTGCCTTGTCAGTAGCACACACACTACTCCTCTTACTAAATTCTCCTCTTATATATGTTATTATTTTGCACTATCAAGAAGAGAGACTGGAGGAATTGGGTGAACATTGGAGAGAGAAATGGATATTTAGGTGGTAGAACGTGAAAGAGAGTAAAATTCAAGTCTATGTATTCTAGTATACGTATTTAGTAAGAAATGCCTTTGCATAATTACAGTAGGGTTATCAAAATCATATGTCAAAATTTTCTCAATCTCTGAGTTTCAGCTCTTAATATCTAAAAGAGGGAACCTCAACTGAATAAGTGCCCAGATAAAAGTAGCCTCTGGCCGTATCTGTGAGGCATTATCTTACATGCTAATTTCTGTAAGAGGGACTAGTTCACTGTGGTCTTTTCCATGTCAAGAGAGGTGGAGCTGGACTAGATAAGAAAGGCAGAACAAGCCAGAGGAAGCAAGCCGGTACACAGTATTCTTCTTGGTCTTTGCTTCAAGATCATAACCTGCTGCACCCTGCTCTGATTCCCTCAAAGACGGACTGCAACACAAAATAAACCTTTTCCTTCTCTTAGTTGGCTTTGGTCAACATTTTATAACATCCACAGAAAGCAAAGTAGAGCACAGATGGTTTAGTAATGCATTTCATAGACAAATTAATATTATATTTCAGGGTAGAATTATGAAGTTCATTTTTCTGTCCTCCTTAAGAATTTTCGATTTGAAACAGGCAACTCAATTTATAGAATATTGAATAATTTGGGTGTTGTTGGGACTAATGAGTCCCGGCCTTCAGCTGCTCTTCCCTCCTAGAACCTTCTAATTAAAGTTACTAGAAGCTGTGCCTAGCTTTAGAGCATCAGAGGATGGGATTTTCACCTGTTGGCCATTGACTGCAGTGTATTTAAGCCTCCATGGTGCTAATAAAGAGGGGCTTTTGGTACCAGTGACTAAAGGTCTGTATGTCAGTCTGACTCTGCATGAGTATTCTCAACCTCCAGCCCCTTTCCCGAAGCTCGAGAAATGGGGTCCAGCGCATAGAGCGCAGACCAGGGCCGCGGTGCGTGGCAGGGCGTTTTTGTTGTTTTCCTCTATTTGACTACTGCTATTCTGTTGTAGTGGGAAACACCATCAAAGTGATATGTCTTTCTTACGGTTCGCAGCAGAAGGCACATGATGTGTGCTTTGATGACTGCTTAGCTATGTTTTGTTTATTCAAGGTGGTTGCCAAGCTCCTTCAAAGACCCGCTTTGTTTACAAACTCTTTATTTACATGTTTTTAATCATAGTAGAGAAGCTGATATTTGAAATATTATCAGTGTTTAAATATAAGCAGATGAAGCATTAGAGAGTTAAAATGTCATTATTATAATTTAAGGAAAACATAATATGTAAATCTCAACCAGCTATTTGTTAGGCAAAACAACTTCTCCAAAATATGTAATGTTTTTCTATTGTAAAGATAAGCTTGAACATTTTGAAATTTTATTATTATTATTATTATTTTATTACTTAAAAAATACCAATCCAAATTCCCACTTCCTCCTTTCCTCCCACTTCCCTCCCACTCCCTCCACACATCCTTCCTCTCACCCTCCTCCAATCTTAAGAGAGGGCAAGGCACTCTGCTCTGTGGAAAGTCCAAGGCCCTCCCCACTTCATCCAGGTTGAGCAAGGTATACATCTAAAAAGAATAGGATCCCCAAAAGCCAGTACATTCAGTAGAGACAAATCCCAGTGGCATTGTTATTGGGCCCTCAGTCTGCCCCGTCAACCACATTGAGAGGAACTGGTTTTATCTCATGCTCATTCATTCCCAGTCCAGCTGGATTTGGTGAACTCTCACTAGCTCAGGTTAGTGGTCTCAGTAGGTGAACCAACCCCTCATGGTCTTGACTTCCTTGCTCATAGTCTCCCTCCTTCTGCTCTTCAGCTAGACCTTGGGAGCTCAGTCCAGTGCTTGGATGCCTCTGTTTCCAACTGTTATTGGACAAAGGTTCTATGGTGATATTTAAAATAATTATCAGTCTGACTACAGGGCGAGGCCAGTTCAGGCACCCTCTCCTCTATTGCTTAGGATCTTAGCTGGGGCCATCTTTTTGGATTCCTGGGAATTTTTCCAGAGCCATATTTCTTGCTAACCCCAAAATGGCTCCCTCAATCATCTTTGAAATACCATCTTACATCTGTCAGAATGGCTAAAATCAAAAACACCAATGATAGCTTATTCTGGAAAGGATGTGGAGTAAGGGTAACATTCATCCATTGCTGGTGTGAATGCAAACTTGTACAAGCACTTGGAAATCAGTGTGGTGGTTTCTCAGAAAATTGGGAGTCAACCTACCTCAGGATATAGCAATACTACTTTTGGGAATATACCCCCAAATGCTCAATCATACTACAAAAGCATTTGTACAACTATGTTCATAGCAGAATTATTTGTAATAGCCAGAACCTGGAAACAACCTAGATGACCCTTAACTGAAGAATGGATAAAAAAAAGTGTGGCGCATCTACACATTAGAGTACTACTCAGCTATAAAAAAAATGACATGTTGAATTTTGCATGCAAATGGATGGAATTAGAAAACACTATCCTGAGTGAGACAATCCAGACCCCAAAATATGAATATGGTATGTACTCACTCATTAGTGTATACTAGCCATAAACAAAGGACATTGAGCCTATAGTTCATGATCCTAGAGAAGCTAAGTAATAAGGTGAACCCAAAGAAAAACATGTATAGATCCACCTAGAAATTGGAAACAGATAAGATCTTCTGAAAAAAATGGGGGCATGGGGTTGCTGGGTAGAAGAAAGGGAAAAGGGGAAGAGGAGGGAAGAAGGGGAGGGTTGGGGAAAACTTGAGGGAATGGGATAGTTGAGATGGAGGAAGGACATATATGAGAGCAAGGAAAGAGATATCTTGATTTAAGGGACCATTTTGAATTTTAGGGATGGGCTTGTTTTATGGAATATAGCTTTACTCAAGTTGCTCATATCTGTCGAGAATTCTAATTTTTATAACCATATACTCATAAGCATAAAATGAGGATAATAATAAAAACCTACTTGTTGCTCACGGCTTAACCTCCAGTTTCTTTCTGTACTTTTGTATTTACTCCAGGCAAGTAGTCTATCTGTCTCTGTTTCTGTCTGTCTATGATGGTAGTCTTTTGATAAAGTTAGAGTATAACCCAGGGTTTTCTGTGGTTACTATTAGGCTGCTCAATAGAAGTGTATGTAGATATTTTAAGTGACAGAATTATCTTATTCCAAAGACAATCAACCTCTGGTCCTACAGTAGTACTTACCATAATGGTGGTGGGTTTAGGTGCCAGTTTATTCTCAAGGTTTTTCTGTTGGAATGTTTCAAGTCAAAATGGGGACTGCTATCTTCCACTGATCCTTCTCTCACTCTCAAGCAGAAGTTTGACTTTTGGTGTTCTTTACTGCTAAATGCAGTTTAAAATTGCTGAACTCATATATCAGATAGAGTCGGAAGCAAAGTTTAAACAAGCAGTTGAGAGACTGAAAAAAGAATCTTTGTTGTTCAAGGGATATTTCAGTAGTGGGTGACAACTGTATTTTTAGTTAGACATCGTCATCATCATATTAGTTGTTGATATCTGCAGAGATCTTTGGCAACACCTGTTATTGATGGTTTCCACTAGTACTTTATAATTTTAACCACAGCTATTTCAGAGTTCTACCTATTTTCTAACATTTGTGTCATGAGAGCCTGTTCCTAGTTCTTGGAAATGTGTCATTCATCTTTATTTTCAGTGAACCATTTGATTTGTGACAGTAGAAATGAAGATAGTTTTAAATTACCACACAGCAAGCGATTTTCCCTATGGGGAACTTACTCTTTGGATCTGAGGAAGTCTAACTAGGAGTTGATCTGTTGATGGTGGACTTATTCACATTTCTGTAAACAAAGAGTACTTGATTCTATAGAAAGATCACATAATCCTATACATTTATCTTTCTCCATAGTTCTTCAAATTGCAATATCCTTGATCATGAGGAACCATCAAGTGAATAACAGGACCATATGAGTAAGTAAAAGCAATATATATATATATATATATATATATATATATATATATATATGCCATAACATTAAAAAAAACACTCATATTCACTCTATTCACAGACAGAAAAGATTATCTTGTGTCCAGAATGGTTAACAAAAGTAGAACAATATTGGGAGAAAAGAAATTAAAATAAATGGGAAAGAATTTCTAAAGATAATTTAACTAAAATATAAAGCATCCTCTTCAGAGAAGACAGTGTCTCTGTTTCTAATGTTCTCTGATACAAAAAATACAGAACCCCCACAGGAACGTGTGTTCTAGAAGTGTGGATAGAAAGATGCAGGATGAATCTGGACTAGCGTGTAGTTCCAGAAATTGGTGAACTATAAAAACAAGCAAACGACATGATGTCAGAATCTATCATGTCAGTATCAATACCACACAAGAACCATTGAACCTGAGTTCTATCAGCACTACTAGAGAAATCTGAAAAATAAAAATAGTATCAAACTCAACTTAAAGAGCAAATGCAAAATGTGTATCATATTGAAAAGTAGATTTTGACTGTCTTGTCAAGGGAGCTGCTGTTTTTTTTTTCCCACATTGCTCCTATATATGTTTTAATTCTTACTTCTTATCTCCATGTCAGTTATTAAGATTTATATATTTACACTAGTATTTTTTTTAGCTACTTCAATGCCATCTCTGTGGTTTTGGAAATTTTTGTTTACTGTATATCTGCAGTTCTTTCGTATTTTTTTTATTTTATTAGATTTGCTCTTTTATGCCTAGCTATACTCACTTTATTTTTATTTAACTTGTACTTAGTAGAAAGTATTTTCAAAATCCAATGATGAAGTGAGGTAACTATAATTTCAAATGTGTCCTTTCTCTGAACTTTCTCTAAAGGCAACATTTTAGTTGTTTTGATTAAATGTGATGGGACTGGACCTAGAAAATTGTTAGCTACATTAAATGGATTGTGCATGCTACACATACACACACACACACACACACACACACACACAAACAAACACACACTTATATACATATATTCTTGCATATATATGTGTGAAAAATAAAAAAACTGGCCACCAATTTGAAAGAGAACAATGAGGGTCATGGGAAGGGTTTGAGAGAAGAAAGAGATATGACAAATGATTGAATTGTTAAATTAAAAAAAATCATGAAATTATTACTTCTTTGAGATTTTCACGTAATACGTTTGAATCCAACTTATTTGAAGTAGAATCATCACACTTTGTCTTCTCACACATTAATATACATTCTTTTTAATTCTTTACAAGTGTGATTTGATCATGTTACATGAACAGTAGAAATGGACACTAGATAAACAAACACAGCTGTGCATATTTATACAGAGAAACAGACAGAAAAAGAGGGAGAGAAGAAAAAAAGAAAGAGTAGTTTGAATTGAAAGTACATGTCAAAGGTATGCCAGTGGTTGATAGGTATAACAAGTAGACTCAAAAAGATAAAAAAATTAAATCAAAACAAAAATTTCATATTCTGAAATTTGATGATATATATAGCATGAATACTATCTTTATTTTTGTGTTTAGGTGTGTACTTTCATAGGGAACAGGAAAGTCAAATGCAAAGACATGAGCCACAGAAACAGATCTGCATGTTTCCTGTGTGTTCAGGTGACTATTTCAAGTAACTTGGAAAAGTTTGAGTAATTGAGGGAAGTCACTTTGTAGTAAAAACAATATATATTATTAAATATAATTGTGCCAGCTTAAAAATCTCTTTGTTCTTTAAATATCCTGACTAGATAGGAGCTGGGAACCTGTCTCCGCTGCAACAATAGCTATACAGTACTGGTAACGGCTTTCTGTGTACCCATAGGTAAGGAACTGTCAAAATCATCAAACCTTGAAATTCTCTCCTCCTACTCATCCTTTTATTCTGTTTAATCTTTTGTTTTAGCTATTTTTATTCTTAAAAGAGTAATAAATGCACATAGTTTAAAAAGTCAACTAGCACTACAAGGCTATAATAAAGCACTCAGACACTATTGTCTCAGCCATTGTCACCTGACTTCCTATGGACAATGTGTTACCTTTCCAAAGAGGCTTCGTTCTGTGGATTTTCATATTTAAAACTTGTTTTCTTTAACAGCTATTTCTTGAACTTTGAACTTATTTTGGGCTTCAATTTTATGGAAGACAATGAATTCTCACTCAATTGTGAGTCTTGTTTCATTTTTCTAAGATAATTTTATCATTAACACTATTTACCATACAAAGCATTTTGTTTTAGTACGATAATAAGTTTCATCCAGATTATCTGTATCTCTGTGTTTCCTATTGATAAGGATTGGAGAGAAAATGATGGCTTAGTATGCCCAAGGAAGAGTAATTCTGGGTGCATCTATCAGGTAATTTGTGAGTGTGACTATTTTCCATGAGATTATCTACCACATGGTCAAGTATTTGACAAAATAAATTAGTAACATTTATTCACGTTTTCTCTCCTGGATCCTACTGTCTTCTTATTTTAGTGTGTAGGTGGCTAGATTTTGTATCTTTTTCTTTTAACTCAATTTTCAAACATATCAAACATGTTTACTTGCCTCTTGAGATAAAAACTTATGCAAGTAAATATTTTAAGCCTCACTACTCTTTTGAAAATAGCTTCATTCTGTGTTTTCCCAGTTACTATGTCACAGTTGCAAATGTTTTTAGGTGTAATTTCCCCACATAATTGTGATGGATTTGTCTCAATGTTTTATTACTTCCAGGGTTAGAGAATCTACATGCTGATATCTGTGGATGAAACTTGCTATTTTTTTTTTAAATTTGAACAACTCTAAGACTGCTTTTGATCATTGGTTTCTAAAATCATATTAAAATGTACCCTGCATGTACTTAATGCCTTTTTGTTTATTTGTCTAGGTAACTAGTACATTATTTCATTACATTTTTGAAATATTTTTCTGTCTTTTTTGGAAATCAAACTGAGAACTAAACCATCACAATCCCCCCATTTCTCACTCCTACTAGACTGAGCGAGAATTCCCACTGTCCCATACCCTCACCAGAATAGGATACAGCCAATGTTCTTAATTTTAGTCATTGTTTTAAATTGCATTTCCTTCACTATATCCAAGGTACAGCAGTCTCTATTTGAGCATATAGTTGCCCTCTGCATGACTTTGGGATGTTGAATTTTGAGAGTTCATGTTTTGGATGACATCACTTTCTCAGATATGTCTGTTACAAATGCTATCTGTCTGTCGGTGACTGTCTTCGATGGCTGTGATGTGGCCTTTTGCAGTAGAGTTTCACCCACTTTTCATCATCCAAAAAGGTGTTGACATTTTTCATTTTCTTTGACACTGTGATCTAGGTATATAGATATAAAGCTATGATCTAATGCACAAAACATATAACATCATATACTAAATGTGTACTTTTCATTTATATATGTGATTTTATATATTTTTCTTATAAAATTTTTATACAAATAACACATTCTACAATGTGTTGATTTTCATTTCCTTTTATCCGATAATTTACACAATATATTTTTCTTGATGTTTTTATTATACTTAACACTATATGAATCACTTCTTGTTACATATCAAATCTGCCAAGAGCCAACAATTTGCTTCCCTTGACTACCTAAGAGTAACTGTCACAATGAGTTATTCTGTCTTTTTCTGCTAGGTTTTAGTGGGTGTAGAGACAGTTCTAAAGTCACTTCAGGTTTGAAATTATTCTTTTTAATTTCTGAAATTGTTATTCATCATTTCAGTTTCATCCACATATAAGTAAATATCATGAAATACTAAGGCTTGGGCCCCTGACATAGAGAATCCCTCACAGACATTTACAGATTTGCCTCTAATGTGATTCTAGAGCTTGCCAAGTGGACAATGAAGAAAAGCCATCACACATTTTGTCAATAAATGTGTATTATTGGAGGAACTAAACTCACGGTTTAGTCAGAAAATATAGAGATCAATGAGATAGGACAAAATGTAGCTTCTCTAAGTGAAAAATAACTTAGTTGGACCTGGAACCAACTCTGGGCATGTCTCAGTCCTTTGTAATTGGCTGAGGAGATGGCCACCAGCTTCTCGCAGTAGAACATATGCTTTGAGTACCGAGAGAAAGCACTAGTTCTTCCATGCCTGCCAATGTCTATGTGTTGGCTAATTTTATGCCATCTTGATACAAGCTTGAGTCACTGGAGAGAAAGGAGCCGCAATTGAGAAAATGAATCCAGGTGGTAGGGAGAGACGGGGAAAGTGGGGGATTGGGATTAGTATGTAAAATGGAAAAATATATTTTAAATAAAAAATAAAAATGCTTGGAATCTAGGCAAGTCTTTAGGGCATTTTCTTAATTAGTGACTTATAGGGGAGCACCCAGCCCATTGTGACTGATCAATAGGGGAGGGTCCAGCCTATAGTGAGTGGTAGCATTCCTCAGCTGCTGGTCCAGATGAGCACGTCATGGGGAATAAGCCAGTAAGCACCACTCCTCCATGGCCTCTACATCACCTCCTGCCTCCACTTTCCTATTCTATTTGAATTCCTGCCCTGACTTGCTTTGATGATGAACAATGACATAACAGTGTAATCCAAATAAACCTTTCCTCCCCAAGTTGCTTTTGGTAATGCAACAGTAACCCTAAGATGTTCTACCTCTTTTTGGTATGCATGGCCCATGGTTGATTTTACTGCCCTGTTCTTCACTTCTTCACTGACATAAATACCCTGTTTCTTTGACAAACAACCCTCAGTGAATCCTTCAGGCATTCAGCACCAGATTGTGATTTTTTTTTCTGACACCAAGACTCACGGGCAAATCAGCTACTGTGTTCTCAGGTTCTCTGGAGTGCAGATAATTATTGTTGAAGTATTAAACTCCTATTAGGTAATCTCCCTTTATAGTATGTATTCATCCTATTAATTCTGTTTCTCTGGAGAACCCTGCCTAGTTCACTATAATAAAAATCAAGCCTAGAAAATATGTATGCAGATTAGTGTTATTGTTGGAGCTCAAAATGAAGTGAGTCATGACAAAATGGATAGAAGATAAATGTGGAGGCTTTGATTCTTCTTCCTTAATGACATTTTCTGACTAAGCTGAAATCTTTTGGTCTACATGTTTGTTCAATAATGGCGTAATCACCATGACTAAGAAAAATTGATTCCTTACCAATGCAAGAGCTCATTCATGCTTACAATGAATTTCAGTGACTCTAAAGAACATTGGCTTTGCTTGTTATTGATAACATCATCAGTCACTCAGAAGTGGATCAGCCAAACATCTTATTATGAAAGCCTGAGCAGATGAACCAGTGACTTGCGGTCTTCAGTACAAGCTCCTGGTGATCCACAGTCGGTTGCCCCATTGTACAATTCTATTTCTGTCACTGGGCTGACTACCATCACTGGCATATTTAAATATCAGAGACTGTTACCTTCTACTCAGTACTCATATATGTGCATTCAGTATGTTTTCTTAAAACTTTAATGTATAAAATTCATATTTGAAGTGCATATCTTTTCTGCAAAATACTGGGTAAGGTGTATTAGACTATGCAGACAAAAAACAGTGAGTCTCATTCAAGGTGATTTTGTACATGTGTGTGTATTTTTGAAGTGAAAAATAGAGAGCACCATAATTCCAGATAGACAGGGGCATGAATAAGGGTTGATATGGAAATTCAAATGGAAAGGAAACAATCTGTGAGCTAGAACATGCAGTATATTTGAAGTGAAAAGTCAATTTTATGCTTTTCAATCTAACTTTGTGGAAATACTAGACACAAATTCAGGATTACATATTTGTCATTTTAAAGTTGACACAAAATAGTTCTATCCAGAGGTGGATAATATTCATATCACTACTCCATTATACTATTTCACAATTTCTTATCTGCTTCATACTTTTAAATATTGATGACATCTTATTGCTTATTTAGATACAACAGTCTTGTCAAATTTGATGTCTCTAAAAGAAACTGAAATTTTACTTTCTACAAACCTACTGCAGTAAATTTTAGTTCCATGTTCAAATTATGTAATATTATCAATAATATGATTTAGGACACAAAATTTATAGGATAACATCTTGGTCACTTTCTCATAATTTTAATTGGAAGTTTTCCTGAAACATCATTTCGATAAGTTCTGCATTCCTCTTGCCTAGGGACAATACTGTTGTATTTTAATTCTCCACTTTCTTCATAGTGACAGTAAGTTCTATGCCTTAGACTTAAGACTATGATCAGCCTTAGTCTTCCTTAAAGGTGGGTACCCAAAGGACCTGTCCTTCACATATAAATCCAGTGCCTCAGCCATGCTCCCTTCTAGCCTAAAAACATCACAATGAATATTATTATTAATTCCAATTGTTTGGCGTAAAGAGCTCCAGAATTGGGAGTTGGGTTATTATTTATGACCTATGTCTTTTCCATATTTCTACGGACTTCACTGTCCATGCAAGGCAAGGGTGAATTGCTGTGAGCCAGTGCATTCTATTGCAATTTTTTCTGCTACTGGGCATTTCTTTTTGACTCACCCAGTGAATTTCATCTTGCTTAATGGTCAGACTCTCCTAATGACAGACAAATCTGTCCTTGAGCCCATCAACCTTAATATTCCATTCAGAAATCCCCTTCGGTTGTCCATCTTTTATGCTAGTTGAATACTGGTACACAGAGTTAAGTCCTGGAGTATTGAACATAATAGATTCCCAGTATTTGCTCTCCATAACTTATTTATCAGCCTCAGTTTCTGTCATACAACAAGACCCCATTTACTGTTTTCATTCACATGTGAACAAATAGCCCTACTGGGTCTCTATTTTATTACTGAAGTGATCAACCAGAATCAATTAATCTCTATTTAGTCATGTGATATCCGTGGAAGAAGTTAGCTAAAAAAAACCCACAAGAATCCTACCGAAAGAGAAAAAATTTAGTAGAGGATATGATGAGAAATTAAATAGCAGTAGATGTCATAATATTTTGTTGACATGTTCCAAGTTTATGACATTAAGATTATTAAAAAGTTAAACCACCACAGTACACACACACAGAATCATAAACATACACATATACATATACAGTATATTCTTGTGCACATGTACAAGACTGTGTACACATCTTCTAACAGTATTTTACAATGAATTATCTTGTATAAAACTCTTGTTTATGTTCAAATTTATTTCAGCTGCTTCCATTTACCAGAGAAAATAGACTCTTAAATAAGGGGTATGTGAAGAAGAGGGAGGTAATAATATTCTCATAGTTGTGATTCAGTTATAGAGCCAGCTGATGCTCAGCTATTTAGCAAGAGAATAACTCTTGAAGAGGGTTGTGAATTAGTCTGGCTGAAACTCAACAATTTTGGGGGGAAAACCATATTTAGCCAAGAGGAAGTAAAGGACTGAGCACTGTTAAAGATTTAATGAAACAGATGGCCCATTGTTGTTCAATGGAGCCACTACAATCAAGTTTGTTTTTAACCCATTTTAAAGACTTGCACATATTGATGTCTCAGAAAGTAGAAGCAGACCCTAGAGAATCTATCCAGCAGGAGTATTTTTGTTCTCAACGGCTGAATGATAGTTGTGAACTGAATACTTTATTTTTTTTAGAAGAATAGCATTCTGTATTTAAAAGAAAAAAACTCAGGAATATTTTAATATCCATCAAGGACAAACTTCTTGATAAAAAATAAGGGGAAGAATGGAGTGGCAAAATAGAATTAATCATTGGTCACTAATTTCTGTGTTGATAAAACCAAAATAACCACAAATTATCATATATTTAATAACTGAAAATAGGCAAAGCTATTCAGCAATGCTTGAATTCATTTTATAACTCAACAATCCTATGGAAAGAGCAAGTATATTGTGGCTAGACAAACTTTCATCACAGGGAGGGAGTGTATTCATCTATTTGGATAAAAAAAAACCAGGCCATTTGTTTGAAACAATCAGGAAATTTTTTCCAAAGCTACACTTGATCTAGGGTATCCAGTTGTTAAGCTTTCTTTGCACCTATCTTTACATTTGATTAGTTTGAGAGAAAGGCAAGTCACTTTGTTGCTGGTCATCTTGAGAATGAGAATGTTTGAAAAATAAAAGGAACCAAGGACCTCATCCCATCTGGAAAAATCCAGGCTGCTGAATCGGTAAAATCAAAACTCACATATTTATATATATATATATATATATATATATATATATATATATATAAATCCTTAATACTTATGTTGCCTAGGTTGCCATTGAAATTATATTAGCTCACTAAATTTATTCACTCAGGATTGTTTTTAATCTGATCTGAAATGAAGGGTAGTCGAGATTAACTTTTTAGTTTTTTCCATGAATGGTCAGGACAGAGCTGTCTACTAACATGTTTCTGCAACAGATGATTCAAACATCACCTCAACTTCAAGAAGCAGTGTCTTCAGGAAGAACGCTAGATATATTATATTGAAGATGAATCACTTCTATAGTCACTGTTTCATCTTTATTTCACTCTTTCCAGTATTTTCTAGAGAAACTATTCTTTGCTTATTACCAGTCTTTTATCATTCTTCTACAATTATTCTTAACTGTACAGATTTTCTTTTGGTTGGTCCCTCTATTTATTTAATTGCCAGCAACAAACACCTCTTTTGAAGAGCCATTCTGTTTAAAAGCTCAGCATTTCTTTATCTCCAAAGATTTTTATTATAGATTAATGATTCTTTATGGAACTCATTAAGGACAGGGTAACAAGGAAGAGTAGCCATCGGTGTAATAATGTAAACATATGGATTTTGAGCATTTGAAACCAGTTTTCTGAGACAAAATGCAGAAGAGTATGAAAGTTTGGATTGGAAAAGCTGTTGAGTGCTTTGGGCAGAAGCCATGGCTTATTCTTATGGGGATATAAAAGATGAGAATGTTGGGAAATATGAGACCAGTAATAGCTCATGTCATCAGGTTTCAGAGGGGCACAAAGACTCCATCACGGACAAAGATGGGCATAATTTCTGA
Organism: Microtus pennsylvanicus; assembly: GCF_037038515.1. NCBI lineage: Eukaryota > Metazoa > Chordata > Mammalia > Rodentia > Cricetidae > Microtus > Microtus pennsylvanicus. The sequence continues at coordinate 18,419,119 of NC_134594.1, forward strand.
GATACCTTTGTTAAGAATATGGTTTTAATTTGTTCTGAAAATTTGAGTGTTTAAAGTTGTTTGGTTTGTTTGTAGGGTAAATCTCATTATGGAAGATTATTCAAGTTGTTGCTGAGGAAGCAGCAATAATTAGCAGTGACTTCACCACTACTGCAGAGAAGTTACTGACATGTAACATGGCAGCAGGAAAGTATTTCCTCGGGGCCAGCACACAGAAGCTGATACCACTGTGGCAAAATGGCACCAGGCTATATATGTCATTAGCAGCAGAAAGTGACAAAATAAATGTCATCTACACAGTACCGAGGTGTAGCTGAGTCTGGGCACCGTGTGGTAGGACCGCAGTTCATGTGGAGAGGTCTAGGAGGCTATTGCATAGATCTGTAAAAGTGAAACTTCAATTTCAGTGGAGATGCCAGAATATTGGAGATGCCTGGACCACGAGGCAACCACCCAGGAAACTTCAGTTATATTGGAGGAGCCTGGACAATGAGGCAACCACCAAGGAAACTTCAGTTATATTGGAGGAGCCTGGACCATGAGGCAACCACCAAGGGAAGCTGCAGGTATGGAGCAGAGAGAGCTGGTTTAAGACAAGGAAAAGTGAATGTAGTAGAGCAGATATGGTTTTTCAGTTTCTGTGCAGCACAGCAGACTGCATTGCAGACTCCAGATGCCAGACATTGGAATTGCAAGCTTTAGTTTCATGTGTGTTGAATTTTGTTTCGCTTTGGTGTGGCTGTTAATTTGCTGTGTGCCTATGCTTTCATTCAGGAATCAGAATGCTTTTTGTTTTATTATATGATGAAAATACTTAATTTGGTTTTTATTTTCTAGGAATTCACAGTTAGGAATCTTTGGCCTTTGGAAGTCTTGGAACATTTGAAGATTTTAAAGACTAAGTGGAAGTGGGACTTTGGGTTGTAGAGTGATGCTTTTGTGTGTCCAGTAGGGATGCTCTTCCTTTACTGTCTTCTCAATGTGATAAGACCCTTCCTGAAAGTAGGTGGCATTATTCACAAATTTGAGGCCCTTGACTGTATCAAAGCCAACTGAGAACTAAATGTGTGTGCAATTGTTTCTCTCTAGCTTTGATTGTAGGTTTCATGTGAATAGCATCATATCATGCTGTCATGAATTCCCTGCAATGATAGACTATAGCCGTGGATTATCAGTTAAAATAAACCCTTTCTTTCACCCCCAGACTTATTTTTGTGAAGGTAACAGTACCAGAAATGAAACTATAGCATTATGTATCTACTGTCAGTGGCATTTATCTTGAGCACTCTAATTCAATCAGTATTGTCACATAGATCATGTGTCAGTGTTACTTATATAGAAAATCTTTTTGAGGTTATTGATTGCTCATTCTTAATACTTCCTGCTAAAGCCTTTCACTTGTATACACAATCAACTTTATTCCCTAGCTCTCTTCCCACAAATTTCACTGATTCATATTAGTCAATAATTTTGAACATGTGGCAGATTTTTAAATGCTTGCTTCTCAGTCGTCTTTTCTTTCTAGGTTGGTACATGATAGGAATTAATTTTAGTACATTATTGAATTGTTAAATTATGGAGAGCATTCCAAAAATCTGTTACATTAGCTTTCATTTCCTTGTTTCCACTTAGTAGTTATACCAATCATATTGCCAACTCAGAATCATCCAAAGTTGATGATCTATCTCTTGAGTCTATTTCTTGAATCTGAGTTAAGAGCACGACAGCCAAATTCCAAGCATTGTTGTCTCACAGACTCATGCTCTTGGCTGTCTCATTCTAATGAGAACATATTTTGGTTGATTTGTCTCTATAATGTGCTTAGTTACAAATAGGCATTTTTCCACCACCACCCCTGTCACAAGGTTCAGGGACCTTCATGGTAGAGGTGACAAGAATATTGTAAATGCCAGTGGTTGTGGAACACAAGAGCAAAGCAGTGTTTTCTGGAAGCAGTACGATTGCTCTGTTTCTTAATGAACTCAAAAGATTTCTTCCACAAGACCTGTACAAAATAGGTCAGTAACCATTCTAGCACAGAGGTAAGAAGGACTTGTGGGTCTCCATGTCTAACTAAAGTGGGATGTTACAGACAGTTAATTGTCTCTGGTGGACGTAGAATCAGTTTATCTTAACATTATGACTTCTGGAAGGTTGACCATGCTCCACAGATGGCTCCATACCAATTAATACACAAACATCATAAATTAGACATTATGAGCTATGAAAAGATGAAAAAGAAGGCAAAAATTGGAAAGAGATGAGATGATGTTGGATCAGAGCAAAATTGAGGGAAAAGGCAAGCATGAATATGATCAACACGTATGAAATTTTCAAAGAATTAATAGAAATAATACACTGTTAAAAACTTTAGCATTAAGGCCATAATCTCCAAGAAACACAGATTTTATTTTAATTTCTTCACTATCACATTTACAATATTCAATATAATACCTAATACACAGGAAAAGCTTAGTAAATATTTGTTGAGCAAATGAATAATTGACTAAATTCTATACAAATAATGCCCAAAGTTGGGAGAGGGAAAAAAGCAAATGGAATTTCTATTTTATGAATTCATCAAGTACAGATGTTATTCTTTATACAATATGTGTATGATCACCTGTCATTAAAATACCTGGTAGGGACCATGTGATAATAAATAAAATGCAAAATGTTTTATATTTTCCCATTGAAAGTCCCATTAAATATTTTCTCTGGGTGGGTTGAATATGAACATTTCTGAATCTTGGTAACACACACACTTCCTAACTGGCTATTTTATTAAACCAATAGAAGTGACAAATCTTTACAGTGTACAAGAGCATTAATCCACAGCAAGTGTGGCCTTATTGGAGGGAGTGTGAGACTAGAGGTAGGCTTTGAGCTTTTAAATGCTCAAGCCAGGCCCAGCATCTTTCTTTGCCTGCTGCTTGTGACTTTGGGTGTAGAACTCTCAGGAACTCTCCAGCACCATGTCTGCCTGAATGTTGCCATGCTCCCTGACATGATGACAATGTCCTAAACATCTGACCTGTAAATCAGTCCCTGTTAAATGTTTTCCTTGTAAAGGAAAGGTCATGGTCATGGTGTTTCTTCATAGCAATAGAACACTCACTAAGACAAACATGTTATTATTTTGGCACATGTAAGAGATTTCAAATAGATTTCATAACAAAGCATGATATAAATGCATATACACAAACAATGCTTACCACTGATTTTATTTTATAATATGCTCATGCTTAGAACTATATCGCCTGTTTTCATGTGAATAATATTCTCAGATTTTTTATCATTACCCATATAATAACACCAGTAAGCAATTTACTTGAAAAGCCCTCTTTATTCAAAGAACTCTTGTTATTCAAGCATTAATTACATCTAAAAGATCCCCCAGGGTTAGACTCATTTATGTAAGCATCTCTAATAAAAGATATTATCAGAAATGGTGCTAAGAGAAGCATACCTGCTAATCACACTTTGAAGTGGAAGATTTTCTTTTATGCTGTTCCTTTGCTTTTGAAAAAAAAATCATTGTGTGGCCTATTCTGCCTTAAAATTTGCAATACATTCCAAGGCATCCTTGAGCTGGTGATACTCCTGTTTTATTCTTCAGGGAGCTAGGATTAGAGGCATGAACCACTAATATCCACTTCATAAGCACAGGGTTAGTACAATCTCAACAGATTAAGAGGTTGGGAGGGATTCTATCATCTATCTATCTATCTATCTATCTATCTATCTATCTATCTATCTATCTATCTATCATCTATTTTTTATTCTTTTTTTTAATTTTATTTTTTTTTAATTTATTTATTTATTAAAGATTTCTGTCTCTTCCCCGCCACCTCCTCCCATTTCCCTCCCCCTCCCCCAATTAAGTCTCCCCCCAGCCCGAAAAGCAATCAGGGTTCCCTGTCCTGTGGGAAGTCCAAGGAACCCCCACCTCCATCCAGGTCTAGTAAGTTGAGCATCCAAACTGCCTAGGCTCCCACAAAGCCAGTGCGTGCAGTAGGATCAGAAACTCATTGCCATTGTTCTTGAGTTCTCAGTAGTCCTCATTGTCCGCTATGTTCAGAGAGTCCGGTTTTTTCCCAGGCTTTTCCAGACCCAGGCCAGCTGGCCTTGGTGAGTTCCCGATAGAACATCCCCATTGTCTCAGTGTGTGGGTGGACCCCTCGCGGTCCTGAGTTCCATGCTTGTGCTCTCTCTCCTTCTGCTCCTGATTTGGACCTTGAGATTTCAGTCCTGTGCTCCAATTTGGGTCTCTGTCTCTGTCTCCTTTCATCGCTTGCTGATCTAATGGTGTCTATTTTTCCTTGTTCACATCTTTGCCACCCCCTCTTTAGTATTAAAATAAGAATCACAAATGATATAAAATAAAAATAAAATGATATAGGTCCCAGTTTGAACTCCCTTCAGAAAGGTTATATTTTGATCCCAAGGATCACTTTTAATAATTTAAGTTTAAATAGAAATACAGTGACTTTCTTAGCAGGTCGCAAAGACCCACAGGTTCAAGTTGGAAGTTGGGAGTTGGGATCGGTAGTTCTGCTGGTTCATATATGCAAGAATAAAGGTATCAGCAGCAGGCAAAAGGAAGTGAGCCATAGAACAAAATTAGAAAAGAAAGAGACTATGTGGGGGAAGAGACAATTTTTGTTTACTTAGATTTTCTTTGTCCAGATTGCATATAGCTCTTTTTTTTTGTCTTTTTAAAAGCTTGAGAAGAGATTAATTCTTTCCAAATAAACTCCAGTATGATTTGGATTAACTCATGTGGATTACTTTGCAGGGAAGGAAGGAAAAAAAGAGAGAAAACCACATCTGACCGATGATGCAATGTCTTCAGCATTTCAAGAAAACCATGGAAACAAGCCCAGCCAAGCATCTCCTGCATGAGTCCTTCTAGTCACCTGTCTACTGTCAGGAACATGCAGTAGGTGAAGCTGAAATATGTCTGCTGTACAGACCCGGGCTGGCATCTTAGCTCATCAGTAAACGGGGTAAATATGGGAAAATCATGTATGTTCACTTCACTTTCATTTCCAGCAAACAGTATCAATGACTTCATGTGGTTGTTAGTTTTGGGAACCCATCAGGAGATGTGCATTTGTGACAGAGGCTGGCATGTTATAACTTCTCTTTAATTTTCTTCTCACAACGTCCATGCTCAGAGACTTCTGTGCTTGGTGAAATGACTATCAAAATTCATTTCACACACAACCACCACAATGCCCTCCTCATAAGAAGAACATGGAAGGGGATGGAATAACTTAATATTCATACTGTAGAGAAATAACCAAAGTTGGAACTCTATGAAAATTACACACAAACTATGTTTTGGTACCTAATTAATAGTGAAAGACAACATCAATGAAAAATTCTGAAAATAATTATATTTTGAATTAACTGGAAGGCTCCGTGCAATCACAAAGTATGTTTGTTTCTGATGTATTTCAATTTCCTTACCTAAGCTTTAATGAAACTAAATAAATAAATTCATGAAAAAGAAATATCCATGAGAAGGAACATATCTTCCTTGGGCAAGATACAATCTTTCTGGAAATGAAAAGAATCACATTAGAAATTATAATGTGTCCCATTTGTTCCAGTAGTAAACATGTTTGAAACAGCCACAGAGTTTCCAATTTCTACAAAAATGTTCTCCAGGCTATCATTTGCATACAATTGCAATATATATGTGATATGTATAGGAAGTAAACATTTGGCTGTCAAGACTAGAGATAAAACCTAAATATATTACTTATTTACATATTGGTCATATTATCAAGTAGATGAATGAATCACGGCTTATGTATTTTAAGAATTTCAGGTTGGTAGCCTATATAGCTATAGTTAGTTACTTTAAAAACAATAGCAAAGCATTTTTTATCACCTCTTGGTACAGAAAATTGGGTAGAACTTTTAATATCTGTCTGTTTTTAACAGTAACCAATTTCAGATTTATTCCTTAAATGGATGTTGATATTTATTCAGTTCTAAACAAAAACTCTCCCTCTCCCTCTCCCTCTCCCTCTCCCTCTCCCTCTCCCTCTCCCTCTCCCTCTCCCTCTCCCTCTCCCTCTCCCTCTCCCTCTCCCTCTCCCTCTCCCTCTCCCTCTCCCTCTCCCTCTCCCTCTCCCTCTCCCTCTCCCTCTCCCTCTCCCTCTCCCTCTCTCTCTCTCTCTCTCTCTCTCTCTCTCTGTGGGTGTACTCACACGTTCTTGTGTGAATGTGTGAGTGTGTATGACAGGGTGAATCAGGCAGATTCGAGGACAGCTTCAGGTGTGAGGCCTCACCTTTTATCATGCTTAAAGTAAGCTCTTCCTCTGTTTTAGTGCTAAGAAGGCCAGAATAGATTGCCCACAAGTGTCTAGACGCTCTCTCTGCCTTTACTTGTTGGATCACTGGTGTTACCATGTCTGGTTTTATCTGTTCTGGGGATTTCAGCTAGGTCCTCATAATTGTGGTGCACTCCCCCCCCCCTGAATTGTCTCCGCAGTTCCTTGGCTACATTTGAGGGCAATAAGGAATCAAAGTTTATACTGTGTATGAATGTGTTTAGGTCTAAAATAAAAGGTATAAAATACATTGCATGTGTCTAACATTCACAAGGACAGTGCAGGTTGGCTCCTCCAGACAGAGTAAAGCCCATATGAAGGAGGACCAGAATGTTTTCCTAAGCTTTCCTTCCTCACCAATGCTCTCTAATAATGTTGTATTAATTTTGACTAGGCCTGGAAATCCTTAATTGGTTTTGTTGTTGTTTTGCCTATAGTTTACATGCCTTTGGTTCACATCACCTCAATTTTTCTCTATGTCTACTATCAGGCTGCTTCTTTTCCATAGCCTCTTTTTCTCTTCTTAGACCAAATTTAACCTTGTCTTAATGTTTCAACATCACAAAAACTGCCAGGCAGGGTGGGAAGGACAGTATCATGTCCTTGCTCTTGCATCCCTAGTCTTAGAACTAGAGTTTTCTTTTAATTGTGCTAAGTCCAGTACCGTTGATGTCAAGATCATTTGCCATTTCAGAATTCCACCCCTCTTTCTGCCAAATTTTTTATATTTCATTTCTTTACCTAAATACTCTGCCACCTTTCCCCCCCTTCCCTCTTACAGAATATTCTGGTAAAAATGTTACCTGCAATCATTGCCTCTAATTTTCACATCACTCAATTTCCACATCTCCATCCCAACTATTGAACTACTTTTGTTAAGATCCAGGGCCACTTTTGTGTTGTTGAGTTCAACAATGCTAATTTCATTTGATATCTCTGGTGCAAACTCCTTGCTTCATTTTCTGAGTTTTTATGTCATCGACCAGCCCAGAATTTTTTTTTTTTTTGCTTAACAATGCTAATTTCATTTGATATCTCTGGTGCAAACTCCTTGCTTCATTTTCTGAATTTTTATGTCGTCGACCAGCCCAGAATTTTTTTTTTTTGCTTTACTGATTGACTATTTCATTGTCTCTTTTTCAAACTCTTTTTGTAATTCTTTAAATTTTGGCAACTTTCAGCATTATCCACTCCTATACCACTATCTCTACAGATGTTCTTGAAAAATATCATGGTAATAGTAAATTTATACTATTAGCATTTGATAATATATAAGTATATAACATTTGATAATATAGAAAAATAGACTAATATAGTGAAGAACACTACAACAAATAATTTTATTAGTTTCCCATCATGTATTGCTTACATTTTATTTAAAATAATAATCATTGTTATCTTTTCCATATGGAAAAATAAAACTTCAAAGAATATCAGGAGGTAAATTTAAGACACAGATATTGATTATTGAGAGCAGTCTTTATAAAACTTGTTCTTTAATACTGAAACCTTTAATACAGTTCCTCATGTTGTGTTGATCCAAAAGAATAAAGTTATTTTCATTGCTACTTCATAACGGCAATTTTGCTGCTGTTATGGATTATAATGTAAATACCTGATATGACGAAGATCTAATATGCTACCCCTGTGAAAGAATAGTTCAATCTGCAAAGGGGTTTCAACCCACAGGTGGCAGACTACTTCTTTACATGGGGCTGACCATTGTTGGTGGAATTTTGTTGCCTTTTGGCTTCTCTGCAGGAGCCACAGGAGTGGATTACCAATGTACCTTCCCTCTTATTTTTGCTGCCTTTTATTCCCACAATTTCCTAGAATTGTCAATCAACATTCCCAAGTACACAATGAAAATAGCAAGTCAGAAACAAGAAACTCAATTTAACTGTGAATAAAATCAGATGTTGATTTACTTTGGTATTAAATGGGGGGCATTGATACTCTTAATGGTTTATTTTATTTTAGAGAGAGAGAGAAAGTAGGTGACTGTGAAGGCGATTGTTTATATGTATATATATATATGTGTGTGTGTGTGTGTGTGTATACACGCACAGACACACAGACACACACACAAATTATACATATATATATATTTGTAGGAAATGTTGCACATGTGTGAAAGTACTTGTGTTTGCCAAAGCCATCATTTCTTCCTGGAGTAGAGCTGGACTCACAGACATAGAGAGCTGTCTAACATGGGTGCTAGGAACTGAACCTGGGTCCTTGCAGGAACTGTATGTGTTTTTAATTGCTGAGCCACCTTTCTAGTCCTGGAAAGTAATTTATCTTAGAAGAGTCAATTTTTTTCACTTATGCTGGAAAGGCTTTTGGATTGGAATTTAACGGACATTTGATTAACAATTCTAAACATTCTAATGCTCTAAATTGTCTCCAATGACAACCCCAGAAAACTATCATGGTAAACTTTATTTCCAACGTAGTTACAAGATGACAGTTTTTGACAGACCTCTATGAAGCATTCTTTATACTTGGAATGATGATACTAAAAGAGAATACCTTTTGGACAAATTAATAACCCAAAAATATATAAGCCAAAGGTTCTGCACATGCTGAAAATGTCAATATTACTGTATTCCCAGGACATGGCTCACCACATCGCTGTAGAACACGCTTTGCTCTCCTCTTTATTCCTATCTTGTGATGTGGTTTTAGTCACCTTGTGTGCCGTGCTCTGGGCCCCCGTGTCTGTGCGCTGGCACCCAGTTCCAGAGCTTCGGGCAAGGGGCTGGGGGTTGAGAACTCAGACGCAGAGACAGACTGACACACGCAGCTCCCAACGCTGGTTCAAAAAGCCCTTTTTTATTAACAACATGTAGACTTAAATACACTGCAGTTAATGGTCAACAGGTGATCCTCTGATCCTTTAACTAGGCACAGCTTCTAGTAATTTATATTAGAAGTGTCTAGGAGGGAAAAGCAACTGAAGGCCAGGACTCATTAATCCCAACATCTCCCCCCCTAAATGTTTTATAAAACAGAAGACCCTCCTGTCTTAGGTCATCTCAGAAGAATAAACCCTTACCCATCTTTGGGAGACCCCTTCCCTGTCTTAGGTGGTCCCTCTTCTGCAGAAGTTGCCCATCTATGGAGGAGTCTTCATTGTTGGTGCAGTATTTGCAACCAAACTTTACTGGCCAACAGGGTCAAAAGAACTTGCTAAGTGACCATATGCTGCGTTCTCATGGGTTGTCTGATCTTACGCAGAATTCAGAAATGAATGCCCATGGCATCAGGCATTAATTGCCAGCAATAGGGTCCCCAATGACCACTGGACCCAGCCTCCCATTTGGGCTATGGTATTCTACCAACCCTTTGGCTAAAACAGTTACAACCTGGTGTGCTAATTGTAACATTTCAAGGGCTATTCCTTTCAAAAATGACCAGAAAAACAAATGTATTTATATTAAAATGTTTAGGATTGTTTGCATAATAGTTTCAGAATCAGTAGCTTTAATGATAGTTTACTCAACTTTTGATGGTATTTTTCTTCTACCTGTATTTATCTGTACTACTCCTTAAACCTGTATTTCTCCGTTTAAAGCTACCGCTCTTATATATTTGGCCTTGCTACAAATTTTCAAGGAAAATTATTTGTACTATTTTTTGATGTTTTCACCTTTACCTCATTCATCTCACAATATTGAAATTGTAGTGAAAATTTGAAGTTTTGCTCAGGACAGGACTTTAAGGACATGAGTTCAAATTGTTTTTTCGAGCCCTCTTAGTTTAATTATCTGCTGATTTCTAGAATGGCATTCAGATTTCATTTCAATTAATAAAGAAGTAGAGCTGATAAAAGTTTCCTGATAGTTTTAGCTGTGAGAAGGCATTTTTTTAACTAATATATTGATTATTCTACACAGCCATGTCACTGACTTTATCTATAATCCTTCACAACTGTTAGACTAAAGTGCTCTTAACATTTTAACAGCTGGTATATGGCAATCACAGATTTTGAAGATGATTCAATGTAGTATCTTTAGCCCATGAATTAATTCAATAAAGCTACAATGTCCGTTCAGGTCCAGTCAGCCAAGGACTGGATGTTAAAGTCTTGTAATAGGATCGAAGTGATCATATTTTCTTCCTCTTAGTGATATTGGGCAAGTAATTTTTGTAACATATTGTATCATATTATATCAAGAAGAAAGGATGAGAGTAGCTAGTAAGGCTAAGGAGAAAAAAATATCTCCCTTAAGGCAGCAATTTTCTAGGAAGTGCTGGGAGCTTCCCTCTGGTACATCAATGGGCAGATGCTCTGGGAAAGGCAAGGTCACAGGTGACCAGGTCTATGTTTCTACATATCCTTGGTACAAATTATGACTTAGATTGTATAAGAAATGAATAATTTTGCTGTTTTGTGGTCATTTTCTTAGCAAAGACGTAGGTGCTCACAGCTGATGAACTCAAAAATATAAATTTATTTATTTTCACTCATCTACTATAGTAGTAAATTCATATTAACATCCTACCACCTTCTTTAAATGTTCCCTAGATATAGATATTGCTGTTTCCATGCTTTTCCTAGGGCACAGTCATCATTTCCAAGCCAGTCAACTTAAGAATCTAAACTTTCATCTCTACAGGAACATAAAAACACACTTATTTTCAAAAAGGATTTAATTTACAGAAGCATATTTAAGTGGCCAAAAATGCCTATTTATGGGATTCCATGTGTTGTATCAATAATGTGAATATGTAATGTATATTTATATTGTGAGAACATTTAAACTCATTTTTTTAGATATTTTGCAATATACACTAATTGTGATTAACTGTAGTGACTCTGCTGTGCTGTCGAAGTCAGGACTTACCTAATTATGACTCACTAACCAGCAATCTCCTGTTAGAATTTGGCTGTTGTAGACAGACTTACTTTCCTTCTGCTCTCCAGTCAAAAATCCTCCATCCTGACTCTGGCATAGGATTCCAGTTCACATCCTTTCTGTGTCTTCCTACTAATTACATCTTTGCAAAGAGCATGTTTTAAATACTTTCAGTCTTGCCTGTAGTAAGACTTGAGTAACCAACACTCTCAGTTACAAAATCTACAAAATTTAAGAGAAAAAATCTCTGAACGATTAAGATTACTAATATTTATTTTTATCAGTAAATTGGATACTAAACCAAGTGTTGGAATCTTTAATAAGGAACAGTTCAATTCAACTGTTTTTTCTCTTCTGTCATAGGCTGCAACAACACTGCTGGTTACTTTACGCTAAATGGTGAAATGTTCCTCAGTTTGCGTATATTTGCATAGTGAAGAAAAGAAAGCCAAATGTGGATGCATTAATATTGAACACACGAGCCAGCTCAGTGTGGAAGATAGGTTCATTTGGGAAACTATTTGTTGGGAATGATAGTCTGAACACAGAGTTGAAGCCTAAGGTTCTAAAAATACTCAGGATGACCTACATTTGAAAATGTCTGCTATCAAACATCAGTGACTTTTTAGAAACTGGATCCCTAATATTTTGTGGACAGGGATAGTGCTAGGTGCCTTTGCTAAAAGTATCACTAGTCAACTGAGGATGGAATTGCTTTGAGATAGACTGTATTCCATGTGAGCATAGAAAGAATCTGTTAGTTCTGAATTTTACCTTAGGGCATAGCAAGCTGGCTTCTAGCTTTCCAGTGATCTGCTGTGGAGATTCATCATGCGTGCCCCATAATTCCTCTTCCTAACATCCTTTGTAGTACGTTTCAGAACTTCAAGAGTCCACAAAATTAATACAGCTTTTCAAACTGTATGGAATCACATCCAAATTATGCCATAAATTAAACTGACAGATACTTCTCTGTCATGCAACATCAGGAGAATGGTCATGTTTTCACTTAAAAACAAGAGATATTTACTGCGCAAACCAAATAGAATGAATAAAAACTGAAGATATTTACTTACTCAGCATTCTTTTTCCTTGATTATGTTTGTTTTTGTTTCCTTGTCCTTAAGGACTGAAGTTGACCAAAATAATTCAGTACCTCATTTCTTGAAATGTGACTGAGCGACCAGAGGTTTTAGGATTACCTATTAAACTGACCAACTCACATATACCAGGGGATTCTTGTGACTTACGTATACATCAGCTTCTGAGGAAAGATGATGAAAACTACATTTCATTCCCCTTTTCTTATCCGCTAGTTGATCTATATTCTTAGTGTTTACTTTGATGTCTAGTTCTATTCTTGCTTACTTTGTTAATCTATAATTTTTCTTTACTTTTTAAAATGTGGAACAATTTTATTGCATCTTAACACTTTATATATATATATGTGTGTGTGTGTGTGTGTGTGTGTGTGTGTGTGTGTGTGTGCATTCTGTTTCTATTCTGTTTCTGTTCTCTTGACAAACTTCTCCCTAAGGACCCTTAGTAATTTCGTGACCTTTAGGGGTCTTCACATAAATAATATATTTATAAAAATTCAAAACTAACACCAACAGGTGAAAAAAATGTGATGCTTGTTAATAAACATTTATAGTCACAACACAGGAGATGACAGAAAACTGCATCGACTTTGATTAATAATAAATTCTATATGTCAATTTATTTCACAAAACGATAAGACTATAATTTTTGTTACTTTTATACTTTTGTCAGTTTCTTAGATGTATATACTTTAATATGATCACGGTCATCTCAAGATCCTCAAATTTTCCATTCCTACTGACCTTTTGTTCTATTACGTCTCTGCCTGTTTTCATGTGTTGTTTGTACAGGGAAATTGGCTTGTGTGTGTATTACAACACAGATTCATAGTCTTCATGTTCTACAAAGTGCTGTGTACCTATTCCACCAAACCCCGCAAAAAACTTTCATGTTATATGAACAAACCAGTAATTTCTGTAACTGTCCTCTGGTGTATGCGGACTCTTCATAAAATTGGGAGGTTTTCTATAGATGTCACAATAGAATAACACATGTACATACAACACACATATGTGTATCTCTATCTATTTATTTATCTATCTGTCTATCTATCTATCTATCTATCTATCTATCTATCTATCTATCTATCTATCTATCATCTATTTATCATTTATCTATAGATCATCCATCTACATCTCTCTATATGTATATATAATGAAAATTGGTTTCTTTTCATGGAACAAAATGAAATAAAATATCCACATGCAAAAATAGAGATGTGTTAAATTTAGTTCATAATTGCTAAAAATATGTTTTCCAAGGACCATGTACATTGATATTATTATTTTGGCTTGAAACTCATTCATAGGGGAGGGATAATGATACACATTAGGGCCTTTTAAAAGTTAAATATATGGAAGAATATGAAGACTGTACGTTCTTATTTGTTGAACTAATATGCAGTCCATGTAACAGCAGTTTAGTCTATTAATTTGATTTCTACTATTATAATGATATCTGGAAATTGGTACAAGGATGAGGACAAACCATAAAATTTTAATAACAAATGTTATTGCAAAGTTAAGTAGCTATAGTTAAAGACACTGAGCCTTGAGTATGGCCACTAGAGTGCTTAAATTACATGATTAACATATAATCAGGCATGTAAAGATATATTTTTCTGTATTTCTATTGTATATTAAAAAATTAATCTCCTGGTTTTTTAATCCAGTCAATCAAGATGTTTTGATTTTAGATATAGCATACTATCACTCTCCAGGAAGTAACTATAGGGTAATTTTCTGCTGGAAATAATTTTCCACCTCTCATGGGTCCTTCTTTAGTTCTCAGGTACCCTCCACAGTCACTTCCCTATAGTATATACAGATAAAATCTAAAATCTATGATATGCATAGCTGAGCCTTGGTTACTTCACATATACTGTTTTCCAGTTCAATTAATTTTCCTGCCAATTGTATGATTCAGATTTTATGGTTGAATAAAAATTTATATACCAATGTATCTATATCTTTTCAACTACTAATGGGAACATGGGCTGATTGTATTACCCTGAATTTATGAATAGAGCAGCAATAAGCACACATTGCCAAATTCCTTGAGTTGTACATGGATTCCCTTGGGTAGTTGCTCAGAGGTGGTATGGCTACTTCATGTAGACACTTTCTGTTTTTATGCAAATTTAGATGTTATGTGACAATGCTCAGAAGGACTTTGACATTAACGAGTGTTTTTCCAATCCTTTACTAGAACAAGTTTCTGAGTGATAAATGGGTCAATTACATTTTAAATCACCATAGATATTAACTCATTTATCTGAATGAACATAGATAACTGAATTTAAAAAACATAGTAATGAAATTTTGACTAAGCCCTGCAAAAAGGCAAGGAGTTATTTGATATTTAAACAGAAATCATATTCCATTACCACCTTTAGAAATGGATACCAGAGAAACCACTGGTCTTAACTCTGTCTCTTATGATGAGAAGTGCATTTATTTTAAACATAAGGTTGTAAGAGGTGATTTTTTTTTGTAATAGGTTCATGATTAAAATGTAAGCTATAATAGTCACTTAGTTTCTGGAAATATTTATCCTTTTATGCTGTTTTAAAATATAAAGTTCATCTACTTCATAATGAAATCATCCCTTTATCCTCTACAAGTTTTCTGAAATTGTCTTTAAATATTTTGATTTTAAAATATGAATATACCAATTTCTCACAAAATTATTCATCAGAATTTTAAAAATTCAGGACCCTGATTTATGCGTCAAAATCTACTATAATTTCTTTCTTCTAAGACTTTATCCAGTAAGACATTTATCTTGAGAAATATAGGCACACCTCTGTATACAACTGTATGCTACAGAAATACATTCTGATGAAAGAAAGACAATACACATAAATTACTTGGCAAGAAAACATTCCATTAACTGTAGACAGCTGACCTTCACTGTGTACAGAATGATTTATAATGGAGGCTGCTTTTGCAAAATAAATTGTGGGAGAGGCAACAGTCGTCTGAATCCTGGCAGTGGTTGGGAGTCATTCCGTAATTGAGCATTAGATTTATGAAGTCAATAACATCAACAATGTATTCTGATTTTATCTTAATTGTATGCAATTAGACCTAGGTGTGCTTTTCATAAAATTAAAGATCTGAGGCATGGGAACATCAAAGATTCCAGTGTACTTTGCTTTGCTAGATGAAACAAATTGAGCTTTTATATGCTTTGGGGATTTCCACATATTTCTAGTGATAAATGCTGTGAAGTGTTCATGTTCTCCTCATTTTATCTTCTCAGATTGACATGTGAAAAAAAATACTGCTTTAAAGTTCAATTTCATATGCTGATTTATTTATTTAACTTCATATTTTAAGGACACCTAAATGCTAAGCTATTTTAGGCTATGGAGATATCTATGGCAAATGCAACACACGAATATGTAGTAACATAGACTTTATGGACATTGATGGATGACAGAATAAAATTTAAATTTATATAGTTAATATAATGCAAAATGTCATTCTACAATGGTTAGCTTTATCTGTCAGCTTGATGAAATCTGTAACCTATTGGGAAGAAAGTCTCAATTAGGGTAGGCTTGCGTGTCCTTGGGGGATATTCTTGATTACATCAATTGAGATAAGAAGACCTGCTATTTATGGTAGGGGGCATCAGTGTTTCCCAAGCAGGTGATCTTGGATTGTATAAACAGAGAAAGTAAGATGTGGCAAAGCATGCATGCACTCATTCATTCTTCTTTACCCACTGACGTGGAAGTGATGTGTCCAGCCACTTCAGCCTCCTGCTGCTTTGGCTTCCTTGCAGAGACAGACTACAGTCTGGAATTGTGAGCTAAGGTAAATTCTTTCTTTCCTAAGTTTCTTTTGTTGGAGTATTTTATCACAACAACAAAAAAATAAACTAAGACAACATGTTTAAAATTACATACACATTTGTTTTGGAACCTCGTGGTAAGGAGAAAAAAAAGAGGAAATTGAACTGTTATATGCTGAAGGGAAATCAGATTTCTGTTAGAGTAGGAGATTTGATGAGTACCTTTGTAAAGAAGCAAGCAGAGAAGCATAATTAAGATATCTGTTTGTGAATGAGCATTTTTTTTTTGGAAAAGGAGCAAAGTTCTACTGTGGTCAGCCATGATCCGGTGTTCTACCGTGGTAAAACCGTGGTAAAGAGTGTTGGACAAGATGGTGGCTCAATATCACAGCACTGTCAGCAAAATGATACTGTTTTCTAAACAACTGCACGTGGATGATTTTGGTCCGGGGTTTGACTAAAATTTCTATGTAATTGAAATCCGAACTGGTGCTTTGCACTGATCACCTTAAAAGTATAATTGTTATGTTAACGAACAATAATGAAAACTGACCATTATAGCAATTTACATTTTTTTCTTTTCTCAATCCTGGGAAGATAAAATTAGGAGGGCATACAAATTTTACAACATTTATCTCTACACTTCCTTATAACTTTCAGAGGTGACTTTATCCAAACTAAATTCCAGTTTTTCACTTGTAAAATCACTCTGTAATATAGATGTTAGGGATGACAACAATAATCATAATAAAAAGTACAGTGGGAATGAAATTGACTATTTCCTGAGAAGATGCCTTGAACAACATAAGGTTTTGTTTAATTTAATTGATGATCTTTCTACTCACTGTGTTATTGACCCCATTTATGGCTTTCTGGAGCATGAACAAAGGGTTTGGGCTATAGGTAAAAGTCATTCCAAATAATTATACAGAGGATATTGAAGAAGACTGCACCTATAAGCCATAGTGAAATATGTACAGGCAAAGCAATCCATCGTATAGCGTATCAGAGTCTGTTTGTACCACAGCTACTATTAGGTAACATTTTTAATTAGTAAGTATACTTCTGATTGAAGATGGTCTTGTTGAATACTCCCCTTTCCCTATGTAGATCCCATCCATAGTGTGGAATGACCCATACTATTCTCTCTATCTCTTATCTCCTCTGGGCTCACATGATTAAGCCTCTTTAACCGATACCATTTTATTCACTACTCACACTCTAATTGATATTGTTTTCTTCAATGATAGTGTGCTGAGATCAGGAAGTCTAGGCTCAGAGAAACATGGAAGCTTTGTCTAGCACTGAGCCAAGAACTTTGCTGCAGTTGAGCCTTGGTTCAGCAGCTGATTGTGAAGAAACACTGGAGTTGAAGCTAAGGCTCTTCTCTGTGTGTTGATTATATGCAGAAGCTCCAGGGAAGGGATAAGGAACAGGAAGGGTATCATTTAACATCCTCAGACTCTCACTGAATTTGCTAAATGTGCTTCTGTTGGCTGACCCTGTAATCTTTTGAAACCCATTCTGGTACTGCATGTGAACTTTTTCTCCTTTCTGAGTTCCTAATGTATATAAAGGGATTACTGTTTAAAGAAAAAAAAAGTTATCCAGAAATATAAGTGTTTGTGTATTTTAATAATTTAAAATTATAAATTTCTACTAAAATAAAAGAGCTTAAAACAAATTCATTTTTTATGTATTTTAAAATGACAAGTAGATTTTAATTCATATTATATAGCAATATAGAGGAAAGTAACATTGGTTTTTAACACAGGGTAAAATTAAAAATTAGAAATTTGAACATTTTAAGGCAATTCCTTAATAGCATTATGAAGCAATTTCATTTTACCTAATAAGCAAAAACATACCATATCATTATTTTTGTTTTAGTATTATGATTCATTTTTTATACAAAATGTGTCAGTTTTTTTTCAAAAGTATTTAAAAGAAAAATGTTATGCAAAATAAATATGGTCAAAGAGCTAGATTTGTCTCTACTGAAATTGTTCTTGATTTTTCTTTTGTCTGTTCAAGTTTAAAATACAAAGGCTGTTTTATGAGTCATCTTCACAAACAGACCTATTATTATCATTAGCAATTGCATTTAAGACAATCTCCACGTCCCACTCTTCTCTATTCGTAACACAAATTCTATGCATACCTTCCAAATCACCACCCTCCAGAGAATCTTCTGCATCTCTGTCTGCCTCAGAGCCCTGCTCATTCTGCAGAAGCACTTATGCTAACCAAACTATTAGCACCTGCCGAAATATGTCTCCATCAGTCATCAATCATCAGCAATCAGGCAGCTACTTGATAATTAGTCAAGAGGGGGAAAAACACTTCAAAGAACTAAAAATATTTTGCACAGTGACTTGGTGCATAAAATAATTATTTTCCCTCTATTAATCTCCTTCACATCACTGAACAACACAGAAACTTAAGAAATATTGTGAACAAGTGCTGGTCCCATTCAGTGTGTGCTATGGTAATTTATTCATGGTTGCCATGGGACATATGTGTGACACAAGCAGGCACACATAGGAGTCACAGATATAATGTATTCTTTATCATGTATATGTAAATGTGTATGTGAATATGCTTTACTTACATATATATTCTTTAACATAATTTTTGATAAAAGAGGTTCATGGAAAACATGCAGACCTAGGATTTTTAGGGTCATGAACCTCCCTATTTTGGTGATACATATTCATTCTTTGAGCCCTTATACTCACCTCAGAAAGAAGGAAGAGAATACTGCTCATCACTCCACATAAATTAAGGCAGAGTGCTATAGGATAATGTTCTTGTACTCTGTAAAGATTTGTCACTTGTGTTAGTTTAACAAAATGCTAATTTGCCCATAGCCAGGCAGGAAGTAAAGGCAGGGCAACCAGACTAAGAGAATTCTGGGAAGAGGAAAGGCAAAATCAGTCATCAGTCAGACACAGAAGAAACAAGACGAGAGTGCCTTACTGAGAAAAAGTGCCAAGCCATGTGGCTAAACAAAGGATTATGGGTTAACTTAAGTTGTAAGAGTTGGTTAATAATAAGCCTGAGCTAATAGGCCTAACAGTTTATAATTAATATAAGCTTCTGTGTGTTTCTTTGGGACTGAACAGCTGTGGGACTGGTGAGACAGAAAGTCCTACCTACAGAAGAGAGTAAGTGGCTGCCTAACATAAAACAACTGAAAGGTTCGTGGCTCAGATTCTAGGACAATCTAACTTCAGAGTCCAAGTTCTTGAGCATGGGAATAGGCAAGATACAAAATATGTGAAGCTAGGACAGTCAGCAAGCAAACTGTTTGGAAACCCAGTGGGTCTCAAGGATATTCATGTAAATAAGAACCTCGCTTAAACCTCCCTAAGGCATCAAGTTGGAGGTGTATTGCATTAATAAACCTGCAGTAACAATGGAAAAGATAGCCAATATAGTTACACTGTGTTACTCCATAAAATTTGCCACAGTTCTTTACGGGCCCAGCAAGATCATTTTAAAGTTCCAGTTGTGACTGTCACGGCAGTGTTATTCATTTGTAAGAACAACAAACTTAGTACCTCTAAATCAACTTCCAGAAATTCTCAAAAACTGGGGAAATATTTTCAGTATGGCAGCCTGGAAATTGTTTTCAATCATTCACATGTGTGCATAAGTCTATATTTTTCTAACTGTAAGTTTTCCTCTCCCTGCACAATAAATTACACACAAGCCTTTTTCCAGAACATTAAAAATATGAAGGAGGTTGGAGATAAGATCTTTATCCTTGAATTTTGCTTCAATTTCACTTGCAATCTTAATTGCTAATGCATAGTAGGTATATGAGAGGTATCCATTCTCAATTTAGCAAATGTTAAATCCATTACTTTGAGTACATGCACACACACACATGCGCATGCACACACATGTACACAAACAAAATAATGATAATATATCCCTTCAATGCATTTGCCACACGTGTTTTAAATAGCCAGCGTTAGGTTTTAATCAACTTCACTTGCCAAGAAAATGTGTTGGCACATTGCATATTAACCATTTATTCCTTCATCACAGTATCTTTTATGCCAGAGAAGACAGCAGAAAGCTTTGAAATATATATACATGCATTTTCCATGCATATTTCATGAATTTCCTATTTTCCTGCATTTAGCACTACATTGACTAAAGATTCCTTTTTTGTAAATATAAACAGTCTTTGACATACTATTTTGTGTCCAGTAATAATTCTTTTATTGATAAGCAATCAAAAAGAAATGAAGTGAAATACTGGGGTATAAGTATTTAGAAAGTAACAAGCCTAATTATACCATCCCACAATGACACTTGTTTTTTGAATTAGCATTTATTTTTAGAAGAAACTTGAAAATAAGAGCTTTTTAAATATTTAGAATTTCAAGAGATTCTAAGTAGAAATTGTTTCCAAAAGCAAAACTGCAAAATGGAAAGTATTGATCTTTTTTTTAATCTTATATTCTGAGATAGGAATCATTATATACTTTTATCCTGAATTTGTCTGCAATTACACTGATGAAGATGCTAAATCTTTTCCCTGATATGCTTACACAGAAAGAAGATGCCAAATCAGATCTAAATGAGACATCGGAGGAAGGACAATGTTAAGGGAAAAGAAGAAGGAGGGACTCAGAAAGAACATGACGCCTTACAAGCCATGCACAAATACTTCAGTTTCTTTCTGCTTTCTTTAAAAACAAGAGAAGACAAAGGCAATGCACATGCTTTATAAATGGTAACAGGATATGTCAAATTATATTCATTGAGCATCCAAATCCCAGCCTGGATTATTTTGAAGCTTGCTTAAAGATACAATATGGTTGATAAGTTGAACAAAAAAGAAAATTTGGAAAGCAACAGAAACAGAAGAAAATACAACAAAAGAAAGTCAGCAAAAAAAAAAAAAAAAGAGTTAAGATTGAGGTAGAAAAAAGGCACAAAATATTCCAAGTCATTGGTGGTCCCAGGGAAATAATTGTCAAATATTCTTGTGATGATCCCATGTACATAACGAGCAAGCAGTGCTGTGTTCATGCACATATTATAAGAATCATACACTAGAGGCGAGCAAAGGTGCTGGGGTCAGTAAGTACATTAAATGTCATATTTCATATAATTGTTCAAAGTAACTGAAAATAATCTAGAGAATGATATTTTCAGTAAGGGACTTGGGCCTATCGTGAAAACTAAAAGATGAAGACACACAATATCTGGTAAATGTCTATAAAAAGAAACAGAGACATGAAGTTAATTTCAATCCGGTGGATATATCGTCTAATGACAGAAAATCCATCCCATTTAACTTAATGGATTCTGTCCCCGAAACTGCAAACTAGCCTGAGTGAATTTGTAGAACACACAATCTGGATGTTCCTCAAAACACAAAGAGTCATGTTCAAAGTCCTTCCCATTAATAAAAGGAAACTGTCCCTGGAAAAAAAGTAGTAGCTAGTCTAGCAAGTTATCATTAAAGGCAAAGCAGGGATCAGACTGCAAAGTTGTCCTTTCCTTCTCATCAGCAAAATGCTGATAAGCACGAAATTAAGAATTGTGGTTTGTGCTTGCAAACAAACCACCAAACAAAACAAAATAAGTAAAAACCACGGATGTGGGTTTTGTTATATGTACAGAGATTATTTCAGATGGATAGAAATTCTTCAAATCTTTCAAAGACTAAAGACTATGGCATTTAAAGTATTTTTAAAATGTAGGACTTTTCTTTGCTCATGTTCTCCCTCCTTTTGCTCCTCCTTGGGACCTTGGGAGCTCAGTCCAGTGCTCCAGTGTGGGTCTCTGTCTCTATCTCCATCCATCGTCAGATGAAAGTTCTAGGATGATATGCATGATATTCGTCAGTATTGCTCTAGGATAGGGTCATTTCAGGTTCCCTATCCTCAGCTGCCCAAGGAACTAACTGGGGGCCTCAGCTTGGGCACCTGGGAGCCCCTCTAGGGTCAAGTCTCCTGCCCATCCTAAAGTGGGTCCTTTAACTAAGAAATGGGGTTCCGTGCTCCCCTATCCAACCTTCCTTTATCCCGATCCTCCTGTTTCCCCAAGTCCCCCCTCCTTCCCTTCTACCTTTTCTCTCCCCATCTCCCCTTACCCCCATCCCACCCCACCCCCAACATCCCACTTTTCTCCCCGGCAATTTTGTCTACTTCCCTTATCCAAGAGGATAACTATATGTTTTTCCTTGGGTTCACCTTCTTACTTAGCTTCTTTAGATTCGCCTATTGTAGACTCCGTGACCCCTATTTATGGCTAGAAACCAATTATGAGTGAGTACATCCCATGTTCATCTTTTTGGGTCTGGGATACCTCACTCAGGATAGTGTTTTCTATTTCCATCCATTTGAGGAGCAGAAGGAGGGAGAACATGAGCAAAGAATTCGGGACCACGAGGGGTGCACCCACCCACTGAGACAGTGGAGCTGATCTACTGGGAGCTCACCAAGGCCAGCTGGACTGTTACCAAAAAAAGCATGGGATAAAACTGGACTCTCTGAACATGACGAACAATGAGGGCTGATGAGACGCCAAGGACAATGGCACGCGGTTTTGATCCTATGCAATGTACTGGCTTGGTGGGAGCCTAGCCAGTTTGGATGTTCACCTTCCTAGATTTGGACGGAGGGGGGAGGACCTAGGACTTACCACAGGGCAGGGAACCCTGACTGCTCTTTGGACTGGAGAAGGAGGGGGAGAAAAGTGGGGGGAAAGGGAGAGGGGTGGGAGGAGGGGGAGAAGAATGGGAGGAGGGGGAGGGAAATGGGAGGCTGGGAGGAGGTGGAAATTTGTTTTTTTTTCTTTCTTTTCTTTATTCTCCTTTTATCAATAAAAAAAAATTTAAAAAAAATGTAGGACTTTTCATGACAGTCAGACACATCTGCTCCTGGCAGCACCAATTTCTGTAAGAGGAAGATGGGCATTGAAAATGTCTTATGGAGTTGGTTAGCCATTTGGGCAAGAAATTGCTCTTGCCTGGACTGCTTGATGAACTCGAAACACAGGACCCATAGAGAAATGACTGTTGAACTTGCCTAGAGGCGAGAATTTCCTTCAGAGTTCCTGCTTCATGAAAGAGTCTCCAAGACATTCTAAAGGACACAGGAGAAAGTGGAAACTGTCAATATAGGTGGAACTGTCTTTGAAATTTCCTGCTTCGTGGAAAAGTCTCCTGGATTCTATGGGCCTATAAGCTAAAGACAGATGCCCTAAAGGTACAGAAGAACTTTGGGTAACTGTCCAGGTAGCGAGATGTCTCTGTCAATTCTAGAGTTTTGGAAGTTGTTTACAATGTATCTCCTGTTTACTTAGGTAATATTAAATTCATCTGGATTCTTTGATGGAGTTGAAGAATAGATAGAAAGTAGATATAAATATTAAAAGTGTAATTCTTGCTTGATACCTGTTTTGTTGTATGTAATTTTACTATGTTAAAGTTAAACCTTCCTTTTTTATTCAAACAGAAATGGGAAGGTGATATGGGATTCCCTCTGTATGCTATGAATAACATTGGTTAATAAAGAACTTCTTTGGGCCTATAGCAGAGAAGACAGAACTTAAGTGGGGAAAACTAGCTGAATGCTGGGTGAAAGGAGTTGGAGTCAGAGAGAAGCCATGAAGCCCCAGGGGGGAGACAGATGCCCAAACTTTACCTGGTAAGCCATTGCCATGTGGCGATACATATATTAATGGAGATGGGTTAAATTTATATGTAAGAATTAGCCATTAAGAAGGTAGAGCAAATGGGCAAAGCAGTGATTTAATTAATACAGTTTCCATGTGATTATTTCGGGGCTGAGCAGCTGGGAACCAACAATCAGTCTCCTTGTTGATGCACAAACAACCAGCGCATTCGCAGACAGGATTTCACACCTTTTCCGCAACAAGCTCTCTGGGGTATATTCATTTCCACAATTATGAATCAGATCCCATGATTTTAAATTTGGAAAATTTGAAATTGTAATATAATTACAATTATTCCTTTTGTAAATTCTCTTATAATGCTGCCCTCCCTTCTTCAAATTCATGGTCCTTTTTTTCCATTAATAGTTATTATATGCATATATGTAAATACACATATTTCCTAAGTGTAAACTGCTCAGTGTGTACATTTTCAGGGATGACCACATCGTACTGAACAATAGATTTGTATGTTTATATTCTTATGAAAAGTTACCTCTCTAACCCCCAGATTTATTCAGTTGCCTCTATTTTTTGTGTTGTGTTGAGTTCTTGTGGGTTTCTTGCAGTGTACTTTAGCATGTCCATTCATTTTGTGATTGATTGTTTAGTTCACACCTGAGCTGTCATGTTGGTGAGTCTTTACAGGTGTTGCCTCTAAAATTACTAAGACACCATCTCCTAGCAAACTTCCTGATCCTCTCTGACTCTTACAATATTTCCATCCCCATTCAGCCATGTTTCCTGAGCCTTACATTAGCTGAGTCCATCAGATGGCCTAGGTTCCAATGCTCTGCATTTTGATTGGTTGTGGTTTTCTGTAAAGGTCTCCATCTGTGGCAGAGAGAAACTTCTTTGATGAGGGGTAAAGACTACACTTAATTGTGTGATTAGGACAAATGCTTATACACTGTCACGGGATTATACATGTTTAATTAATTAGTACCTATAGATTCTCCATCAATAACCCGGACTTCATTAACATTGAGTTATTAGCTAGATTTCTATTACTGGACTTGGCTTCCCTCCTATTAAGCAAATTTTACATCTAATCATAAATCTCATGTTTTAAAGTTTACCATACATAGAGGATGAAGAAGAGAAATCTGAACTTCATTTAGTATTGCTTTCCATTCAGTATTCAATAATGTTAACTTCAGTTGGCAATTTTAGAATAAGGCATTAGTTCTAATATAGTTTCTAGATGTCAGGTGAGAGATATACAAATTATTTTGTTTGAGGGTAAAGAAAATTCATGAGTGGTTTTATGTACTAGATAAGTGATTAGTAAACTCACTTTGATGCTATCTGTTTATGTCTTATATAAATGCAGAGGCACAGACATTGCAAACCAGTGACCTCTGCATTTAAAGGATAAAAATATGGGACCTAATTAGCCAATTTCACTAAAAATATAATCTTTTATTAATAGGCATTTTATTTAGCTAACAAACTGTAAACTAGACATGCACTTTTCTTAGATTTCCCATGTCACATAAATACAAATGTGTTGGAGGTGGACAAAGTTTGTATTGATCTAGCTTAAGTATGAAAACGTAGCATATATTAAATTGAATAGGATATCTAGATCATTTAAGATTAGCTTAGAATTGAATATATTCGCTCACTTTTTCTCATCAATGTTTATAAAATTTAGATATGTCTTAGTTGTGCTGGTTCGGAGTCATGTTGTCCAATCATCATTTGTATCCTAAGAGACTCATTTATGTATGTGGGAATTGGATCCACATAAATATTTTAAAGAGTCCAATCTTGTAACTAAAATCTGCATTATACCTTGTTCTAAATTGGCTTTCCATACATTATTCATATATACACTCCAGCAAATATGTGAGATAGATATTAATAGTCTTTTCACATTAGATGCTAAAATATTATATCATAATAATTTTAAGGGACTTTCTCAGTACTAGGTAGATGGGCAAAGGCTTGTCATCATAGGATGTAAAATTAAGTCTCTTGTAACTTCCACTATATTATGCTGTATGGTGCTATAATTTTTTTTTCTTAAAATTTCTGACATGTTCAGAGCTTGAAAGTCTTGGTTCATGTAATAGCTGATTTATGCTAAACAAGTTATTTAATCTCTTTGGATCTTAGTTTTCTTATCTATTATGTAAAATTGTTATGAATAGTAATATCTTCCTAAAGGACTACCTACATACTTCGCAGATTCCCTCACAAAAAATAAAAATGCAAGTTCTCTTCAAGAAAGAAACAAAGGGCAATTATAATAACTGAAATGTTGTAATAGACTCTCATGACTTAATATTTTAATTTCTTACTCTTATCATTTTAAATAGAAACTAATTTAAAAGTTATCACAAATTGAATATCTTGTCTGTACATTGTAAAATGCAGTTTTAGATACAAGTCTGAATATTTAGCTTGCATATAGAATCCTTGATATTATATACTTATTTGTAACTCATATAGGCACATGTTGCTGCCCAAATAGTCAAAAGGTTGTCTGAAACTAACTCACCTGTT
This sequence comes from Microtus pennsylvanicus, assembly GCF_037038515.1. Classification (NCBI taxonomy): domain Eukaryota; kingdom Metazoa; phylum Chordata; class Mammalia; order Rodentia; family Cricetidae; genus Microtus; species Microtus pennsylvanicus. The sequence goes on from NC_134594.1 coordinate 18,445,442, forward strand.
TATTACATATTAACTCTTGACAAACATATTCTACCAACATTCTCTAGATTCTAGTGATGAATGAAAGACCTAAAGAAGTAACACCATGCTTATACTACCTTTCCCTTTTCTCCTATATCATGTGTATAGCAAACATGTAAATACATGTAGCAGACATATAGGAGTAATATAAAGATGAAGAGAAGGAGACATTTCTCTGACCATTCGCGGGTCTTAGCCTGTCACTGCCTTCTTTCTGTATTGGAAATACTTTTGGGTTTTATGAAAGCATAGGCTTTTGAAGCGATTGGCACTCCCATTTGTCAGTGGATGCAATATACTTTGTAATTGCTGTAAGTCTTAGCAAGTCTACTTGGTATCAGAAGTCCACTAGAATGTAGTATTCTTGGGCATTGGGAATGCTGAATGAATAGGAGGTAGTAAGGATGGGAGAAAACACATTGCATGTTTCTTCTCTGTGCAACTGCTTGTCAATAACTCTGACAGCATTATACAGAAAATCTAAATTGTTAGTGCAAGAACAGCCGTCCTAAGCTGGAGGCCTAGATCAACAGCAAAGGCTTCAATTTCACAAGGCTAGTCTGGTCTATCTTGAAGTGATGGAAGGAAATTAAACACATAAATTATCTATAGAAGTTCTTTCTTCATTCTTAGTTGGCACTTAACAAATGCTATCCCATTATTGAATAAGCAAGTGTAGGCTTTTATTCTATTGTATAAAATGACATTACATTAGTGAATTTATATTACTGGAGGAACTGAGGTAAAAGAAGAGTTGTGTGAATGATGTAGGTTGATGTAGGTATGAACCAGTCATGAATCCAGACAAAGTTTATGAAGTGGCTTTGAAGGACTGCAAAAGAAGCACAGCCTCTGTTAAGGAGACCTTTGGCTGTAATCCCAGCACTTAGGAGGAGGAAGTGGGATAATCATAATTTTGAGCCACCTTTTGCTATATAACAAGGTCAAGAGAAGCCTTGGTTACAGGAAATCCCATTCAAAACTAAAGCAAAGCAAAACCAAAGAAGGTATTCTAAAGGCAATGCAGTGTGGAGTTAGACATATCTACGATTTTTTCCCTAGTCTAAGTAAAATTGCAACTGTTTCTGTGCATCCTAATGGTTTATAATAATTACACATGAGCAAGGTTTGTTCTGTGTACTCATGACATCATTGTGATTATATTTTAAGTCCAATATCTCTTTAATCAGTGCTCTGCAGAATGAGCTGAAGGAAAGTGATGACAATTTAAAATGAATTTAAAAAAACAAACAGATATCAGTATCTAATTCATTTTTACCTGTATTAGATAATAGTGCAGCAATATAGAGAGACAAGCAGTAAGTCGATACCATTTTGTTCTCAGCAGTTTACACTTGTTGCCGTTCTGTACAGACAAACTTGGTGTCATCCTCAGGGCGTTTTCTGTACAAAGCAATTTAGGAAAAGATGGTACAGTGAGATGTTTATTTGTACACCCTAGATATTATCAAATTTAGGAAAATACAATCATGAAAACCTGATATCCTACATTTTTTGATTGATCTTTTAACTATCCTAGTAAGGGAAAGAAAACACTAATGCATAGGAAGATACAATTTGCTTTTCTTATGCTCATTCTGAAAGCTGGAGGATATTGATGGTGTTTATTTCCTTACACTCACCTGAGCTCTTGCTTTATTTTAAACACATATCTCTGTTTTCGTATTCTGTGCAAGGAACTTCCATCTGATTTGATTTCTCTCTGGCTTCCACACAATCAGGTAATGTTCTCATTTTCAAATGCTAATGTTCAGCTTTATATAGCAGCTAGTTGAAAACCCGTGACAATTACATTTCTTGTATGGTAAATATTTTAGTATATTTAAAGAGCTTTTATCTTACCGTTAAATAAACCATCTTATCAGATGCAGAAACACAGTAATTTAAGCCCATTTTGCTTCTCTGTATTTCTTATTTTATATTGTTCATGGGCGATTCTGAAGCTCACTCACAAATTCTAACGAAATTTATTAGTGTCCCTAAATATGCTTGAATTCAATGAATAAATAATACATGTCTTAAATACTTAATATTTTCACACAAATTTTGAAAGTTGTAAATCTCCACAATGTTTCTCTCTTGCGGCAAGAAATGTCTTCTGAAAGAGTGGTTTGAAGGTTTACTTCATCTCTTAGATCTCTTCTCCATATCACCACTGCCTGAAGAGAAATGCCGTGGCTATTTAGACTATTAGAATTTGCTTCAGCTTTGCATTTAAATCTTCTTTGTAAAATGTGAGTTAGTAAAAGTTGGATGATCACCACTGAATATATTTTAAGCTTTTAAAAAAGATTTATTTTATTATATATTTGTTTTTAATTTATACATAAGAATGTTTTGCTTGCATGTATGTCTATGTACCATATATGTACCCATGGAGGCCAAAAGAAGGCACGGATTCCCCTGAAACCAGAGTTATGGAATGTTGTGAGCCATCTTGTGGGTTCTTGGCATCACATCCTGATCCTGTTCAAGAACAGTAAGTACACTTAACCACACTTAACCACTGATCCATCTATTCAGCTCAGCAGTGGAAATTTCAAAGGTTGAAAATTTTCATTTGAAATAGGTATGTACATATCAATGAATATATATGGGTAAATATAAATCTATGTGAAAGCTATTGATACACATTTGTACAGATGTATATATGCAAATAAAACAAATATATGCTTTCCAACAAAATAGTCAATACTTTACTAAGAAGAAACAATTTTCCTTGGAAGTCAAAGAAAGTGGTTCAAGCAGTAACCATCTCTATAAGAATAAAATAAACAGTTCTGTAAGTACATGTGAGATTTTATATTGAATAATTACCTTATATCTTAAGGATTGCTTTTAAATTATATTCCTCATGGACATAAAGTGAACAACAAGAAATAAATTTGGGGGTATTAAATTAGTTTTCAAGCCATAATTTACTTTAGTCAGTTTTTCTGATTCATACATTTGTGCCAGTATTCTCTTGAAGTAATGATAATGAGGATGCTGGTAGACCAGTCATACTTAATTAGGCTTACAGCCCTGATGGCCTATTTGGGGGTTTGCATACTGGCATGTTTGTTTGGCACAAAGAGATATGGTGTGCAGCCAAGTCTTTTTCATGCAGGTGAAAAATACCATCTGTATTCATGTTCTCCATGCAGTCTGTGGCATATTGCTGGGACAGGAAGAGGAGCAAGGTTAAATGTTTTTTTATTTCATATTAAAATAACATTAAGCCAAACAAAAGGTCTAATTATATGTTGCGACGGCATCATTAGAACGATTTATCAAGAATACAGGATACTGTATTTTTAATAAAATGTTTACTTATAACCTGATTGGAAATGTATGTTGATTTTTACATCCTACCTTGAATTATAGAAATTGTAATCAGTAACTTAAACTCATGATTATCTTACATTTACTATATTTCTGCATTTCGTTGATTTGAAGCCTATCTTCCTGGCAAGGCTTAGTATGATCAGGGCAGTGGGAAGGACTTCACTCCAGCACAAAGTCCTTGTAAGCAGCCCGAAAGTCAGCAAGCGAAGAGGCAGAAATTTCCTACAGAGTATCTAATCGGATACTCATCTGTACTTCTCTCCTTTTGTCCATGGATTTGTCCAGATAATTCATTTTATAAAAATTATAACTATTCATTTTTTTCTCACCCCACTTTCATCACTTCTCCTCACAAACTCTGAGCTGCTCCCAGCTTTTATGAATGAAATATCAATTACCTCTCCATATGTAGTCTCTTTAGGCTTGATGACTTCAGAGATTTGCTAATTGGGCAGTGCTGATGGAATTTTCAGGAGAGGAGAAGATCTCCCCCATCTTCCATAAAGTTTTGTTGGAATGTGCACCTATATCAAAAGATAAACAAGAGAACAGAAAAACTGAGCTTAATAATTCATGTAACATATGTATAACACAGGGAATGATTAGTCCTCAAAGACATGACATAGAATTTTAGTGCAGAAAGCAACTTCAGTGAAGAAAAGTAAAACATGAGACAAATTGAGAAGAAGGAAAAGACACCAGTCTCTATGAAATGGAGTGAGTGATGGAGACCTAATGCCTAGCTAGAAAACCTTTTTAATCTGATTCCAACTTCTAAACCCGTATGTTAATATTAAAAATACATTTGAAATTATTCTTTGAAGTTTGAATATATTTATACAATGAATCATGATCATACTAACACCCTATTTATGCTCAATTCCTCTTCACCCACAGAATTTCCCCATCCAAATTAAAGTCCTTTAAAAATATTCCATTTTAACATCCCATTGTGTTCACTTATTGTTTCTTGTATGTCCCAAGGTGTTTAGCCATACGTTGAGTGTAGGAAACCTGCAAGTGGTCCAAATCCTTTGAAAACAAAGGATTCTTCTTTCTTTAATTGTGTTCCAGAAAATACCAATAGTTTCTCAGCTGGAAGTGAGGCCTCATGAACCATTTTAGAATCCGTGCTGGAATATTGGTTGTTTTAATTTATGTAGGTCTTGTTTGGGTTACCAAAGCTGCTATGTGTTCATGAGTAGCCAACATGTCATAGCCATAAAACCTCCTCCCACATAACTCTTTCCCATTCACAGGCTACTACATTTTTATGTCCCTGCTTCCTATCTTTGAAAATATTCTCTGAGCATTGAGGAATGTGTTAGTTTAGATTTACCATTTAGGACTGAACACTGGGACTTATATATATGAGGCATTTTGACTGGTTGTGTCTCTCTAAGAACTCCTTGCCAATCTGAAGCAGTTAAACTGTTGTGTCTGGCAGAAATGAGTAAGAACCATTATGCCTTTATTTCTTTATTCCAATTTAGATCCAGTTTGCAGGCAACTAGCCCGTGGACAAAGAAGATTCTCTCAAGTGTTAATCTTTACTACCACCAGGTTAGCAATTCTCATATTTCAAGGGCCTATTTGGGGTAAAATTTGTTTCCACACACCCTCATGAATTCTCTGTTCAACTCTAACGACTTGACCATGCTGCTATTGTTCTTAATCCTCTCATGGTTCCGACTCTCACTGTTCTGTTATGGTTACTTCTGGATGAATCGTTGTTTTTTTTTTTTTTGCTTCGTGGATTTTAAGCTCCCAAGAGCACAAATTGTTTCTTATTTTTATTTAAATGAGAAACAGATCGCTAGATAAAACATGAATGACCTAAATTTTCAATGATGATGTCATTGAGACTACTTTGTCATTCAAGCTAATGACACTTGTTCTGATACACTTAGGTAATTAATTATTCTTTTGCCATCTGGCAGAAGAGGTAAGCATCCTGCTAACTGTTTCAAGATGTGAAAACAATGCATGTAAGTCAAAACAAGGTTAAAATCTTCCGTTTTTTAAGGGAAAGAGTGTGTTCTTTATTTTATTAATGTATATGTTGTTTTTGTGTGTGTATGTGTGTGTTTGTGTGTGTGTACATGCATTCACATACAGTAGGACATATGTAGATGCCAAAAGACAACATTTAAGATTTGTTCATTTCCATTTACCACATGAATTATAGGAACTGAACCCAAGTCATCAGATTTGGTGTAAGGAGCCCTTATCTGCTCAGCAAACCTGTCAAGAATTTTTCTAATATGGGGTCAGTGAAGAGTGACTGACAGTACCAGCTCTCCAATGGCCAGGGTGGCTTACCCATCAATCAACTCTCTTTCCTCTGGGTTCTGAGTAAGGAATGGCCATGTTCTCACTAAGGAAATCTTCCTGGACCTCAGGTCCCTCAAAAATGGCAAGAAACACAATTCCCAGTTTGCTCTACTGTCTTGGCATAAAACCTATCGCCTCAGAATAGGATGGCTCTTTGAACTTCCCATTGCTTGCTTTTGTCCTTCTACAATATCACCGAACTAAACACCAGAGTGAAAAGGAACAGATGGTAGGGCAACACATATTGCAGGGTAGCAGGGACTGCGCATATTCTGATTCTGAAGACATTACTCCATTTCTACGTCACTACTACCACTTAGTCTTTCGAACATGAGTGCTTTCCATAAGATGCACATTTGCTCCTTAGCTGAGACAATATTTTAATCAAATTCTATGTGATAGATACGGTTATAAATAAGCATTGTTACACTGTTCATCAACTGCATAGTCTTTGAACGAGTCTAGGATTTACTAGAAGAAGAGATTTAAAAAAGGAAGGGAAGAGCTTTTGTTAGTTTTAAAATCCACTACAGTGATTTAGGGACAAAAATTACTCAAGCCCCTCCTGGAAATCATGAGTCAGCATGACATGATAAAATTTCACTAGAGCCTAAGAAACTGAAACAGAGGCACAGATGAGTAAAAACAGTTTTGAAATAATACAATCTCTATTAGTGAGACTGATAGTTTTAGTTTTATGACTATATAATTAAGTACAGGGTAGCATTATAAACCAAGAAGAAAATCAAATGTTGTATCTCTGATAGGCTTCTGTCACCCCCTTTTAATGTGAATTGTTATCATATGGGGAAACAGTTTATAAATTTTATTGTTAGTATTTAACTCAACGTCTTTGTTCTTCCTCTTGAGCTATATGAATTTAACTCTTGATTTCTTTTCTAATGATGTATCTGTCAGACAACAAATGAACACTGAAACACTTCAATATTGTTTCAATAAAAATAGAATAATGTGCAAGTTTTAATTGTAAAAGGTGCTTGTTTGAAACTCTTTCGTTATTTTGTAACAATTACTAAATAACTCTCATTTTCTCTTGTCATTTCCACCAGTTTTTCTGAGATTTTATTGAGTGAAGTGTTAACAACCATTCACACTAATTATTGCTGTTTCTATCAGTTGCCAAAATGACCCAAATTCTTAAGCAGAATAACACTACAGCAAAGAAAATGAGCAAATTCACTGTTGAAAATATTCACTGATAGGCACAAGCTTTATCAAGTTAAACATCCCTGCAAATTCTTGTGAAAAGAAACAAATGCAGACCAGTATTTGGGGAAACTGAATAACTCATACATCAATGGTAGATAATAAGATTAACAGATACTCTATAAAACACTTCAAAGAATTAAATGATCTTAGGGAACAACAGGTTCAGTTGATCATTTATTCCAGAAATATAAAAAAAACTAAATTTCAGTTAAACTTTGTTTATGAATGAGTATTATGCATATCAGTATTATGGACAATATGTTTATTTTTAATAACAAATAATTATAATCTACCCATATATTCTGTAATAGATAGTTGTGCAATCTCTATATGTATACATGCATGTTAACATACATATCATCAAATACTATACAGCTATAAAAATAAATGTGTTTATAGATGCATCAACTTGGATAAACATGCAAGGAAGTATTCTGAAAGAAATTTTTTTTCCCTAACAGGTGAACAACACATTCTCTTTTTTAAAATCTAAGATGGTAGGAGATAGCAAAATTTCATGAAAGGAACATTTGTTTTTAGTGATTTTATAAGAGGTGGAGTATGATCAGTGACCTCCAGGGTGCTATAGCTTTGTAGAGGTCTAGGGACAGTTCTCACACGAGTACAGTTTGGTGAGCAGAACGCAGTGGATTTCGTCAATGCAAATTCTGAATATTGCCCTATATTTTGCATAATTTTACCAATGATGAAAATTTAATATAATGTGAACGGGATCTCTCTGTACTTGTACTACCTTACACATCTGTGCCTTGTCCAGCCATCATCAGAGAGACTTCCACCAGCAGTCTATGCAAGCTTCTGCAGAGACCCACAGCAAGACACTAAGAGGAGAGAGAACGGGATTTTAAGTTGGTGGTCTTCATCAGGTACCTCTTCTCAGATATAGGGAAAGCCAAGGAAAGATTGTAGGAGTCAGAGGGGATGGAGGATACTTCCTGGCATTACATGGCCAGGAAGAAACTTAGCAGGGTTCACATGAACTCACAGATCCTGAAGAGGTAATTCCATTTTCAATGCATTTCCCCATACACTTAAATTGGTGGCTTAAATAATTTTGCATGTCTCTATTTAGGAAACATAATAAATATCAATTCTTAATAACTTAATACCATAATAAGATTTGACTTTGGCTCTCCATGGATTCACAGGACACACGGCTGAGTAATTATAAGACTTTAAGATGAAAAGTCATTTACCGCATATGCTCTGGTTTTGGGTGTTTGTTCTGCCTACAACGAGTGATTTATACAACTTTATACTCTTTGTGAAGCATTTAAATGCACCTTCTCCTCTGTAGTTCTGTATTCAGCTGTGGAGGACTGTTAATTATTATGAAAAGCCAAACACAGTAGAACAGCTGTGCTTAAATGGAGCCAGTCCTGTCTCATGCAGACTCAAATGTCTTGTGACCTTTCCCAAAGTTTACCAAGTACAGGTCACATTTACATCTGCCACAACATCAGCACAGCAAATGTTTTATCCTGTCTTAGGAAGTATATGATACTTGTCTTTAGCCAACATTTGTTACGTGAAGACATAAATAAATTTCTTTTAGGGAAGAAATAGTTCAATGACTATAAGCATTTAAGAATTGACACTTGATTAATGTAAGAAGAAGGACAGCAGAGATGGTTCAATATTGAGTACTTGCTGCTCTTACCTAGGACCCAGCTTTCATTCCCAACATCCACACTGTAGCTTAGTACCCCAAATTCAGAGGATATGATGCCCTCTTCTGGCCTTCAGGGCATCTGTCTACATGTGGTGCACATGTATGTGTCTATGTGCACATGCATGTATACAAACACACACACTGCAATAAATAAATACAAAGAAGAGAAGCTTAAATTTTGGAGATCATCTTCTTTTAACTGAGGTGAAAATGTTGTCATTGGAGCTATGGTAATGCAAGACAGCTTGTCAGGCTTTGCAAAGTAATGCAAGGCTTGGAAAAATGATCATATTAAAAAACTATTGAGAACACACTACAACCAATGTATCTGCTACACAACTCTTGGATTTTCTTCTTCAAAATCATTTATCAGTGACCGGTCGTGGTGGCACACGCCTTTAATCCCAGCACTCGGGAGGCAGAAGAAGGTGTTTTTTTGTGAGTTCGAGGCCAGCATGGCCTACAAGAGCTAGTCTCAGGACAGGCACCAAAGCTACAGAGAAACCTTGTCTCAAAAATACCAAAAAAAAAAAAAATCCTTATCAATAAGGACTCTCCTTTATGTAGGTAATGAAATCTCATTAAGTGTGGTGGGAAATAGCACATTGTACAGTTTTGAAAAAAAAGATATCTATTGATTTTGTTGACTTGAAACAAATGAATCTGAATGCTTCATCAAGCTAGCCACAAATCTAGATTTCTCTTCTCAGATCTCAGCTCTACTTACTCTGTATTGGCTTAATTCTCAGGGAGGCTTTCTTTGTGTGTGGTTGAACACCTTAGACTGTTGTTGGCTTGTGTCCTTTGCACAGCTAGCCATATCAGGAAAGGACACAGACTGCTGTGTGTAGTTAATCCTGGACTATAGCTGTGGGCAAGTGTGTGGAGTCAACTGATTGACTGGTCCAGAAATATGGTTTCCTATCCCTCACCTTCCACATCTCTAGTGTCCTCTATTCCATTGCAAGCATCTACAACACTAACTATCATTTTTTTTTGTTAATGAGTGAGATGTTTGTAGTCATTGTCATTTCCATGAATGAGTGAGATGTTTGTAGTAGTTGTCCTTTCAGCTTGGCTTGGTTCATTCACCACAATGGCCTCAATTCCATTCATACTGCTGCAAACACCAGAATTTTATTCAATTTCTGTGTATACTTATTCCACTGTGTAAATATATCTTTTTAAAAAATCCACTTGCCTACTGAAGGCCCTTTGGGTAGTTGTAAATTCTGTTGTAATAATAATGGTGTTACCTGGATCATGTAAGTTCAGTGTCCAATGCTTTTTGGGTACAAATCCAGTAGTCAGTTTGCTGAAATATATAAGAGTTCCATGTAGAAGTTTTATGTTATGGATCTTCATACTTTTCCCATAATTTCTGAAATGTGTTCCTTATATAATATATAATTTTTTTAATATTTGTTCTGTATTCTTGCCAGCAGTTTGTAGCTTTCCAAAGTTGGATATTTGATCAGAGATAAGTGGATGTTTCACTCCTATTTTAATGTACATGTCTCTTAGAATTAACCAAGTCCAGCATTAAAAAAATTTATTTGTTGGTTAATTATGAGAGGTTACTATGAAATAGTGTTTTAGCCTATTTTTTAATTGGAGATTAGTCATCTTCATGTTTGGTATTTCTTTATATATTCAGAAAATTTGTCTCTTAGAGCTGAATTCAACAATATGTTTAGAATATAAATAATCACAATTCTTCTTAAAATGGTCGAAAACTAAAATAGAAAAAGATGTTAACTGTTGTAAGTTGTAAGGCCCTTTCCTTTTTTTTTTTATTTATTTTTTTTTTTTTATTTTCGAGACAGGGTTTCTCTGTGGCTTTGGAGCCTGTCCTGGAACTAGCTCTGTAGACCAGGCTGGTCTCGAACTCAGAGATCCGCCTGACTCTGCCTCCCAAGTGCTGGGATTAAAGGCGTGCACCACCACCGCCCGGCTTGTAAGGCCCTTTACAAACTTTTGCTAGGACCAAAAGGAGAGATAGAAAGACACAAAGGTAAACTACTGTCATGTATGAATAGTGAACATTGATATGAAAGTTCACAATGTGTGTCCTTAGTAAATACAGGGTAAATTGCTGAGTCCACAACACTGATATTTCAAAAGGTAGCATCTCAGAAAGAGTATTAGCTATGGTCAATTGATCGACTACATATTACACATAGTTTAGAAGTGTCCCATGTTTGCAAGGACATGCATTTACCATTGCTGTTCTTTAGTAGCTCTGACACCTGCAATTCCTCATTTTTAAAAAAGATTTATCTGGGGCTGGAGAGATGGCTCAGTGGTAAAGAGCATTGCCTGCTCTTCCAAAGGTCCTGAGTTCAATTCCCAGCAACCACATGGTGGCTCACAACCATCTGTAAAGAGGTCTGGCTCCCTCTTCTGGCCTTCAGGCATATACACAGACAGACTATTGTATACATAATAAATAAATATAAAAAAAAAGTTAAAAAAAAGATTTATCTGTTGATTTATTTATGTATAGTGTTCCGCCTGCATATATGTTTGCAGGCCAGAAGAGGGCACCAGATCTCATTACAGATGGTTGTTAGCTACCATGTGGTTGCTGGGAATTGAACTCAAGACCTTCAGAAGAGCAGGCAGTACTCTTAACCACTGAGCCATCTCTCCAGCCCCTGCAATTCCTCTTTTAAAGTAAATATTTACAACCTCTTTTTCCTGATGTTGTCAAGAGATTATCGTTTTTTGGTTTCTAATTTACCTCTGAAAATCTTATGATATGATTCATGTTGCTGTTAATAAAATATAGAATGAACAACTTGTTTTAAAAGGGGAGATTTGGGTGAGTGAAAAGCAATGAATTCTTGTAGAAAATCCACTTCCTTCCCACTCTACAAGGGTGAAGGGTATTGGTTGCACTTCTAATGTATCCTCCAATATCCAACTAAGCAGAAGGAGGACTGCAAACTTGGAGGTAGAGATCTAGGCACAGAATCATGGATAGAGCATTTTGAGGTCATGATTCCATGAAAAGGACATGGAGCATCATGACATTTTCTTTAAAATTATTTCTTCAAGAAAATACCAAGGAAGATAGTGGCAATCCTTGCTTAATTATTCTTGCTAAAGCCAGTCAAATACTGGTAAAGAGGGGTAGTGAGTGAGAAACTTGCGTGTTAAGATGAAGGAAGTCAAGCAAATGTGCAAAAATTAGCAGAAAAAGTTTCTTGTACTTTTAAAGTGGTCCATTGTTCACAACATGGCACTAACATTTGCCTGACTTTGAAATGACTTTTATCGGACTGCCTAGAGGTAATTGATCTATTTATCTTCTTTACGGGTAAAATGCTTAAATGTATATATGGATTAAGTAGATCTCTCTGGACTATTATGTATCTGAAGAAAAAATACTTCAAACGGAAAATCTTTAAACACAAATAATTTGATTCAAGCGCCATGGATTTATCATCAGACATGTTTTTTTTTATAATTTAATTAATTTCCTATTGACAAGATGCTTCAGTTGCGCGAGTGCTAAAACCATTATTTTTCCTCTGAAAATAGGTGATTTAGTAACCTATTCACTTTTCATGTGTGCATTTGTTTTCTTCCTAAATTTTAGCTGGGTGGAGTACGTTTGCACAGTATGTGGGCTTCACGGGTAGTAACGGTACCTTGAATATCTTCTCAGCTCCTGTGATTTATAAATCTGGTATTTGTGTTTTGTCTATACTTTGTTCTCAATAAAATGTCTAGAATACATAATACTTTCCTTGTCTGTGCCACAGGGGATGTGGGTGTGTTGTAGGCTCAACTCCTGCTGACGCAGACAGATAAATAAGACAGTAGTGTGAGTGATACACAGACACAGAAAATACAATATCTTTTAAAATACAAAACAAAAGTGCTTTCCAAAATTCCTCTTTGGGTGTCTGTGATATTCTAGCAGTCTCAGTTATTAATGTTTGAGTTGTTTTATTAATTCTGAGGAGATCTTGTCTTTTTCCACTCTCCATGTAGATTAGATCTATATATGCCTCTTTTAAAGAGTGCTCATTGTTGTCTAAGTTCTCTGGGATTGTGATCTGTGGGCTAGTTTTCTTTGCTTTATGTTTATTTTTTATGTACTCATCATGGCAACAGGATGTATGTTTCTGCATTCCACTGAATTGGACAAGTGTTCTGTGTGGGCACATAACGCCCGCCTTTGTGAATGATCACATATTTACACATACTCTTAATCCTTCAATCGACTCTCCGCTTCTGTAGATAACATTTCATCTTGAACTCACGCTAAATGCTATGTTTTACTTGTACCTTTGCCTTAAGTGGTCTCCGTAAATTTATTTCCATGATATTTCCAAGTTAATAATAATACTTTAGCCTATTTTCTTTTACTTTGCACGAAACTATCCAACTTCTTGTTCAAAGAAAACATACGCAGGGGTATTCATTACTCCACCAAAATAGATATGATATTTTAGTACCCATAATTCTCCATCTGTATGCCAGATGCTTGCAGACACGTGGCACTGCTCATATTTTAAACAAACAAATGTGAAATGCTCAAGATGGGTAAAGGGCAGTGTTAATGCTCTACACATGTGCCACCATTATTTGGTGCTATATTAATCTTTGTTGAAATCTTAAATATCATTTGAAAAATGAATGCTGCAATTGCGAAGAACAGAGATGGAAAATGAACTAGCATATTTAGCTGCTCACTGGTAGCCTCATATATAACAACTTAGAAAATCCCTTCAAGGCAAAGAACAGGACCTTGAATTGAGTTCATATGGAACTCAAATGCAAAAGGTTATTTGGTGTGGGAGATGAACTGCAGATACTTTTTGTGTTCACTATTGCTTTCTTCATCTCTGTGAGATGTTAATTTTTATTGTAATTTATTGGAAAATCATTGGTTATATAAAAGGAAGGTTTTTTTTAATAAATTCAATGACTTATATAAAAATAAAATCTGAGGTCAGATATATGCACATATAAGTAGATGGCACTTAAAATCCTTATGAGTAGACTCAGTTGTGTATTTCTTATCTTGTCATTTTATTCTATTTGAATGTGGACCATCTCTAGTCTTCTTGTTGCTATGCACTGAGTATCAGGCTGATTTGTAGAGAGAGGTTGCTTTATCTCACCTGGGAAGTTCGGGCATTTGTTAAATGTTCATCTGGTTGATTTTCTCATTATTATATTAAATGAATCCTGTTTAAATAAAAATTACAATTATTTTATGACCCATTAGTTTATTTTCTATAGACTCCTGCTTGGTTCTCTGCTTCTCCTAAGTATATAAATATATTATTTTCTTGATTTGATTCCTGTTTCACTGAAGCTTTAGTAGATTCATGCCATCTCGAGTCATACTCTCCGTATCTTACTTTCGACATCAGGAGGCAATATTTAATAGTTAACACATTCTCACTTCTTTTCCTTCATAAAATTTTATTTTAAAACAATTTGTTCAATACACAAAATGCAATGTAATTATTTTTTTCTTCCTCCGTGTTTAACATGCAGGAGTCAAAATGTGAAAGCAGGTATCTGTCTTCTTTTTTTGTATCTTTAAAAGTAAAATTATCTGGTTTTGATGATTATGGCTTAAAAACAAAACAAACATATAAAAATATAAAACATAAAAAAACATATATATGAAAACACTTATTTGGTTAGTGTTATCCCAAGATATTTTTCATTATTTGTGGCTATTGTAAGTGGTAATGTTTCTCTGATTTCTTTCTCACCACCTTTATCATTTGTACATAGAAGGGTTACTGATTATTTTTAGCTGATCTTGTGTTTTGCCACATACCTGATACTGTTTATCATTTTTAGGAATTCCATCATTAAATTTTTGGGGTAACTTATGTATACTATCATATCATTTGCAAATAGCAAAACTTGACTTCTTCTTTTCCAATTTGTATCCCTTTGATCTTCTTTAAAATGGAGGGTATAAGGGTAAGAGGGAAAGGGAGGGAGAAGGAGAACATGAGGGAATGGGATAATTAAGTGGGAAGGACAGTGAGGGAGAGAAAGAAAAGGGATATCTTGATTGAGGGAGCCACTAAAGGGTTGTAGAGAAACAGCACTAGAAATCCTCAAGGATGACCCTGCTAGCAATCTGAGCAACAGTGAAGAGGACACCTAAATTGGCCTTCCCCTGTAATTAGACTGATGATTACCTTAATTGTCATCATAGAACCTTCAACCAGCAATTGATGGAAGTACATACAGAGGTCTGCAGTACAGCAGTACAGCACTGGACTGAGCTACCTAAGACCAGCCCAAGATGGGGAAGAGTGATAATATGAGCAAGACCAGCACAAGATAGGGAGGAGTAATAATATGAGCAAAGGGGTCAAGACCATGATGGTGATATCAACATAAACAGCTGACCTGAGCTAATGAGTGCTCATGGACTCTGAACTGATAGTGGGCAAACTCTATAGAACCAAACTCAATCCACTGAATGTGGGGGTCAGTTGTAAGGCTTGGACAGTCTATGGGGGCATTAGCAGTGGAACCAGAATTTATTCCTAGTTCTTGACCTGGTATCTAGGAGCACATTCTTTTTGAAGGGATACCTTTAGTCTAGATTCAGGGGAGGAGCAGAGCCTTGGTTTTGCCTAGAAGTGAAATGTCAGAGATATTGTTGACTCCCCACGGGAAGCCTTACCCTTTCTGAGGATGAAAAGGTGGGTTGGGGAGAAAGTGGAGGCAGCAAAAGGGGAGAGCGTGGCAACAGGGATAGCTATATAAAATGAGAAAAGATTGTATTAAAAATTCTTAATAAAAATAGTAAAAAGAAAACACATAAGAATTATGAATTTATGTCTAAAGTACTGATAAGTATTTTACATGACAGACATTTTCTTTAACATTCTATAACACAGCCAGAAGGAATACATTAAAATGTGGATAAACAGAGCAATTGTGAAATGTTGCTTGAACATAGTTTACTACAGTTTATACATTGAGTAAATATGTTCTTTTGGAGTAATATTCCCCTCAAAGTTTTATGTTTTTTCACTTCTTGAGAAGGACAAACATATACAATAAAACATGATCCTTTCCACTTCTTATTCTCCTCCAACTTCCACCACTATCTCCTCCAACATTATCCCCTGCCAAGCCAATGACTTCTTGTTTGTTTTGTTTGATAGCCTACTAGGTCCAATTAAGATCAACTATATGTGTATGGATGTGAAGCCAGTTACTGAAGCAACGGAAGTTTACCAGTGACCAAACATCCTGAAAGAATGATTCTTCCTCCCACAGCAGCTATCCACTACCAACATACCCTCCTTATCAAGTGGGGCCTGGAGAGAACCTCTCCTGTCTACACTGGATCTTTGTCTGGTGTGGTCAGTGTAGGTCTTAAGTAATTCAGGAAATCTGCTATTGGTTCATTGTTATGATTGTCATGTCACATCAGTGGAACAGCATTTCATTGGATTCTAGCGTATCTTCCTGCTCTTATATTCTTTTTGCCTCCAATTCCAAAATGTATTTTTAATAGATGTAGCTGGCTTTCTAAAGTACAGTGTTAGGTCTTAGAGAAGGTGACATCATCATTGATTATGATTATAATGAACAACTAAAAATGACTCATTGAATGCCAAGTATGGTAGCACATTTCCTGTAATTTCAGGATGTAGAAATTGTAGCTAGAATAATCAATATTCAATGTCATTCTGAGCTATGTAACAAGCAACACAAGACTCTCAAACAAATAATAACTCATATAGACAATACATGCAACTCATGCTTTTAAATTTACTTGATCGTATTCTTCATGAGGATGAATATAGTATATACTATTCTCTTTGTTATTGTGCCTAGGAAAATAGCACAAAAACTTAACCTTGCTTTTGTTTATTAATAGATAAAATTAATAATTATGGAATCATGATATTAGAAACATCTTCCCAGTTCCAGAATCATCAGAAGTTGTGGTTCATGTCATTCCTTCCTTCTAAGCAAAGTTTCACACTTAGCTCTGCAGTTTTTAAAAGTTGTACAATAAATGTTTTATTTTTATAGTAATAAACTCAAGTGGAGTATTTTATCATGATACCTATGTTGAAGAGTAGAAATTAAGAATTCTTTTATCTTTGTCCTTTTAGTATCTTTGAAACTCCTCACAGTACTATCTAGCTCAAGTTATAACATTGAAGCTTGTTAAATCAAATAATAAACAAAGATCGAAGATCAAATATAAATTTTGAAATACTTAACAGAAAATCAAAGTACTTTACCCTTACTGAGATGTTTGGATTATATTATCCTCTTTTCCAATGGTTGATGTCCAGTAGGTTGGTCATATTGATTTTCTAGGTCCATAGAATGTTATCTGGCTTATAAAGACACAGGGATGCTTGTAGAATGTGTAGAAACTTCTGAGACTTGCCCCAGATCTCCAGATCTAGGAAGAGTCTTTTATTTTTTTCCAAAGAATAAGGATAGACAGAAGTATGTAAACCAGTTCACATTCTTATCCCTGAAGTAAGAGAGATTGTAAACAGCATGTACTTGGGTTCCAGTCCGTTACCAGTGTTTGTTCAATAGCCAAAAGCACACAAAAATTCCATCTTTAAGGAAACATAGAGTTAATAGTGTTATTCCCAAGGAGAAGATGAACTACCATCTCCCAGAAGTGGAAAATGAAGACATCGGAATGTCATTTTTTTTCTAGTATTTTTTTTGAATTTCTAAATATCTCAAACATTCAAGTCTTCCTATTCTTTTACTATTTTTAAAATCATTTTTTAAGTTAACAGAAATGATGTTGAAATGGATGGAAAGTAAGCAATACTCAGTCGTATAGCTGATACTCAACAATGGGAATAAGCTTGAGTTTAAATCTTAATGCATACGGGTTCAAATGAGTGTTTTTTAATTCATCACTGTGGATCATCTATTTAAATGTTAAACTGAGGACTAAAATTATATCATTAGAAAGCAATTAAATTTGTTCTAGGAACAAAATTAGTGTAAAAGTCATGCATTTAATTTCCCCACAAAACTCCCAGTGTGAATGGAAATATATGTTTTTCATAACTTTTTATCAACTCTTTCCATAATTGCAATTTTTCTAAACTCTGATTTCCACCAGAAAAATTATGCTGTTCTCTTTGGAACACTTTAGATGTGAATGCTGTTTTGTTGTTGTTTCTGAGCCTGTACTTGTTATAAATATGACAAATTCATATTCTTCTCGCCAAAGAGTCATACTTTAAATTACTATTCACACATTTTAATGATGTTCTGTATTGTTCTTAATGAAGGTCAGACCTGTGAGATAATACGCTATTATTGGCTGAATTCTAGCTATTTTGTATGCATTATACATTTGACAAGAATACAGCTTCTGAAAAAAACATTCATTTACATAGAAAATGTTTTGCTCTGAGCAAACCAAAGCATGCCGGTGTCCAAATATAGAAAGGTGTTGCTGGATTCATAGTTTTATTTCATGGAAAAAAACATATTTTTATATTTTTTGATGCTCAAAGGTTGAATTCAAAAGGCCATTTTCTATTTAT
This sequence comes from Microtus pennsylvanicus, assembly GCF_037038515.1. Lineage (NCBI taxonomy): Eukaryota > Metazoa > Chordata > Mammalia > Rodentia > Cricetidae > Microtus > Microtus pennsylvanicus. Next base: position 18,463,616 of record NC_134594.1, read on the forward strand.
TTTATTTCCCTTCTCTTTTCACTTGATCTTTTGTTCCTTTGTTTCATTTATGTGTATAAATATTTAGTAATGTTTAGTGTTGAACTGATTACTCACTTAGCAAGGACACCATACCTGGCATTCTGTAGAATGCACTTGTAGTGCTTCCCATGGAAGCCTTGCAGAAACATCACAGCGAGCTTTGATATGCATTAATTGGGAGGAAACAGAGGGCTCCCATCTTTGTTTTTGAATGAAAAGTTTAGGCTAAATAAAAACATACTGCACTAAGAGAACCATCACATGAACTCATTATATAAGTCTGGATACATTGTATTTTCCATTCCAGAGCCAGAAAGGATAAGGAGGGGTCCTATTTTGGTTGTTAGACCAGTTCAAAATAAAGTCATGTGAGATTAAGTACAGAGTTTTCAGACTCGTTTTCTTTCTTTGATTTCCTGTCACTTCTGGATCCACATGACAGAAGATGCTTTGGATTATACTTCACTTTTTTTCCCTAAGTCCCTGAGCAAAGGGGTGTTTTTAGGCTTTTAGATTGTACACAGAAGAAATCTCACAACTGAATGATTTTCCTATAAATGTAATCAATTCACAAAGTAAATCTGGAAAAGCAACATTAAAATCCTTCAAAGTTAAAATTGATATGAACGATTGATTTAGTTTTCTTTTCTTGTTATTTAAACCTTGGGAAATAGCCTAAGACAGGCTAGAATTCTACAATGAATTCTCTTTGAGTAGGTGGAGGCTCCGGAGGCTCTTCTTAAGTTTGGTTCAATACTAATAGATCTTTCTCACAGCTCCTTAAATACATTGTTTATTTGACTCGTTTTGATTCTCAAAACTGAACTTGATTTACTCTGCTCTCAAAGCTCATAGAAAGAACAGATGGATTCCTCTAAGTTCTATTCATAATGTCCAAGTGAAACTAAGTAATCATTTGCTACCTGGTCCATGATCACTGCTATCGATTTTTTTTTTTTACATCTTTAAAAGGATTTTTAAAAAGCTTATGGGGAAAATCTACCAAAAAGGTATATTGATGGTTTAGGGGGAACCAACATTTAGAATAATAGTTTCAATCTCTATTCAGCTCCTAAGTACACATGTCTGCAAATATGGGAGACACGGCAATCATGACTGCAGTTTACCTGGGTGTTACTACTAAATCAGAAGTGTTTCTCAGGTGGGTGTGATAATGCATGCCTGTATTTCATCACTCAAGAGGCTGAAGTCTGTGAAGCCAATCTCAACTACACAGACAGGCGTGATCTCAAGGAAAACTAAACCTAAGTATATTTTCATAAAAATATAACAGGAATAAATGACACATTTGTAATTTTGGTAAATTAAAAACAGTTTTTAAATTATTTATTCATTTACTGTGTATGTGTGTGTGTGTATGCATCCTCCACCACACTACCTTTGTAGATGTTAGCAACAACTTGATGTCAGGTCTCTTTCTCTATGTGAGCCCTAGGGTTGAATTTGGGTTGTCAGGTTTTGCAGAAAGCACGTTTGCCTGCTGTGTGTTCTCATTAGTCCTTCTTTATGGTGAAGTGTTATATAGTCCTTAATTAGAACATGTTGAATTATCTTTTGAAAAAAGAAATGAATTATAAAACAATTAACGTGAGAAAAAGGAGGGAGAGGGAGAGAGAGGGAGACAGAGACCACGAAGGGATGATATATTAGGTACTTGTTTTTTTCACTTCTTTTGCTTTTCATCTGAGAGACATCAGTGCTGAGCAAGGAAGAGCCCAAAGACAGAACCAAGGAAAGAGAAATTTGAAATATCTTTCCTTTGTGGTTTTGGGATAGCCTTGAAAGAATTAATGAGTGATACTCAGTCACCAGCTAAATTGTGAGCCTAGTAAACACAATACAGGAAATTAAAACACAACACAGATGCTTGTTGAAGTATTCAAGGGCAAATTAAGGTTTCTTAAAATATGAATGTGGGAAATGTGGCACCATGTGATACCGAGAATGTTGAGACTGTCTTCATCTTAACGTGCTCAATACTTGACGTGCTCAAACTTGCTTATTGCCATTTATCACAGGAAAGCCACACCTGTAGCCATGCATCCCCATCAATCGGAGTACAATGCGGATGCTTATGTTACTTTCTCTAGGAATCAATTCAGAACACATTCTGCTATTCTGACATGTAACAGACACACATAAGGGATAACTCTTTTATTGTTTTTACCCCTTATGTCAAATTTTTAAAATGTATATGACTGTTTTTAAAATCTATTCACTCTAAATAGATAGTAAATTTAAGGGTCTGTTGAAATAGAAAAAAAAAAAGAAAGAAAAGAAATCTATATCCAAACGAGGTAGAAATCACCTCTGAAAGTTTAATGGCTTCATTTAAATCTTGCCAAATCTATCATCTGGACACTGAATTACCAGGTGCATGCGAAGGGTGTTATTGACCTATTCATCTAGCTTCTTTCTCTCTTGCAATTCAAACTACAAACAACGTGATTCTGATTGCGCTTCTGTGTGCAGCTGTACTGAGATTGATTACTGCAACTCTTGTGCCCAGCATCATTGCCACTGGCAGGCCTGGAGGTGAGATCCTTTCCAACGCTTTGCAACTCTCTGACAGAATCTATCCCCTAGTTTTATGTTGAAAACCCTCTTCCCATGGTTGCTTATTTCATCTTGCTGCTGAATATTTTATTTTAAAAAGAACAGTAGTGCGGGGATGCTTTTAGTCTCGGCTGGTCAAGTGTTTTCTAGCTGTTCATTTTACAGTGCAGTGGGCAGTAATGCACTTGCTGGCAATAAAGAGAAGTGATTCCCTTTCCTCTATGTCATCATTTCTGTTTATGGCTAAGAATAGTGAAGGATCATAGTCTCTCCCGTTCTGTTTTATTAATAATTTCATCTTATAAACACATGTATGTATAAGTGGAGGGTATTAAATATGTATGCACAAGGATATAGGATTATACCTTTAAAACTAAAGTAGTTATGCTCAAAAATACATTTTATCTTTAAGAGAAAAAGCAGTGCTAACTAGATCTTACTAAGATATATCCTGATAGTCTTCTGCCTTTCATTGCTTTGCAATTGAAATAAATAGAAGTCATATAAATTGTTTAGAGTGTTTGCTTAAGCTATGTTCTCTGGATTTCATTCCTCTCTCAGAAATGCATTTGGCATACGATGGTGAGATGCTTATTTTCAATTTCTTTTTTTAATACTGAAAAACTATGAATCCTGTAAGACCAGAATGAATAGTAAATTATTGACTGAAGTAATTTAACATTGTCTCAATTACCGTTAAATATTAAGTAAGTATTAGATACTGTATTTGTGGTATTGATGAGCTGCTACAATACAAATGGTGATCACATAAAAATAATTGTATTATTTCAGATTCTCAAAAGAAAGTTCTACCCAGGAATATATCAAATATAATTGTTTGTTCATTTTACTTTACTTATGTGATGCTTAGTTATATAATAGATGATATATATCATCTATCAACCATCTCTATCTATTATCTATTTACCTATCTATCTTCTATCTTTCTATCTCTAACTATCTATCATCTATCTATCTATCTATCTATCTATCTATCTATCTATCTATCTATCATCTATCTATCTATCTATCTATCTATCTATCTATCTATCTATCTTCTATTGAATTATCATCTACCCATGTCTATTTTTGTTGATTGACTACAAAATGAATGAGGGATTGTCACCATATGTAGTAGATCTTTGATAGTTTCAGGAAACTTCTGGATTCTAGTTTTATGGAGACTCTTATATCTTCAAGTATGAACTTGCATGTTTTTAGAGGAACTCTAGATGGAAACAAAACCAAATAAACCAAAACTTTGAGGACTTAAACAAACAAACAAACTACTCAGTAGAGATATACTTAGAGTAATAATGACAAAAGAAGTGATTTTTTAAATTTTATTTTGGCTCCAAAGCTTGCAAACCTAGCTTTGCAGAAACAGGTAACACTCCTTTGCCATCATAGAGCACACAGCATCTTGAAGGTGCCATTCAGCACTTCTGATTGTTTCCAGCTGGCGTTGAATCTATACCTATGTTTTTCTCTGCTCCCTGCCCTGCCTCTCCTCTCCCCTTCAATCCTCTCCCAAGCTTCCCATGCTTCCAATTTACTCAGGAGATCTTGTCTTCTTCTACTACCTATGTAGGATAGATCTGTGTGTTTCTCTCTTAGGGTCCTCATTGTTGTCTAGGTTCTCTGGGATTGTGATTTGTGGGCTGCTTTTCTTTGCTTTTTGTTTAAAAACCACTTATGAGTGAGTACATGTGATAGTTGTCTTTCTGTATCTGTGTTACCTCACTCAAAATGATGTTTTTAAACATGATCTCAAGTCTTATTTGAAGACAGATGCAATTCATGTAGTAAACTTTGGAACTGAGCATAAATTATAAATGGTGTCTTGATGTTTCAGGGCTCTGAGGTCAAACACTTGGTCTCTGTTGAGTGCTGAGTCTTCAAGGGAACATCCATATCACTCTTGCTAATTCCAAGGGAACATGGTAAAAAGTGGGAAGAAAGGGTATAAGGCCGAAGATAGATAGATAGAAGGTTTGTACTGCTCTTTGCTGGGCATGACAGCCATTATAATTCTCAGCTCACAGCATCTGTTTTTGCCTGCACTGGGCTTGTACAATACTTGGCCTGTGAATAATCACAGATTGCAGAGGACCTCGGGAAAACTACTCCTTCCATGAGAAATTATTGGTTACCGCTGGATTCTGGGGGGAGGCAGTTATTTTCTTCAGCTGTGTACTTCAAGATGCACCAAAGCAGGTTGTGGTTGATATTCCTAAAACCATGTTCATGTATGCAGCTGTTGCTAAACTCTGTGGGTTATAAAACAAAACAAAAAGGCAACAATTTAGGAAAGGCACTTACAAGGAAGAGAGGCTTGACAAAGGTAGCAGAATCATGAGAGGTTGGAAGTGAGAGTAATCAGGTGACATTTCTATAGGTGTATGAACTATCAAATGATAAAGAAACATTTAATAAAAGTCACACAAATATTTGGTAAAAAGACAGAAACTGTCTTTTAGGATTGATGCTATAGGTTCAGTGGCATAGCTCCGACGCTGAATGAAATCTGTTCTGTGGTTCACCTATCAAGGTGGGCCACGTACACGTGCATTTTGAGCACAGTGTCATCTATTTCCAGAAGTCGAGTCAGAGAGCACATTTTGATGATGTGATTTCTAGTTCTAGAATGACTGTGTTTTATACGTTTCCCACTAGAAAAAAAAATAGCTCGTTGGCTTTCTTGGTATTTTAATAAGAGTTTCATACATAAGTGGCATTGATGTTTCCCACCCCCAAATTTCGCAAAAAGCCAACATTAATTATTACTTTTTAAGTACTAAGATTGGTTAGATGAAGTTGGCTGTCTTTGTCTTGGGTTCATTGGTGTCATCCAGACCACTGAACTCTCTGTAACGCTGTGAAAGAGTTAGAAACTTTGGTTTTTATCAGACATCTACTCTGATTATTGGCCTACATGTGGCTTGCTGAGGTTTGTGAATGTCTGGTTATTTTATTTCTGTTTAACCAGGTTCAAGGGAAGAAATTATCAATAGGTTTATTTGATATAGTATGGAAAGGAAGAATGATGGTTCTTTGAGGATGTAGCCAGAAGGTAGTGTTTGGACTATCTTGAAGTAGACAGAGACTGTTTATAGTTTTAGGTCTTTACAGCTGGAACTAATGCAAATCCCTTCAGGAGTTCATCATGAAACACGGGAACATGATGTGCTTGTGGCATTGACAGCAGTGCACATGTTCATATGTGACCTATAACACATATGAAGTGCAGTCAATATAAGCCCAATTTTAGGTCCATGGTAGTACTGTGCCTCTTGCAAACTCCTCTGTCTACTAAGCAGGTCACCAAAGCAAGTTAACTGTACACAGCTAAGCACCATTCCCATAGTTGTCAATCTCTGGATAAACACACATATTTCTCATCACTCTCCCAGAGTGGAAATCGTTTTTAAGATGTCATGGTGAGAGGTGGAGGATTCCGTTTCATGTTTCCTACAAGAATAGGCTTCATTTCCTGGGTGACAAAACTGAAGCCAGGATGCCGCTGTTTGCGGAATATGTTTATTTCCTCTCCTCATTCTAGAATTTTATAAATCTCCACGTGTGGAGACACAGAACTGACTTAGAGTGCAGGCTCCTCCTGGGACAGATGAGATGAAGTTGAGAAGTGGTTGCTTGGCAAACCAAGAATAGATGAAAGCATACTTTCTCTGCCCATTTCTCAAACGTTCTCTCAGAATCTGTACTCTGGATAAGGAAGTGGCCTTTGAGCTCAGTTCTTCATGCTCTACCAGTTACAAAGGGGTGCTTTGTTTTTGTAAACATGTTGCCTTGTTTCTATCTACTTCTTTTCATTTTTATTACTGTTATTAATTGAGGTATTGTATTTTACAAGGAGAGGCAAGAGTTTCTCATGATCATGTACATGAGTAAAGGGGGGTTTCAGAGTTGAGGTAATGCTTTTTAGTCTGTATAAAAACCATACCAAATAAAGCTTGTTATGCAGTTGTTCACACTCTGCATCCCCTGTGTCCTGATTTGCGCGAGACTCTTACCCAAGGACTCCAACGCGCTAGACATTGACAGCCACAGTAGCCAAGGACTTGTATTTTTTAGAGGATATAGACAATTCAGATCCATCATCCCTATTGGCACTCTTGTTTGAACTAACAAATGGAAGAATTTTGAATTCTGATATTATATACAGTTATATCATTATTAATGTCTTCTGAGTGTTTTAAAAGTGGCATATTAAATATCATATAGATTGATACAGTGATAGTTTATTTATGTTTTAATAAATAAAGCTTGTCTGAAAAGAGGTCTAACAGTGGAGGCACACACTTTTTTTTTAAATTTATTTATTTATTAAGGATTTCTGCCTCCTCCCCGCAACTGCCTCCCATTTCCCTCCCCCTCCCCCTGATCAAGTCCCCCTCCCTCATCTGCTCAAAGAGCAATCAGGGTTCCCGACCTGTGGGAAGCCCAAGGACCGCCCACCTCTATCCAGGTGAGCATCCAAACTGCCTAGGCTCCCCCAAAGCCAGTACGTGCAGTAGGATCAAAAACCCACTGCGATAGTTCTTGAGTTCTCAGTATTCCTCATTGTCCGCTATGTTCAGCTAGTCCGGATGTACTCACTCGTATTTGGTTTCTAGCCATAAATAAAGGACATTGAGCTTATAATTTATGTTCCTAGAGAAGCTAAATAAGAAGGTGAATCCAACGACAAACACATAGACATCCTCCTGAATATTAACCTTCATCAGGCGATGAAAGGAGACAAAGACAGAGACCCACACTGGAACACCAGACAAAAATCTCAAGGTCCAAATCAGGAGCAGACGGAGACGGAGCACGAGCAAGGAACTCAGGACCGCGAGGGGTGCACCCACACACTGAGATAATGGGGATGTTCTATCGGGAACTCACCAAGGCCAGCTGGCCTGGGTCTGAAAAAGCATGGGATAAATCCGGACTAGCTGAACATAGGCACACACTTTTAATCCCAGGATTTGGGAGATGGAAGTGGATGGATCTTTGTGAGTTCAAGGCCACCCTGGACTACACAAGATGAAAGAAGAAACAGATCCAGTTGGTGGTGGCTTACACCTTTAATCACAGTACTAGGGAATCACACACCTTTAATCCCAGAACTAGAGGGAGCTATCAAATGGGAGGAAACAGAAGCTTGGGGCTCTGTCCTCAGTCATCCAGCCTTGGTAGAAGTAAGACATTTCTAGTGCCTTGACTGTTTGGCTTTTTCTGATCTTCAGTTTGTACCCCAATATCTGTTTCAGTTTTTATTATTTGTGTTACGGAATATCTAAACTTTTCTGATCTACTTACTGACATGATGCTAAACTGTGAAAAAAAAGACATTTGCATTTACTAGACTTGGATATTTTTCTATCAAATGACTTAAATGTATAGCAATATGACTCTTTACCAGTCTTTGAACTTCAAGCAGCAAAAATGCTTTTGTAAAGTTCTGAGGAGGTCATGAATATAGACTTTTTGTCCTCAGCTACTATTGTTAGTTAATTTAGAGCCCTTTCCTCGTCATTGCTAAGTGCTTTTGTCTGACATGCATTCTCCAAATGAAATGCGGCTTTGATGGATAAACTCAATTAAAGCTCAGGCATTAGATAAGTTAAGCAGGGAATTGGACTGATCTTTACCAATCTACCTTTAAAAATACAATAAGTATTTCAAAATGAAGCAGTCATAAATTATATGGAAAATATGTGAGTAAAACAGATTGAAATGAGACTCAATTACTCTATGCAAATTTCTGTTGCTTAGAAAGTGGCATTTGTTTTCCTCCCTGACTGTTGTAGTTTGTATGAACTTTCATTAAGTAAAATCAGAAACTGCCCATTGTCTGTCACCGATATAAAAATATTGCCACTTTATCGTGTTTAATTTTGTTAAGTCAGCCAGTGTTATTTTTGTGATTAGCAATATGACCTTACTCATAATCTGAAGAGTTTAAAAGCCATATTTTTATAGATTTTGAGCATTTTAAGTAATACTTAATGAATAGCTTGTTTATGAAAACCGTCAGTCTTTCAACAATCTTTTACTCATTTACTTTTTTAATTGCTAAATGAAAATTTCCAACTTCTCTGTGACTAATATAAGAGCAGTATAAGAAATTGTCTGGGTAATATAGAAAATTTTTTTAAAAAAGAATATAAAGAGAAACATGAAGAAAAATTTAATGGTTTCATATAAAAGTCCTTCACATATACACACACACATATTCTCTCTCTCTCTCTCTCTCTCTCTCTCTCTCTCTCTCTCTCTCTCTCTCTCTCCCTCTCTCTCACACTGAAAAAATTCAGAGAGAAGCCCACTATACCTGTCTTTCTCCCTTCCTTCCTTCCTTCTTCTTCTTCTTCTTCTTCTTCTTCTTCTTCTTCTTCTTCTTCTTCTTCTTCTTCTTCTTCTTCTTCTTCCTCCTCCTCCTCCTCCTCCTCCTCCTCCTCCTCCTCCTCCTCCTCCTCCTCCTCCTCCTCCTCCTCCTTCTTTCCAGACAGAGTTTCTCTGTTGCATTAGAGCTTATCCTGTAACTAGCTTCTGTCTACTAGGCTAGTCTTGAACTCTCAGAGATTCAACTGCCTCTGCCTCCTGAGTGTTGGGATTAAAGGTGTGCACCACTGCTGACTGACAAATTGCACTATTTCTAATTTAAAAGAAACTTTTGATATTAACATAGAAGTCAATTTGCAGTAGAGTTAACAGAAAACATGAGTTTTAAATATTGACTCAGAACAAATATAGCCAATAAGACAATCTATACCAATTTGGAATTTGATTTTGAAAGTCTAATAAATCTTAATTTAGATTCCAAACCTCCAGTGAATAACAACTTGAGTCCAAGATTTAATTTTCAAGTGCAAAATAAGGACAGCAGCCACTGACCAGTCACAGTAAGTTATAGGATTGTCCGAATTCTATGAATTACTAAGGTAATACTTTTTATCTAGTCTTGTATCTTGCAGTCTATTTCAATTTAAGCTATTCCTCTTATATTTTCATTAATGTTGCTGCGATTGGCTTTCTTATAATGTATATTTTTTTCAATTACCTTAAAGGAAGCTACTAGGAAAGAAAAAAATCTTTCTGAATTTAAGTGTGTTTATTCTCTTTGGAGAAATGTAGTTGAATTTAGGGCTGAAGTAAAGATTATATTCCATATGAATCTGAAATGCTTTTAGTTCTCAATATGGAGACTCAAAACCAGTCTCACAAAGACCAGGATGTGTCAAAGCATAGGGTATGAGCACTACCTTTAGAAAAAGTTAGAATAATTTGAATGATTTCTCAAACTAAGAAATCTATTATAATTTAAAATATTAAACATATTTATTAGTTTATAAAGACAGAGACAAATGATCAATTAACTAAATAAATGATATCAAACTTACTATTTTTTGGATTTTTCATTCATATTCTCAGTCCATCTTTCTAGTTCTTTCTGGTCCTCACTTATATCCTGCATCTCAGTCAGCTCTCTAATGCCTTGAGAGAAACAGAACCTTTCTGTGATTTCAGTTTTCAGTCCATTTTTTCCCTGCTGATATCAGCTTTTATAACCTCTGGGTTAGTAACTCCTTTATGTTTTATTTCACTGGGACAGGTATCTCTTTCCAGAAGCCTCTCCTTGTCTCTGATCTCACATATCCAATGTTCTGCCTTACCGTCTTCAGCTGAATGACTGATAGGACTATCAACCGTGAGTGCAACGTGTCACACATTTAGCGCCTCCTCTTTTATAAAATGCTCAAGATTTTGTCAATCTGTGTCAATATTGCACATTTTAGACTTTGGTTATATAATATCAGTCATCATATCACCCAGGGGCTGGATGAGGAAGATCAGAAGTCCAAGGGCATCCTTGACTAGAGAGCAAGTTTGAGAACAGCATCGGCTACAATGAGACCCTGACACAAAACTGATGATGTGAGTGTACTTAAAATTATCCAAAATTTCTAAAATGATTTTATTTGTTGTTGTTAACAAGGACAAAGATATCTTAAAAAGAAGCCAGTGATTCTCTGAATGGGAATTGTGCATTCAAAGTTCCTATTATTTCACATAAATTACTTATCAGAGAGGAAGACAAAACCCAGTTTACCAAATGATAAACAAAGTGCTATAAATGGTTTCTTTCATATATCAGCATTAGTGAGTTATATTTTCGTTAATTTTAGTTTGTAAATTGTTACTTATGGAACAATAGCAAGTCATATTTTTATTAATATTAATTGGTGAATTGTTTACTTATGGGCGAGTAATCCACTCATATTCTTCAGGCTTTAGAGTAACTAGCTTTAATTGCTGCTGTTCCTCTTCTCTTTTTAGTTCTTTCCTGTTCTTTTCTCTTCCTTTCTCCTTAATCTTCCTTTCCTCTCTCTCCTTCCTCTTCTTGCTCTTCTTTTTCTTATTCCTTCCATCTCCTTTCTCTTCTTCTTCCCCTCTTTCTTCTTCCTTTGTGCTCTACACCATTCCTTCTCCTCACACACCTTCTCTCTCCCTTAATTAATTAATTTCTAATTACTCCCAAATCCCTCTATGGCCTTTACTCACCTGCTTTCATTTATTGCTGATACAATCTTTAGAAGAAATTTAAATTTCAAAACTGCCAACTTTTTTAACTTAATAAAAATAGTTTTAGAGATACTTTTTCTCCTTTATTTCTTGCCTTTCTATTTGCAAGAAATCATACTGAAATACGTTGACTGAGGTTTCTGTCCTGCCCTATCCCCGAAGCCTTTCAGCCCCCCAAAAAACACACAGAGGCTTACATTAGTAATGAAGTGGTTGGGCTATTAGCTCAGGCTTCTTATTAACTAATTCTTACATTGTAAATTAGCCCATTATTCTTGTCTATGTTAGTCATGTGGCTTAGGACCTTTTATCAGTGAGAAGTTCTCATCTTGCTTCCTCTGAGTCAACTGCAGACTGACTCCTCTTCTCAGATTTCTCCTGTTATTTTCGCTCCCACCTCTACTTTCTGCCTAGTCGCTCCGCCTATACTTCCTGCTTGGCTACTGGCCAAACAGTGTTTTTCAAAAGTACAAGACAAATCTTTACAAAGTATAAGACCAACATCCCACAGCAGAAATGTCTAGGCAATGATCAGGCTTGATTCTTCTCCAGCTGTTGTCTTGACCTTGGTGTTTTGTCTGTACTGTTACTGCAGGTTGATGTTTTCTTTACCTTGTTCCAGACTGTTGCTCTCTGGAACTCAAGTCAGAAACTAACAACTATTTTTCTTGTTCATTGGCTAATATGAATTATCTTCAGATTAAGTCTGTGGATATGTCGAAGCTGCTGAAAAGTAGCTATATTGTTGCTAAGATTAGAGATCTTTTATAAAGTAGGACTGTGGAATTGAACTGTAGTTCATATGTTGGTTTTTATTCACTAACCCTACCTATGTGAGCACAAAAGTGGAATTATAATACTGCCACAGGATGAGGACTCAAATTACTGAGTAAATGGATGAGAAAAATAATTTTATAAAACATCAGGTATTCTTGGGCTCACCTTAATAATAGTATAGTAAAATTGGGCTTTTACTCCCAAATTTTAGTATTGAATTTTGTTTATTGGCTGTGCCATTTGAAAGCAAAGAGGAGGATAAAGGTAATAGTATTTAGAAATACATGCTGCTCTTACAGAGGAAATGGTGTGATTCTCAACACCAATACTTGGATGCATACATACATACTAACATGTACATATATCCCCACATATATATGTGTGTATGTATGGAGGTACTCATACGTGTAGAGTTGAGTGTGAGTGTGTGTGTGTGTGTGTGTGTGTGTGCATTCTCATATAACTCACATTATTTGTTAATTTTCTCTACCTGCCAACTTTGGAGGAGGTACATACATGTGGTGCACATACACACTTGCAAGAAAAACAGTCTTGCACACAGAAAATAAACAATTCTTAATAAATTGAAGAAACCTATATTGATTTAAAATTGACAGTAATTTGACAGTTGAATGTCTTCTAAGGGAAATGCCAAGATCTCATTAATCTGCATTAGGAAATTCAGAATTTTGGTGTGTCTGTCTGTTTTCTTATTTTATGATTCTCTAAGGCAAGTGATAAGAGTTGTTTGATATTCATAATTGCCACAGGAATAGTTGATGAGTGCATGTGTATGAGAGATTGTGAGTAGTGTGTGCATTTGTGCATGGATATGTGAGTAAGGAAGGAGAATCGACTAATGAAATGGTAAAACAATCCCTTTAAATGATTTCCTAAAAAGTAATATTTTCAAGTGAAATATAATTGCTATAGGAAAAACACACAAATGAAACCAATGACATGTAACAGAGAAGAACCCAGATTATTATTAATTATTATTTATTTATGCTTATATTTATTCTGCCTTATAAGTTTTCCATCTCTGCTAGAAAAGCTATATTTCATAAGACAGTCTTTTTTTCAATGTGAAAAGCTATGAAATCATTCTACCAATATTTAAAAATCAAGGACCTAATACGTATACATTCATATAAGCATGTATACCTTAAGACACATTTCCTCAGGGGTATACAAACTATCTTTTCTTGTTATTTTAATGGCTCCATATATTTATATTTTCTGTAATATACTTTGTATGCTAGTGAAATTAATTAAATAAATTGTAGAGAATGAATTTTATTTAAATGGACAATAACTTGCATTCTACTACTATAGAAAATAATGTGCAATTTATTTATGCCACAGTGACCACTGTGTTATGTAAAGTATCAAGTATCCTCATTAATTTTGAGTTTTTATAAAGATTGCTTTTCAATAACAACTCTGGTAACAATAATTTCTATTAAGTTGTGAAATAATGCATAGTAGATATGATAGATAAAACTTACACATTTCAAAAAATTATAAATCAATTTCTAGGAAATATTTCACTCCAGGTGAACCTTTTTTTTCCTGCCTGACAGTTTCAGAATAACTGACATTGAGACTTAATGTGAGTTATAAATGCTCAGCCAATATCTCAGGCTTATTTCTAACTAACTCTTATCATTCTCTTACCATTTAAATTAATCCATTTCTATAATCTTCATTTTGCCACTTGACTTTACCTCTCTTTCATCTTGAAACTACTGCTTCCTCTCCATGTCTCATTGGCAATTCCTACAACTTCACTCTTTTTCTTCACAGTGATCTTAGTCTGGTTTTCCTGACTAACCTTATCTTCTGTGGCTACTGGTCTATCATTGTTTTTATTAAACCAAAAACAGCTTAATATATACAGTGTAAAGGAGTATTCCACATTTCTCCCTTCTTGCCTAAATAAAAAAAGGAAGGTTTCAACTTTAACATAGTAAAATTATATATAACAACAGAGTTCTTAAGTAGAATTACAGTTACAAAATCCAGTCTATTTGTATTTGGCAAAATCAGAGAAAATATTTTCTGGTGAATCTAAAGTTTCATCTCCAATTTACTTTTTATCATAACTAAAGAAAAGTTTAAATCTATTTATTTATGTTTTAACTCTGTCAAGGACCTCAGAAGGGTGAAATGTTACCTAATGACAGGGACATCTGACTACCTGGATAGTCACCCAAAGATTTTTTTTGTAACAATGGGGCATCTATCTTTGGCCTACAGGCCTAAAATATCTGACAGATGTTTTTGAGATGCAGGAAATTTTGAAGGACTGTCATACCTCATCTTAGCAAAACTTGGTTGTTGCTTTCTATTGCATCTTGCTGGTACAGTTTGAACAGTATACTGTCAGCAACTGAGGCAAGGGTAATTTTTTAATTAAATGGTTAGCTTTTGTCACAAAGAATACAAGGTCCATTTGGAATTTTTTTGAAGCCCATTATCCTCTTTTTATTTTTTTATTCATTGTATGTACCAACCACAGTTCTCCTCTCTCCCCTCTTTACCCTCTCCTATCTCACCTTCACCCCTTTCCACTTGTCAGAGAGGATAATGTTTTCCATGGGTAGTCAACAAAGCCTTAGCTTATCAAGTTGAGACAGGACCGATCCCATTCCCCCTGTATCAAGCATTGAATCCCAACATAGGAACTGAGCTCCAAAATATCAGCTCATGCACCAGTGATAAATCTTGGTCCCACTGCCAGGGCACCACAAAAAGACTAAATCACACAACTATCACCCACACTCAGAAGGCCTGTCTCGGTTCCATGCAGACTGCTCAGTTGTCAGTTCAGAGTCCATGAGCTCCCACTAGCTTGGGTCAGCTATCTCTGTGCATTTCCTCGTCATGATCTTGACCTCCATTGCTCATATAATCACTCTTTCTGCTCTCTGACTGGACCCCCAAAGCTCAGTCCAGTACTTGACTGTGGAACTCTGCATCTGCTTCCATCAGCTACTGGATGAAACCTCTTTGATGACACTTAGGTTAGTCATCAGTCTGACTACAGGAGAAGGCCAGTTCAGGCACCCTCTCCACAATTGCTAGGTATCTTAGCTGGGGTCATCCTTGTGAGTTCCTAGGTGTTTCCATAGCCCCACGTTTCTCCTTAACCCAATAATGGCTCCCTCTATCAAGATACCTCTTTCATTGTTCATCTCCATTCCTTCCCCAACTCAAACATCTCATTTCTTCAAGTTTTATTTCTCTTCCCCTCCCCTCTCCTCCACTCACAGTTTACCAAGGAGATCTTATCTATTTCTCCTTTCTAGGGTGATCCTTGTATTTCCTTTGTAGGGTATTCATTGTTATATAGCTTCTCTGGGATTGTAAGCCTGGTTATTCTTTGCTTTACATCTAATATCTGCTTATGAGTGAGTGCATACCATCTTTTTCTTTTTGGGTCTATGTAACCTCACTTAGGATAAATTTTTCTATTTCTATCAATTTGCCTGCAAATTCATAATGTCATTGTTTATACTGCTGAGTAATATTTCATTATATACAAGTATCTAATTTTTTTATCCATTTTTGGTTGAGAGGAATCTAGGTTGTTTTCAGACTCAGAGTATTGCAAATAATGCTGCTATGTGCACATCTAAGCAAATGTCCTTGTATTATGATTTAGAATCCACTGGGTATATGTCCAAGAGTAGTATCTCTGGGTCTTGAGGTAGATTGATTCCCAATTTCTGAGAAGCTGACATACTGATTTACAAATTGGTTGTAGAAGTTTGCATTCTCACCAGCAGTGGAGGTGAGTTTCCCTTATTACACATCTTCTCCAACATAAGTAGTCATCAGTGGTTTTGATCTTAGCATTCTGAATGCTGTAATACATTATCTCAGAATCATTTTGATTTGCATTTCTCTATGACTAAGGATGTTGAGAAATTCCTTAAAGTCTTTAAACCATATGAGATTCTTTTGAGGAGAATTCTTTGTTTCAACCTCTAGCCCATGTTTTAAATTGGATTATTTGACATTTTGACAAAGAATTCAAAATTGTACAATGGAAGTAGAAAGTATCTTCATCAAATGGGGTTGACATAACTATGCACCACCATGTTCTTTTGAATCAAGTTGGTGCTGTCAGGAACATATGTGTCTCACTGTCATGAAAAGTTTAGGTTATTAGATATATTAAATTCCATATTCTGTAGGTCTTTGGAATGGTTTGAGTACCATCTATCTATCTAAATATATCCGTGTATGACTTTCAAAACATACCTAACATGACTATTAGTTTGACTATTATAAATGATTAACTATTATTCTGTATTTATTAAATATACATTACAGTTATAAATGAACTGCATAAAAATAATACCTCAAACTCCCCCTTGCTCTGAAAATATATAAACTTTTAAAAGTAATATGCATATCTGCATTAATACAATTATAGACTGTGTATTGTACACAAGTTAGCCAAAGATGATTTTTTTGTTTTATGTTTGAGCAGATATAATATACATCAAATGTCTTATAGTTCTTTTAGATTTATTTCTTTATATGTGTAGCCAGGACATTCAGAGGGTCTTCTCCCATCAAACCTGGTCCATATCAACCTGGAAAGAATACACAGCCTCTCATCTCCTATAGAAATAAAAGCATAACCTCTTCCACAAAGTAGCATATCTTATGACTTCCAATTTGAGTGAAGACACTTTGAAAATATACAATTAGTTATAATTCAGCAGTTTTCATAATCCAGTTTACTTTAGCAGCTGTTGTTTTTTATTGGCATCCAGAAAATCCAAAGATAGTACAATAGCATACAGAATCCAGACTCTCTGTGAATTTTCCATTTTTATGGAGCTTATTGTACTTTTTTCCTCTATTCCTTTTTTAAGGACTTTATTATTTTTAAACTACTTTTTAATCTATGACTGTCTGTATTCTTTTTCTCTCACAAACTTATGTGTATTCTTCAATGCATGGTATCCCTTTTAGAGGGTTTTTCCCCCAATCTGGATATGTCTTTCTGGGTTTATGTAAACTTTTCTGTCTGCATGGGCAGAACCCCCAAACTGCCATGTAGCATCCTGCTGGAGCTTGTTGGTCAAGTATCAGGCGGCAGGCAGCAGCTAGGAGAAGATTCTTTGTAGGGCTGCCAGGGTGAGAGACTGTGGGAGCCCATCATAGAACTTAGCCCATGGCATGCCATCAGCTTCCAGGATATGAGTCTTTTACTACAGCTGGCATGAGAGACACAAGACTAGAAAGTTGTGATTGTCTCAGCTTTTGCAGATACTTTTTAAGCTTTCTCAGGTCTTTCTTTCTCAGTTACCAGATGTTTGGGTGCCATATGGATATGAATCTTTCTTTCCTGCCCTCCAGTACCCAAGTAACCAGCTTGGAGACAATATGAATTATAAATGTCAAATGCTGGCCCAATAGCTTGGGCTTGCTACTAGCTAACTTTTACAATGTAAATTAACCCATTGATATTATTTTTTGTTTTGTCACATTGATATTATTTTTTGTTTTGTCACATGGTGTTACCTCTCTTTTATCTTACAGCTCTTGTTTCTTCCCAGTTTCCCCCTGGTGGCTCCTTTGACTCCACCCATCTTCTTCCCCGTGTCCTTAATCTCGGTTCCCCATATAGTCAGCTTCCTTATTAAACCAATCACAGAATAGTTTATACAGTGTAAAGTAATATTCCTCATTTCACAATTTTCAACATTTTAACTTTTAATTTTGTCAATCCTATTATGTGCATGTGATAAAAGTGATCCACAGCGTTTACTATATTAAATGTCTTTTTCTTATTATGAAGAGTTTTTTAAATCGGAGTAATAACGTCATCTAGAAAATATTAATGTATTGTGTATTGTCTTTCTTAAATAAATTCATTAGTTAATATATGTACATTGAAATTGTTTAAATTGTTTTATTTTGTTTAATTGTATATGAGCATCTGTATTTGTGTGAGGGACTTTCTGCATGTGTGTGTGTGTGTGTGTGTGTGTGTGTGTGTGTGTGTGTGTGTGTGGGCGAGCGCACGCACAGGTACCTATGGAGAACCGAAAAAGGTGTCAGAAACCCAGAACTGGAGTTGCAGGCAATTATTTTCCTCTCAATAAAAGTTCTTGGAACCAAACTCTGATCTACTTCAAGAGCACTGTGTTCTTATTTGCTGACCCACCTCTTCATTTATATATTTATTATTGTTACTTATATTTTGTACGTAAGCAGTTCTTACAAAGGTGAATTTTCAGGTCATACAGTCTTGACATGTTCTCATATGAATTTGGTTTCACAGCACAGGTAATATCATTTTAAAAAATTAGAATACCTTAATCATGGAAAGAACTTAGAACTAAGAATAATAACCTACCATAACTATCGATGATGGTTAATTCCTGCCATTCTAATAACAACTCATTGTTTTCTTCTATATCCCCTTTTGGCACATTGTTAATCTTAACTTATTTTTCTTTCTTTTCCCTGTGATCTTTCTACCTCGATTGGTGAGTTACTTCCCAATTCTCTGATGTTTTAAATTCATCCAGAAAGTGTGTGGAATCTTGAGGTTAAAATGAATTACTATTAACTGGCCACTGAAAAGACCAAAGCTATGCAAAGTTGTAGCTAGGTAATAAAACTGTAAAGAGAAAGTACATATTTTTTCTTAAGTAAATCACTGATTTGTAAAAGTTATTATGTATCCATGAGAATCCATCAGTTTAAAGGACAATCTTTTATTCTATTTCAGGACCCTATGAGCTTTTCCAAATGTCACGCAGTAACTTGATGTATAATTCATTAAATGTAATGTTCATTCTTTGAATATAAATTCAGAGACTTCCCATTCTTTTAATTACATGTTCAAGGTATTCCCATATTAGAAACTTAAAAAAAATGCTTTGAAATATTAAGAAAACCAATTATAGATCATATAAATTTACAAGCAATAAAATCTAAGTAGTTTATCCTTCACATGTCATGGGTGTAATTTCTCAAAGAGTTATGAAAGAATTTGTGATAAATGTGTTAAATTTAAGCATTTTATTAAAGTGAGAAATGTATTCCCTTTTGAAGTGCACTTATCTTTTTTTCCAAATCATTGCACTATAATAATCAGAAGACCTTAAAAATACATAACAACACTCAAAAACACATCCATAATTTAAATTAGCATAATCAGAACGTGAATTGGCAAATATTCAATTTTGCTTTTAAGAAATTTTAATTATTAACTTTAACAGAGTACTAAAACTTTTCTATTTGTAGAAAAAATCCATGTGTTTAGTTTTGAGTAATGTGAATGGTAAAGTATGTTATAAAGCCTTGTTATTTCAATGATCTATTTTATATTGTTCTAGAGAAAAAAAAATGACTTCTTATCTTGACTTTACCATAACAGATAACGTAAACCAAGTTTAGCTAGCCTTCTGAGCTGCAATTTTCTTGTTTAGAAAATTAAGGATTTGGTCTGGTGATTCAGAAACTCTATACTCTCTAGAAAATAAGTGAATTCTATTACAAGCTCAATTACCTCATTATCTTTGATGGTCCAAAGAAAGTGTGATTAGCAACTATATTGAAGTTTTGCCGCTGATTTTAGATCAGACCTTTGATTCACTGTTCAGCGCGGTGTCTAACGAGAGTAGAATGCACAGAGACTTGTGGCAGATGGAAGACATGTGAAATCTTAACGTTAAGCTCTTAAATGGGTTTTCAGATTCTGATGTCTCAGAAGTTCAAACAAAGAACATGACGATTTTCATTTATGAACTCTTTGACTAATGTCTTCTCTTTTATCAGGGCTTCCCATGGGTAGCTCAGCCTAGTAGTTTTAGCACAAGAATATCTTTCATCCAGTATTCCTGTTGACCCTGAGGCTGAAAAAATTAAATTGAATTAGACCAACAAATCATTTATTCTGGTAAGATTGATTAAATTATAACATTTTCTTGAAAATTTTCAATGTTCCTTTAAACCAGCTTAAAGTTTTTCAGTAATTTCACATTTATATACTAAGTATACATAGGGATGCAAATGTATACCTGGGTCTTCAGTTCCATTGATTATTGTGTCTGTTTTTATGCCAACATCAGGTGGTTTATTACGACAGCTCTGTAATACAAATTGGAATTAGGGATGGTGATATGTTCAGATGTTTTTTTATTTTGTATGATTGTTTTATCTATTCTGGATATTTTGCTTTTCCATATAAATTTGAGAATTAACTTTTCAAGTTTCATAAAAAAAGTTTTGGTTTTCGGTAAATTGGTTTCTAGCCATAAATAAAGGTCAAGGAGTCTATAATTGGTGATCCTAAAGAAACTAAATAAGAAGGTGAACTCAAAGAAAAACATATAGTTAACCTCCTGCATATGAACCTTCATCTGGTGATGGATGGAGATAGAGACAGAGACCCACACTGGAGCACTCGACTGAGCTACCAAGGTCCCAATGAGGAGCAGAAGGAGGGAGAACATGAGCAAGGAAGTCAGGACCACGAGGGGTGCACCCACCCACTGAGACAGTGGGGTTGATCTATTGGGAGCTCACCAAGGCCAGCTGGACTGTGACTGAAAAAGCATGGGATAAAACCGGACTCTCTGAACATGGCGAACAATGAGGGCTGATGAGACGCTAAGGACAATGGCACGGGGTTTTGATCCTACTTCATGTTCTGGCTTTGTGGGAGCCTAGCCAGTTTGGATGTTCACCTTCCTAGACAGGGACGGAGAAGGGAGGACCTTGGACTTTCCACAGGGCAGGGAACCCTGACTGCTCTTTGGACTGGAGAGGGAGGGGGAAAGGAGTGGGGGGAGGGGGAGAAGGATGGGAGGAGGGGGAGGGAAATGGGAGGCTGGGAGGAGGCGGAAACTTTTTTTTCTCTTTTTCTCAATAAAAAATTTTAAAAAATGTTTTGGTATTTTGATGGGTATTAAATTGCTTCTGTAGGATGGCCATTTTTATTATATTAATCCTACTGATCCCTGAGAATGGGAGAGCTTTCCATCTCCTGATATAGTCTTCAATTTCTTTCTTCAAAGACATAATTGTTTTTATTCTACAAGACTTACTTGTTGGGGCTGGAGAGATGGCTCAGAGGTTAAAAGCATTGCCTGCTCTTCTAAAGGTCCTGAGTTCAATTCCCAGCAACCACATGGTGGCTCACAACCATCTGTAATGAGGTCTGGTGCCCCCTTCTGGCCTGCAGGCATACACACAGGCAGAATATTGTATACATAATAAATAAATAAATAAATAAATATAAAAATAAAGACTTACTTGTTTCATTAGAGTCATCCCATGATATCTTACATTATTTGAGGTTATTTTGAAGGGAGTTGTTTTACTGGTTTTTTCCTTAGTTCATTTTCTTTTATATGTGTAGGGCTTATCAATGTTTTTGAGATAATCTTGTATCCAGATGAAAATGCTTATTAGCTGTAAGAGTTTCCTGCTAGAGTTATTATGGAATCTATTTTCAATATACCACCACACGTATATATCAAACCACTAGGAGGATAGTAGGAGAAAGCAAAAAGTCCCCAAGATTTTCATTTCAGTTGAGTTCTAGCCACCACGTGAAATAGAAAGTACCAATCCATGATATATAGATGCCTATCAAACAAAATTAGTAGATATTACTGTGGGTGTGTTCCTTTGACCTATGGAATAGATGTTCACAGTACAGAAGCATACATTTTCTAGATGTTCAATTGGCTACATTAATGGCAAAACACTTTGCATTTTATTTATTTTTTCAGAGAGTTTATCGAATAATTTACTCACTACAAAAGAGTCGTAATGGCTGCAGGTTGGGTAGATAGGAAGTTTATAGATGAGATAATTGAAATCACTTATTAGAACTTCATGGTAAACAAGCATCCTGTCAAGATCTCTATGTAATTATGTTGCCAACCCTGAAATCATGCTCATACAAGTAAACTAAATGGACTCCGTAGGTTTTACTTACATATTTAGGTGTGCATGTAGCAATAACAGCCAAAGGGAAAGAGATGCTGAATTATAGAGACTGTAAGGGGAAATGAATTGGAGGGACTGGAGGGAAAAAAGAGGAAATTATACAATTATATTTTATTTGCAAAAATAAGAAGATGTATATGTAGGTACAATGGTCCATCTAATTAGACATGTTCCAAGATCCTTTTTCCAAGTTTTAGACTCATTTTGAATAAGCAGTTCTGAGACACTCATACTGAACTATATTGTACCAACACTGAGATACTGCTTCCACTCTGGATATCATGATAATAAACATACCAGAGATAATGTTCTCAGGATGGTACAAAATAAGCAATGTAAATACTAGGGATTCAATAGATGGTCAGTGAATAAAACCACCATCATTTAGTTATTAGTATGCTTCTGAAATGGTTATGCTTAGAGCGAAACATAGCCAATAAAAATTAGCCTTACTTATAGAGACTTTGAAAGCGAAGTGTTTATTTAAGCCATGATTAATTACAGGGAGATTAAATGACATTTTGAAAATAAAATCATATTGCCTTTGGTTGAGGGGATTAACTTCTATAGGGACTATGTATATGCTTGCCTTTCTCTATATGGACATTTATAGCATGGCAGAGGGTGAATTTGTCATACCTCTCTATGGTCTGATGTGTCAGAATATTGTAAAATACTCAGAGCAGTTATGATTTTACCACCTATACACTGACAACCCGTAATCCTTACTCTCGAATAGAGCTTCTTTTTCAATGCTTTGCGGCAGTTAACTAGGCAAGCTGAAAACCAAGAGAACATGAAAATAGCAAGTTATTTCCATAGAAGGCTCACAATGTGTCCCCTAACCATCCCTTTAGTGAGATTTGAGGTATGTTGCAAGAATTCCAGAAATAAGTACTGAAAAATATCAAGTTACTGGTTTTAGTTAATAAATATTTTATTGAGTGACGAGGTTTTCAGTACAGAAACATTTTGCTTGTATTTTATTGAAGAAAGCCTATTTTACCTGTTCTCTTGTTGACTCCTTAGATTATTTTTCCAATTTGACATTTTCTAACCACAAGAACCATTGGACAAAAAGTAAATTACCAGTAAATATATGAAACGGGTAAAATATAAGTGTATATGAGACCTGAGCTTTAAAAATATGTGTGTCTGTGACTGTATGTGTATATGCTCATGTGTGTGTGGACATGTGTATATGTGTGTATGCTTGTATGCTTATGTGTATGCATACATGTATTTGAAAAGCTTAACCTGGGCAGCTGTTTAGAAAGTCATCTGGCAATATTTAATAAACTTAGTGCCAGCAAAATCCCTGTGCATATATTCATGGGCACATAAATGAGTGTTCATGGCAGCGGCAGCGCTGATTTTGGTGACAAACATGTAGAAACAATGTAGCTAGCTGTTCATCATCAGGTGAAGGAGCGAGTACATGGTGATGGACAGAAAAAGCCCAGTGCTGTGCTGTCAGATTATTTATTTAGTCAGTCAACACACTAGGGTGCACACAGGTTATACATTCACAGACAATATTATGCATTCTTCAGCTCTCTCGGAGTGCTAACACAGTTCCATACATCAGTCTCACAGATCTAAGAATAGTCAAGTGTTTACTTTAATTGTGCTTGCTAATAAGCAGGTAGTGGCAAGCACCACAGCTAAATGATAATTTTCTCTTGTGGCACATGTTCTTCTGAATATCATATGATGTAGGAGGTACCTGTGGGGAATGATACACTGTATAAATAAATATTTAAAATAGTTCCCTTTTGTCCTGGAATCTTTGCTGTTTTATATATGAATTCTAGCTCTTTTGGTAAGTAAAAATTTATGTTGCTGTAGAGAGTTACTGATACTAAAAATTAGACCATGATATTTATTTTTATTGTTGATCAAAACATTTCTTACATTTCCATCACTTTATTGTGGAGTTAAAATAAGAAGTAAAGTGTGAAAAGCCTAACAGATGAGAAGTTTCTTCTGCAGGCAGAGAAGGGAAATGAGAAATACTGGAATAAAGTTGGTAGGAATGTTGGTTTTCTACTCCTGGTTTAGAACTAAAGAAAACAAATACACACTGAAAAGGGAGTATATCTATAAGGAACATTTTATGTGGAAGAAAGAATGTAAGAGACAGAAAATATGGAAGAAGCATGCAAAATGTTGTCTTCTGCCCATTGTCTGGTCAATGCCCTCATGATTTCATAGCAGCTATGAAGGCTTGCACTGGGACGGCACAAAATTAGGCTTCTTTACAGTCAATCAGCAAGCAAGGAGGAACTTGTAGAGTCTATACTGAGCTGTTGGCTACTTATAGCTTCTGGGAAACATACTTAGTTATACCCTGATGCATTCTCTGGGTGCCATTGGTCATAGGAGGTACCCAGTTGAACTTAGTGAGTTGCAAAACAAAACAGAAAGGCACACATAAAGGAAAGAAACATATGAAGAGTAGGAAGAGATAAATGTTTGGGTGAAGTCTCAAAGAAGGATGGGACGACAACGATGAAAATAAAATATATACATGTATGAAGTTTTAAAAAGAACTTTTTTGTTTTGAGACAGGGTTTCTCTGTGTAACATCCCTGGCTGTCCTGGAACTAGCTCTTATAGACTAGGCTTGATTCGAACTCACAGAGATCCACCTGCCTCTGCCTCCTGAGTGCTGGGATTAAAGGCATGTGCCGCAACTGCACGGCATATTTGGAGAATTTGGAGGGCATTTAAAACCGCAGAATCCTTCTAATTCTTAATATGAAATTATAGTGAAATCAGCTTTGTGGAATGGTTGTATTTGGCCAGCCTTCATAATCCAACCTTAAAGAACTCCTAAGCATCTTCCTTGGGCAAAGACTTTGCTAATCAGCTGATCTTACTGGTATCCTTCTGATTCATGCCATTCTTATCAGATCCAAGTAAGGCCATGCGAATGACCACAGGGAAGGGAAATTAAATGCAGAGCAGAAACAGCCTGGCGGCCACTAGCCTATAATGCATGCAAATGCAACCCCCCCACACACAGGAAGAGAGAGAGAGAGAGAGAGAGAGAAAGAGAGAGAGAAAGAGGGAGAGAGAGAGAGAGAGAGAGAGAGAGAGAGAGAGAGAGAGAGAAAGAGAAAGAGAGAGAGAAAGAAAGGGGGGGGGAGACTCAGTTTTACTGGAGTAAAAAAGTATTTTTCTAGATTTATTTCTAACCAAAACTTGTTGGAATCAATGAGCTGTTGTAGATTATTAGTGGAAGATGTGTTAAAATCACCTATGCTGTGGGACATTTATGAAATGATTCAAAGATGTGTTTCACTCTTTTGTGTTGCATCTGTTTAACTCTAGCGAGTTGTAAGATTTTGCCAATCTAAAACACTTGATTGGTCTAATAAAGAGATGGACAGCCAATAGCTAGACAGGAGAGGAATAGGTGGGACTGACAGGCAGAGAGAATAAATAGAAAAGAAGAAAGAGTAGTGGGAAAAGGAGAAGGAGAGGAGAATGCAGGGACCAGTCACCCAGCCACTCAGTCACACAGCCAAACATGGAATAAGAAGGAAAGAAACGACATAGAAAAAATAAAATTCCAGAAGCAAAATGTAAACAGGATAATTTAACTTAAGAAAAGCTGGCTAGAAACAAGCCAACCTAAGGTTGGTCATTTATAAATAATAATAAGTCTCCATGTATTTATTTGGCAATTGGGTGCTAGAACCCCAAATAACAAAGAGAAAAAAAAGCTACAATGTTCCTTTATGTTATAGAAATATAACACATCAGAATCCACAGAGAAGGTATTTACCCGACTTATAATGTTCTTTATGGTAGTGTGTTGGTTAATGTTTATCAATTTCAAGTGGGTACATCAGCTGTAGAATTGCTTCCATCAGACTAGACCATGGGTATGTATGTGGGCTGTATTCTTCATTAGGTCTAGAAGTGAGAAGGACCAGCACACTGTGGGCAGTGTCATCCCTTGGTAGGTGGTCCTGGTTGCATACAAAAGCATGTTGAGCAAGGCATAAGTAAGCTAGTAAGCAGTGTATCTCCATGGCTTCTGTCTCAGTCCCTGCCTCCAGGTTCCTGTTGTGTCTTTCTTCAATGATGGTTGCCTGTAAACTCTAAGATGACATAAACTTCTTTTGGTCAGTTCTGAGTTGCTTTTGGTCAGTGTTTTATCACAGAAACAGAAGGGTAAACTAGGGCAACTCACTGTGGGAGCCTCAAATGCAAATCACCATGTAAATGTTGTTGTTTGAAATCTGTGGAGAGATGGGATTAGTAATAAAATATCTCCCTCACTTCTATAAGCTTATGTTAATCAAATCATATACTCGGTATTTTAATTATGTGATTAAAACTACCTTCTTTCCATATCTTTGTGCTAAAATAACCGTACTTTGAAAACCTTTGAAAATTGTTTTATAATTAATAAAAATCCATCATTAATTATTTTAGTGTAGAGCATCCACTTGGAAATAATTTATTTTCAAATTATAGAGACATCTTCAGTAGATTGTGATGATTCTGAGACATATGTTGGATGGTACTGCCTCACATAGAATTTAACATGTGGTCATGAAAGCATGGAATTTATATATTGAAAAGTCACTTACATAATTTCTTAAGATCTAAAAGTCACTTACTAAGTTATTTAGTATTGTGGAAAAATAATACCATCAAAAATAAGTTATCTTGCTGTCAGAGGCTGACAATGTATAGTGTTCTGTAGAATGCCTATAGTCATGAAGCCCAAAATATCTTTCACTATGTTCACAAGCTTCCTTTAAAGGAATTCGTCAATATTTAGATAAATAAAAAGTGTCTGAGGGTTCTAGAAATTAAATGTCATAGATAATCAAAGATTTACTCAGATCCATTCCCATAACAGCAGCATCAAATGGATTCTTAATGTGTTTTTTTTTTTTTGTATTTATCAAGAAAACTCAAATCTTGTCATGGTCTGCTGAACCGACTGACTTTAAATCTTGAAGCCTCATGGGTTTCCCAGTGGAAGGAAAACGAGTGAATTCAGAACCACATCTCTTGAAATCCAGCCCTTATGTCTAATAGTTTTAAAATTAGCAGGGAGCCCCAGGGAGTCATTTTGTGCTGCTTTCAGAGTCAAAGCATGGGAAGTCTTTTGATTTGAGATTTAGAAAACTTACATCTTTGTTTTATCTTAGTCAGAATCGAATACTTTAATTTTATTTTAATATGATAAATATGCAAGGCACAAGAGTGTTTTGCGCAAGCTTCCTCTTATGGAAGGCAGAGCTCAGAAAAATAACTTTCTTCTGCGTCTGAAGCCAGGCATCCCCCAAGGACTGTCTACTCCCTTGGTCATTATAGGCTTCTGCTGATGTCATGGCTTTGTTACGTTACGGAGAACATGCAGACTGCCCTCCGCATGCCCAGATCCACATTCCAGATCCCAACAACCCTAGACTGAAAATTATTCATAATGAAGTCATTGAACATACTCAGTGCTCTGGCCATCAATCCGTGAATAACTCAACATGGTTGCCATTTGCATGGCATTGCATTGTGCTAGGGATAATCGAGTGTTTGGGAAGATGTGCCTAGGCTAAATGCAAACACTAAGCTATTGCATTGTGCTGGGTATCACACATGACATAGACCTGTCTGTCAGTGTTCAGGAGGACATGCAGATTTGGGGATCAAATGTACAGAGTTGTGGAACTAAATCCTTCTGTGATCTGAGGAATGACAGTCTTGGCGTAGATGACCTTACTCACTCAAGTGATCCGAACCGGGAAATGAACGGAGCCATTTTTAATGCTCTGATCCCAGAATAGATATTGCATGCAGACTTGACTTATTTCAATGCTTTTTAAAAAATGAACATGGATAGTATTTTCACTAAACTTAACGGGATACCATGTTATTTGAGTACTGTGAAGTCAAGACCTGAGTTTAATGTTATAAGTGAATCGTTTCTTATACATTCATAGCAAAGGCAATTAATTGCTTTGTCCATTTCATCACTGAAGAAAATGAAAATAGGAAAATTTAGGTTAACAAGGCAAGGAGTTGAGAGCCATACATGGGGTCAGCTACATAGTCACCTCTAAGTACTAGGAGGTTGAGAGGTGGCACTGCATGGGACTTGCTTAGAGCAGATCCAGCCATTGTGTGCTGATGCCACTGTAAGCCTAGAATACATCACAGAACAGATCCCAATCAGAGTCAGCCTGACGGCAATTTTTTTACCTTCAAGTAATATCTTTAAAGAAAATCTGAACTTTGTGTCTTTTGATTTATGTAAAATCTAAATGAGACCTTTGATTTCAAGGTCCTAAGAAAGAAGAGTAGCTTTTAAATATAAATTCCCCACAATTTACTAGAACGTTAGCCTATACCTCTGCCTTATGAAGATATTTTGGGTGATGGAATTATCTGTAGTTGAATAAGCTTTACCTGGATGTCGGAGGGCTGGGGTTTCTGCAGCTCCCCGGTGAGGCATAATGCTATCTTAGTGCAATTCAAACTTTGCAAGTCAAAATGTGCTCTCATTCTTTTTTATTTAATATCAACCATAATTAAATGCTCAAATCATGAATATTAAAAACATCTTTAAAAAGAAATGACTTTTCTAAAATAGAATACCACTTGAATCATACTGATGACCCAAAATAGTCTACCTTTTTTTCCCCCGTGTAAGTGGCGTTTGATTGATTCTCCCTGACAAATAAAAACTGCCGCATGCTGATATGAGGAGGTGAGAAGCTTGGAAACGCCTGACGAACTGGCTGCCGTGTTGCCGTCTGAAGCGTCGATAGGTAAATGTCTTACTGGTTGGAGAGATCACATCTGTTCCCTACCTCAGCCTCCACAGCACCAGGGCATACACATACTCTGTCAGACATACATGATAATTGTGGCAAATATACTCATTTCACACACACACACACACACACACACACACACACACACACACACACACACACACACTGTCCTAGTTAGGGTTTTCCATTGCTGTGAAGTAAGTAACACCATGACCACTCTTATTAATGGAACATTTAATTGTGGTGCCTCACAGTTCAGACATTCAATCCATCACGGTGAGGAGCATCACCTATGCGTGCAGGCAGGCACGGTGCTGGAGAAATAGTTGAGTGTCCTACATCTTGCAAGCAACAGCAAGTCTACAGGTTGTTGCCCTGAATGAAGCTTGTAAAAGAAACCTCAAAACCTGCTCCCACAGTGATACACTTCTTACAGAACGTGTGGCCCAGTTTAAAGGTGTGTTCTCCAACTTCAAGTCTGGATTAAAGGTATGTGTCATCCAGCCTCCTCCAACAGACCGTGCTTCCTCCAACAAGGCCACACTTCCTAATAGTGCCAGTCTCTATGAGTTTTTTGGGGGGAGAAATACATTCAAACTATCACAAACACCCACACACACATACACACACATGAAGCTGAGAACCAACCTGCCTTTGGTAAACTGAACCTAGAAAAGTGAGGGCATAGTTCATTTCTGAATCAGAGCTCTTGAGAACAGCAAGTAGATGTTACAGTTTCTGTCTGAAAGTTTCAATGCCCATTACACAAGGAGAGAATTTTCATCTGAATAGAAAGGGACAAAGGTCACAGCCGCAGCTCAGTCAGGAAGATTGTGTCCCCTCTCATTCAGAAATAGTGATGAGGTCGAGTGCTTGCATGGGAGAACGGAACATGGTCCACACATTGCTTCACTTCGCCAACAATTCATAGATTCACCTCAGCTGGGCCCAATAGTTCAGACAGTCTTGGACTGGGTACCCCCCAACACAAGCAAATTTAATAAATCATACTTGATATCATGGTTTTAAAAGTTATTTCTAATAAACTTTTTATTCTTATTTTTTCTATTTATTTATTCATCTTGCATGGCGAATAAAATTTAAGAGCGTTTGTCTGTTGAAATAAGGGCAGCGGGGTTGCGTCCCCGGCACCTGGCCGCCTGCACGGCTAGCTTTACCGGAAATAATTACACGGAAACTGTATTCTTTTAAACATTGCCTGACCCATTAGTTTCAGTTTCTTATTGGCTAGCTCTTACATATCGATCTAACCCATTTCTATTAATCTGTGTAGCCCACGAGCTGGCTTACCAGGAATGATCTTAACCTGCATCTGCCTGGAGTGAGAGAATCATGGCGACTCCCTGACTCAGCTTCTTTCTCCCAGCATTCTGTTCTGTTTTCTCCGCCTACCTAAGGGTTGGCCTATCAAATGGGTCTAGGCAGTTTCTTTATTAATAAGAAATCACTCCCACATCATTTGTCCGCATGTATGAATGCACCCTCTGTGCAGAGGTTAGAAGACTGCAATGACTCTCCAGAACTGTAGTTACAGATGGTCGTGAGCTTCCATACACGGTACTGGGAATCAAACCCATTCTCCTCAGCAAGAGTAGTAACTGTTCCTAACCACTGAGCATCTTTCCAGCCTCTGATTTTACTTTAAATGACTGCTACCTTGTATGCAATTTTAAGAAGCAATAATTTTATAGAAGGAAACAGGCTGGTACTGCAGTTTCCCAAAGTAAGTTCTTGGAGAACCAAAGTACAATATTTCAATTAAGGTGTTAGCAAAAAAAAAAAATAGCTTATCGAGCACTGTAAAACATATCGGTTTGAGTTTGAAGGTGAATGCCCCTGTGTTGTGACAGTTTTGTTCCAGGATGTTCATACAGTTTGTAGATGCTGCAGAACATTTACGAGATGAGGCTTAACTACAGGAAGAGTGATGTTTGCGGTGGGACCTCGATTTGTGCTGTGCAGTAGTCCTCTCTGCCACGTTAACTCCAGCCTCATCAAAGCTCCATTACAAAGAGGCAGTCTCCTGCTTCTGCCCAGCAGCTTACCATCAAGCCTTCTTTGCTGTTGTAGACTGCAATTGCTCAACCCATGAGCCCAAATAAATCCTTCTGAGTTTCTTGTGTAGAATTTGGTTATTTTGATGAGAAATGAGCCAGCGTAAATTTTTTTTGTTGTTTTCTCATCATAAAGAGTTTTGAGAATGTCTTTTATATTCAAGATACCTATAATGTGATTTGCGAATATTTTATTCTATTTTGAAGTTAAACATTTCATATACATAATAAGATTTTCAATGAAAATTATGAAATTCAAAGTATATTTTTCTCCCTTAATGAATTAATCTTTGTGACTCAAGGTTTTGACTGTTTTGCTTTTCTTTCTTTTTTTAAAAAAATCTATTTTAGAATATTTTTCACATTTCAATTTTCAGAAATTTAAAAATACATAACAAATAGCTGAGTATTTTTTGAGTGCTTTTCTCTTGGGTCAATCTATGCAGTCAAGAATTTGTCCATTTTAGCCTATTAATGTGGCTTTTTCCATAGTTTGAGTTTCAAGTATTAAGCTAAAAGTGGAGCTAATTAATACAAGTTCCTTTGCTTTTATGATGCTGTTTAGTAACCATTCATATAATAAAAGTTCCTTTACTTTTATATATTTCTTAGTAACCATTCATGTAAATGACCGGTGAGATACAGGGCGGAGGTGCTTTGACACCTTTTACTATTGTCCTGCTTTGTCACTTCTCAGCAGACTTTTATTCTGACAACAGTTATGATGGTCGTGGTAATCCAAGATAGAGAAGTAAGCAATCGAGAAAGGCCACTACTTTTTGAAATATGCTCCTCCACATTGAACCTAAGGCCTTGACGAGGCTAGTCAAGTTCTCTGCCACTGAGTTATACCCTTAATTCAAAATCTATTTTAAATAAAAACTAGACTGGTAAAATCAAAGAACCTTTGAAAATATTAATGTACTACTAAAATCAAACTTTCTGTTTGAGTTTTTCACTCCACTTTGAGTATGTAAATCTGGATATCTGTCCCTCTTAGTTTAGGGGTACTTTGTGTCTCTCTTGATGCATCACAGCTGTAGGTTTGGGGCTTAGAGCTCTTCATAAGGTGGTTTGGAGTCTATAAGCTTTATACTACCTTGTGATTATGTTTAATGTAAATATAACTTTATACCTGAGAATTAGCAATGCACTGGTGTTTCCCCTAATTTCTTGACTGGTTACTGCTAATGTAACCCTGTTTAGTGCAGATTAAATTATTAATATCAATTCAGGGATGGCTTTCTGATCTTCCTTAATTTTTTGAAAATCCTAATTGTTGAATAACCTCCAGGATGGAACAAAGACTATTTTAAATTAAGAGGTCAATGCCTGTTGCATATGGCGATGAAGTGGGGACAGATCTAGAATTCAAAATGTTTCTAATTCCTTATGAAATCAGGTCATCGACTAATGTAAGTTCATGATTATACATATTCAAGACTACTTTTTTCTTTTATGTCTTTTATGCAATCTATAATCTACTGAATTTGTTGCTCCAGGTACTCTATGATGACTAAAACCCAAAGTTAGAAATAAGAATATAGAAACTGCTCTGTTATTTTAAATGCTGCACTATTAAGAGTGAAACTTGCGTGATTTTTGTCTCTTGTATGGGATAATGTCTTTTTCTCTGACATAACACAAGTTTTATATCACTAATTTCCTATGGCATGATACTTGTAAGAACATATCTAAAGAAATAAGAGTAGATTACTATGATATTAATGCATAGGAAATTACCTGTAAGTTTAGAAGTTAACACTGTAGCCCTCTATACCTTATTAACTTTGCATTCCTTTGGGGGCTTTTCTTATTCTACCATAAACCACAAATAAATCAATGATTTTTGTGTGAACAGACTGTAGGAAAGATACAGGAGCAATAGACATGAGTACTATAAAGACTATTCTAGAAAAGATAGTACTTAAGCATAATTCCTGATGATCTATAATTATAGAAAGTATCATCCACTATTCTGAAATTCCCTTCATTATCTATTTGAAAGCTGTCTTGAAGTTCTCGCCTTAAAGCATTGATAATCTGGTACTTTGAGGATGCCGGTGAAAGGCATTGTTCAGGCAGATATTTTTTTTTTTTTTTGCTGGAAATATTTCACAGAAAGAGAATCCTTGCCAGGGAAGTTTGATGATGACACATGCCTGAGATCTAAAGGGTTCTATGTCCCCTGCTCCATAATGAGTAACAGGGAAGAAAACCGAGGAGGAGATTGACAAGATGAAAAGAGGGGAAGCAATATTAACACTTGAAACTGAAACAAATTGTAATTTTACCTACAGTAATAAATGAACTGCTCTAACATAAGCAGAGAAAGACAATGATTAGAAAACAATTTCCCAATCCTTGTTTCATTCCTTCTCACATATATTCTACAGAGACTTGCCATTCAAGTGAGACATATCTATGTGTTTGGTGTGAAAATATAGTGAAATTCAGAGATTGTTAGTCCTAACTTGAAAGTTCTTGAATATGATAAAAAAAAAACCCACTGATGATAGCTTATGCTGGAGAGGATGCAGAGTAAAGGGAAGACTCCTCTGTTGGAGGAACGAGCTGCTTGTTTGTTCCTTGCTGCTTAGCCCTGAAATAATCACACAGAAACTATATTATTTAAATCACCGCTTGGCCCATTATCTCTAGCTTCTTATTGGCTAACTCTTACATCTTAATTTAACCCATGTCCATTAACCTGAGCATCACCACCAGGTCATGGCTCACCAGCAAAATTTCAGCATTCTGTCTCTGGGGGCGGCTCCACGGCTTCTCTCTGACTCAGACCTTCTTTTACCCAGAATTCAGCTTAGTTTTCCCTGCCTATTCCTGTTCTGCTCTTGCCATAGACTCAAATCAGTTCTTTCTTTATTTACCAATAAAAACAACACATAGATAGAATGACCTAACACACCATTTTCCCTTTTCTGTTTAAACAAAAAGGAAGGTTTTAACTTTAACATTGTAAAATTGCATATAACAAAACAGGTATTGGGCTGGAGAGATGGCTCAGTGGTTAAGAGCATTGCCTGCTCTTCCAAAGGTCCTGAGTTCGATTCCCAGCAACCACATAGTGGCTCACAACCATCTGTAATAGGGTCTGGTGCCCTCTTTTGGCCTGCAGGGATACACACAGACAGAATATTGTATACATAATAAATAAATAAATATTAAAAAAAACAAAACAGGTATCAAACAAGAATTAGAGTTACAATAATTATACCTACTTTATTTTTTACCATAATTAAGAAAAACTATAACTATAACCATTTATTCTTCAACTCCATCAAAGACTCCAGAAGGATATAATATTACCTAATCAAACAGGAAGTACATTGTAAGCAACTTCGAAAACTAGAATTGACAGAGACATCTCACTGTCCAGACCGTCACCCAAAGTTCTTCCACACAGTTGGGGCATCCATCTTTGTCCTACAGGCACAAAGTGTCTCTGTGGGTCCTGTATACCCAATTTAGCAGTCCAGGCAGAAGCAGTTTCTTGCCAAAATTGCTAGCAAACGCCATAAGAAGCCTCTTTGATGCCCATCGTCCTCTTGAAGTAATTGGTGCTGCTAGGAGCAGATGTGTCCAATTGTCATCATCTTCATCTAGCAACTGATGGATGCAGATGCAAAGACCCACAGCAGAGCACTGGGTTGAGCTCCCAAAGTCCAGTCGAAGAGAGAGAGGAGTGATAATATGAGTAAAGGGTCTAGATCATAATGGGAATACCCACTGAAACAGCATACCTGAGCTAATAGAAACTCATTAACTCTGGACTGACAATGGAGGAATCAGCAAAGAACCTAAGTAGGCCCTCTGAATGTGGGTGACAGTTATATGGCTGGGGCAGTATGTGGGGCCACTGACAGTGGGAACAGGATTTATTCTGAAAATGGCTTCTGGAAATGGCTTTTTGGAGCTCATTCTCTTTAGAGGAATACCTTGCTCGGCTGAGATACAGTAAGGAGGGCCTTGGTCCTGCCTCAAAGTGATGTGCTAGACTTTGTTGACTCCTCATGGGAAGCCTCGCACTCTTTGAAAAGTGGTTGGGGCAGTGGGGTGGGGGGAAGGTGATTGAAGTGGGAAAAGGGGAGGGAGTGGGAAATGGGATTGGTGTGTAAAATGAGAAAAGGTTGTTTTTTAAAAATCAATTAATTAAAAAGAGGTGAAAAAAACAATTCAAAAGCTAAAGAAAAATATTAAAGGGTTTGTTTCCTCCATTAAAGTGGAGTAACGGTGTACACAAATCATAGAGAACAAGATGATCATGAAAACCTCAGAGCCTATACAATTAAAATATCTGCTATTGATTAAAATCCCTCCATATAGGAAAAGTCTAGGACCTTGTGTCTACCTGCTGGCTCGGTTCCTCTCTAAGGCTTAGGGAACCCTACTGAAGAGGGGGATAGAAAGATAAAAGAATAGATGGAATGTTTAGTATGAAATATCATCTTCTGAGTAAGATACAGCAATTGCAATCACGAACTCACTGCTGTCTGCACCAGGTCTGCCTAAGAATATGCCAGTCAGCAGTCGTGAATGGCTGGGAATGGACTCAGGAGTCTCTCACTTAGCTCCCTAATGAACTACTTGCTATGGAAAGGTTCAGGGACTGTAAAATCATTGCCTCAGATCTTTACCCACCTATGACCTTAAAAAATCCAAAGGACACCTCAAATCTAGTGGTCACCCAAATGGCTTTGATTAAACTAAACAAGTCACAAAATTAGGCTACATTTCATGAATCTGGGAAAGGAGCTAGTTAGGATGAGGGAGGAATAAAACTGTTAGATAAAATTTAAATGAGGATGAGTTGTGGTAGACAGAATATATTGGATACATGAATAAATTGTCATCTGTCAAAAATAATTCATCAACTTTTTAAAAATACATACTCCAATATTTTAAAATAGTATTTTTTTTAATTCTTGAATCTTTTCTCCACAGTTCAACAAGTGGACAGTGGTAATTCAGGGTGATGATGTACAGTACATTTTAAATTCCTCGATACCACTGTACTACTGATGTTATTTTATGGAGGGTTTCTCCAGCTAATGCCAGAAAATGAAATCAGTCTAAGACTCTCTTTGCATCCTTCAGCATGGATCGGAGAATATCATACAGTAGACTGAAGATGGTCCCAGAACACATGGTGGCAGCAGTGGTGTTTACTGCTCCTTTCATTCTTAACAATGTGTTCTGCTGAAATAACACAAACATCCGAGTTCTACAAGGAGAAAACCCTATCTATGAAAATTGAGAGTGTTTTTTTAGCTCACTTTAGCTCCACAGTGAAAGGCTTGGTTTCCAGCTATAAGGATATGTGAAATATTTTCATTTATCCTTGACTTCAATAATATTCCACAATGGCTTTTCTATTTTATCTTTGTCCACATAAATGGACAAATGAATAAATTGTCATCTGTCAAAAATAATTCATCAACTTTTTAAAAATACATACTCCAATATTTTAAAATAGTATTTTTTTAATTCATGAATCTTTTCTCCACAGTTCAAGTGGATAATGGTAATTCAGGGTGATGATGTGCAGTACATTTTAAATTCCTTGATACCACTGTACTACTGATGTCATTTTATGGAGGGTTTCTCCAGCTAATGCCAGAAGAGATCATTGTACAAATTATAACTGAGAACTAGTAAAGATTACTTTATAAAAATGTAAGTTATTATTCAGAGAAGTGAACCTAGGCATTGTAGAGCCGTTTAAGCTTATAAATAGAATTTAAATTGCAAATGTGAACTATCAGAAGGAAACACCTGCACGTTCTCAATCAGGCATCCATTGATATTTAAGCAAATCAATAAATTGTACAGGGACCATGAATTTACACTATCCAATCAAAACAAATAAGCACTATCATCTTATTATCACAAAAGCAATAAGAAAGGCTGCCTCTGCGTTCTTCTTTAATTTGTCTTTCATTGGTGTGCCATAAAGATAACAAAGAGCTGCGTTACCACGGAACATATTGTCTTACTCTGTATGGTTTTCATCACTGAAGTCGAGTGAGTATTTTTTTTTTTGAATTTGTGGATGGAATTCATCAATTAGAATTAGTCTAAGTGCAGTGGGAGGGTAATGGTAATGAGGATGGGGAGTGTGAAGAGCCATGTGGAGTGTGCATTAGCGGTGGTTTTATGTGGTCCTCCCCAGACTCACGGCTGAGAGGATCTGAGGAGTACATAACTGAAGGTTCTGTCAAAGTTTGGGAAGGAGAAAGTGCTGCAAATACTCAGATTAGAGAAGCTCATATAAAGAAGACAAAATCAACCTCACAACTAACTATTAAAACCCTTCCACTCGGATACTATTTCTTAAACAGCTTATGTTGGCCTTTCTCCTTAGGTGCTGCAGCAGTTGGCGGAAGGTTTTCTTCCTGCCTAGTGTGCTATAAGACTTTTGGACATTACTGAAAGGGAACATCCCGAGTATCCTTGTCTCTCTTGTGATAATAATCTAAGGATTCTGTTATCTTTTAAGCTTTTTGATTCTGGTTTCTCTAGTGGTTAGGGAGCAGAGAGGAAGGGTCTTGAAGTGTAAGTGCTGATTACAAGAGCCCACAGTTTCCCTGTCTAGGTTCAAGCAGATATGTTACTTATGAGAATGTTGACACAGTCTGGTTCAAGGGCGGCCTTGTTTCTGAAAAATGAAGGGACCTCTTCTCATTCAGATCAAATCTTAGTGCCTGTGCTATTGGTGTTCTATACAGAACTGAACAGAGAGGTCTCCAAAGACGAAACATAAATGGCGGAGAAACTGAGAAATGTTCAAATCTTTAGTTATCAAGGAAAGTCAAATAGAAAGCATTTTTGGATTTCATCTTAAACAAGTTAGAATAACCTCCTCGGAAGATCACTAAAACAAATGACAGTCGGTAGTCCTGACAAGAATGTGGGGGAAGGGGAGCACTATTCATTGCTGGTGGGAGTACAAGTTTTATAGCCACTGTGGAAATCAGTGTGGCAGTTTCTAAGAAATCTGGGAGTAGATCAACTTCAAGACTCAGCTATGCCACTCTTGGGCATATACCCACAGAATTCAACATCTTACTAAAAAGAGGCACTTGCTCAACTGTGTTCACTGCTGCTCTATTCATAACAGTCAGTCATTGGAAATAGCTTAGATGTTCACCAACCAACAGACACATAATAAAAATGTGGTATATTTACAAAAGAATATAATTCAGCAGCTGCAAGAAAAATGGAATTATTAAATTCACACTCAAATGGATGGAACTAGAAAAAAAATTGGGTGTGAGTTAACCCAGACCCAAAAAGGCAAATGTATTTATTCTATTAAAATGGTTCCTCAGAGATAACATATTGAAGGTGTTCTGACTGTCATGTACACATTCATGGAAGAATGATTTTAAAGTCACTATTATCAGTATCTTTTCCAGTTCAGGGTAAAGTTGAGTGCCAGTTACTCTTGTGTTTTCTAAATCTCTAGTTTTTGTTGAATAGGATTGGAATTCAAGGTGTCCCTTAACACAGAAAATCCCAAACTAACACTTATCATTTAAGCCTTTAAAATTAAATGAACAATCAAGAAACGATAGGCATGATTAACATCATAATACATAAAATTAGAGTATATTGAAACTTTTGGTTATTCTGTTGCTTACTAGTTTCAGACTTTCCAATGTCTTTTTTATTACAAATACTGATGATTGTATATCACAACCCACAAAGTCTGTCTAGTGTGGATTGTGTGTTTATCATTTTAAGGCTGATGGTTATGAATTGCAAACCAATTAGGGGGCTTGTGAGACCTTGTCTTAAGACACAATCCAAAATTTAAAACATACTTTGAATGTAAATAAGATTGTTATAAAATCATATGTGAGTAAAATTATTTAAAAAAATCATGGTGTTCCTAATATTATGCCAGAAATTAAGAAAATGTGGAGGATAAAGATGAGCTTCTTGATAATGGTTACTTCTAGGAAAAGGTTAGAGAAACTCTACCATTTTATGTTCTTACAGACAAATAAAACGGCATCTGCTAAAATGGAGATGAAATTGCAGGTGCTACAAATGTTTCATTTTGTATCATGTTTAAAATACAACATAAATCTCGTCTTTCTTCAAAATGCATGAAAATATCAATTTAATGATTTAATAATGTATAAGTCTTATAAATATGCTTAATATTAAATTATACTTAGTCGTAAAACTCTTTTTGAAAAAAGTTAATCTTGCATGTTTGCATATTAGAAATTGTGTGTGATTCAGAAATTACTGGCAAGCTGTATTTCATTGCTCTAATACAAACATCTGTAAGGAGTGCCAGAGATGTTAAGTGGGTATGGTCATCATGAAGTTATTCATGTACCTGGCACAAAGAAGACTCCAAAAGTTCTATTGACACAATCTAAAATATTCGCTGTGAAAAATGCTCTTGAATTTTCTACAACTCTCTTTTCAGAGAAACAGATTTGCTCCATTTTCCCCCATTGACCCCTAAAATACTGTACTTTAATTCATGTCATTCTTACCCAGTCTTTTAACCTCTCTTTTTTGCTCCCTACAGAAGAAGATAGATAGAATACTATAGCAGTAATCTCATAACAATACACATGTACAAATTAAGTACAACATGCTCCATTCTGCATGCAGACACAGCAGGAGTGCAAGCTGGGACAACCCCTTTGGATGTCAGCGTGGCGATTTCTCAGAAAATTAGAAAACAACCTTCCTCAAGATCCACTTATAACACTTTTGGGTATATATCCAAAGGATGCTCAATTGTGCCACAAGGATATGTGCTCAAATATGTTCATTGCAGCTTTGTTTGTCATAGCCAGAACCTGGAAACAACCTAAATGCCCTTCGACTGAAGAATGGACACGGAAAATGTGGTACATTTACACCAAGGAATACTACTCAGTAGAAAAAAATAATGACTTGAATTTTTCAGGAAAATTGATGGAACTAGAAACCATTATTTTGAGTGTGGTAACCCAGACACAGAAAGACAATTATCATATGTACTCACTCATAGGTGGTTTTTAAACATAAAGCAAAGAAAACCAGCCTACAAATCACAATCCTAGAGAACTTAGACAACAATGAGGACACTAAAAGAGATTTACATAGATCTAATCTGCATGGGAAGTAGGAAAAAAAACAAGATCTCCTGACTAAATTGGGAGCATGAGGACCTTGGGGGAGGGTTGAAGAGGGGGAGGGGAGAGGCAGGGAGAGGAGCAGATAAAAATGTAGATCTCAATAAAAATCAATAAAAAATTAAAAATAAAAAACAATTTTCCTATATAACTGTTTTGCCGTTTATATACAGTCATGCAATACAAACTTAGATATACTATCTTAGTTCACTTCACATACCTTGAAGGATCCAATGCAATTTCCAACTGTTCCAACTGATTGAAGATTCCTTAAGCAACCATTTTGCTCTACCTTACAGGAATGGAGCTCCCAAAACTGTGGAAACACACAGAAACATATGATTAATTATCTTGTTTGTCTGTGTCTAGTCTAAGTCAAATACTGTTTATATCATTAACTCAATAATCCATTCAAAGACAACAGTGAAAGCAATCTGAATATGTCTTAAAAGACAGATTAGTATAAGTGAAAAACTTTATGTTCCGAGAAAATTAAAATAATATTGCATTTATTTGAACAGTGAAATATAACAAATATTCTCAAAGCGCAGATTTTAAAATGAAAGACTGAGTGGAAATAGAATTAACCAATATGATTAATGAGTAAAATGTGCATGGTTCTCTGTGTATAGGTACACATCTGTCAGGTGTGCCTGTGAGGTGTGCAGGTGTGCCTGTGAGGTGTGCAGGTGTGCCTGTGAGGTGTGCAGGTGTGCCTGTGAGGTGTGCAGGTGTGCCTGTGAGGTGTGCAGGTGTGCCTGTGAGGTGTGCAGGTGTGCCTGTGAGGTGTGCAGGTGTGCCTGTGAGGTGTGCAGGTGTGCATGTGAGGTGTGCAGGTGTGCCTGTGAGGTGTGCAGGTGTGCCTGTGAGGTGTGCAGGTGTGCCTGTGAGGTGTGCAGGTGTGCCTGTGAGGTGTGCAGGTGTGCCTGTGAGGTGTGCAGGTGTGCCTGTGAGGTGTGCAGGTGCGAAGGGAACAGGAGCACCTCAGATGTCAATCTTCTGTCACTGACTGGCCTGGGACTCCTTAAGCAGCACAGGTTTGATGGTCAGTAAACCCCAGAAGCATCAGGCTTTTCCTCCCCAGGGCTGGCTACTAGTGTGTTCCACACTGTGTGTTTGTACGCTATCACTTACATTGCATTGTACTGGGATGTGGTGAATCATGGCCTTGAGAAACATGTCACAGATATTTCATGTTAGAGTCTGTGGTTCCTGAGGTACTGTGTGTCTTTAAAGTCTTGAAAAATTGAGGCTCTTCCCCAGGAAGTCACACATTCAGGATGCTTTGTGGTTCTTTGTGTTCCCTAGAAGTCACTGAAGCACAGAGGAGCTTGACAGGACAATTGGTCTTAGACATGACTCTTGTATACCCTGTATAGCTTGCAAACATCAGAGTATCCAGCGACTACCATAGCATTGATTCTGGCAACCGCTATTATATTCTGTTTCTGATAAGGGTATAACAAGTCTGATTGCTTAAAATAAAGTTGTCATAACCCCTGCTTGGCTGAGACCCTTCCACCCTATGCCTGGTCAAATTCATTGCCCTCTGACCATTTTAGCAAACCTTGGCCTGGTAAGGGAGGACTGGTGTTTTTGGTATTGATGAAAGAGCAAAGAAAATCAATGGAAGTTAAAGATTTGAAATAAAATGAAATGTTGTTACATGTGATATGGAAATAAGCATACACGTGTGCACTCCACAAGCTATGATATTATTTATTTTTATTATCTGTTAAAGTCTTATTCAAAAGATTAGCTATCTTTACACCAAAATGTAGTTTCTTTTTGATGTATAAATACAAATAACTTTATTATAGTAAATTTTTATTTCTGCTTAAATATGATAAAATAAACCATAGAATTAAAATTAAGTTAATACATATGTATCTAAAGTATGACCTATTTAAATTTCTATATAAATGACTAAGTGTTTCAGAAGGTAATGCTGTATTTGTTGCTATAAAAATAAACTGAAGATAATTTGGCATTTATATTACTATTTAAAATGGAGTAAGATATATTTGTGCCACTTCTCTGCAGTCAGTCTAAACACTTTGTTTTCCTTTATGTTTATTTTTAGACTTTTTGCATTAAGAGTGATTTGTGATAAGGCGTTATTTATTTCCTCATGTCTGGCAGCTCAATTTGCAGGTAAAACACTCAGATTGGCACATTACTCTTTCCTTCCCTTGTTCTCATTAGCAGGGAGTCTTCATCTCCCAGTTCTCTGCCTTTTGGAATAATCACACAATATCACTCTCTCAGTTGGATTTAAACAAAGATTGAGTAGAAAATTAGGATCACAACCAAGTAGGTTTAAGCTTAAGGTCATAATCATGAAAAGTCAATATAACATGCAAAGAGGCATTGTAAAATCAGCTTGATTCTTATTTGTGTGGTATTTGTGCTACAATTTTCATGATTCCACCACTCTCAATTGAAATATATGACAATATGGTCCTATTTTTTTCCTCTCCAGCAGCATATTGTTTTGAGCACTATAGGACTTAACATTGATTTCAGCCCTCTGTACCTAGTCAGTAACTGTTCTTCTTGGGTACATGGCACCCCACTGTTTCTATAAATGAGTCTATTTGTGCACTAAGAACAGTAGTGAGCTGTTCTGAGTTATGTAATTGCTCCCCATTCTTGCTTTTTTTCCCCATGAGAAACATGAGTAAAATAATAGTGTGAGTAGGCGGGCTTCCTTCACTACAATTATGCTAACTCTAGAAGACTTGAGAGACCACTGCAATCACATGAGTGAAGAAATCAGATGCCTGCAGATCATCCTCATTGGCACCAGAAAAGATGCTCATATGTTTCAGGAGACCTCTCTGGGTGCAGAAAAATGTGAAGAGAAGGTTAAAGACAGCAAATAGTGTAGTACTATGGAGTCATTTCACAGATGAATTCTCCAGGACGGTAAGAAAGACTCTATACACAAACTGGAGAACCCAATTCCATCCATGAAAGTCCTGTACTCATTATGCAGTTAGACAGGTCAAAGATGAAGGATACTTCAATACGAACTCTAATGAAGTGGGAGCAAAGACAAAACAGTCCAAAACAAAATGAAACAAAACAAAAATCTCAGCAGATTTTTTTTATTATGATAAAATGTTGGCAGCATTGATTAGTGTTTGTTGTTTTTCCTTTTCATGGTGAATGATAAAGTCTTAATAGATTAAATACTTAAACATGTGTTAGTACTTGGATAAATATTGGCAGCATGTCAATCAGTGAGCAAATATTTTACTTCTATTGTTTTATTTGTTCCTCAAAACAATCCTATGCTAGGATATAAGATCTCTAGTGAAGAAGCAGCATCTCGGAACACACAGAACTATTAAATAAATGAATCTGTCGTCCAAGTCCAAGGGATCCACAAATTAAGTCCTGATTGCAGAATAAGTGTAGAGATGGTGAATATCCTTCTGACTTCGACGAAATGCTAAGCTTGGAAAGCTTTACACTGTTTTATATTTCTACTACAACTCTATAAATGATAACAGCTTAACTTTACTACCTAAAACTGAGAACCACATTTCTGTGTTTGCCTAACCACAAGCACAGCAATTTGTTCATGGCTCCACCTCTCCATTCTTTCATGACTCCTGCAGAAGCAAACTTGCTGTGTGTCCTTGATACATGGCTTAACATTGATACTACAACTTCTGGTTGAATAAAATATTATTCAG
This sequence comes from Microtus pennsylvanicus, assembly GCF_037038515.1. Lineage (NCBI taxonomy): Eukaryota > Metazoa > Chordata > Mammalia > Rodentia > Cricetidae > Microtus > Microtus pennsylvanicus. The sequence continues at coordinate 18,507,322 of NC_134594.1, forward strand.
TTTTGATGTATGGCAAACCTTAACTGCATGTCATCAGTTCATACAAATTCAGAGCACAAGCCCCCTTTCTTCAAAACAAGTTCTTCTTGCATTTTTTTTTTGTAGATTTGACATATTTGTACGGAGGAAACAAGTATTCAGCGGTCATACAACTCAAAGAAAAGCTGTCAACGTTACTAGATGGATAGTAAGTCAAAAGTAACTTGACCCTACTGTAGTTTGCTGAAGTATCTCAGGTTTGTTTGAGGTGCTCTGTCACATACATCTTCAGATGACACTGAGGGCTGAGGATGTCCACTGCCTCCCTCTTACATCTCTGTCCCTACTACTTCACTTTTGTATGAGATTGATGTCTATCACTTCATCACCAACTGCCTATTAATCTAAATTGTGTACGTAATGAAGGTTACGTGCAAGATAAGCCCTCAGTTCCCCAAGTTAGATAAATATTGGCTAAGTATTGAATTTTTTACTAAAACTCCATGAATTATATGCTTTTTAAAGCCTAGGTTGGAACAAACAGAATCCACAATCTAATCTCAACAGTTTTAATACTCTACTTTTTTATTGCTGTAGTAGCTACTACACCTACTTGAACATCTCAACAGTTTTAATACTCTACTTTCTTATTGCTGTAGTAGCTACTACACCTACTTAAACTTTTCAAAGGTGAAACCAAAGAAAGGAGAAGTGAAAAACTGGCTGTTGAGTATCGTTTGCAGCTAGGGCTTTGAATTATTCTCTTGTTATGGCAGCTTATATTTCTGTGTAGAATTTAGAACAGTGGTTCTCACCAGCTGAAGTTGAGTTTTTGCTCTGAAGAGAATAAAAAGATAACTTATTCTGAGTCAAATATGAGTGACATAGCCCAGGGACATGGACTCAGGCTTCCCCTAAAAAACATAATCCTTCATGCAAAAGGTATATGGACTTTTATTTCAAAAACAAAAGGAAGTCATAAATCAATGCATTTATCAGTATATTCATAGAAACTTAATTAGGAAGATAATAGAAAAATAGGCAAATCTCATGTATCTGATGACATTCTTAGTGTTTATGTTAGTGGACTATAATGATTAGCTAATAACATATTCAGTATACTTCATAGGTTTGATCCGATAGCCAAAATGATGTTAGATCAAAATCAGATGTGGATGACAAATGAATGGTAAGAGGATGGACAACTTTGGCTCTGCACCTGGAACATTCCAGGCCTTCACAGTTAAACAAGTGACCAGTCAATCAATGGGAAGAATTTACATAGGCTTGGCTTTCTCATGGACTTTCAGTTTACAGATTCTTCAACACCATGAATATTTAGAGATGTTTGGAGACACTGTATCCTAACCATTTGAATTGGGCACAGTCGCCGGGAAAGCTCTCAGATGTCTTATAAGGTATAGGATGGTCTCTCCACAGTTGGTTTTTATTCAAAGTATCAGTAGTATTAGAAATTCTGAATTAGAGGTTGATTAACATATAAGAAACATAATATTTTAGTAAAAATTTAAAGCCCAAATATTTAAAGTCCTATATTTAAAACATTCAATTGCAGTTAGATTTGGTTGTAAATACTGAAAATCTCAGTACTCAGAAGGTGGAGGCAGGAGGTTCAGGAACCTAAGGTCATCTTATTGATTGTATAGGGAGTTTAAGACCAGCTTTGTCTATGATATCTTGTCTCCAAAAGGGAAAAACCAAAAACCAAAAAGAAAAGGAAAGAAAGAAAAAATGTATTGCAAAGGAGGATTATTGTCCAAACTTTCCTCCTCTGCACTAAGATAACCTGAAAAATTCCAAGTTCTACATACTTAAGGGCATACATAAGCTTTAATATTCTCAAAACCCTTACACATTTCTATGCTAGGTGGCACATCTCTATAATTAACTCTGGTTTCTCCCAAATATACAATGAGATTGACACTAATAGTATGATTTATTTGTGCTGATTAAATTGTCTCCTAATTATAAAAGTGTAAAAATAGAGCCAAAAACTCACTTAGCATAAAGACATTTTTTCATAACAAAACTAATTTTTCTAGTTCAATTTAAAATGATTACCTTTCTTTTTAAACACACTTATATAATATCACTTTCAAAGTTCTTTTTAAAAGTATGGGTTAGCATTAGAACCTTGAGAAGACAGTCTTTGTCATAGTACATGAAACTTATGAGATCTGTATTAATGGTAACTGTGTTTCTGATTGATGGCACAACTAGCCACTGTGTTTTTTTTTAATGCAGTGACCTTGTGTAATTATTGCACAACTAAAAGTTAATATAAAATTTGGAAAATATTTTAAATCATATTCTTATATTTAAATTTGAAAGAAGTCATTAACTTATATAGAACATTAAAAAAGTCCAGAATGACAGGAGTTATTTAAGAACTAACAGAATATCTAGAATTAATAGGGGTTATTCATCATTGTATTTATAAAATAAATAAAATCATAAAATATATATTACACAAGAGCTAGACTAAAATGAATGATATAAAATATACTGCCTTAGTTTCTTTCTCTGTTGGGTCATAGCATACTCTGTAAAAACAGCTTAAGGGAGAAAGGGTTCATTTGGAATCACAATTTGAGGCACCTTTCTCCTTGGTGAGGAAGTCAGAACATAAGGAGATTCAAGTAGTTTGTGATGTAGCATCCACAATCAGTAAGCATAGAGAGGGATTCTGTATGCTGCAGCTCAGTTTATCGTCTCCATTATAGTCTAGAATCCTAGTAAGGGAATGATATCATAGAGAGTGAGCACTCCCCATCCTCAGGTAATGTAAAACATACACTCCTCCGTAGGCACGCCTAGAATTCCATGTTCTAGGTGAAGGTTATTCTAGATTCTGTTGTTACTAAATAATACCCTGCCTTAATTCAGTATCGGAAACAGTCCTTTCAGAGAATATGTGTGTTAAGGATGTTATCTCATCATAACATATGACAAAAACACAGAAGAAATCATGTCTTATCTGCACTTGCAGTGATGGTATGTAGGACACAAAAGCAAAGGCCAGGTTTTCAAGAGAAAATAAACTAAGAGGAACTGTATAGCTTCAAGATTCATATTAATGTTGCTTATTGCCCTTAAAATGCATGCATTTTGTATGTGACAGATACGTGTCAATCTCTGAGTCTTCCACTTACTCATTTTTGTTTAGAGTTTTATGAGGATGATATGTTAAGATGAATCCTCTCCTACTGGCCAGGTCTAACACAGACGGGCCGAACAATGTCCCCAAGTGTGCTCTGACCAAGAGGGGCTTACTCTGTGGAAAGTACAGAGCTGTCGAAACAATGATAAACTTCATCTCTTTTTAGTAATGGTCAAGCATTAGCAACTCATCAATGCTATTGATCACATACTGCTTCATAGAGGCAGGTTGTTTCCATTCTTAATCTAAAGCCATAGCTCAGAAACAACTTCCTAAAACTTTGTCAGGTGTTCTTATCCTGTTCTGTAAAAGGAGACTGCTCTTTCATTCCTGGCCACCCAGGCCCAAATAATCACACAGAAACTATGTTAATTACAGCACTGTTTGGCCAATGACTCAGGCATATTTATAACTAGCTCTTACCTCTTAAATTAACCCATTTCATTATTTTATTTTTTATCATGAAGCCATGGTTTGTTACTTCTTGCTTCTTAGATAGCTACGTGGTGTCTGCCTCCTTCAGCAGCTATAGAGTGTCTCCCTAATACCACCTTCTTTTTCTCTGTATCTTTGTTCAGATTTCCCGCCTGGCTTTACTCTGCTAAGCAATGGCAGAAACAGCTTTATTTGTCAATTAATAAAAGCAACACATATACAGAAGGTATTCCACATCAATGTCTTTTATTATAACCCTTATCTTACAGTCTCTTCTAGTTAAAATAAATTATGTGGTATTGGCTAATCATATGACACCATTTCCCTTATTTATTATAACATTTTCAATTTCCTGAGGACATTTAATGTGCCTCATAGTCTGAGGTCCATATGAATAAAACTTCAGTGATTGTTTATGAATTCAATACATACATGAGAAAATAACAAAGAATGTAGGAGTGAATGAATGAATGAATAATGCACACTTCAAAGTTAAATAGTGTTGAATTTTTAAAGATTGTGTTGACTTTTGAAGTTATAAGTCTTAATTATCATTGCAGCATCACACCCCATGTATTGGCAATTCATTCTCAACTACATACTTATGTAGACATGACCAAAGCAAGCCAGTGAAACCATGGTCAAAGACAACAATTACCCATATACAACTTCCCAAATAGAAAATGAAATAATTTTTCATTATATTTTAAGTTCTTTTTATTGAAAGATTTTATAGTGGTATTGATTGACAAATATTGATAATAACCAGTATTTTAAATTTTCTTTTTATTTAGTATTCATTAAATTTTTAAAGAACCTGTGTGTATGTGTGTGTTGGAATATTTTCCTATATATATGGCCGTATGTGTGTACCTGTACAAACGTGAAGGCCTGTGATCAATGTTAGCTATCTTCTTCAATTGATCTCTATGTTATGTTTTGAGATACAGTTTCTCATTGAGCATGGAATTTATTGTTTGAAAATATCAAGACTATGTGGGCAGGAAGAGTTAAGTTTCCTGTCATTGCATCTTCACTGCTAGGATTATAGATATGCATGGCCACACCAGCCTCTTTGGTGAGGGGGAGCAGGTATTACACTGAATTGAGGTCCACTTGCTTACAGAGCAAGCAACTTATTGACTGGGGCATTTCTTCAAACCCTCATTAAATCTCCAAATCATCTATGATTTGTATTGTAGCTGACTGCACAGCCTCATGAAATGAAAACCAACAGTATCTTCAGTTTATTAGGCAGCACCTCACAGACACTGACAGATAATTCAGCAATACATATTTCTCCACAGCTGGAGTTCCCAAAACACCAAGGTTGACAATGCTGTCTACATTATCCACATAGAGATGGCTGTTTCCATCCCTCCTACTGTTTTATTTTCCTTTGTCTGACTTCACTCTGAGCTGGGTCTATTCACACTTGTGGAAAGCAGTAGCTCTTTCCTGAATCACCTCCCTGAAATCTCCATAAGGATATACTTCCAGAAACTGCAACCAGTTCTCTTTATAGGTTTATTAAACAGGATTGGGACACATATTCTCCCTTTGGCAGTTGCTGATAAAGAAAAATGCTGTCATTTCGACGGGCTTCAATCACCTGCCCTAAAGTCATGGGCACATAAACATATTCCAATGGAAATATGAGTTTCACTTAGGAAAATAGAGAAGCTAAGAAAGCTTAGACATTTTTCTGATGTTCCAAATATCTTGCAAATGTTACTGAACAAATTATAGAAAGAAGCTGAGAGATAGCTGTGCATACATTACTAATTAATGATATATCTTTATTTGCATCTTGGTTTCTGGTTTCAGACTAATGGCCTTATTCCCACTGTTTAGTTGATGTTTTGGGGTTAATATTATACTGGTTTATGCTCAACATATGTAATATGGCTGAGCAACTGAGTAACATTTAAATCTTCATATATTTTTAAAAATACTTTTTGTGCTTAAAAATGACCATTGAATCAATATCTTTTATTTTGATGGGCTTTAATCCTCTATATGTGAATATTTTAAAAGGTTTTCATTGCTCTCTCATAAATGGTTTTGGGAAAGGTGGTATTTCACTCTTTAGAAATAGATGTTTAGAATGAGGTCACTCTGATGGAATACTCATTCTCAGCCTTGTTTAGCTGCTTTGTTCAACCACTCCACCGTAATGGTTCTGTACTGAATAGGCTTCTCATTTCACCAGTAGAGAATTTATTATGCTTTGCTTAAAAGCCTTACTTCCTCTGATATTTAAAAACCATCTTGCTTGAAAAATTAAACACAAATACATTTTGTACTCAGCAGTTATTGGAGTGTTGGATGATGTTTAAAATATCCATTAATGTATAACAATGCAATGTACATTCATATTTCTTCAATGATAGTTCTAAGAGCAAAGAAATATTACCAAATGAAAAGCCGCTAAACAGGAGACTTACTGCAAGATATAAAAATACTCTTTTCGAATAGTAGAAGAACACAGAATTTCAAAATACTGAAAAATGAAAGACAGCATGTGGGTCTAGGGAGATGGTTAGTGAGTAAAGTACTGTTTTGTAAGTGTGAGGACCCAGGTTCATAGCTAGAGAGCCCAACAGAACAGAGCATGGCAGTCTGTGAGTACCGGTGGGAGACTCAAGGCAGAAATGAGAGACAAGAGGCTGGACCTCAAATAAGGTGGAAGGTGAGGGCTGATCCCAAAGTTGTCCTTTGACCTCCACACATGCGCCTAGGCATAGGTCTGCACTGACATGAACTCGTGCATCTTTAACAAGCTCACCTGCATGCACATCTTCTCCATTGAGAAATACACACAGAGATTCAATAAATGAGTAAATAATTACAACAGCCTTCAGATGGGGAGAGTTAATGATGCAATTGTCTTCCGGCTTCCAGAAACTAGCCAATGAGAAATAAACAGGATCTTCATGTGAGAAGGAATTCTCCATGCTTTTAGTCAAGGATATAATAATTCTCTAAATCTGTGCATGGGGATTTTTGTACAGCTCATGTTTCCCATTCAAATCTAGTCCAAAGCTTAAGCATGAATGCTGTACTTGACATTCAACCCAAAGAACTGGAAGAGGAGGACTTTAGAGAACAGCTCTGATTGGTCCATATATGAAACGGGAGGCAGATGTCCAAACCAAAGACCTGTAGTAAACCAAATAAGCCTAAAGGCAGAAAAAGAAAGGAAACAAGAGACAGGCTATTGCATCAAGTAATAAAGCAATCTGTAAATACTAATGTATGTTTATGTTAACTAATCAATATTCTCAGAGAAAGAGTCAGTAGGAATGAGAAGAGGTTCCAGTATGCAACTCTCTTTGAGACTGCTTTTTAAGGTTGACACAACTTCCTGTCTTGTGGGATCTGGAAGATCATGAATAGGAGACATAATCCCATGGACTTTCATCTAAATACATAGTAAGGGTATTGCATAGTTTTCATCATAAGAACAATGGAAAATCCATTGTTGATATATAAGGGAAAACAAGCATTCATTTCACATTGGAGATTTAGGATGTCTTTCTACACAATAATTTGGAAGCCAGGAAGGCAACTCTGATCTGACCTACTTATTTTATGTGGGAAACCCTCACAGTTTATGTGGGTCAAGGAAAATTCAGATCCAAATTGAATGTTACAAAAAGTTCTTTTATTTACATTTTATGTGTTCACTATTATTGCTGCTGTTGTGTGTGTACATACATGTGTTTAGCTGTGTGCATGTCACAGTGCACACTGGAAGGGTAGAGAACAACTTGCAAAGGTATGTTCTTTCTTTTCATCACGTGGGTCCTGTATAACCCATAGCTTATGTCATCACACTTGGACCCAGGTGCCTTTACTCACAGAGTCCCCTCACTGTACCAAAATTACTTTAAAGGAAAAACAGGGGGTAAATATGTTGAGAACCTGCTAATAAAGTAACAAAACAAAAGAATTTGACGGTGACACTTTCAGTGTTATGATAAATATGCTTGGCTTGGTCACACTGCCCCTAGTCTCCTTAACTTCTCTTAGCTCAGCTGCACTTATGAAAGCTGATTTTATCAAGACTACCCTGCTAAGCCAATTTGTCATACATGCTTACCACTGGCATCTGTATAGGCTTTATGTTTGACTGAGCTTCTGATACCCCAGTATCCCTCAGGTGAAATTTGATTACCTTGGCTTTCTTCTGCAAGAGTCCTGTAATGTTGGCTTACCCTAAACCCCCTTTCTTAAGGATGATTCATCTTTTAGTCGAACCTTCTCTATGGGAAAACCAACTCCCCGATAATGACACTGAGACTTCTTATTAATTATAAAACTCAGTTGATAGTTTAGGGTTGCTTTTATCTAACTCTTATAACTTATACTACCCCATTTTTATTTATTTATATGCTGTTTCAGGTCTCATTTCTTGTTGCCTCTCCTCCTGAATGTCCTACTTCCTCTGTGTCTCCTGGTGACACAACCTTTTTTATTTTTTTTGTTTCTAGCATCCTCTGTGTCTGGCTGTCCTCCTTCCTAGCCAATGGGTGTTTAGCTTTTTATTAAACCAATAAGAATGTGCCTTGACAAAGATGCATCATCACACTGTACAAAAATATTATTCCATAATACATCTTTGTACTTTAATATCTATATTTGCTATCATGCTTCTTCATTATAAAAACCACTTACCCAAAATGCAATCACACCTAATACCATCATCCCTTCCTCCATGAAGAGTTGATTATTAAAGCTCAATTAAAAATTGAGTATTAAAACCATGGCCTTGAGTGTGTTGGGCAGATGCTCTATCACAGAGACATACCAGTCTCACCCTGAAAATCTCTATAACCGTGCTCTTCTGCCGACCATGGTGGTCCTAAGCAATATTTCCCTGACTTCAGTATTTTTTGTAGAACTAAAGTAGGATAGTAATATAATCCAATTTTGCTTCTAGAAAATATTAAAAACTTAGTTTTTTAGTTTTAATTTAAAAATTTTGCCTGCTATGTATTTTGATCACACCTTTCCCCTCCAACAATAATCCCAGAACGTCACCGCCTTTTGACCAACTTACCTTCATGCTCTCCTTCCCTCGCTCTCTTTCAAAACATAAAACAAATAAAAATTCCAAATCAAACAAAAGAAACTCCCCCCGCCAGCACCGCTCACCACAAACATGCATACACAAATGGTATCCATTTTGTGTTGGACAAGCAGTCCTGAGCTTTGAGCCTGCCCTGGAGTAGACTGCATGCTTGATACACTGTTAACTATTGAGACTCCATTTGAAGAAACCAATCTTACCAACAGGTGTCAATTGCAGATGGCTTCTTGGTTAGAGGTAGATTTATGTTCATTTTTCTTTCTCAGTCCTGGAATTTTTTCTGGTTTGAACCTGTATAGGTCATGCGTGCTGTTAGAGTTTCTATGACTTCATATATCTATTAGCCCTGTTGGTCTGGAAGACGTTTCCTAGGAATCACCCACCTGCCCCAGGTCTTATGATCTTTCAGCCTTCTTTTCTCCATAAATCCTTGAACCCAGACAAGAGGGGCTTGATAAAGACTTTCCATTATGGGCTGAGTTTCCCAAAGTCTCTCACTCTCTGTGCATTGTCCAGTTATGTGTCTTTGTGGCTTCTCTGATGAGGACTTCTCAGATGATACATTGATCTACAGGTAAAGCAGTTACCATTAGGAAACATTTTATTGCCCCTTTCTTTAGCATGATAATATTACTGGGAACTTGGCATCTTTCATTTTCATACTCAATAATGAGATGGGCCATTCTCAAGAAGTCCCAGTGCTTGGCTTGGTGGCAGGGGATAAAAACTATCAAAGCTCTCATCCTTCATTTCTGCCTTTCTACTCCAAATCCCTATCTAGCTTAGATTTTAACAGTGAAAATAAGTTTATATAAGTAGAACAAGTATCTGTTTTAATGGGGAATCATACATATATCTCTTTCAAGTCTTGGATATAATGAGTTTTAGGATTGTGGCTTTCATGCTTTATAATGACTGACAGACTACATTTTCTCCATGTTTTCTGAAGTCCATGTAACGATAGCAATTCACTCCTTGAGTTTGAGTCTATGATGTTTTAAAAGTTCCTGATATTCTTCGGTATATATGATTTTCTCAGTGAGAAATTGCTTACATTATTTTATTCCCCAGAAATAGGTCTCTTTCATCTAGTGTCACATGAGCACTGCGTTTTGATGTTACTCTGTCAGGCGATGTGGTGATAATGACAGAAATCTGCAAATGGAAGTAGCAATCTTCTAATAAATTCAATTGTGGGATAAAGCTGAATTACTGCGTTTGAAGGGAATGCGTTTCGAGTGAGCTATCCTGTGTCAAGTGAAGTTACTTGTGAGAATGCAATGGTTTAGAGAATTGAGACATTAGTTCGCTTGGAGAACATAGAGTGTTAGGAGGCCAAGGTGTAAAATGTACAAACTGCAGTACAATTGCTTCAGGTCAGACTTTCAAAGGGTGTCTATTAGATTCAATTATTTGCCCTCCATTTTTATGGAAGACGGCAGTGAAGAAAATGTACTAAAAGAGGAAAAGTGTGATGCCGAAAATTGCACTGAATGAAGAATAATTTGGCAAGGAAAAGATAAGTGAAATCTAGGTGGCTGTCTTTCCATATTGAAGGGGAAAAGTGCAAAGGACACATTAGGTTTGATCAGCATCCTTCCAGGGAGAAGAACCAAGAGGGAGAATGGACATGAGGAAGAGATAGAATTTGTCTCTTTATAAGAAAGAGTTTTGTAGAAGGGGAGTTTTTTTTTTCTGTTTCTTTTCAAGTTCACTTTGTAGATGGCAAATTCAGCCCCTGCAGCTTTCTTGAGGCGAGCTGCCTGCTTCAGATGGAAAAGGTGATTCCTTAGTTTTTCAGACATCTCTCATACAGTGTTTCTATGCTGCCTTCTTTATTGGCAGCTTCAGAATGCTCCAGTTTTGTCCTCTGAGAATGGAAGAAAATATCTCCCGGGAAGATGGAAAGGAGGTCAAAGCTCTCCTATCTGTTTTGTTCCCTCAGCCATAACCTTCTACATTTATGCTTCTTTGAGAATTGAGACGGACAAAACTTAATCTAAATGCTTATTGCCCATGTTCAACAGAAAGTAAAGTTTAAGTTGATAGGAACAAAGGTATGGATGCTGCTTGAACAGGTCATAACAAAGTAAAGGTGAAGTTTTGTGTTAAAGACACACTAACCCCACTTTGGTTCTGGGCTTTATACAAACAGTATCCTGTAAACGGGACCTGCTTCTAAAACAAATGTGTGGAAAGGCAGATGCGTTGCAAATCTGAGAGCTAAAATGAGGACGCTACTCCGTGGTTGCACTCAATGTGTTTCTAACTACAGGCTAAGTTTCCTCCAGTGCTTTGGGGACTGATGAATCTCGACTGTGGCTTGGTGGGAAGGAGCCACAAACCTGCTCTTTGATGAGTACTATATATCACTAAGGTAGAAAACCCGATTTAATCTTAAACTGTATCCAGAACCAGAGAAGGCTGCCAAGCCTACCCTTCTGCCTTCAAAGCATGCCAGCCCTGACTCCTAACATGAATAATTATCCCCTTGAATGGCACTCCTTAGTGTTCTTTTTTTCCCTTTATCCAGTTTTTAAAGATGTTTTCTATAGTAGACATCTTTTCTTTGTTTTGTTTTCAGACAGTCTAGCCTAAAATTCACAATTGTTCTTCCTCAGTTGCAGCAGTTGAGAGTTGAGATGTAATCAAGATAAGCCCTCCTAAACCTGCCAAAAGTTAACCACATCTAAATAATATCTCATAGGTGTGCCTGAAAACTTGTCTAGCAGGGGATTCTAGACCCTACCAACACTAACCATCAAAATAGCCTCCTGAAGGTTTAAAACAATTAATATGTTCCTGCCAGGTGTTAGTGGTGCACTCCTTTAATCCCAGCACTTGAGAGGCAGAGACAGGTGGATCTCTGTGAGTTCGAGGCCAGCCTGGTCTACAAGAGCTTATTCCAGGACAATCACCAAAACTACACAAAGAAAGCCTGTCTTGAAAAACCAAAAAAAAAAAAAAAAAAAAAGAACAAAGTAACATACAAAATGAGTTCTGAGGCTGAATAATGACCTACATATCTAATTTAAGTTAATAAAATTATCAACATAATAAATAAAAATGTTAAAAAATTTAGACTTACAGATTTACATATAGATTTGTCATACATACCATGATTTTAAAAAAGTATCACAAATAATTGAAATATAAAAATGTCATGCTATGTAGAAAAGAAATAGAGTAAAATTTCCATCACAATTGATGTGTCTCCCAAGCAAGCATGTTTAAGATGGAGACATATTACAGGAGAGGTGGCTTTTAAAGGGACACTTGGAGAAGGTCCAGATGCTATTTATACTATCACAGAGTCCATGCTGAACAGTACTGCTGTGTTGTACTCTGAGATATGTTTAGTTTTATGGCCCATTGCTTTAGCAAAGATAGAGAAAGAGAATATGGTACTTTCTTCTATGCTCACTTAGAAATAGCAGTCTCTGACCTGATTTCCTGTTATTTGAGCCCCAGTTCACAGGGTCTTTTCTTCATTGTCAGCTTAGATTAAGAGAAGAAGCTCCTGGCTTAGACCAGAATAGCTCTGCCTGATGGGCCTGTACTTTAAAGTAACCCATAATGTGCTGTTGGAGAAGTCATTGCAACTCATCCACAGTAAAGTTCTTCTGGCTTCTGTAGCAGTTCATCTGTACCTAAATTCCTTCTGTTTAATCTCTCATCGCTTAATATAATCAGAGTTTCTCTATTTTAATTTTATTAACTTTATCCTTGTTGTTTTAATTTTAACGATAAATATAAAATAATCACAAATAATGAAGAAATTTGGGGCAACTAGACAAAATTCTATGCTAATTATGATAGACAAATGAAAGAGTTGTCAGAGTAGAAGTAGAGAGCAGACATGGAAAATGCTGAAGAAGCAAAATTTATTAACTAGAACTTACAGGTATCAGCTCCTTTACATAGCAAAAGCTCCCTGTGGCAAGAGTTGTGCTTTCAAAGCCCCTGCCTGTCATCTTGCTCTGATCTGCACACATCAGTGTTCACAGAAGGCTTACAAACTGTTTAAAATGGGCCAGACATGGGCCAGTGTGACACTTGTCCTATGAATCCATGTTATTTAATTTGAGGATGGAAAAGTGGATTTGTGTGGTAGATGGCTTGGGCACCTTGATTGGGATTGGCATGCATCACTCCCATTAATATCTTTGAAGATAACCCTAATGCTCGGGTTACCTAACTCAGGAAAGTCTGGAAAACACAAGGCAAAACTAGAAGCTAAAATACTGGAAAGAAGGGTTCTTGCTTCAACTAACCAAAAGTCAGCCGCTTTCTTTCTGTGTACTCATCCTCCCTTCCTTCACTGGGGAGAAAAATCAAAGACTCATCAAATCACCTTTTGCACAAAAATATCCGTAATCTCTGCAGGATGGATATCAGGTGACAACAAAATTCCATGACAAATTGTGAGCCCAGAAAATAAATTATGAGTTTCCCCAAGAAAGGGGAAAAAAGTAGTGAAGATAAAAGTAACAAAAGTTTCCTCCAATGGAGGGGAGAATGAGTGATGGGGTGATAGTGGCTCATCCACAGTTTTTCACCATTTTCCCGGGTGCAGAAATCATGGGAGACCCTCATACATGGGACATTTTTTATATGTTGTTGACTTTCTTAAATTGATAAGGCCAATCAATGTGGGATTACCCTCTGTATGCTGTGAATGCCAATGGTTAATAAACTGTGTTGGCCCTGCACAGGGAATAGAAGTAGGCCAGGAAAACTAAATGGCATTCTAGGAGAAAGAAGGCAGAATCAGGGAGATGACATGTAGCCCCTCTGGAGACAGATGCTGGAACGTTAGCCGGCAAGCCACAGCCATGTAACAATACACAGATTAATAGAAATGGGTTAAGTTAATATGGAACAGTTAGCCAATAATAAGCTAGAGCGAAGGGGCCAAGCAGTGTTTTAATGAATACCGTATCTGTGTGGTTATTTCAGGGTTACGTGTCTAGGAACTAACTAGTGGCCTCCATAATACACATTTAGTTTTAACCATTACTTTAATCCAAAAGGACCTGCATATTAACAGTGCAGTATCCCTATCCAATTTCTCCATAAAGCAGAGCATGTAATGACTGAATCTGTATTAGTAAACTATGTGATTCTTGTGTGTGCGTGTGTGTTTTCTGTAATCTGCCTGTTCTAAACCTTTTTTACTTGAAACTAATTTGACTGTTATTTACTACTTTTTTATATTTCATTCATTGACAAAATGAGATAAGCATATTTTCCATACGGTTGTCTATCCTTCCATGACCCACTATGATCTTAGATGATGAAGCTTTCACTGCTTGAGATTAAACAAGTTACACTTGCCTGTCTTAATATTTGTTGTTATGATAAAAGACCATGATCAAAAACAAGTTGGGGAGGAAAGTCTTTATTTTCCTTAAACTTCGCATCATAGTCTGTTATCAAAGGATATCATAGCAGAAACTCAAGGCAGGGATCCATGAAGCAGAAGCCATGGAGGAACACTAACTACTAATTACATTCTCACGAGTTACTCTGCCTGATTTTTTTTATATCACCAGGACCAACAACCTAGGGAAGGCACTGCCCACAGTGAGCTGGGCTTTCCCATACCAAACATCAATCATGAAAATGCACCTCAGGATGATGGGGGCATTCTGGTTCTTCATTACAAAATGTGGGGAGTTAACATATAACTAGCCAGCACACTCCCTAGGTTATTCTCTTTACTTTTTAACCCCAATAATACCAAGTATCCATTCACATGGTAGATAATAATTGCTTCCTTTTTAATAATAGATTTCTAGGTGAAACAGCCAGTTTTGAATATTGATTTCTGTACGTGAAGACTATATTTGTTTCCCAACAGCCCAGACCTGATAATACTCACAAAGAAACTATATTAATTACATCACTGTTTGGCCAGTGAATCAGGTGTTGTTCTACCTAGCACTTATATTTTAAATTAACTCATTTCTATTAATCTGTGTATCATAATGGGGCTGTTTCTTAGTGGTTATGTCCTGCATATTTCTCCTTCAGCAGCTACATGGTGTTTCCTTCTACCCAGTTCTTATATATTAACTTAACCCATTTTTTAATTGATATGTGTATTGCCACAAGTCTGTGGCCTACAATAAGGTTCTGGAGTGTTTTTTTTTTCCTTCAGCAACTATATGGAGTCTCTTTGAATCAGCCTACTCCCTCTATATATCTCTGTTCTGATTTCCTGCTTGGCTTTACTCTGCCCTGCCATATGCCAAAGAGTTTCTTTATTAACCAATGGTAATAAAACATATTGACAGCATACAGAAGGGAATCCCACATCAGGTTACAGAATAAAATTTGTCTTTTAATGCTTTGCCTTCATCTACTTGAACATTTTGACACCAGATCTTTATATATTCCAAGCATTCTGAATGATCTTTCAACATACAGGTATCAAAACTTCACCTTCAATAGGACAGTATTAAAGAGGTGGGGACTTATAAAGTGTGTCGATCAGATGGGTGTGAAGAAGGTCCTCATGAAATGGTTCCAGCTAATGCCCTCCCACACTACTGTTCTTTATTATGTGGAGACCAAGCAATGGCCTCTTCTACTATGTGATGGTGGAAACTGAAGTTCCCTCCTAGATCATCATATAGTATGGGTTAGTTTTAAAATCCTATCTTGAACTGTAAAAAAGTATTTATTTTTAATTAAATATTACCTATTCTTTGATATTGTCATATAAGCATAAATTAATAAGTAGATATATCTACCATGGGTGATCAATAATTTGTATTATGGTTTTGATACACTTTTTTTCCTTATGCTCATCAATGTTTTTGAAGATGGAGTAACTGCCCCCCCCAAAAAACATTTAGTGAATCACAACTTTCTTGAAGAACTTTTCTTCCAGTTTTGATGAATAATATTCAGACTTCACTCAATAATCTACACTATGCCAAGCATAGTAATAGGTTTTGGATTTTCTAACTTGTGAATTGCTTGGCTTTTAGGATTTAATAACATAATATGTTTGAATTACCTTTTAACATGACTCTAAGTTTTAACAATTTTAATAAATTTAGTCCTTTACAATGTAGATTCCTCCATTGTATTTTACAGAATTTGGTGAAAGTACAAAATGCTTTTTAAATTAAATAAATATACACAAAATATGCAAAAAGGAATTTTAAACAACATTTTTTTTTCTGAAACCATTTATAATTTCCATACAGGTGTAAAAGAGTTAGTGTGAGATTTATTCTCTTCAGTTGATTTCTAGGCATAAAACATTACAGAATGCATTAGCTTGCCAGTTTTGACAAGGGCTAAGAAAAGATTTAAGTCTAATGCGAAGCAGCACTCTGTCCAACCTATTTAATCAAGTTACATTGTTCAGATTTCATGAGGAGGAGGTTCTGTAACCCTTCGCAGAAAAATAAATAAATATTGGTCTTCCTCCCACTGAATAAAAAAAAACTATAAAACAAAGCATTTACAACAAATCAGCTTATTGAATATGGATGTGTAATTAGTGTCTAAAATGTGGCAAGAAAAATAAGAATATCTATCTGGTAAAACTACTTATTTCTATAGTGTAAGAAATACATTAATGTCTACAAAACATGATATCTGTGTGTGTGTTGGATACTACATATATATACACACACACACATATATACACATATATATTCACATACATGTACATATGGTACCAATTATCTGTAATGTTACCATAGACCTCACAGCTCATCTATTAGAAAATTTAGAGAAAATGATTCTTGAGACATCTGAGCACCAAGACTATCTTTTCCAAAATGCTTCAACGAAAATTATTTCTTGAAGTAACCAAGCAGGCAAAGTGAGAATGCTAGAGTGGAACAGGTTCCTCACATCTTCCTCTGTGTTTCCTGTAAGAATAGAAACTACTATAAAGAGCCCAGTGATGTTCAGGCTGAGCAACAGTAGCTCATACATTTCCTAAATGTAGGGATACTTAAGAGTTTCCTGTCAGGATTCACAAGGTGATTTCCTTTAATATTTTTATCCCAAACAGATGAATCATTTGAAGCAGAAGGTAAGCATATCAATATTTTGGAAACTTCATAGATATTTAAGCATTATACCACACATGAATCTTGAACAGAGGTGAAGAGAATTAAAATGTGCTGATCCACATGGCTGTTTGTATCTGTCACTTCAATTCAAAGGTACAATAATCTTAGCAAAGACTATTGGTGTGTGATCTCATACTATTCTAGCTCACTACCCCGTATTAGCATTCCATTCTTTAGGTGTCTGTTTCTCAAAACCAGTGTGTGCTGGCACTGAAGTTTGCTGTGACCAGTACTATGTCCTGGAGAAGGTATTGTTTGAGTTTCTGGTCCATCTTCTGAAAGACTTTGCTTCTCTTCTCACTCTCTGTGAACATCAAACATAAAGAAATTCCTGCTAACACTACCTGGAAAGAACTGAGGTGTCCATGCGGGCAGCACCACAGCTTGAGATTATATTACCACTGCCCATATCCCAGGTGACTCAAGCTGAAAACATCAGCTTCATTGGAAAAGTACAGCTGATGAAAAAATAGGAAAAAATTGAGACATGATGTTGCTGTTTCAAACTAAAACACTGGGAATCATTTTTCTCTGTGGTGTCAGATCACTAGCATATACTGGGGTCTGGGTTCAGGTCCTCCTTATCTGAGGAAGGGCATTGGTGCAAGGAAAAAAAAATCTGACTACCAGGTGGATTGCAGTCAAATGGCCCAGAATACTTCAAGCCATCATTATTTGTACTTTAACTGCGTTTTTTTTCCCTCCCTGGCTTACAGGGACAATTTTATTTTTGGCTTCTATATTTGACTTTTAAGAAATATATCGTATTTTAAGAAATACATAATAATCATTATAAAAGTTCCCACTGTTCCTCTTATGCTTCCTGAAATACATTTCCGCACCTCCTATATAACCTTATTCTAGACCTGGAGTTCAGCATTTGTGCAGCCTTAACTAAATGTTGAGCCAGACACACCCTGCTTTAGCAGCACTTACGTCAGCTGGTAGCTACTTGTGGTTACAAAATTAAAACGTAATAGACATGGGTACAATGGTTTAAGGACAACAATATTCAAACCCATGAAATTCTTTTAAGCCTGCAAGATATGCCTTTATACAGTTCCCTTTTCTACAAGAGGGTCCCATGTCTCAATCTCTCTATAAAAGGCAAACTTTGACAAAACACCCTTTTGCCATCCCACTACACCATACTTTTCCTAATATAAGCTCCTATGTATAGTAAAGATGGATCTCTCCATCCCATATTTGATTTTGCACTTTCTCCCCACTAGATCATACCAGATCCTATCACTGATTCTATGCTTGGTGTCCAGGGAACTTTCTTCCAACAGTTGGCACTACGTGTATTCCTGGGGCTTTTTCCCTATTCTGTGTATGCATGCACTACTCTCTTTTCCAGTACTGTGAGACATGGTTAATGTTCCCAGTGTTGTTTTCTATTATGTATCTGTCTCGATTGATTCAGATAGGAATCAGGGTTAGGAGTTACAGTTAGTAATTCCAAATAAGAAATTTGAGAACCATTAGCCCCCTACTGATTCTAAGGGGAAAATATTCGAGAAAGGATGGAATTTCCAGGAAAATTACAACTGTTGCTTGCATGATTGACAAAGTGAATCTAAAATCTTCAAAAGAATCAACAATAAAATGGACGAGAAAAGAGCCTGCAAGGTGCACGAATTGAACAAAGTCTTGTGCTGCCCAATGGTCCACGGCTCTTTGCCAAGTGAGAGACCGTCTCCATGGGTATTGCAGAGATCCTTTGCACGGGGCAAAGGTATGCTGATCTGACATTAGTCTGTATAGCTTCTGACAGTATACTAGAACTATGATAAAGTGACAATAAATACTGCAAATTTGGGGTAAGCATCATATACCAGTAAGACTATTGAAAAATAAGCACATGTTTATTTGGAATGGTGTGGTGTGTGTGTGTGGGGGGGGAGGTGATGACTGAGTGTGTGTGATATGTGTTTGGGCATATGCATTTTACAACATATGCTTGAAAGTCAGAGGATAGCTTTTATTTCTTCTACTGTTATGTATGATTTTGAATCCACCATTGTCATGCATCATACCCACGAGTGTTTGCATGTGATTGGTGAACTGAAAATGGAAATGAAAGCTCAAAACCTGTGAATAAAAAAATAATCCTTCTTTTATCTTTTAATATAAGTATGACATACTTTGTCATGGTGATAGGAAGATGCATGTTACATATTCAAATAAGTTGAGACCTTGAAGTTCTAAATATTATTTATATATTTAGCATTGAAAATATGTTTCATTTCTTCTGCTGTAGAATAACTCAAATTAATAATTAGTCACTGTGAAAAAACATTTGGAGAAATGATGTACTTTCCTTAAACTTTTGAGGCAATTTATTTTACATTAGGATCCTATGGAATTTATGTTTTATTGCAAAGTCTATATTGTATTAGTTGTAAGTAATAGAAGATCGTATGTTGTTAAAGACATGAAAATATATCTATTTACCCCAGAATTGGCACTAAGGACAGAAAGAATAATGAGTCCATCAACGTTCAACTTAGTGAATTAATGAGTTTATTGGGATAACTCACAGGTGAGGAGTGGTCTGGATACTCAGTCAGGTGTCTTACTGAAAAGCCAACTTTGCCATGATGACTACTCAAGAAAGCTGTGTTTTTCAAAGCCCTGCGGATTTCATGTTTTGTATGCCTAATGTGTGAATTTCCTCTGCCCATGAGTTTTTCTGTTTATGTAATTTGGGGAAGGTGCCTTGTGAATTTTGTAAGTTTTCAGGATCATATGAGACGTGTAAATTGTTTTATTCTGTTTCTCTGAGTCTTAATGAGCCTCCTCGATAGGATGCCTCAACTGGGATTCGATTTATCTACAATAGTATACTAGTGAGCTAATAAAACAGAGTAATAAACACGAGAAAACAGAAGATATGTGAGCAATTTATTCCCATCAGCATGCTATCTTTAATTATCAGTGGGTGATGACGTAAAATAAGGAGTTTAAAGACATTTTATTTAGCTGGGCGATGGTGGCAAACGCCTTTAATCCCAGCACTTGGGAGAAAGAGGCAGGCAGATCTCTGTGAGTCTGAGGCCAGCCTGGTCTACAAGAGCTAGTTTCATGACATGCTCCAAAGCTACAGAGGAATCCTGTCTCAGAAACTAAAAAAAAAAAAAAAGATATTTTATTTAATGTTTATATAGAAAACAAGCAACTATTTTGTAATGATTTATTATGTGAAAGAAAAAATTTGAGAACCTTTTAATCAGCATGACTCCCATTCATGTGGAATTCCTTAAAATTCCATCTCTCCTTTTTTTGAGATAAGACTTGTAGAAAATTTTTGTAACTACTTACTGTCAGATTTTTCTCTCCTTGGTGACTCTCTACTCATGTAAGATTGACTTCCTTAAAATATTTAGAGATACAAATGAGTAATATATATATATATATATATTCACAATGTATAATTACAAGAGATATGACAGCATACCATATATGTGATTTTTTTAAAGGAAAATGGTCCCAGAGTAAATTTGAATTAGATGGTCAATGACGATACAGAAATACTGGGACTTTATGTGGACTTTGTTTTCGTGATCATTATCAACACATCATTTGTTTGCACACCAAATGTTGCCCATCTCCCTATTCTTTGGTTTGTTCACCAGAAGATTTATGATAAAACACTAAGAGTAACATTGACAATATCTCTGCAGCTTTGCTATATGGTGTCTAAAAGTAAAGACAACATTTTTGGCTTTAAAGTATGATACCCAGTGAAGTGAACTGCGAAGTGTGCAGTTTCATTATAAAAGAGTTAGACAATACTTTTTATGATTTCTATAAATAACTTTGTTAATTATTCCCTTCTTAGGGTTTATATGTGATACAATATTGGTGCTTGTCAGTACATTAAAAATGAAAACATATGACAAAAGATTTCCAGCTCAAGTCATGTAATCACTAACAGTATTACTTTGTTTCTATTGTTGGAAATAATCACACCTTAGATTTGTATACAAAGTTTAAGTCTTCTCTAGTTCTTTCATTCAGAAGGGTAGGGTGTGTGATTTACCTGAAGAAATTATGCATCCTTCCTGGAACAATAATGATATCATTAATGTCGACCAGGTTTCTAGTTCTTAAGTGGATGGAGGCAAAGGAACATGGTGTTAGAAATTCTCAGAAAAACATACAGGACAAAGTTCAGCATGGTCTGTTTTGTGATCTCTGCTGTGTTCTGGAAGAAAATTCTCCTGGGTCCTCCAGATGCTGAACTTAAACTCAGACAGGAGCCTGTTTAAGAAATAAGCAAATGTAAATAATTTGTTCTGGATAGTAGGTCCTCTGAAAAAAAAATATTGTTGCTTTAAATTCTCAGCTGTAGAGCAGTGCATGTTCCAGTGTTGAGGGAATGTGGGTCTGTTGGTTTGTGCACTTCAGCATGTTGTATGAGTGTGGAGTGCTGATTTACAGGACAATTATGAAAACCATTAACAGTATGTTGCTTAATTATCCATAAGATTAAAAATGGTCATTGTCCTATACTTTGGTTCATTTGCTCATCATTCTTTGATTTTTATAGAAATCTGCAAAATTAAAGCTTGACAAATTGTTTCAAGTTCATGATTACCTTTAAAAATCACTATATTTGTGAAGTATGGTTCAATGATATAGCTGTCATTGAAATGAAGAAATAACTTCCATCATGATTTGAACATATTCTGTTCTCATCTCTTTTTTTCCTTATATATTTAATAATTCATTGTTTTGATTTCTAATTTAAAAATCTGTCATCAAATCTATTTCAGCATTTAAAAAAAATATAAATATTGTCTCATTCACTCCATCAACTGTGATGCTTGGATTCTTTTAAAGGTTACATTTAATTTTAGTCATCAAATAGCATAAAATATATTATTCATTCCTATGACTTGCTAGTATTTGAAATATAGTCACTCATTTCATTAGCAAACATTTGCTGAGCAACTAATGTATTGAGTCAGCTGAGCATATGAAACATATAGTCATTCACATGTTTATTTCTTTATAGAAGTTTGCACGACTTCAGGGTACTCAACTGAAAAATATTCAAGAATGAAATAAAAGAATACAGATAGATATCATAATACTTACTGGAAACTGGTGTTTTACTGACACACAAAGATAAATTTCAGCTTTTTGCTTTTTTGAAATTTGTTTCCTGATGCCCCCAAATATCAAACTCATGAGCTCATAGACCCCTTCTCAGGAATCTGTGGTAGTAAACAGTGTTGCCCTCTGCTTGCATTATACATCGATCAGTTTCTGTTTGGATGAATGTCATTATCTAATAAACTATGTATTATATTCCTTTTCTTTCTGAAATATGAAATTCATAAAGGAAGAAAGTTATTGTTTTTAATAATGTGACACTGATAACTAAAACAAAGTAAAAGGAAGATAAATGGATGGAAACAGGATAAATGTTTGTAGAGTTAGATGATAGTAAAAGAGATGGCTTCATACCCTAATAAAGGAATCAAGGAATAATTAACATTTAAGTTCCAGCAAGGAAAACACGAGAGATGCAGATGATATGGCAAACAAGGCTACAAGAGGACAAGAAGCCGGGCGGTGGTGGTACACGCCTTTAATCCCTGCATTCGGGAGGCAGAGACAGGCGGATCTCTGTGAGTTCGAGACCAGCCTGGTCTACAAGAGCTAGTTCAGGACAGGCTCCAAAGCCACAGAGAAACCCTGTCTCTAGCCCATAGTATACCTAAGGCTATATACAATTAATGAATTATACTCTGTATGAATTAGGTACAGATGGGAGTCTCTCCAGTGAGAATAAATATGCTTATCATATCGCTTACATGAAGTGTATTTGACCTTCTATATTTTGGGATTTGTAGCATAAGATAATAATATTTTATTTAGAAAATCATAAAGTAATAAAAATCCATAATTCATTGAAAATTTTAGGTGAAACTAGAGTTATTGTGGTGTATCTCTAATTTTTTAATTGACACCAAGCTCATTTGGAAGCATATAGGGACATATAGGCTGTATTGTGAACACTCACAGTTTGCTTACTTCAGAAAAAGTAATGTACTCAATTATATAATTCCGAGAGAATATGTGCTATAAATCATGCTTAAAAACTAAATCATCTTAAATTTATAAAAATATAGCTATTTTACTTACCTTTTAAGACTATTAGATAGTTAATAATGACCTGACATATGTTTAGAACAGAAGTGAATATATATATATATATATATATATATATATATATAATTTTAGTTAAAGAAAACTTAAATGTTATAGTAGTATAAGCTAAAAGGAATAGTTATGTTTGCTTTATGTAAAATAGAAATCAAAATTCACTGCAGCAAAAAAGTAAGATTTAAGATTTAACAGGTCGAAAATTTTAATGATAAGTGAAAATAGGAGTCAACTGATCAGTGTATAAATATATTTAGGTTAGATTTGTTGTCATTGTTTTTACTATTTATTTATTTATTTTTCATTTTACATATCAATCCGACTTCCCACTCACTCCCTCTTCCTTTTTCCTTCACCTTCCCCCTACCCTCCCATCCTTTCCTCAAAAAGGGTAAAGCTACCCATGGGGAGTCAACAATATCTAGCACATTGCTTTGAGGCAGGATCTAGGCCCTAGCATTGTATCTAGGCTGAGCAAGGTATCCCTCCAAAGAGAATACGTTCCAAAAGCCAGTAGAGACAATACGGATAAATCCTGGTCTCACTACCAGTGGCCCCTCAGTCTGTCCCAATCATACAACTGTCATCCACATTCAAAGGGCCTAGTTTGGTCCTATGCAACAATAGAGGAACGTTCCCCTTACTCCACATCTTCTCTGCCATAAGCTATCATTGGTAGTTTTGATCTTAGCCATTTTGATTAGTGGAAGGTGGTATTTCAGAGTCGTTTTGAGTTGCGTTTCCCTGATGGCTATGGATGTTGAACATTTCCTTAACTGTCTTTTGGCCATTTGAAATTCTTCTGTTGAGAATTCTTTCTTTAGATCTGTACCCCATTTTTAATTAGATTACTTGATATTTTAATGTCTAATTTCTTGAGTTCTTTCTATATTTTGGAGATCAGTCCTCTGATGTGGAGTTGGTGAAGATCTTTTCCTATTCAGTAGGCTGCCTTATTGTCTTACTGCTGCGTTCTTTGCTTTATAGAAGCTTCTCAGTTTCAGGAGGCCCCATTTCTTTATTGTTGCTCCCAGTGTCCGTGCTACTGTGCTATATTTAGGAAGTGGTCTCCTGTGCCCATGCATTCAAGGCTACTTCCCACTTTCTCCTTAATCAGGTTCAGTGTGGTCAGATTTATATTGAGGTCTTTAATCTATTCGCTCTTGAGTTTTGTGCATGGGGATAGATATGGATCTATTTTCATTGTTATACATGTTGACATCTAGTTATGACAGCACAATTTGTTAAAGATGCTTTTTTACTCATTGTGTAATTGTAGATTCTTTGTCAGAAATCAGGTGTGTGGATTAATATTCTGGACTTCATTTGATTCCACTGTTAACCATCATGAGTAGGCAACTTTATATACATAGTGAAGCTATAGACTGGCACACTTACTGGAAAAGTAAATAACTTTAAAAACACTACACTCATCATCCTTTACTTGAAGCTGTGCCAAGCTTCCAAATTAAACTAAAATAGAATATTTAACATTTCAGGTGACACTAAATTACTTCAAGTACACACACTAAGGATATCATAGTACAACTATGCTGCCAATCAGAATGTATGCTTTAAATGAATCTTCCATATTACATTTTAATAAATTAAGAATTACAGTAATTTTAAAATGACATCTGTGGATGTTTAGAGAGGTAAATTTTAAAATAAAGTCAGTTGAAACATAAAATTGTCACATAGGCATGTTAAAACAATATTAGATTGGTGATTCTACAGAATTTAAATTGATATTTATGGAATAAAGAATGTACCAGAGATACCTTATAAACAAGTATAGTTTCCTATGCCAATGGATTGTAGGCTTTTAAAATACATTTTATAATTTTTATAGTTTTTATAATTATCAAATATATATATATACATATATATATATATATAAGATTGCTGCTTGCAAAATTACTGTTGTCAAATTTACTTTGAAAGAATATAAAATTTTGCTTCATTGAACAGGCTTAAACAAGGTTGGCTATGAAATAGCTATATTCTATGAAATATTTTTCTAAAGATAGAATATGCATTTAACTGTCAAATGACAGTGTGTTGATTACTACATATCAAACTTCTTAGAGACAATAACTGAAATAATTTAATTAACTTAATTCAGTCACCTAAACTGGAGTCAATATTTAAAATTCAAAGCAAGAACATGCTATAATAGAAATATATAAAAATGACTTAGTTTTCATTCAGGTTAAACCTTAAGTTTTTCATAATTGAAATTATGTAGTCCATCAGCCTTCATTTATTATACACAATAAACTGTTCGCAATAATGAATTAGTATTTAATTATTGATGATAATTAATATGTGGATAATATTCATTCATTCCACATTTTAATCCACTTTGTGACAGGGTTTGCCTAGAGCCACAGATTGAAAATTTAAAAGAAAAGGCATTTCTTTGCATGTCTTGAATTAACAGAAATTGGAGCAAATCAAACCCACTAATAGGACATTTATAAACATAATAAGCAATATAATGAAGATAAACTAGAAATTTCATAAGAGAAAATAGTGACAGCCCTTGGAAAGAACTGTGAACATAGTCATTATTTGAAGTCATGATTTTTAAAATTTTTAATTGAGGTATAGAATCCTAAAGCTATTTTTCAATGATCTCTGTCATTTAAAGCCGTTAGAGTTATTATCTCAGTTTCTTGATTCAAAATATTTTGTAGTTAATAACTCATCTCTCTAATATTTAAAGTCATAGTGATTTTAAGTATGATAGTTGGTGTTTTACAGGGTTGCTCTCAATTCAACAGATGCCAGTATTGTAGTGTGAAAAATCATGAGAAAAACATGCCAATATTAGAGTATGATGAGTGAGAAGTCTATGTAATTGTAGGTTGCAGCACTGAACATAAATAGCATTTTAATATGTCTTGAAGTACTTCAAACCACATGGTAGTCAAAGTGTTGACATAGTAAACAAGAAGTTGATGACATTTGAAACACTGATATTCTCTTCACAATTTAACATATTAAGTCTATTCATTAATTTAGGTCACTTTTCATATCAAATAAGCTACCATGCCTCTTAGTCTCAGGAATTCTTGTGTTAAGAAGATTCAAAATGCCAAAGTATTTGATATCATTATCTTGAAGCCAGAGATACATGACTTTCATACGGATTTTCTATAGCCACTTTCTTTTTCTCTTTTTAACAATGAAGTAACAATGAAAGTATGAAAGCAAAGATTATGAAAGGGATATTTCTATTGTCATTCACGTTCTTTATTGCTCTGCGTGAACAATATTCTCCCAGAAACCCCGTGCCTTCTCTTCTTCTTTTACCAATTAGATCAGATGGAGTTCAATAGACTGCCTTCAAGCCTGGTAGGTTAGGTTAAATAAAAGATTATTCTCCTTTTTATTAGCCGTGTACCATGTATGGTTTGTATTTTTACCATAAATTCTCAAGGATGATCTTCTGTAATGTTCATCATGACCATTAACATGCCAGATATAGAGTAAATGAGAAAAAAAAGTCAGAAAGTTAACAAAAGATTGGATGAGGTACAAAATTTCATTTTATCACTCAGAAAAAGATTTGTTCTTAGGAAATTTGAAGTTATGAACCAAAGCAAAGCTGTCTATGTGTATAGACATAGACACATATATTTGTTCCTTATTTTCCCAGAGAACATATTTGTTATTATTTCTGAAAGAGAAATTCATTCTGGTGAATAAGTTTTTGAAACATGAGTAAGAGTATCAAAATAAAATCCAAGCAGAGTTAATATGGCTGTGTTAGTAATGCTTGTGCATATATATACAATGTATATAACACTAGTACAAGATAGAATTCTCCCTCATGAGTTCTGCATTCCCAGAGTTGGGTTATTGCTCCATTAAATTATTTGAAGGTTGTCAAATCCCATATCCAGTGGTATTATATACAAAAGTCATATCTTGTTGCTGAGAAGAAGTGAAGGGTAGCATTACTATGATTCATTTTTTGTAATTGGGTAATACACTGAGATGCACCGAGCATGCATGTATTAGAGAGGTGAAATTGATTCACACAGAATAAAGAGCCACAAGAAGAAGATGACAATGAATGGCGAACTGTATGCTTTGGTAGCTAGTGTGAAGGCTTAGCTTATGCTTCCATTTTCAACCTTAATTTTTCAGAGTTTACAGATCATATTTGCCAGTGAACATAAGACCATCACCAATAACCAAAAAAAATCAATTTTTCAAAAGCCTACTCAGAGATATATGTTAAATTAGCAAAACTGAATTTAAAAATGGGTTAACACCTAGAAATAAGTCTTTATTTTTATTCCTTATGAGCATGCACAGATAAGTCATAGCTGCAATTGTGGTCTCAATTCTATGACTCAAGAGATAGATAGCTGCATCTGATCATACTTGCTTTCTAATTAGCTTACTATCAGACTGGGTAATGGAGCCCTATTTAGGTCAATATTCATCATGAGTTTCCACTGCTTCCTAAGCTTCTTCATGTTACTGTAACTGAAGTACATGATGGTTCGGAGAATGTCAGAGCTCAGTAGCTGGAGGATGGGAGAAATTGGGCATGAAGATTCCATCTCGTACTTAACGGAGCACTCTCCAGTGCATTAGCATCTAGCCGGAGCCCATCTACGGCTAGTTAAATTAAAACAGATAGAAGTTACGTTAAACTAGCCATTAAGTTCTATATTTCTGTTAAATGGATTACAAATATGCAATGTATAAAAGTTGCTTGGTAAGCTACAATTTTAACAGAGTATAACCATCATCACGGAAAAGTCCATTAGATAGCTTTCCTCCGACATACAGAGTTTTTATTATATGATAACATGCTTCTATGTTCTGCTTCTTATTCGGTTATTTGGTCTTTAGTAGATATCGCCATTTCTTAACAGGGAGAAATGTGAAAATGGAACATCAGTAAGTACAACAAATTTATGCATGCTATTTAAAATTTCTATGACAGCGTGTATCTCTTTCTCCTCTTCTTTTTTTCTTATACAATCAAAGCTGTTCTTTCAGTTTTTAATAATGGTCATGAAAGATTGGTAAACAAGAACCAGCATAAAGATTTCTCAACAATAGTTAAAGAATTTCAGGAAGGTGGGAGATGGTTCAATTGGAAAAACACTACTGTGAAGGAATGAAGACACATTTGAATCCTAGTGAAATATAAGAGTGGAGTGCCCATCTGTAACCTCAACACTGGGGAATCCCTGGATCTTGTACCAGCTTGCTTAGTCAAATTGGTCATCTCCAGCTTCTGGGAGAGACCTTTCTTCAAAAATAAGGTAGAGATAAGTCAAGAAAATGACCCAATGCTGCTTTTCATACACACATACACACAGATAAACATGCACACGAGTAAAAACATTCACATGAATACATGCATACACTGCATACATGTGCCGCGCACTGCACCCTCGTCTGCGCTCTATGCGCTAGAATCCCGTTTGCGAGCTTCGGGCAAGGGGCTGGAGGTTGAGGAAACACACGCAGAGACAGACCAACACACGGACCTCTAATCGCTGGTACAAAAGCCCGTCTTTAATAGCACCATGGAGGCTTAAATACCCTGCAGTCAACGGCCAACAGGTGAAAATCCCATCCCTTGATCCTCTAGGCAAAGCACAGCTTCTAGTAACTTCAATTAGAAGGCGCTAGCAGGGAAGAGCAGCTGAAGGCCAGGACTCAATTGGTCCCAACATACATGCACACACATGTGCACACACACACACACACACACACACACACACACACACACACAAAGAGAGAGATAGAAAAGGACAGAGGAGAGAGAAGAATTTGAGTAACACAGGTCTCTCAGAAGGTTAGGATAGATAATTTATTTTATGAGTTAGTGTTGGATGTATCTGATGCATGCATTACTGTTGTTATAGGTTGCCATTCTCATTGCCATTGTATAGTTTATACGAAAAGTGAATTATATCTAATAGTCAGATCCTGTATTTGAGTGTGTATTTGAACTGTAGTTATAAGTAAGTCCTTCCTCAGAGGAAGTAGATTACTAGCAAAAATATTGTTAGAAAAAAGTATATTAGTAAAAAAAAAAAGTTGGTCATCCAAAGATATTCACATCCTAGACAGAAATTCTATGCCTATTTATAATACATGTTAATAAGTGTAATTAATGTTAAATATCTAAAAAGAAGTTCTAGCCTAGATAGATATTAGCCCCATGAAGGCAAAGAGCTTCCTGTCTTTGCCCTCAGGAAAGACTTATCAAAAGACAACAAAGTCCGAGGACAGGAAACAAAGTATTTTAGAGAAATTAAAAGTCTGAGTTCTGAATGGGTCATCATGGAACTAAAGGGGGAATAAGAAACCCATGAACCTCAAATTGAGTGCAATATCTTTATTATAAGAGTAGAATCTCATAGCTCTCCAGAACAAACATGAGCACCCACATACTCAGGTTTTTGGAACTAGACTCTTTCAGCCACTTAAATATGCTTTGTAGTACATTCCTCCACAGCACCTCTTGACAATAGCTCAATAGCTCAAACTGGTCATCATCATTTTAATTTGACTTTTGTGATTCCATAAACAAAGAGAAGTGACATATTTAATGGTTTTATGATATATAGAAATTGGCAATCTTAAATTCTTGTTCTTTTAACATATTAAATATACAGTGATTTAGTATAGTAACTAAGGAATGATACAATATAAAATATTTACACAAAGATGACCAATCTTAATCTTTTGTTTGCATTTTTGTTCATTTGACTTTGAATTTTTTAAGACAGGGCTTCTCTGTATATCCCTGGCTTTCCTGGACCTTACTCTGTAGACTAGGCTTGCCTTTTACTCATAATTTGTCTGCCCCAGACTTCCAACTGCTTTGATTAAAAGCATGTGCCGTCACCACCTTGCTGACCAATCCTGCTTTTCATGTGTTCATTAAGATAGCAACATTTTGCTGTGTATTGGTCTTCTTTTTTTCCCGTTTATTTATTTATTAAATATTTCTGTCCCTTCCCCGCCACCTCATCCCATTTCCCTCCCGCTCCCCCAATCAAGTTCCCCTCCCTTGTCAGCCCTTAGAGCTATCAGGGTTCCCTGCCCAGTGGGAAGTCCAAGGACCACCCACCTCCATCCAGGTCTAGTAAGGTGAGCATCCAAACTGCCTAGGCTCCCACAAAGCCAGTACATGCATTAGGATCAAAAACCCAGTGCCATTGTTCTTGTATTCTCAGTAGTCCTCATTGTCTGCTATGTTCAGGGAGTCCGGGTTTATCCCAGGCTTTTTCAGACACAGGCCAGCTGGCCTTGGTGAGTTCCCGATAGAACATCCCCATTGTCTCAGTGTGTGGGTGCACCCCTCACGGTCCTGAGTTCCATGCTCGTAATCTCTCTCCTTCTTCTCCTGATTTGGACCTTGAGATTTCTGTCCGGTGCTCCAAATTGAATCTCTGTCTCTGTCTCCTTTCATCGCCTGATGAAGGTTAATATTCAGGAGGATGCCTATATGTTTTTCTTTGGGTTCTCCTTATTTAGCTTCTCTAGGATCACTAATTATAGGCTCAATGTCCTTTGTTTATGCCTAGAAACCAAATATGAGTGAGTACATCCCATGTTCCTCTTTTTGGGTCTGGCTTACCTCACTCAGGATAGTGTTTTCTTTTTCCATCCATTTGTATGCAAAATTCAAGAATTTCTGGTTTCTCAGGGAATTCGGGATCAACCTACCCCTGGACCCAGCAATACCACTCTTGGGAATATACCCAAGAGAGGCCTTATCATACAACAAAAGTATATGCTCTACTATGTTCATAGCAGCATTGTTTGTAATAGCCAGAACCTGGAAACAACCTAGATGCCCTTCAATGGAAGAATGGATGAAGAAAATATGGAATATATACATATTAGAGTACTACTCAGCTGTATTGGTCTTCTTATTCCTACAAAAACTTCATGTATTCACAAGCTTAAAAGAGTCAATATTTCTTTTTCCCTTATTAGCTAGGTATAATATTCTTCAAAGAAATTAAGTCAGCAATCAGGATTTCCTTCATACTTAACAAGCAAACGAGATGTTTTCAGGTTGATGATGAGAATACATCGCTCAGTTCTTTCATGCTGGCAGCCAGTCACTCTATCTAAATTGCCAACCTGAGTCTTTGACCTCCCAGCTTGCTGCTCGTTATGTCTCTCCGGGAACTAGCTGTTCTCATATCTTTCTTCAATCCCTCCACCTCTTCTTGTTTCTCATGTAGAGTTACTCATCTGTTCCGTTTATATTTTCTTTTAGAACAGCACACTGTAAACAACCCTGAAGCATGAGGCACAGAAAAGCTAGAAATTCTCTTTTGGGAGTCTCATATGTCCCTGTTCTCCACAATATTTCCATTCCTTTTCCTCATGAATGTGACGTCACTCCTAAATGTTTCCTTCCAAATCTCTTTCTAGTTCCCAGTGTTGGGAATCAAGTCTGGATTTTGTACATGCTAGGCCAACACTTTACCCTGGAGGTACATAACCAGCTCTCTACAAAATGCTCATAAAAATGAATGAGTACGCAAAATTGTCTTCAAATATTCAAATAAAAGCCCAGTATTCCACCATAGTGTTTAATCTCCTTATGAAAAATCTCTGTGAGAGATTTTGCCACTACTAATGCCTTCTCTTGCCTAGAGTTAGTTTTACAAATTTGAACAGAGATGGCATCAGCAGTTTTTATAACTCTCTTATCCATAATGCCTTAGAGAATTCCTGGGATTGTAAGTAAAAGGTGTTGGACTAGCAGGAAGTAGGCACCATGATGCAGCAATGGCATAAATCAGGTTATGTGGCTGATGCAGAGTAACTGGCCATGACCTAAAAAAAAAAAAAAAAAAAAAACAAAAAACAAAAAAAACCAGGAGAAGTGGGCAAGAAAATACCACATGTGAGTAGGTTCTTTTGGAAGGATTTATCTTTCAATAACAGTCCTATCTCAGCTTGCATGCCCAGAGAGCAAGAATTTCACAGCAGGTATTTTCATCTACTCACAGGTCTTATATTTCTGTCATTTTAATGTATGTATGTATATATATATATCATATACATTCTGCTAATACATATCATGTATTATATGTATATATTTAGAGGCTTGCATTTTATCTTAGAGTACCTTATTTTCAGAATATAAGAAATTTTGATGAGACAGGAGGCTTAGTGAACAATTGAATTATCTGTGGCAATTAATATTACAAATTATGGTCCAAATTGAGAAGTTTTATAAGAACCATGTTATGGTTCAGTGAATAAGAAGAGACTTGATATTTATCATGATTTTTCTGTGTGGTCCTGTAACTTTCAACATTGTCATACTGTGTTTGAATGGACACTGTTACTTACCTATGTGTGAACATAAAAGTTATTACTCAGCTTGGGACATATTTGTTTACTAAGAGGAGGCACTATTCCTTATGAATCTAAGCCAACAAACATAAATCATGACAATAACAAGAATACATGAATGTATAGTCATTGACTGTCTTCTCAATTATTCAAGAATCATGACCTGGTTCCAGTATTTGACCAGTTTAATAGTCAGGAACTCCAAAATTTATTTTAATAACTGCAAATGGGATGCCATTAACTTGTATTAATAATAAATTGCTGGCTAGA
Source organism: Microtus pennsylvanicus (assembly GCF_037038515.1). NCBI lineage: Eukaryota > Metazoa > Chordata > Mammalia > Rodentia > Cricetidae > Microtus > Microtus pennsylvanicus. Next base: position 18,539,933 of record NC_134594.1, read on the forward strand.
GAAGAGCTAGTAGTAGGGAAATTGATTAAATTGTAGGTGTGACTTCACTCATCATACAGGCAGAATATGGCTGAAGGTTAAGTCTTTTCATTGAAACAGCCAGTCCAGGCAGGAAGCCAGACTTCAGTAGGGGCATTTACTGGTCAATAGTCACCCTGAGTCCATGACACCTAAAATGGGCACCATAGGGATAGCGATAAACCTCTACCAACAGTGAGCATTTCTGAAAGAGGAACTCACAAGAAGATTATACTCAAATATGAGGGCTGATCACATCTAATTATGAGATGAGACTTTAGATAGTTATAAAAAGATAATTATAGCCAGTATAAGTGAGTAAATATGAGCAAAAGTAAGAACAATTGGTGTCCATTTAATTCTTACTTGCCAGAGTGTAGCTAGAATAACTATTTCCATACTACCATATAGATGTCCCCGTGTCCCCCTTGCTCTCTACTTTTCCTCGGTTTTCTTTATTCTTTTCCTTTTTTTCTGTTTGCCTCCTCATTGTCACGGATTGTTCCTGATCAAAGAAGCTTCAAGTATTGAAGTATTACACAACCAGGATTTAGATAATAGTAATCAGATCTTGGGGTCCTTCAACCAAGAGATACAATGGCAGCAGAAACTTTCACACTTTTTCCACTCAAAGTTTAAAAACTGCCACCAATAGGTTGGAGAGAAGATTCAGTGCTTAGGAACACTCACTGTTCTTGCAGAGGACCCAGATTCAGCTTCCAGTATCCACATGGTGGCTCACAAACATTTGTGAGACTACTTCTAGGAAATCCGACACCCACTTTTGTCCTCCACAGGCACCTACACAATGCATTCACAACATGTAGGCAAAATATTCTCTCTCTCTCTCTCTCTCTCTCTCTCTCTCTCTCTCTCTTCCCCTTTCTCTTACACACACACACACAGAGACAGAGACAGAGACAGAGCGAGCATTAGAAGTAAACAAATTGTTAAAAGAAAAATGTTTGCCACCTAGTGTATATTCACTAAATGTTGTATGACTAACCTTGACATATCTGATTTTCCAAATGTTATCTAAAGCTCATTAACTACACAAAGTCTTTAAGTTTTATTAAGGGATCTGTTTAATTATTTTCTTTTGACTCTCTGCCTTAAAGAGTGTGTTAACACACTCTCTGTCTGTTTGCACAAGTAACATGGTAGTATAATCCTACTGCAGAAGACAGGAAGGAACGCTAATATTAAACTTCTGCTGGCAATGATTATTCAAAAGTGTGAAGCAGGTTTGTTGTTTACAGTTTGTACAGGAAAGGAAGGAACATTACAGGGACAAATAGAGTCCTGTAATTGTGACAGGGTGGAGACAATTATTTTGCAAAGGAGTGAATTTCCCTCTTTTGTGGATGTTTAGAATGAGCCCATATAACAATAATAACACCATTATTGAATTGTTAGATGTGACTTGTGGTAAGCGTCCCCTAGCTGAGCACCTTCTCTGTTTACCTGTTATACTCCTTCCATGTGATAAACTCAGATTTTTTTTAAAATAAAAGGATCTATTTCCTTCAAGAATTTTTACATAATTTTGCATCAATTAATGAATAATTCAATCATTTGCATATTTATAGCTTTGGGGAGGTAACCAGGAAATTGTTCTCACTGACTGCTAAGTAGATTTTTACGTGAGACTAATACTCCAATGTTCATTGCCAGGAAATGATTTATGAGAAATGTGAGTTGACAGTAATATAAGATCTGATCCTGTTAGACATTTATATGTCTTTCCTTGTTGGATTAGACAAGAGAAAGGAGCAAATTTTTCAACCTATTTAAGATTAAAAGATATTTAAATACATTTTCTTAGAGAACAAGAGGTTTAAATCCACACTAATGATCAATCCTGGACTAAAACCTATGGGATTTCTTTTCAAAGTAAGTTGGTGTCTTTATTCTGGGAACGATTTACTTAGTAAGAACACCTTACGCTGTGTTTCTTTACAAATTCCCTGCTACTCCTTTGGTTAGGTGTCACCTCACTAGAACACAGCTGGGCTTGTGTTCAGCTCACTCACTGTGCACTGGACACAAATTGCTACAACACTATTCTTTGCCTTCATGATTTATCCTCTTGTATATCCAAGGGAAATGTTTTTGTTTGTTTTCATTTTCCTTTCCTCTCTTTATTCTTTGCTTTGTGGTTGGGAACAGTGCTGCTTTTCAACTATTACTGACTTTACTAGTAATTTTTTTAGATGTAGGTGTACCTTTTTATATCCTTAGAACATCATAAAACTGTATGCATCCCAAAATTTTTCAACTAATAAATGATTTAAAAAGTATCTATACTTTATGTCAGCTAAGTAAATAAAACAGAATTTTTCTACAAAGAAGAAATGGGTTCACAATCAATACTATCTCTCTGATAGTATAGTTTTTTAGTAACTATAACTAAATGTTATAACCTCATTGCAAATTAATATACTTTGAGTAATAATTAATATTCATTTTAAAAAATAATTATTGAAATATTTGAAAGATTTTCAAACTTCATTTTTGCATTTTCAAAAGCATTGATGCCATTTCTTGCTTTCTAGAGATGCATTTTTATTTGCATTTTTAAACACAATAATCTTACTGTTCATACCTTTAAAGTATACTTCTGGTTAGTGAACAGACACTGAACTTTTCAGGGTCCATCTAGATCTTGAGTAGTTTTACAAAAGAAAATCAAACATACTCTAAATACTGATTGCATTAGCAGAACTGTCCAGAGTTTAGTTTCTAAGACATTTGAATCTCTCTTTAAGCAGTAAAACAAAATATCAAGGCATTTTCCATAGGATTCAATATGACATTGACTTTGAATCATTGCTTACCAAAGGCTTAACTGAGCCACCTGATATGCACGCTGCCACAAGTGATAACTATGCATTTCTTTATCCTCAGCACCAACAAAAAGGAACAAACAATGGGAGGTCACTGTTTAATTTCATCCCTATGAAGAATGTTTTCAACATCAAAGGTTTATATATCTATATATCACATGCATACATACATACATTATACATAATATACATACATACATACGTGTGTGTTTGTGTGTGTATGAGTTGAAACTTAGATCATCATCCTGGGAAAAGACAAGAAAATGGAAGGGAAAGCATATGGTGCTTTGCAATTATCAGGTTTATTTTTCAAACTTTCTACCAGTTAGATCTTATTTTGATCATTTCACAATGAGAAAATTAGAAGTCTGAAATATTAAAAAAGCTCCACACGTTGATGGTCTAACACAGCAGAATGACCCTTAACTATTCCTACACTCAGATCCTAGGACCAGTGAGTATTTAATACGGCAAAAGGGACTTTGCAGATATAATTGATGTCACAGACCTTAAGAGATAAAAGCTATTCAGAATGAGTCTGGTGGGTGTGATTCGATGTCGTAGCTCTTGAGAACAAAACCTGTCCTTTGACAGGAGACATGAGAGGAAATTTTCATGAGAATGGGGTCTGGAGCCTTTGCCAGATCATGGCACCCAGGTTTCTGTATCAAGGTCTCCTGGAGGCTTTTCTACTATACTATAATTTTTGGGTTTCAGAAATTTATCTTTTTAAATTTAAAACTATGAATTGAAAAAGACAATACTCTATACAATATTTTCTAATCTGTAGGGTTAGCTAAATCTTCCAATAAAGTACAGGTAAATGTTTGCTAGAAAAACAATTGTTCTGCCCTCGCTTTTGCAATGAATTGCAAAGCATTTCTTTTAGAAAATCCTAACAGTGGTTTTGCTGTCTTTTATTTCCACTCTTTCTATAGTTTCAGTTTAGCATTACTTATTTTTTAAAGGGCATCCTAATGCCTAACTTAAAGAAATATTTTGAAAATTAAAGCAGAGTTTTTTTGTAAACAGGGAAAAGAAACAAGGAAGAGAAGGAGGGGAGACCTGGCAAGGTTAAGAGAGAAAACAAGAGACAGAGAAAGAGAGGCTTCCATGTAGGACAATAGCTTACTTCACGTGTCAGTAGGTCATGATCCTTGCTCAGTTCTCACATGGTAATAAATAAGGAACACATTTCTTATGCTCATCAAGTTGGTTTATGTAACATGAAAGCTATCTGAAACTGTGAATATCAGAATTTATGTAGATAGTTAACTTACATTTCCGTTCCTTCTTACCTCTCTCATGAGGAAGATTCATCACTGTAAACAAATAAAAGCGAAATTTCCATTTTCACCTACTACATAATAATAAACAGAAGACACCTATGGAAGACGCATCTCTAAGTCTGTAGCTTCTCAGGCCTTTGCTATTCAAACATTTCTTTTGATTAAAAAAAGAATTGAACCATGTTGAATCATGAAATATTCATGGAGAATTTTATTTCAACTTACAGTCTTCCTGAAAATTAGTAAACATGCTCAGTTAGTGAATGTTAAACCTACTAATCATATTGACACAGCTATTTTCTAATATATATATAGATATATAGATATATATATATACTTTTTTTTTTCTGAGTCAAGTTCTTTTTCAAACCTCCAAGTCTAGGTGTGATACATGCTGTCGCTTTTTAGGATATTTGTTTTGTTGACCACAACATAACTATAAATTAGTAGCTAAAATAAAAATTGATCACATGAGACATGGGTTTATATTACTATTAAATTTGGGGTATGGTACCCAAACCGGTTTCCTGGGCATTCTGAGTTTCCTTTGCATCTATTATTTAAAGTCCCCTCACGCTAAAGGAAGGCTCAGCTTGAAAAAGGGATGAAGTATTGTTTACTGGAAAAATGGACAGGAAATTTTGGAGCTGGTTTCAAGGTCTTTCAGATGGGTGATATTCTTTATTGATATTCTGCAAGCATTAGGTGTGACAGAGAAAATAATACATAGAAACATTTTTTGGAACATCAAGAATTTGTATTTCCCTACCCTTGTAACATATCCACCACTTCTATCTTCAGAATACCCAAAGCTAAAGGAAGTTAAGAAAGCTAAATCCACTTATATATATTAGGGCTAGTTGGAGAAATAATGTGTGCACATGTGTGTTTCTGTTGGTGTGATGTGTAAACGTATATACATATTATTACAGTTATTCTCGTTATCAACTTGACTGAATTTGAAATTTCCAGGAGACACACTTTTGAGGACATCTGTGAGGGTGTTTCCTGACAGTTTTAACTTAGGAGGTAAGACAAATCCTAACTGTGGGTAGCACCATTCCACAAGCTGAGTCCTGGACTGATAAACAGTCTAAAAGACCATGAGCACAGGTGTTCATAGCTCCACTTGGTGTTGCCACTGGTATGAACTATTGCATGTCTGCCCTGTCATGGTGATCTATGCCTTTTCGGACAATAAACCTAAGATAAACCTCCCTTTTCTTACGTTCCTTTGGCCAATTATATAGTCACAACAGCAAGAAATATAAGAAATACATATATATTATAGATGCGCATATTATTCTATCTTTTATTCTCCTTCTATCCATATATTTATATATCAGCAAGAGGGAGTAGGGAAAGAAAGGACATATTCCAACAAATTGACTCTCGGGCCTGTGGGAACTTGAAAGTGAGAAATACTTAGCACAGGTTGATCTCTTCCAGGAAAGAACAGATGCTAAAGCCATGAGTTAGAATTTATTTTTTTATGGCAACTAGCTTTTAAAATTCCTTTTCAACTAATTAGATGAGGCAACCATGAATTAAAGGGGCAATCTACCTAAAGTTAATTGATTATAGCCATCAATATTCAATACAACAATGCTGACATTAGTGTTGGTCTGAGTAACTGGGTTTGACGACTCATCCAAATTCATATCCGAAAGCAGAATCACATCACTATCACTGTTTATGAGGTTTTCGGGAGTCTTAATTCACTACACCTGAGTTCTATATGTTGTAATATAATGCAATCTTTGCTGCAAATGAAGTGTGTACTATTGAAATATTTGGACTAGCAAGCACTGTTATGCCCTTAAGTTTCTGATAAACTTCTTTTATTAGTGTTATATTACTATGACAGAAATTTTAGAGATAAAAATAAGTTGAAAGGAGAGAGAGAGAGAGAGAGAGAGAGAGAGAGAGAGAGAGAAAGAGAGAAGGAAGGAAAGAAAGAAAGAAAGAAAGATAGATAGATAGATAGATAGATAGATAGATAGAGAGACAGACAGACAGATAGATAGATAGAATACTATTTAGATATTTAGATTCAAGTTTTAGTTCATGGTCATCTCATTTGCTTTTGGTCTCAGGTGAAGCAGATAGTTCGGATAGTGGGAACACACCAGTGAGGAATCTGCATGTGTCATAGGGGCCAGGAATCAGGGAGAAAAAGGGCCTCGGAACAAGACTTACTCTCAAGGACACACTCTCAGTGACCTACTTCCTTCAAGTACATACCACCTCTGACAGTTTCCATCATCTCCCAATATCATCAAGAACTTTGAATCTATGAGCAGATGAACTCATTTGTAAAGACAGTGCTCAGAATCCAATCACTTTCCCAAAGCCTCACTTCTGAACACTGTTCACCTCAGGGACTCAACCTTTAATATATGAGCCTTTGGCGAACATTTGACATCAAAACTAAGGACTTTATTCATAGGTTCATGGATATCATCCAAAATAAAATTCTTATATCTGCCAAAGAAGAAAATAAAAGTAGATTAAATTCCATTAAGAAGTGAAAGCTCTTTATTCCTTTAAAATTATACATCCATAAATGCAATTCAGCATTCAGAGAAATGATGACAAGTGCATCCATATCGTTACTTCTACAGTATACCCATGATGACTGAAGGCTAGGAAACTCCTTCTTATATTAACTCATGCTACTTTCTGGCATTAACATGTTGCAGTTTTAAAGGCTGCTTTTATTTCACTGACAGCATGATATTTAAAGTGGAAAAATCCAAATTTTATCATCAATCAAACCTTTATGACTGAGTCCTTAATATAAGAAATGAAAAACATTTTTCTAGCATAGATTAATTTATATTCCTTCTAAGATTTATGTAGTTAAAGTTTAAGAGAGGGCAGTTCATTAACCTAAGTTTCATTTTTGCTCAGTATAAGGATTACAGTACTTTTACCATAAAATTTTTGAATCTCAAAATCCTATACTGTATTATTTATACATATGTTGGCTTCCCTTTTATTATATTGCTAATTTTAATAATTTAAGTGCAGTTTTTACCGTATATCATAATTTCACCATTTTAAATACTCAACTTGCCAAAGATTTACTATTTTCATGTAAAAATGTTTGTTTAAAGTTTGAATAAAATTAAGTGTATGACTCTGAGTATATGTGCATGCACATACAACATACACACACACACATGCACATTCAAATCATGATGTATCTTGATTAGAAATTTACAAATTATATAATTTATAAATTCTAAATCATATTAAGAACAACAATGCATAAAGATTTCTTTTCCTTGCCCGTTATCTAACAATCACTCTAACAAAAATTGAAGTGGAAGTCTTACACTTTGAATAATAAAGATCAATTAAAATTTAAATATCAAGTTCCCTTTGATTCATATTTTTACTGTAAAATCCTTTATACATTGCTCTTCCCACCCATGGATTAAGTTATGTTGAAAACGCTTGCTCAATGTGTTATTTCTATTTTCACAAGCATAATGATGAGTTTCTGTCATAACAGAAGAGAGTTCCCAATGGTGTTTTAACTCTCTGACATACACACTCCGCGAGGATGATAGGTCCTCAGTGGGTGCTCCTTTGCCCTTTTTTGGGTTCTGAGAATCTGCTGTCAAACAACAAATGACAAGAACACACACTTGGCTGTTGTGTGTCTTGTAAGTGACAGAAAATATTCAGTGGCCTGCTTTTTTTTGTGATTGCTTGTCCTCTTGTAGAGAATAACGCTTGGGAATAGACTTAATGTCCTATTATTCGAAAACATTTTAAGCCTCTAGAATTGTTAATTCATTTTTAAATATCTATCAAGGACAAATCTCTGGTTTGCATGTCACTCATACATAAAGTTCATCAAAGGAGAAAGGAATGGTCACAGGATGTTGAATTTAAGTCTGGAATACCTATATGCTTCCTTACATGCTTTGCTGTGTTTGGTTTTCCTTTTTTTTTTTTAAACTTCTAAATAACTGACCCTAAGTTTTGTAATGTAGATACTGACACCACACCCATATACACCCATGCACACACACACACACACACTGAGAGAGAGAGAGAGAGAGAGAGAGAGAGAGAGAGAGAGAGAGAGAGAGAGAGGGAGGGAGGGAGGGAGGGAGGGAGGGAGGGAGGGAGGGAGGGAGGGAGGGAGGGAGGGAGAGAGAGTCCTATAACAACATATCAATCGAAAAATAGGTCTTTTTATCTCGAATATCACCATAGAATCTTCGTCTGGCTACGAATGGAGATAGAGACAATGACCCTCATAAGAGCAAAGGACTGAGCTCCCAAGGTCCAGTGGAAGAGTAGAAGGAGAAAGAGGATGAGCAAGGAAGTCTGTACTGCAAGGGGTTGGTGGGTTCGCCCACCCACTGAGACAGTGTGCCTGTTCTAATGGGAGCTCACCAAATCCAGCTGGACCAGGACTGAATGAGAATGCGCTCAAACCGAACTCTATTAATGTGGCTGACAATGGGGGCTGACTGACAAGCCATTGATAAAGGCACAGGGACTTGTTTCTACTGCACGTAAAGGCTTTTTGGGACCCTAGTCTATTTGGATGCAAAGCTTCCTAGGTCTGAATGTAGGGGGCGGGGCTTGGACTTCCCACAGGGCAGGATTCCCTGCCCTCTCTTAAGGAGGGAGGGGTAGGGAGGAGGGGAAGTGGGAGAGCAGGAGGGGAATGAGAGGAGGGGAGGAAGCGTAAATTTTTGAATGGAAAAAAAAAACAAAAAAAATACAAAAAATAGGTCTTTTATTATCTCTTTATTTGAGGGGTTATCTTTTTGGTCTGGAGTCCATTGTATGATCGTTTCACAAGTGTTCATCAACTAACAGGGTAGCTGCAGTTAGTTGTTTTCAAAGGGGCCTAATTATTTTTTTTCTGATAGTCTCTGCTGACTGAGATTGACTGAGATTTCCCTGTGTGTAGAGTATAGACGTGCTTTATCCAGAGTGCAAGTATATAATGTGTTAGGCAGGCCAAAAATAGTCAAGTGACCAGGTACAAGTGCCTTCCAATATCTGTCCGCCACCAACCTGCCACTGCCTCATTGGTCAAAGATAGGGAGGTCAAATCAGATGAAAATTTGTAGTAATTTTCCATAATCATGAATACTAAGAGGAGAAAATGATGTCAGCTTATTATGTCAACCATCAATTATAGGGAAAACAACAATGAATGAGCCAGAAAAAAGTAGATTCATTCTTCATTGAAGAGTGGCAGAAAAGGAATCACAGAAGTCAGGCTCTCAGTTTACTGAAGTACTTGTAAGCAATCACACTTAGGTTCTAGAACCATAAAAAATATGAGTCCTCAGATGTCACATATAGAAAAGAGATTGACAAAGCACCCATTAATTGCAGAGAAGTATTAAGGAGGCAAAGAATAAGGGACAGAAAAAGTAGACTTAATGTTCAGTGCACTCCCATCTGAATAATTATGTCTTTACAATATTCAGACTCAACAATACTTGTTAGTGTGTGGATTATTTTTTTAAATGTTTATTTATTTATTATGTATACAATATTCTGTCTGTGTGTATGCCTGCAGGCCAGAAGAGGGCACCAGATCCCCTTACAGCTGGTTGTGAGCCACCATGTGGTTGCTGGGAATTGAACTCAGGACCTTTGGAGGAGCAGGCAATGCTCTTAACCTCTGAGCCATCTCTCCAGCCCTAGTGTGTGGATTATCAGACAGACTAAGGATGGCAATTCTCTGAAAGATGTACATATAAGTTAAGATGTTAATAGGATGGGTCCCTAAGTAATGCTTGGCAGCTTTTAGTTTTATCATCTCCTTTCCCACACCCCAGTCTGGAACAGCTTTTCTTCATGATCTGTTTTTGATGTCTATGAATTGCCTATTCTCAGGACTCAGATGATCTTTTCTGAATGTCCTCTGATACTGACACTCTTTCTTCAGTGAGGTTAATGCTGTGATTATTAATATACAGTTGGAAATGGTCACAGTACCAAGTGAGGTTCATAAATTTTAATACATTCCCCCTCTTTCTTATTGTAAATATGCCAGTTTTTCAAGATCTGTATCAACAACTCCACACAATATGGGAATCTTTCTTTGCTAGTAGAGTCTCTTTAGGTTTTGAATACAATATAATTTAGTGGTTGTATTTTGGCTTTTTGTAGATCTTTTAGTATCTTCTTCTGTGTGTATATATTCTCTGTAAACAAAGTTTATTACACAACATGAATCAAAAAAGATGTGAAGTACCTAGACTCACTTCTTTCACACAAAAAATGTTCAAAAACAGTTCTTGTTTTATTCTGTGGTATCTATTTCTATATAGTCCACCAATTGTTTACCAAAGACTATGATGTTTAATTCAAAGTTTATATCATACTTTGAGGAGTAGAAGTTTATTTACAAACAGGATTATTTCTAAGCAAAAGTTTAGCTAAGTCTTTAAAAATTCATTTTAATATCCTAATGTAAAGTAACTTCCAGTGATATTGTTATAGGGGTATCAATAAAGCCATGGTGATGTACTCACTAACTCTCTTTTCCTCTTTGAAATGTAGTCATTCATCCAGGGGATAATCCATGGGGTCTTTTAGCAAATCAGCATCCATGAATCCACAGACATTTGTGTGACAAAGGCAATGTGAACAAAATATTGCTTAATTTCTAAAGGGAAACCCATTGTTATGAAATTCATAAGGGACTCTAAGTGTGATTTGGGGCTGACCGAATGTTGTGGTAATTATGTTACTCTTATCTGCATAGAAAATTCCTTTTGTGAAAATGAAATTCTTTTTTCTATATATTTCAAGGATTTCATTCACTAAAGAAGGGCATTCATTACTTGGTCTTATTAATATGACATTTCCCTCTTAAGTATACTTTGGTAAATTGTACGAATTTCCTCTCAACATTTTGCGAAGACAAATATGATGTTTGTAAATCATAAACCATCATTGCATTCAAGAGTCACAATACTGTCCCAACAGTGCACTAAGATATGATCTTGGTGTCTCTTACAAAATATTAAACCCTAGGTCATGGAAATAAAGCACTATGTCAACAATGACTTCTTTGCTAGTATTACAGTTTGTTTCAATAAGATTTAAGTGGAACAAGAGGTTACTTTCATCCGAATAAATATATCTGAGCTTTGTTGATGATTCATTCTCCTTTGGATATTTTCAAGAACCACATCATTTCAAACTATTCATGTCGAGGAGGATGTAAATATCTAGAAAGGTGAAAAGGGCCAAGCCACCAGCTCTTACTAAGAGAAGTTACAAGCTTGACTATCTTAAGGCAATCTATCAACGTATCCTGATATAATATTCATGAGATTTAATGAGATGATATTAATTCTTCACTAAGATTTTTCTATTCTAATATTAGCCCTAGGCTTATTATTCAAAATATCTTCAGACTATGTGAGAAGAGGGCGTTCAATTTTTTTTATCATGCCTTAAAATGAAAACTGATTGATTGGGATTGCCACATTCTTTTTTATTCCTAGAAAATAAGCATAGTCATTTTGTGTTCTTAGAGTATCATTATTCTCTCAAATTGTCAGAAAATCTAGAACATACTGGAAGTCAGCATCGCTTCTATCTCTGCCCCACTTATTCCACCACAGGAAACAACTTAACCATTCTGCCATCAAGCCACACGTTATGCACACTCCATTCATGACTGCAGAAGGCAATATTTGCATTTAGTCCATAGGTCTTTATGTCACACCAGAACCTGATATTATCACCTAAAAACCACTGCAGACATTTCAGGTGAATCCTCTAGGACCAAAACCCAAACAAATATTCCAAGTGATAACCTATAAGTAAAATATAAATAAAAATTATATCCATGGATTACATGCCTGTAAATAGACAATGTTTAAATGTATATAGATATCAATATTAAACATATGGACTTCATTCTTTCCATTGTTGACTAAGTGATCTTGTCAAATGCCTATTTACATTGCATTAGATATTGTAAGCAGTTAAGAAATACGTTAAAGTTCAGAAAATGATATTCATAAATTATATGCAAGTTATACACCAATCATGAAATATTCATTTTATATAAGCAATAGAAAAGGCACAGATTTTGTTTTCTACTATGGTCTTCTGAATAATCTCCTGTAGACACTGAGGAATTAGCTGTAGGAAAGTAATTGTAATGAAGAGATGCCTTTTGGTAATGGTTTGAGCAGGACAGGGTGGGGAAGTGATTTCTGGCATTGACATGATCGCTGGTAAATTCTGGCAGAGACTTCCTTCAGCCCAAATCTCAATAGACTGCCTATTCAGGTAAGATTTCAATTCAATTGGCAAGGGTGGCAAACTGTTTTGTTCTAAAATACACTGGATTGTCTGCCAAGGAGATATTGGCTTTTTAGATACACCAACTCTTTAGTTTGTAGGAAAAGCTATTTGGATAACATAAAAGCATTCCTCTAGAAAAAACACATAGTGTATATTGAATGCGAAATTGAGCAAACCTGGGTCAGGAAGTTGTCGAGAAGGATATTCTGCCAGGGATTCACAGTATCTAATAGTGAATTCTCTTCCCCTATTCTATTATAAAATGCAAAATCATTCCATACTTTATTTGGCAATACACAATTAGCTCACCCATAGAAATGTTATTGTAATTATTGAAAACTTGATCTAGTGCCAAAATTGCCTATTTATAGAACAACTGCAAAGTTTATTTGAAAATGGTGATAAATATTGAATACTATAAAACTTTGCAGTAATACTCACTTATGCTTCAGTGCAGATATGCTTCTGTTGGTCAAGATAATCATCCATAATTTTGCAAAATTCTTTCTACACTGAAATGGATACCACTAGTGAACAGCTTAACTGAGGATCCTTTCTTTATTCTTTATTTTTTTTATCTTTCAAAACAGGTTTTCTCTAAATCTTTGGAGTCTGTCCTGGGACTCACTCGGTAGAGCAGGCTGGCCTCAAACTCACAGGGATCTACTTGTCTCTGCGTTTCAAGTGCTGGGATTAAAGTCATCTGCCACTCTTTCCTGGCTTAACTGAGAATTTCAGTAATTCACTCTTTAGTAATTTACTTTTTACATTTTTTATTGAGGTCAATGGATAATTTATTCTGTCTTTCAGTGGTACTCGTCAATGGGCTTTAAAGTATATATACAACAGTTTTCTAATTTATTTCATTAATAAAATTTAATTTCCTTAAATGATTTTAATGGTACTTTAATATATACTATGTAATGGATAAAAAGTTTTTGTTGTCAATTTGAGAAGTAAATAACAATTTAAATATTTTATTTCTTATATTTAAATTTCAAGTATCTAATTTCATAATACAACTATAAAAGTAATTTTGGTTAATAACTTTGTCAATTCATGGTGCATGTTTACTCATGCAGGCCAAACATTGTTAACACAAGATGTATCTTGACTGACTAGTTTTAAAAAAAAATCACAAGATAAATACAATGATCGTTAGACTTAAGCAGAACACTCTCTATTCCCTATACAACTGTGAATACAGTTGATTGTTCACCCAATGAAACAGTGAAACAGACGTACAGATTTCTTTATAATAGTTTTTCAGGGCTTCTACATAACATATGTTATGTTATGAACATAGCTGAGGTGTATGATAGAACTTATGAAACTTCATGTAATGGCTCAAAGGCCTATGTGAAGTATTTACTATGTCAAGCTATTGAAATCTAAGCTTGTAGATATCTATAAAGAACCACAGTCCTAGCATAAAGATAATACATGTTGTGAGATCACATTGATAAACTTTTGTATCTCAGTGCTTCAATGATTAGAATCAGGCAACCAATTTTGAAATCTCATATTTAGGTTCTTTTTTTTTTTACTATTTCTTCCTAAGATAAACAAAACAAAACCCAAATATATGAGAACATTTTTATCATATCTTAGCATTATTGCTGCCTTTGAAATAAACAAACAGTACCTTGTTTCCCCTTGCTTAAGGCATGTCTCTGGACAGGTTTTTCCCTCTTCTTATGTATTCCTTCCTCACTTTTGTCATTATATGATAGATTAAAACACATATATTAGCTGTAGTCATTACTTTCCTTGTTGCTCTGATAAAAATATTGAACACAATAAATTTAAGGAATGAAGGGTTTACTTGGTCTCATGGTTTCAGATGATTTCAGTCCACTATTGTAGAGGAGACGTGGTGGAGAGAGAGACAGAGAGACAGAGAGACAGAGACAGAGAGAGCTGATGTTCCTGGCATTGTGGGTACAATGAAGCAGAGAGCACAGGCCAGAAACAATAGGATAGTCTATAGCACACATGTTTTAAAAATAAAGAAAAAGAAAGACTTATCTAATGTCTATAAACCATATCAATTTACCACCACATATCCAAGGATGTAATAACAAAAGTTATATATTTGGGTAAATTGCATCTGTCTAAGTAGAAGGAATATATTTAGAAGGAGGAATTTGATGGCTAATACCATACATATAGCCTACTCCCAGTGGCTGGGGAGACTACTGAACTGGGAGAACTTACTTTCATCACTTCCCAAACTAGTATACATTTCAGCTAGGTTTTTAATATTTAACATTTCACTTATTTAAATCTATTTTTCAATTTAGATGGGGAATAGTCTTCCCCTCCACAAGTACTTCTACATCCTTTTCCTGTCTACCCAAGTTTAAGTTCTTTCTTAGAAAACAAACAAAAACATAATACAACAAAATCCCCCAAAATGAAAAATACAAAATCAAACACCACCTAAAAACATATAAACAAACAAACTCTTACCAAATAAAAACACAAAAAAGCCCTGTGGAATTCATTATATGTTGGTTAACTACTCCTGAACATAAGGCCTACCACAGAGGGGTTGGTATACCTAGTGTCACTGTATTGGAGAAAAATGATTTTTCTTCTCAGTAGATATAAATGACAGTTCAGTTATTAATCTTTACCATGATAGTTAGGTTTGTGTTCATTCATTCATTCATCTATCAATATAACAAAATAAAATATAAGATAAATTAAAAACTGTCACATTGAGTTTGGTGAATACAAATCAACAGAAGGAAAATATCCCAAAAGAAGTCTCAAGAAAGAGAGACCTCCTTATTTGCATGTTCAGAAATCACATACAAACACTAAAGGAAGTCATAAACCAAGTACATATTACCTGGTGCAGATATATATAGGCACTACACACGCTTCTTGTGAGTTCATATGAGTTTTGATGGATTTGATTTAGAGACTCTTGTTCTCTTTCGTATTCCATCTCCTCTGACTTGTATACTGTTTCTGCTTTTCTCAACACTCCCTGAGCTCTAATTGGAGGGATTTCATGTCAATATCCTATTTTGCGTGAATGTTCCAAGGTCTCTACTCTCTGTGTAATGTCTGGCCATGAGTCTCCCTATGTGTTTCCATCCGCAGCAGGAGAAAGCTTCTCTGAAGATAACTGAGCAAGGCACTGATCCATGAGTATAACAGAACGTTGTTAGGAATCATTTTATCTCTACATAATGCTTTTCTTTTTTTAGAAAAGTATTATTTGGTTTTCCTTATGTCCCTGGGCTATTTAGTCTCAAGTTCTTGGTCACCTAAGCAATGTTGTCTATGGGTTCAAGTTTTATGACATCATTGACCTAACTTGTCTTGCAGGGAGTACACCATTGAAGATAAAGGGTTTGAGAGTAGCTTGGTGTTCATGTTTCTCTTTAGAGGCCATGCAGAGTATCTTCCTGTAAAAAAAGATGTTGGAAGGAGGAAAGAAAGCAATATAAGGTACCAGCTCAACATCTCCCTGTTCAATATAGGTGTTATCTTTAGCCACGGTGTCTTGCTGCAAGTTTGTGAGGACAGGAAGGGTTAGAAAGAGGAAAGAAAAGGGAAATTTTTGTGAATATAGTATACATATATGAAATTATGATTAAAGAAGTGATATCAACCTATCAGATTTTCATTGCATAGTCTAGTTCTTAAAGTGTTAAATTTTCTGTTCTGCCTAAAGAAGTCTGAGAATTTAAAGTGCCACCTTCGATGTGAGTTCAGATGTGCCCTTTTCCCTGTATGGGATTTTAGGAAAATTCTACCTTATTCTTATCAAAATCATTCAAATTACTTTTTGGAAGTGGGTTCAAGCAGATGGTGGGCAGATGGGAATGCAAGCTATTATCTCTATGGCATTCGGATGAGAGGGTTTCAGGTATAAGTCTGTGACTCATCTTATTCAATGGAAAGATGATTAAGTCTGAATATTACAGTCTTTCCCATGTTATTGAGCACAATTATGGGCTTCAGCCTCAGAAAAGAGAGAAAACCTAATTTCCTGGGTTTGTGCCTTTTTGTGCTGGGCCGTTCTGACATTCTCCAGCCGTCTTTGCTGGGGCTTCGTGGATCTGAAACTGCAATAAACTTTGTCATTCCTATAAATACACTACGTACCTTTCTCTTGCGCTCCCTCCTCTTATAAAATATCACATTTTCTTATTTATTGTTGGAGAGATTGTACAGAATCTAATGTTAAAGTGTCCTTTAACTTTTTTCCCCCCACAAATGTGGCTGGTCCTTTTCTTCTTCCCTACCACCTTTCAGCTGAACTGAGATCTACAAAATAAATTACACATAACTTTGCATTGACTCAAAGACAGATTGCTTCCTGTTGGTAATTCTGCTTTGATTCTCTTTCCAACAAGCAAGGTAGCCCATACATTCACTTCTGACAAGCTTTCTGAACAGCATTGCAACTACTCAAGTTGGATCAAAACAAAGAAAGCATTCCAAATACTACTTTCTCCCTTAAATGAATTTGATCACTGAAAATGAACCTGACAGCAAGACTTGTCCACAATTACCTGCAGCAAATCAATTACGATTAGAAATCTTACCTTTACGGAAAGTGCTAACTTCGTTTGAAATAGCTGTTTGCACATACATAAATATTTGTAGGCAATTCTTCCAGAGCTTCAAACAAGTTTTACTGTTAAAATCATTCTATGAACAATGGAAACGTATCAGTTAAGTCCTTAACATGATCCACATAGTTTTTGAAAAGTAACAAACATCAATTATTGGAATTATCCAAGCAATACCTTAATATTTTCACTTTTAATGTTGGGAGTACCTTTTTGACAACAGAGGAGCTAGAAGACTGAACGTTTTAAAACTTTAAAATTTATCTCCCTTATTTTTGTGCTTGAAACATATCTATTATTTAAAAATCTTTATAAACATTTAGGTTGATTTTTTGATACAAAAATACGTAATTGACTGTATTTGAAGGTTTTCTGTTGTTTCTATAAAGAAGTCTTTAAATATCATACAAGGTATAGATTGACTTGAAGAAATATGTTGTGTATCCAAGAGCTTTAGGGAGAGTTTGATAACTGCATACATTCAAAAGAGTTTTTACCTGTATCTAATGATTGGTCTTCTATAAATTTCCACTTTTTAGAACAAGGAAGTTGACTTATTTTAAGATGCCAAAGTATTCAGACAACACTGAACATAATATAGATACAAAATCGTCCTAACAACAATGAAAACATATTTATTTGAGTTATTGAAATAGTCTATTAGCCCTTATGTGAGTTTCTTCCAGAGTGTCTACATATTCTTTGGCTTAGTAGTAAGTGTTATCAATAATATTCCATATTCACAACATTAGACCATAAGTGTTAAATTTACATAAACTTATAGCTTAAAAAAACAGATAGCAAGAAAAAAGGCATTTTATAAAATTAAACTGATGTTGTTAATAAAAACGTATTTAATATTTAGCTCTTTAAAAGTCTTTAGGGATTATTGGATCCATATTATTATAAAAATGTAATAAGTACAAAAAGAATTAGGAGTCTCCCAGGTCCATGGTTATGTTTGCTAAACTGGTGGTTTTCAACACATCTTTAGCAGAAATGGCTCAGACTTCATTATTTTCTTACAATTTAAGCTTCACTCTGCCCTTTATCTATCTGCCATTCTAAGTACATAATAACGCATAAAGATAATAAATCATTTCCCTGAGACCCACATCTTTCCATAAAGCAAATTACAAAAAAGCATTGCATTTTAAAACAGTCCCATGTTTTCTTATGAGAAAGACTTAACTGAGTCATTCTCATGTCTTTTATAATTTGAAACATATATCATATAAACTTATTGGATATAGTATAATAATCTATTCATATATGATGATCAGATAAGAGCGATTAGATGTGCATGTTTTTCATATCTTTCTCTAGCTTTTTCTAACACAGGTAACATAGTTATAAGCCACAGTTCCTCCCCTGCACTGTAGAATGGAGTCCCCCTAGGTGTACACTGGTTTTTGTCATTCGCCTTTTATCTGTCACTCCTTTCTATTCTCTAGAAATCTCTCATGGACTTTATTTTTTTGAGGTCACAAGTAGCAAAGACCTCTGACATCTGCATTTCTATGTCTGGCATATTTCCCTTCATATATTATTGTCTTTTTCCTTCATATGAGTTCATTTCTTTTTTACTATAGAACCTTTCAATACTGTTTCTCTCCTCCTTAGAAGTAGTCTTGGCACTAAGGTATGCATAAAAATAACATTATGTGGATGAAATGTAGCCTAGTGGAATTTGTAGCAAGTTCTAATGGATTGAAACCACACAAAACTAAGTTATTACAAACTCTTCTATGAATTCTTGAAGACATTTAGCAAAACAATTAAAAGAAGATTAGAAATGGCCTGGTTTTTGCCCAAATCATCTCTGAAATGAGGGTGCTTCCTAGATACATACATTTATGAACTGATTATTTTTATAATTTTTCATTCTGGGATCTCTAAATTGTTCTAGAATGAATAAGATTTGGAAGCCACTGAGTAGATAGCAAGAGACCTTCTAGAAAATGCACTTATCTTGACCAATTACTTACTTTAACCTTACTGCCAAAAGTCCAATATGATGATATGTATAAGAATCCCTAACTGCGCAAAATATTTGTATATTGAACATGGCATAGTTTTGGTGAAACTCCAAGATATCTGTAAGATTTTTAACATCAATATTTATATTAACTTGAATACACAAAATGTTTCTAAGTCACGGAGAGGTGAATCGTTTCATAGAGTAGAAACGTACATTGGAGACTGTGCCCAAGACATCTCATTTTGAGTGATGATGTTGGCATAGCCGTTTGCTAAGCATAGGGCCTCAGTTCAGGAATGGGGGAGAGGGATTGTGAGAGGTGATGAAAATGGAGCTTTCCATTCCCCTGTTCTCCTCTGTGACAGTAAGAGAAAGCTATACTTCCTCACAGAAATGAATTCTTCTTGAAAAAGGAAAGGTTTGTTACCTCTTTAAATACAACAAAATGTTTCTAGACTTGGCATCTGTGCATCTGGACAAACGACCAGTTTGCGGATCTGGGAGTCCTCAAAACGGGAGAGCAAGGAAAGGAGTCTGGCTCACATTCTTCTTCGTTTTCTTTTCATATATTCCGACCCACAAAGCTACCTCAAATGCAAAGTTGCAAACAAAACAAACCCATAGATAGAGGTACTGACATTCCTATCAGCTGGGAAAGCAAAAAGCCATCATATTAGTATCCCTTACTTCAATCTTAGTTCTAATGTGAACTTCACCAGAAGCTCCAGTGTTTGCCACTGGCACAGTAGTAGCTCCTCCAAACAGGGGAGAAGCCTGGGGAACAATAGCTATTCCTTTGGTAATTTATTTATGCATTCCATGCTCTGACTGAGGAAGTCTCTCTCTTTTTCCGCAGTACAAAATATTTTGCTGGTTAATTTATGTTTTCTCTAACTGAAACATTTTCTTCCTATTTGAAGTTTTGCCAAAATCGTTCTTATTTAAAGTCTGAGGGTGGGGGGAACACAAACTTTGTAAGAAGCCATCTCAAATGATACCTATGATGTGTACCTTCGTTTTTATAATTTAAGAAATTGAACCTTCAGCCTTGTATGTGCTAGACAAATGCTCTACCATTGAGCTCTACCATTCTCAGGCTTGGCCTACCTTTATGAGAGAGTAAGTCTGGGGCTGGAAGATGACTCAGAATTTAATAAAATTGCATTTGAATTTTAAAAAATCATAAAAAAGCAGGCAATCGTCATGGCTGAAATTCAAGAGCTGGGTGATGCAGAGAATGGAGATTGGCAGTCTTGTAGGCTCCCAGCCTAATTTCAAGTTCAGTGAGGGACCCTGTCGTAAGGGAAGAAGGTGGGGACTGGTAGAGTGGAATATTCTTGTGCTCTAGCCATATAAACATGCACAAACTGCACACAAACAATGCACATACATACGCATACACACACACACACACACACACACACACACACACACACACTACACGTACATATGTGAAGGAAAAGAAAGAAAAAAAAGGAAAGAAGATGATAAATGAATTGACCTGATAGTTTTAACAGTGTAAAAGTTCTAAATTTTTCCTGAAGAGGAAATAATAAAGAATAAATAAAGAAAAAATAGTGACTCCTAAGGTAAGCTTATTTATATTCATGGGTATATATAAGTATATGCATATCATTTAATCTATTTGATTTTCTTAAAATATCATGTACTAAAAATAAGTTTCTTTAGTTATTTTTTCTATTACTTTTTCTTTTCTTGAGGCAAGGCCCTACTATGTATCCGTGGCTGACTTTAAATAAATTTTGTAAATCAACTTGTTCTCAAGCTACAGACATCTTTCTGTCTCTAACTCCTTACCGTTATATTGTGACTGCATGTAACTAGGATCATTTATAAATTTGCTGAATATCAAATGCAAAGCCAAAGATGTTTCTACTGAAAACAGATTTCTTTGTAAATATATTCTAATTATTGCTTCCTATCCCCCAACTCCTACAAGACTCTCTCTCCCAACCTACTCAAATCTGTATCGTCTTTTGCTTTATAACACTAGAAAATAAATGAGCATCTTAAAAGGAAAAAAAATAAAGCAAAATGAATAATTCTGAATAGGCTAAAACAAAAACAAAATGAACAGAAAAAGAACCAAGGAAAAATAATAAGAATATACCTAGATACAGAGACACATACATTTACACACACATAAATCCCATGAAGAAAGAAAATCAGAAATCATACTATATATAAAATTCTTGTGATGTAAAAAACAAACAAAAAGAACAAAACAAATCAACTTCTATGATACCATTGAGCACATTTTTTGTGTTGGCTATCTTTTTAGACATGGGGTCTGCCCTTAAGTGTCATTTGAATAGCTAGTGAGACTTTGTTGAAGAAAACTAATTTTTCTGCAGGGAACTATTTTAAAATGGCTAACCATATCAAATGTTACTTTTAAAATTTCAAGTAAATTTTTTTATTTCCTTTTAAGCAAAATTTTTCCAAACTAAACAACTTAAGGAAAACAACACAAGAAATTTTTTTTCCTCCCATATGTTTTATTTATTTATTTATTTTGCTCTCACCATTACTCATTCATTCATTTATCCATCTGTTCATGGTACAATTCAAGTGTTCCTTTATTTTTCTTCAAATTGAACATAATTTGTTTCATTGTTGCTGTTAAGTTTAAATCCTTGTTAATGGGAATCCCCTGGCACTGAAGTAATAAGCTAATCATATGGAATTAATAAATGCAGGTTTATTCTGAGCATTCCTGCATAGCCCAAGGGAAGATGAGAAGATCATGAGAGGAAAACATGACGTGGGAGTTTTTTTTAATACCCTTGGGTGTAGAGCTCTGCCTATGGTGGGGCAGAGGTTTGGGGTTGAGCCCCTTCCAAACATTCCAGACTCTTTGGATATATGGATGCCTGGGGCTGGAGTGAGACCTTCCACTCAATCATTCCAGACTTTTTGGGTATATGGATGCCGGGGAATGGAGCGATGCTTCCACTCAAACATCCCAGACTCTTTGGGTACAGGGGCTCTGGATCATATCTGGCTGCTTCCTGCAGTCATGGGGGGGGGAGTAGGGTGGAGTTGGGATTTGTTGGGCTCAGGCTCAGTGGGAGGTGTGGCTGGAGAGGCATTTGGTTAGCTGCCACCCTGGAGATCTCAGGTATGTGTTCCTTGATCAAGATGAGAAAGCATGTTACCAGGAGAAAGCATAAAATTTTGTTACCTGCCCTATGAATAGGGCTAGCCGTTGGAAGGGTGATTAACAGATAGAAAGAATGTGACTGAGAAGTGTCCTGGTGGTACAGGAGCATCAAGGGTGAATGAGTGAGACAGGAGAGCAGATATGGCTTTTAAAACAAGATTTTAGTTGCTGGGTTGGTCCCATTTGAGCCTGGAGAAGTCCGCGAATTGGTATAGGTACTGGTTTTATCTTGAGGACCCTCTGTAAATTTACCTTAGCCCAGACAGCAGGAGTGACCTTTAAAATATCCTCAAAAATGGGTGGGGGTTAAAATATGCTCTGGGGACTGTTAGTTTTTATCAGACCAGATTTCTTGATACAGCAGCAGAACTCCTCCTAGAATGCTGCAGTTGTCTGTAAGATGGTGAAACAGGTTTACATCTTGGTGTCATGGCAAAGGGCTATGGCTTTAGGTTAAAAGGCAAGAACATTTTAGAAGACAAAAAGTAATGGAAAACTCTGAACCTCTGAAGATACATCTGAAGCCTGTTAATTCTGGACTACGAACCTTGTAAAAGAGGCACACCTGTTTGTATTTTTAGCTGGAAACCTAACAAATGAAGTAATGAGCTACCAGTACCTTAAGTCATCAAATATCATCAGTCAGATCTAAGAGGGAGAAGTAAATGAGCAGAAGGGAGACAGCTTTTCCAGCTACTCAGGCAATCCCAAGTCTCTCCACGGTCTCTGGCAAACACCAGTCTTAGAAGCAGGACTTGCCTTCAGCTGCTAAGCCCACAAGGCCTGGCAGGTTTTCCCGTGAGGTCAGTGTTCAGCCTACCTATATTGGCAGCATGAGGGAGTCAATCTTCTGGTGTGGTTTCACACCAGAAGGATCTGAGATTTTTTTTTTTTATCTTTTTGCAGGAAAGAGACGGGCCAAAGAAAGCAGAGAGCTAAACCGGAGAGGGTTTGGAAAGAGGACACAGGACACCCAAGGCATAGTTGCCATAGAGGTCACCAGAAAATGTAGCCTTTACTTCTTCAAGGAACTGGCTTCATCCCCAGACAAACCTTGCCACTCCCAAACAAGGACATGGACATAATGTTGACTGTTTCTTTTCATCAGGGCCTCTGAGAAAGTCTTGATAAATCTGGGTCCCGCAGTTTTCATTCTATTATATGTCTTTAGCATAGACAGTGATATATTGCTTCAATTCAGGAGTATTTACTTCTCAAATTCCCTTTGTTATTTTCAAAATTTTACTAGCTATAATATCTTATCCACAGACAATTATTACTCACTTGTTCAACAACAAAATTGTTATGCAATGCAAGCCTTGGTTTAGAGTAACAGACACAAGAAGCAGACAGATATCTACATGACTTAGTGGATTTACTCATTCATAAAATCTAATGTGGGTCTTCAGCCAGAATAGCAACCATAATTTCTAGCTTCTAAATGTCTACAGAAAATAACAAAAGAGAGTAAACTTATCTGTCATCTAGGAAACTGATCTAACAAGTCAATTTATTTATGACTTGTCTTTCAGTTATCATTTTATATCTTGATCCTACATAACTGCAAAGGAGCCTGGGAAACTGTATGTTCTCATGTGGAACTTAATTATTTCTATATTGTAGTAAGATGCCACTTGATTGTTCCCTGCGGCCCAGACTCCCTCACAGAAACTGTATTAATTAAATAACTGTTTGGCCCATTAGCTCTAGCTTCTCATTGGCTAACTCTTACATCTTAATTTAACCCATTTCTATTCATCTGCGTATTGCCACATGGCTGTGGCTTACCAGGTAAAGTTCCAGCGTCTGTCTCCAGCAGGGCTAGCTACATGGCTCTCTCTGACTTGCATACAATAATTCATGCTCCTATAAATTTATATGTGGATGATTACTATGATTTTTGGTAGTTTTATGTATGTTTGTGTGTAAGAAAAGGTTATATATACCTTTTCTTGAAAATAACAATTTATTTTCACATAGCATTATATTTAAAGGAATCATGATTTATTATCTCTTCATTCACAATTATTCATATTTATTAAAATTTATTTATAGCCTTTACTAAAGGACCTTTCAAATGAGCATGAGTTCTCTGTGACATACCTGTTGTCTGCCTAACATTTCTCTAGCATACTCATATATATGTAATCTCATTTTTCATTTGTGTTATCTGTTTTCCCCATTGGATCACCAACCGTCTGTTTGGCACAGTGATGAGTTCAATAGATTCATGCCTATACTGTCTGGAAAATGTAATTTCCTTGGAAGAAAAACATGTTCAAGAATTTGTCAACCTAATTGACATTATTGGGTATAAACTTTACTCCTTAACTCTGAAAAAAAGAGACAAAATTTCTTTCTTCTCTTGTAATATCCATAAAGAAGCTCTATTTTTTGCCCTTGGAAAGTTGTAGTGTGTAAATGTAAAACCATAAATGGGCGTAATTGCCACAAGACTGCATGGGATTAAAGGCATATTGATAGTATTGAAAGTGAACAGGGCTGCAAGCCTTCGCTCCTTACAGAGGCAAATCCCCCTGTGGAAGAAAACGGAAAACCTCCCTAAATTTCCACTGAAGACAAATAATGGATGTTAGTTTGACAGTTTCATTTTTCATCCTATTTACCTCAATGATTTACCTTTAAACAATCCAGGTATTCTCACTTTCGGTTCCTTACCTTATTTATTCACTTATTCAAATAGGTCTTAGTAAACTGTCTGTTAGAGAAAAATGCAGAAAATAATTAGAAATCTTGTCATGAGTTCATAATTCCTGTTCTGCACTCAGGTGTCAAAGTCAGTACCTAAGATATGCCTGATGGAAACACGCTGCTATGATAAGGAACTGTTAGTTAATAACTGTTACCACACTTCGGATATTTCTTCTTCTTATCTTTGATAATAAAGTGAATTAAATTTAGTCCACACATGCTACATTTCCTCAAATGTAATGCTATGGCATAAAAGCCAACTTCGGATATACTCATACATGAAGAAATTTTAGTTTAGTGTATCACAGTTCTCTAGAAATAGAATAGGGGCTTATTTACTACTGGGGCCTACTATGGATTGGATAAGGGTCAGCTAATGGTTAATATTAGTCTCATTGAAAGCTCGGCCTCAGTCTATAACATACTGGCAATTATTAAGACCTATAGGACTTGTAGTAAGATCTAGCCACAATTGTTCCTGCCACAAAAAGGCATATTCTTGTGGATGTATGGTGTGTGTGTGTGTGTGTGTGTGTGTGTGTGTGTGTGTGTGTGTGTGGTTACACACATTTGAGTTCATGCCCACATGCCTATGTGTCTAGGTGACCATGCCTCACCACATAGGTATAGGTCACATGACAACCTTGGATGTTAGTATTCACTTTCTACTTTGTTTGAAAGATGTTCTCTTTTGGCTGCTAGCACTTACTCTAGGTGTCTATGCCTTCCATCTCTCCGCACATGTACTAGGATTAGAGACTTGGCTACCTTTTCTGGATTTATGTGGTTCTGAGGATCTGAATTCAAGTAGTCATCCTCACAGGGCAAGCACTATACCCACTGACTTTACCCACATGGTGTGCTTCATTTGCTCCGTTTTTTATTTATTCAAGTATGTATGTAGGGGGTGAGCCTGTGCGTCCATTTGTCTGTCTGCACATCTGCATGTCACAGGACAGATGTGGACATCCTGGTTTGTTCTGTCCTTTCACCATGAAGACTCTGTTGATTGAACTCGGGTCGTCAGACTGGGAGGTAAGTGCTTTCACTCAAAGGTATATTCTTAAAGGAGATATCAGGCTGCTAGCCTATCAGCCCTTTTCCATTTCAGATTCCAGCTACAATGAGGTGAAAAGTTTGCCCTGTGTACTATAGAGGGATGCATCATACTATCACAAGTCTAAAATAAGAAAGCCTGTTGTTTGATGCAATGGAACTCTATGTGAGATAAAATAAACCTTATCTGTCAGTACATTGATGCTGTCAGGCTTGCTCACAGTGACCGAGAGTTGATTGACACGGTCTTCCTGGAGAAAAGGGCCTGTCACTGCCAGCCTAAAGCAGCACAAGTCAGAGCTCATTGGTTTGATTTTTCCCTTATTGGAAAATGATAATAAATAGTGAATCTCCCTGCATCAAATAAAAGACCGATAATATCAATCAGAAGTGACCAATTTTGCAAGAATATATTTAAACAGGCCACAGAAGGCCCTGCTGGAATTCCTGCCTCACAACTCCCTATCTCCCTTCTCCCTTCTCCAACATAGCACTTGCTCCTAGTTAGAGGACATCATGTCCTCCTACTTCCCAAACTGTTAAATACTTTCTTGAGGTAAGGACTTTCCAAGCCCAGGGAATTTGCATTTTAATAAGGAACTGAAACTCCTTTAGAACCTAAAGCCAAACAGTTCTAATTCTGCGAGGTGAGGCTCTTGCAATTTAATTCACAGTAAAACAAAATGCACGCAGAGGAGGCGAGATGCATAATTTAACCTCTAGCATTACCAATCCTTTTTACCAAAAGGAGAGTGGGAGACTTGATAACATTTCAAAGTTACTTTTCTTTCAGATTCTTTGTAAGTGGCCTAGATTAAGCATTAAAAAAAATGTTCTTCTTTGAAGCATTTCATTAAAATTTTACTCCAGCCATGTTATTCATACTAAATTATATATTTGTAAACATAGGAACCAATAATCAAGCATCTACTTGAGCAAATCACGTTCTCTTTTTTTTTCTCTAATAGTTGAGTGCATAGACTCCATGGTGCCCTGTCAATAAAGCGTCCAAATATCACCACAAGCAAACTGGCAAGTGCATCTGGGCAGCTTGTGTTTCAAGTATGGAACACTAATTGTCTTCAAGGAGAAATACCTACCATTATCGTCTCTAAACATTTCAGTACTAAATAATTCACTTGTGACTTCCTTTCATGTGCTTAGTCTAGGTTTTAAAACTGCCATGCTTTCTTTCTGGTCCTCTGACGTTCGTGAGAATGAAACAAGCGACAAATTAGGAAGAGGAGCTAATATCTTCATACGTGGAGACGTGGAATTCGAGTGAGGTTAATGCGTTACAGAATCCCAGTTTTAAAGGGGATGAAGATGAATACCAATAAAAAGACGTGCATTTTATAAAAAACTGTGTATAAACTGAAGAAGAAAAATAATTAAATGCATAATAAAGCAATTCTGTTTGTGTTAAATGCCCTTGGATTTCATTGCTTAACAGTCAAGATGAGAGGACCTAAGTGCTCCACGATTGTTTGGGTGATGAATGACTTGCTGGTAATACCCAGATGTAACTGTTCCCTACAAGAAAATAACCTGCTGTTGATTACTCTAGAGCCACTGTTGCTTAGCGAGGGAACCCTGATTGCTTTTCGGGCTGGGGGGGAGACTTAATCGGGGGAGGGGGAGGGAAATGGGAGGCGGTGGCGGGGAAGAGACAGAAATCTTTAATAAATAAATAAATTAAAAAAAATAGGTCAAAAAAAAAAAGGAAGTGGGATTGGTATGTAAAATGAAAAAAGATAGTTTAAAAAATAAAATAAAATAAGAAATTAAAAGAAGAATGGCAAAAAAAAAAAATAGCTTAAAAAGAACTAGAGGCTACATAGTAAAGTGGGGAGTGGGAGAGGTGACTCTCCCCAGGGAAGAGTACACCAATTGGTAGTCCAGTACCAAAGGGCAGCTCTGAAAGTAGATATAAAAGTAATATTATATGGACTCAATGTGTTATATTTGAGGATAATTTTATTTAAGAATATTTCTAAATATATTTGTATCAACATAATATATTCATAAATATGTATGTATAAATACAAACTTGTATATATAAATATATACACTAATACATAGAGCATAAAACAAAAATTATTGAACAAAAAAGATCTATCAATATGAAAAGAAGCAGGGAGAAGCTTCTTTTGAAGAGAGTTAAGAAAAGAGAAGCTGTAATTAAATTTCAATCTCAAAAATAATAATTTTTTTGCCATATTAAAATACTAAAATAAAAGAGTGATTTGACGAACTTCAAAAGCAAACATGCCCTTCAGAGCAAGGTAGGAACCACAAAAAGAATAGCTTCGTTGTTTTGATATAATTGAAATCAAGGCATAGGTAAAACATGAGATTTAGAAAGCCAGTAGACCTGTAGACATGCTTACATACCAATGTTATGGCTGTTAAATCTTGTTTTTAAATGGATCATTTCTCTGTTTCATTTATATATAAATACACTGTCCTATAAATGAATATGTATACCATTATAGCCTTGATAGGAGAGTTACACAGAATATTATACATTAATGAATATATCAGGGTATCAGAAGTATATCTGCATATATTTGTAAGATGTCAAATGAACCTAGAAAAGTTTAAGGAGATAGCATGCCACAGTTTCAAAACCAGTGCTACCCACTCATCTCTTAAAATCATAGGAGCTTGTAATTTTTTTCCTCAACCAACTATATGATTTTGTGGTCCCCACAAATTTGGTTCTTTTAAATTTTGTGTTAAAATTGATATTTCTAAATTCAGTTATATATTTATTAATCATTCAAGAAGTGAAGGTGCTTTAATTGGTAACAATATCAATATTTTATTTGAAAATTCTTGCAATGTACTTTTTATGACAGGTCCTCCTCTCTATACACACCCTGAACACCCACTCTAGTCTATCTGTCTGTCTATCTATCTATCTATCTATCTATCTATCTATCTATCTATCTATCTATCTATCCCCTATCTATCTATCTATCTATCTATCTATCTATCTATCTATCTATCTAACTATCTAGAGGTAAGTGCTTTCAAATACCAGGAAATTTTCATTTTAATAATCAAATAAAATACTTTCACAAACAATTCAAATACATATCCAAAGATAATTATGAGAAAGCATAGTTTTTGCTCTGGAGATTTTTATGCAAGCTTCCTCCCCTATCGTTACAAATCTTTTATTATTAAAGGAAGCCTGTTCTATTTTAATTTTCGCTGGTTTCCAGGGATTTATTCTTTTCACATCTTATATCCAATAGCATTTGTCATATTTTTTTGAGGGGCAGTATTACGTACTACAGAAAATCTGTTATTTCACTTAAGGAAATTTTAAAAAATACAAACAAAATCCTCTCAAAAAGATAGTCACACAGAGCATTTGAACTTAAAATGCTGAGTTCAATCACATTATTGAGTCAATAACAGTGTCCTGGGCTAATCCATTATAGAATTCTCAAGCTTGTTGCCTAGCGTCTCTGTCGGTATCTTCTGTACCTTCAGATTCTTTAATAATAGCCAAGTGGAAATAAGAGTGTTACGTTAACTTTTATTGTTTACAAACTGGAAAGATTTTATTTGAGGCAGCATTTTTTTCAAGTCACTCAAAAATGCAATTGGGGCAGGCTCGATTTCATGTTGTTCACCATTGTTGTTTTAAACTTGTGTCAAAGATCTACGACTGACAAATAGGAGGTATCTAATAGACCTTTTCAAAGCAAATAAACCACATTTCCTCTTAGCAATAAAAGCAAAAGGAAAGAAATTATTTTGTGAAAGCACAGCAGACCTTGTCAATCACATTTATTCACCATATGTCATATCCACAGAGAATCAAGGAAACAACTTACAAAACACTGATGTGCTGGGTGGCTGAAGGAATCGTGAAGAAAGAGAACAAAATCGTAATATAACCTTTCAGAAATGATGGTTCTATTTGTGGAGATTGAATGAGAGACCTTTGCAAGTCACACACTTGTTCTGCTGCTGAGATACATTCCAACTATGGAATGTACCTTTAAGTCTGAATGGGTGCTAAATTCATGATTAGTTTTCAAACCAAAGCCATGCTGTTTATTATTTCTTTTGCATAACACCTAGGACATCCAATAAAATGTCTAAGGAAAACTTTAAAAAACTCCAATCTTTTATTCCTTCAAGGGACTGAGTATATGAAAATCACATAAGCAATGTAAACCCATTCAGGACTAAAATTCTTCTCCAGGAGAAGGCAGCTCGTCAGAAGGTGGCAGTACAGGGCTATCTTTCTGAAATCAATGCGAGTATAAAATGACCAGTGTAGGGCTCTCCAGAAGCAGACCCCACAGTCCCAGCCAGTCCTGGAGTCCCTTTGTTCTTGAGGCAGGTCTCATTACAAGAGTAACTCTGCAGAGTGGAGCTCTGATATGGAAGTTTTAATTGGAGAAATCCTGTGCCTGCTAAATCTCTAGTAGGTACTTTTTTCCAGAATTCTTTTATCTGAATGATGCTTAGCATTTTTTACTACTGTGTACACTTTCTGTATGCAAAATAGATTTTTATGGAATAATGGGACCTTCGAGTGAATTAAATATATATCAAATTATTTCCAGGAAGTTCCGTCTGTGATTACAGCATGTCTACTGTTATCTCAAATCCAAACTGCATGCTTAGTCTAGTTACAACCTTTGCTGAACATCGAATCATAATGCATTATAGCAAGAATTTTCACATGGAAGAAAATGGAGGTAGCAAGTTTATTTCCTTAGCAGGTACTGAAACAGGAAACTTTACTGACAGCATTTAAAAAAAAAAAAGATTTTTTTCTTCAGTTTGGAGACTATGGTGCATTAACAGTAACAGAGCCAGACAGGAAATCAGCAAAACTCTGTAGCAGGGTAAGTCATCATAATTATAAAAATGACAGGAGTCAGGATTTGAGGATCTCACTTTCAGTTTAAGATTTCACTTAAATGGGTTCAGTTACTGGGTGTGGATTAACAGAGCAACATAAAAGCAAAGCCTGTTTGTAGATGTTACCAGATATAGTGGTTTCAAGAACTCACAGTTTGTAATTATGTAGTTAAAATGCACTAACATTCTGAATACCAAATATTTCATTACATAATTCCTTTCTGTTGTGTTTGTTAAAATCTCAAGTGACAGAAGGTTTTCTTTTTCTGTGAATTGTACATTTCTTTAGGTAACTGATGAACATTTACAAAATCTGTAGAGCATAAAATTTGGCAAGCCCAATTTAAAGCTAATGCATTTTCTCTTATGATACTTGTATAAAAGATGAAAAGGAGAGATAATTATTTAATCATCTTTTGATATATTTATGTTAGAGCCACCAATGGATAATTTTTACGGAGGTGTTGAGTGATACAGTCAAGTCCATCATCCTCGGAGAAGTGTGTGTGAAATGACTATCACAAGTGAATTAGCTTAGATTTTCCTGCCATCTTAAGGATGCAAACAATAGGAGAATTTGAGTTGGAAAAGGTATGCATGTGAGGCCAGTATTGTCAGCCAACATAATGAAGGCCTTACTGAGGAAATACCTGCCCTTCAAATATCTAGGAGTCCCTTAATTTTTGCGTTTTTGTCATTTATTTATTAGGTTGAATATTATGTGAGTCTCAAAGTCTCCTTTTGATTGTTTAATTGCCTTTGCCTTATTTTGTTTGCTAGAAAGGAAGGTTGCATCTATGTTGGGAGCACAGCATGAACGTCCTTGTGCTCACCGATCTCAGAGAAAGTAGGAATGCTAAGCACACAGAGTTGTCTTATCAATGGGAAAGATGAAAACCTGTTCTTTATTCTAGAAAGCTGAGAATTGGAAGTCATTAACTGCCTGGCAATCTCCATTCTGATCGGGCCAAGCCATGCCAGACCATAACTTAGTTGTAGGAACAACCAGAATTGGAGGTGGCTAGTGACCTAAATGACCCTTATAGTCAGAGGCTTCTCCAAGCACCTATAACATGGGCCAGAGGTGGCTAATTGCCCAAATGACCTTTACACTATCTGTAATACCAAGACCATGTCAGAACCTTAGGCCCTTAAACTAGGACAGGTAGCAATTTTCTAGAACCCATCTTCTTAGAGGAAATGACATGTACCCTGATTTGAGTTTCAATGTGATTACACTTCCTTCTGCAATGGGGATTGTATTACACCACCAAACCTTTTCTAAATTATTCTAGGTTAAATACATTTAGAATAAACTGTGTGTTATTAGACTTTCCAGTGTCCGATTCAGGGTGACAAAGTCACTCTGCACTGGGTTTTCAATCTTATGTCATTGCAGAGGGTTTTGCTTCTCTGTGAGACATGTGCAGGGCCCCCCCTCCCCCGCACATCTCAATCTCTGCTCGACATCTCTGCTCTCTTGTCAGCTCTGCCATTGAGTGTCCTCTAATGTGGAGCTTTTAACCTCCCCTAACTTAGCAGGGGGAGTTGCATCCTCTACGGAAAGACCGATGCACAGGGAGCAGGCTCCCTTCTCCATAAGAAACAAGAGAGCAAAGTCTGACTCCCAAAGGTCCCTTAAATTGATTCATGAGATCTCCAAGCCTGGGATAGCCTTGTCTACTCTAAAACATTGAAGAATGTCTTTCTTCAGCATTCCTGGCTAAGTATGCATGTCTGCTAACTATCCATAACTGAAGATTTCTGTACCTTCTCTCTTCGTAAAATTATTTTTCAGAAACCCATGCAGGCCTATCCCAGGACAGTTGTTGGTTTAAAAGGAGATGGATTGTTCACTTCCAGTCTTGACTGTGTGCTTAGTCTGTTCCTTCATTGACATTTGGAATACCAGGCTCAAGAAAGCAGAAAGCAAATGCTCTCTTAGAAACATGAAAATTACAAGACAAAGATTTCTTCACATTATATGGAAATTACTACCTTTGTGCTAAATACCCTGTGCTGTTATTTTCATCTGGAGCTTTTGTGGGGGTGGGGGCAGTGCTGTGTTTAAAATGTCTCCTCCAGAGCTGGCTGTTGTGCCCTGCCTCAGCTGCCTGCTCCTCAAAATGCAAAGTTTGCCGCTTTACTCAGCCAGATTGCAATTAGGAAACAGATCTAGTCCAGCTGAAGTCAATGGCCTCTCACAGCATCTGAAGAATTATATTCAAAATAAATGTTAGGAAATTCAAGTGTGTTTCCCTTCAGCATTTATGGGATGAAGTTCTGTTTGATAGGCTTAGAACTGGAGTTGAGGGGAGGAAGTGACGTCACAAAAGCATACTCTTATAAATGGAATTAGGGAGATTAATAAAGGCCAAATGTTGACTGATGGATGTCCTCAGCTGTGAGAACACAAGCATCCATTGGCTGTCTGCAGGAGAAAGGAAGCCCACAGTGGAACTTGACCAACCCTGCACTCTGACGTTTCTACCCTTTCCCAGTGTTTTAATACTACACAATGTATTTCTGGCCTCTTCCCTCATACTGATGAAGACAATATCCCCATGCCTTTGTGCTTGGTTTCATATTATACATACGTGAAATGCTGAGAAAACCTTCCATAAAACCATGACAGGATCATTATGTGACCCAGGCACACACATTTGTCTTGTTTGCAGGTGTTTTGTGATTATTTTTTAGCACAGGAATACGTCACAGAAAACGTTTAAGGGATGCTGTTACATTTTCATTTTTGGTGATTTGTAGTAGTTGTCATAAGGAGGGGGTTTTGGTGGAAGCCTTACCCCAGGCTCTGGCATTTATACACCCAAAGAGTCTGGAATGTATAGGGGAAAGCTCCACACCAAGTCCCTTTCCTGGGACTTGCCTCAGTCCAGACTCTGCCGCTGAGAAAGCCTGCCATTGGTGGCTTCACCCTTAAGAACATTAAAGGCCCCCACTTCATGGTTTCCCTTTGTGGTCTCCTCAACTTCCTTGGAGGCCACCTAGGAGAACCAGAATGAAAATCCTTTGCTCAGAATAAACCTGGCTTTATTAATTCAGTTTGATTGTCTTATTACATCAATGGATCCGGATTCCCATTAATCAGGAATTAAACTTAACAGAGGGTTTCTGCCATTTGCTTTAGAATAAGTCCTGGAAAAATGCCCCCTTTAAAACATTTAATGGAACTGTAAAGAAAAGTGTTTTTTGATACTTATTTTATTTCATAGGCATCTGACGATGCATTTACTCTTTTCTGATCTATAAATTACCATTATGCACAAACATATTTTCTCAAGGACTTCTGTCTTCTAGTTTTCATGATCGCATATATTTTAGGTTATTTCTTCAGCAGCTTTGACACCAAAAGGAAAGATTTATGAAAATGTTTTTTTTCTGAAAATTATTTTAGGTATGTATCAACATTTGTATAATTACCCTCTAATTCCTATGACTTTTCAAAATTGCTTGAATGCTGATAACTGACATTTGTTTTCAAATACATTAAAAATTTCTGAGACTTTTTGAATGGTAAATTTGATTAAATTATTGCCAAGATGATTTAATAATCTGAGGGGATTTTGAAGCAATTTTAATTATATAAATGACTCTAGTGTAGTTGTATTTAAATGGCACAATCTTAGACAGTATTAAGAACATCGAGAGAACAGAGAATTTCTGACTCCAAGCAGAATTGTAAGATTCAATACAGAGATTTATGATCTTCATGATGGGCTGAGTAATGACCTTACAAATATTCCAAATCTTAATTCCCAGGAAGGAATGCAGGCATTCCAGAGATATTGGAGGGAAAAAAGACAGGGAAAATGAATTCTTCCATAGAGACTCCGGAAGCAACACATCTCTGGCAGTAACTCAGTTTTAACCCATGGAGACTCCAAACAAGCTATAAAGCTCCAGAACTACAGAAAGAATATTTACATTCCTATAAGGTGCTATGCTTGAGGCAATTTGTCACATCAGCAATATAAAGCAAATACAGTTGCTTATTCAATTTATAATGCTCATAAATGATGCTTAGCTGCATAGTCCGCATAGTCCTTCCTTTAATCCACTTGTAGATATTTTGTTCTAATTCTAAGAAATTAGACTAAATTATTCTCAAATTGATCAGGCTGAGAGAGTCCTACACAGAGTACTAAGTCAGAATTGTTCCACCATTCATAAACAAAGTAATAAATGAATTGTCAGGAGACGTTAAGATTCCATAATATTATTCTTATTAGCATATTGCAGAGAAATTTTCTTAGTCTCCCACGAACTATTAAAGTATTGCATATGAATAGATGAGGGGAGGTGCTCATAGTCTTTTGCACTCTAGGCAAATGCGTTACAGATTACATGGGTAAGGAAGGAATAAGTAACTTATTTGCAACTCACAAACTAAGAAAAACGTCACACTTATGTTCTCCATTTTACTCTTAACATTTACGCCCACTCAAGCATCTGGCCACAGCTTGTGGATAGATCCCAGATTGGAAGACATAATACCGAGACTTTGTCCACTGTCAAACTCTAGCCACCTCTAGTAAAATATTCCATTAGTTACTGAAATTTTTTGAAAATTATAAAGTCAGCACCCCAAATTTTTGCCTTTGCTTTTTTCTGTGTGCTCACATTCTCCATCTATGTTGATGGCACCTCTCAGTGTGCTTCTTCCTGTTGCCTGGCTACGTATCATTGTTCAATCCCGGAGTTTTAATCAAACACATCTGTAATCTTTATTTTTCTGCTTACGCACTAAGCAGTTTTACAAGTCCTTTTTCTTTAGGCATATTTTTTTCTACTGATAGAGTTCGCATTTTGCCTCCATTCCCTACCTTATGTATATCTAGATCTTGTTGGTTTATGCTAGTAACGCCATCACCCTAGCTCATGTTACTATAATTTCTCATCTGTATCCCCCAAAATAACATTTTATTCTGTAACATTTTATGTATCTTCTTTATAATAACATCAATGTAACATATACTTGAATCTATTTTAAAATTCAAATACATTATATCGCGCTTTTGCCTATGATTATGCTCATTTCCTTCTCTGAGAATCAGGCTGACAGTGTCTAACATTATCTCTTATATGACCTGGTTCCCACCTCCATCGACAACACAATGGTCACAGTCCTTTCTTTATTTAGCTTTACCACTTCTTTCTCCTCCATCTCTAGTTATTTGAATGCTGAATTGTAACAGAGAAGCTATCTTTACCATTCCGCTAAAAATGCCTTCTTACTTTTTACACAATGTAGACTGTGTTGATGCATATTCTGGATAGCATATGAAAATACAGACACTTTTGTCCCAGATATTATCAGTGTTTCCTTCTGCTTTTCAACACATAGGACAGTGCACTTCAAAGTTTACGAAGGCTATTTCGGCCCCGTAAGGCTCACAGTAATTATTAAGAAATGTATAAAGAAAATTTAAATTTACTTAATTAACTAAGACATTGAGTTGCAATTAAATCTGTGCAATAGTTCTAATGATATTGAACTCTTGTCTTATTTTTTTCTAATTTTTTTTTCTGATGAAGAATGTGTTTTTAACTAGACTAATACAACAAAGAGTGTTGTGAGCACATTTATAGATGTTATTCATATATTCTTCTTTGGATAAATAGACACTAATGAGATCTTGCATCTTGATCGCAGAGTATTTCAAGGGTGACTTGATTAAATTAAGTGTTGTTGAAGAGTTAAATATTAGTCTTAAATTAACTAGGAACGGTCTAGGTTGAATACCAAATCACTCACCAAACCCTAGAGATATAAACTAAGAGAAAATAGTAGAGGCACACAAATGGATGTGATTCATTTCAGATTTAGCACAAGTAAAGATATGTGATATCAGAAGCTCAGTGATCATCTGTGATTGACTCAGCCATAACAAACGAATATGTAATGGGTAGAAAAATACCCTTTCCATCATATAAATAGGCGGACTGTGTCTCTATTCTAAAATTTTTATTTTATTTTAGAAGAATGCTTGGGTTTGACTGTTTCTTACATTTTTATACTCAGAGTTTACATTTCTGGACTGAGTTTTAGTTTGGCTCTGATTCAATTATACTTCACATTTCAATGAATTTATTGGTGCTTTCAATCACTTAAATAAATAAATAATTGCACAAAGTTGTAACCAAGCATCTTACCAAATAACCCCTAAAAGTTGCACATTTGAAACTTATATTTATGAAGAATAACTTACTCAGGAGATCTTGTCTTTTCTTACTTCCCATGTAGATTAGACCACTTATGTCTATCTTGGGGCCCTCTTTGTTGTCTAGCTTCTCTTGGATTGTGAATTATAGGCTGTTTTTTTTTTTGCTTTCTGTCTAAAAGCTACTTATGAATGAGTACATATTATACTTATCTTTACGGGTCTAGATTACCTTACTCAATATGGTGTACTTGAGAACCATCCATTTGCTCGAAAATTTCAATATGTCATTATTTTTTTCTGCTATGTAGTACTCTATTTTCTAAATGTACCACATTTTCTCTTCTTTGGTCGAGGGGTATTTATGTAGTTTCTAGGTTGTGGCTATGACAAATAATGCTGTTGTGAACATAGTTGAGCACATGTCCTTGGACATGATTGAACATCCTTTGGGGATATACCTAAAAATGGTATTCCTGGGCCTTGCGGTAGGTTGTTTCCTAATTTTCTGAGAAATCTCCATACTAATATCCAAAGTGGCTGTATCAGTTTCTACCAACCAGCAATGGAAGAGTGTTCCCTTTACCACATATTTTCTCCAGCATAAATTGTAATCAGTATTTTTGATCTTGGCCACTCATCCAGGTGTAAGACAGAATCTCAGTTGTTTTGATTTGCATTTATCTGATGGATATGGATGTTGAACATTTCCTTGAGTGTCTTTCTGCCATTTAGATTTATCTGTTTAGGTCTACTGTTTAGGTCTACACTCATTTTTTTTATTATTATTTGTTCTTTTGAAAATGAATTTATTTAGTTCTTTGTGTATTTTGAAGAACAGCCACTATCTGATGTGGAATTGGTGAAGATCTTTTCCCATTCTGTAGACTCAACTTCATATGAAACAGCAAAAAACCCAGGATAGCCAAAACAATTCTGTACAATAAAGGACCTTCTGACGGCATCACAATCCCTGACTTTAAACTCTACTACAGAGCTACAGTACTGAAAACAGCCCGTTATTGGCATAAGAACAAACAGGAGGACAAATGGAACCAAATAGAAAACCTGGATATCAATCCATGTACCTATGAACACCTGATTTGGGGCAAAGAAGCTAAAAATATACAATGGAAAAAAGAAAGCATATTCAACAAATGATGCTGACATAACTGGATATCAACCTGTAGAAGAGTAAAAATAGATCCATATCTATCACTACGCACAAG
Source organism: Microtus pennsylvanicus (assembly GCF_037038515.1). Classification (NCBI taxonomy): domain Eukaryota; kingdom Metazoa; phylum Chordata; class Mammalia; order Rodentia; family Cricetidae; genus Microtus; species Microtus pennsylvanicus. The sequence goes on from NC_134594.1 coordinate 18,578,234, forward strand.
ACTCAAGTCCAAATGGATCAAAGGCCTCAACGTAAATCCAACCACAAAACCTCATAGAAGAGAAAGTGAGAAGTACACTTAAATGCATTCACAGGAGACCAATTCTATATATAACCCCAGTAGCACAGACACTGAAAGAATCAATTAATAAATGGGACTTCTGAAACTGAAAACCTTCTGTAAAGCAAAAAACCTGGTCAATAGAACAAAATGGCAGCTTACAATTTTCTATCTTAATTTTACTTTTGGAAAAGGAAGAGATTAAAGTTCAGTCCAGCAGAGATAGCAGTTTGATGTTCATGACTTTTTATCCTACATCATTTTTACAATTTGTCATTAGGTATATTCTCGTTATATAAAACACCAGCTTTAAAGTTAAAATGTATTATTGTAAATTATTTACTTATTTTATTTTATGTGTGTAAATGTTTTGTGTGAATGTATAGACATGTATTATATACATGCAATCCGTGCAATCCTTGAAGAAGGCAGAAGAGATCTTCAGGTAAACTAGAACTCAAATAAAAAATATTTATGAGCTGCTGTGCAGTTGATGGCAACAGAAACTCAGGTCCTCTTCTCTGTTAGGTCAACAAATGCTCTTATCTAATGAGTTGTTTCTCCTGGCTTCGTTGTGTTTGTATGCGTGTGAGGGTGAACACGTGTGTGTGTGTTTGTGTGTGTGTGTGTGTTTGTGTGTGTGGTTTGTTTGTTGGCTGTTTTTTTAACTGTTTCTGATAAGTTATTATTTTTGTTTATTTTTTTATTTTATTTTTCTGTGTCTTTTACAAAATGTATCTTGATCCCATTAAGTTCTCTGTCCCTTCACATCGACTTTCTACTCCTGAACATACCCCCAAATAACACAAAATGTAAGAGAAAAAGGAAAAAAAATACAGGATAAACTTAAAAATCTTATCGTGGAAGTTACAGTGTAACACAGTAAGTCATGCTAAAGCCCTATTGTCCATATAGCTTTAATTCCAAGTGTTCGTTGCAAAGATTCATTGATCTTGTTCAAGGCCTTTGGTTTCTACAATGCTATCAATGCTGGGTTCTTGTTAGGGCTCCTCCTGGATATCCTGTTGGTGCTCTGTGTTGTGGAGATCCTGCAGCTTTGGGTCTGCAGGTTAGGTCCCTTCACATGCTCTGGAAGGTCATAGAAGGGGTGGATGGTGGGTCAGGCCAAGTAATAAGTTAGGGTCTGTGCTTAGGCAGCTATAAGATTGATCTATCAGATGTGAAATGGCAATAGTTTCCCATGCTTACATCTTCATAGATAGCTCACCTACACCTGCACTATCAGCCTTGGCTCTATTGTACTTTCCTGGTGAGGTAGAAGGTCTGTTCTCCCAAGTGTTGCAACTGTTTAGGGTCAGGGATAGTTCTCCCCCTCTTAGGACCACAGGCCATGCTCTCTCAAATGCATAAAACATTGACAGGCGGCATGAGGACATTGTTCTCCTTCCCATGCTGCCACAAGACAGATGAGAAATGCAGACAACTCTCCCATGCTCACAGCTTTGGGAAAAACTTCCACCACACCTCTGCTAACAGGGTTGGCTCTATTGCACTGCTCTGGTGTGGTGGAGGGCCTGCTCTTCTGATTGTTGCGACTGGTCAGTGTCAGAGATAGTTCTCCCACTCCTACGACCACAGGGCCAGCTCTCCCATCTACCACAGACCATGTAGCCACATAATAGATGAGAAATGGAGAGAGTTCTCCCCTGCTAAAAACGTCAGTACTGGTTCAATACACACACACCTGAGCTAACAGGATTGGCTTTATTTTACTGCCCTGGTGAGGTGCAGGGCCTGCTCTCCCAGTTGTTGCAGCTGGTGGGGGTCATGGACAGCTGTTCTGCTTTTATGACCACAGGATAAGCTCTACCATCTGGCAAAGACATTGATGGGCGAGGGCAGGTGGGCAGCTCTCCCCTGCCCATGCCATCATAAGACAGATAGGTAACGGAGACAGCTCTCCCATGTTCACAACTTTGGGACTGGCTTGCCCACACCTATGCTAACAGGGTTAACTCTATTGTGCTGCCCTGGTGAGGTAGAGGTTCTGCTCTCCGAAGCATTGCAGCTGGAGATAGTTGTGGGTGGATCTGCCACACTTACGGCCACAGGGTCAGCTCTCCCATCTTTGTCTTGTGGTGCCATGGGTGGTAACAGTGCATTATAAAAAAAGGAAAAAACTGCACCATACGTGTCTAAATTATGGACCAGAAACAGTGCAGAAAAACTACCTCAAACTAACAATATCACAAAACAACCACATGCCATCATATCCTTTTCTGTATTGATAAGGAGAAATATCTATATAGCTTCTTACTTCCTGATAGACTAGGATTTAAGTGATTTGTTTATGTAAATAAACACAAATAATTGAATGAATGCATTTTGAAAAGTGTCTGATATATGGTGCATTATGATGTGTGATTTCTCTTTTACTCTTTTTTATGTACTTTTTAATTGTTGTTGTTCTGAATTTGATCTCATATATTCTAGGCTGACCTTTGAAGATAATATATAACAGAAGATGGCCTTGAATCTGTTTTTCCTGTTTCTGCCTCCTAAATACTGAGATTAACATATGTGTTTGTTTCATAGTCACTGGATTTTGGTATTGTATTTGTAACAGTTTTCTGAAAACTAGGTACAATCTATGAAAATATTAAAATAAATGTTTTTCCTCTTAAAATAGTTACAGTTTAAACATATCATATTTTCTCAGGAGTACATGTTTCATGTTACCAAGGATTATTCTTACAGTAGACATGAAGAACATGCAATTTCCAGAAAGACCTTCCATGACAGATCTTGAATACTTTTACCTGAAAGTAGACTTTACAAATATCATTATACTATATTTTTAGCAATACAATGAATTTGTGAATATGTTTAAACCTGAATGAGTTCCTTTCCAATATCTCTTTCCTGAGAACTAAATGTTCAAATGTCAAAGTACATATGCATAGAGAAAAATACACTGCATCAAACATATATTGAGAAAATTACCCTTATTTCAAGATCTATACTTATTTTCCTGGGAATATGGAAGAAAACATACAATGGAAGTAGGTGAAATCCAATTAAATATAACAAATATTTTTGGTAATTCATAATCTTCTGTCTAGTTTCTATATGCTTTATTTCTTTTGAAAGCAATTGATTCTAAATAACACTAGCTTTATGGATAGCTTCTTCCCAAACTCCTCATATCATCATTTTTTATACGAATTTTTATTATTTGTTTTCTCAAGCCTGTGTTCTGTGTTTCTTGAGATTTTGCCCTCTCTCTCAATTTGTAAACACCCTTGCTCTGTGTTTTTCACTATTGTCATTACATTAATGATGAAGGCCCTTCAGCAGTAAAGAGTGACTCAGCATTGCTCAATTGTTGAACTGTGTTCAGGCAAATTAATCATACTTGAACAACTTTTCAAAACTGTGTCTCAAGAGGTGTCAAACTATTAAATATTTTTCTATTCTAAGGATTGAGTATTGTTCACTGCAGAGAATAAAGTACCACTTTTGCATATATTACGCAAACATTTTATGCTTTGTGAAACCACAATAAATTTCCTTGCTGATTACGCCTATAATCTGAGGATCTCCTGCTGTTTTATAGAGTCTTATTAATTTCATTCAAGTAGGAGAATTAGCACCTGTAGAGAAACCTTTATGATTTCTTAACTTTCATCATATTAGTGATTACCTAATCTATTTATCATGGAGCAGATGGTTCTCTATGTCTTCTTATCAATTTTCTGTAGTGTCTTTTGATTTAATGTTTTATTTCAAATTAATATTGAATGGAGAATTACAACCCATTAACTCTGGTATTCAAATAAATCAGGTTTACGTAACTTGGGTTCTTCAGTTAGGTAAGCATCTCAGATTTTTGAAATAGAATGTGTATTTTTTTGATGGATAACAGATTTGGAAACAATGTGATATAACTTTGGAAAGCATAATATACAATGGACTTTAGACTGAGTATATTTTATGAACACTTTCAAACTTCCACATACAAGAAAAAGTAGTACATTACTTACTTTGTTTGTAGAAAATACCCCATATTTTCTTGACATGTTGGTGAATACTTTTGATGCTAGTATTTGGAGTTTAGGGCAATATATATTAAGTTTGACATGGCCTAAAAAGCATGGCGAGATTAATTCACAAAAAATGAAAACATGCCCTATATGTCTGTGTGTTAGGATGCAAACACCTTTAAAATGAGTCAATGTTCTCTGAAATATATATATATATATATATATATATATATACATACATATATATGTGTGTGTGTGTATATAGATGAATATGTATATATTCCATGTTTCATTTTAGCCTAGGAAGACCAGTAGCAGATCTATAACAATGATAATATTTCTCTCACTGAATAAACATAATTTATGTTCCAGTGGAGAAGATGCAGTAGGCAAAGTGTAATCGAGATCTAAGGACAGCCTTGATTCTATTTCCTTCTTGAATATGATATGTTTAGGAACTCTTCACAGATTATCCACCTATAAGATGGCAACCATGAATTTTCTCACATAGTAACACTGTCATTAGGGTAAGTGAGCTACTGTGCTCAACAGTTTGGAGTAGAATTTTTTTTTTAATATCATGTGTACTATTTCAGTTTTCACAAACAGCTTATTATTGTGTTTCTTACTATAAATAGATCCCATAATATCTCTTAGCTATGTTCATGTTTTGAACCACATCATTAACATCTGGGATCAACTACCATGCATACAAATTCAAGGAATTTATGTCAATATTTTTATATAACTTTAATTTGTTGCTTACCATGCGTGATACACATGTAAATACACTATTCAATTTTGTCTGTCATGGGTCTTATATTGGAACAGTCTATTTCATGCATCTTGCATATCCTCCTGGATATTGGAAGTAGACAAGATTGCTGGGCAAAAATTGGGAACTGGGGGGTGGGTTGGGATGGGGGAGAGGGGAGATGGGGAGAGAAAAGTGAGAAGAGGAGGATTTAGGTTCTTTTTTTTTTGCACTAATTTCCTACTTCAGTGCATACATCTCAGTGGAAGTAGTTAGGCTGGATGTAATAAATCTATAGGTATAACTTATTTCAGAATTCAGTTTACTCCTCTAGGTGAGAATAGCATGGATAGATGGTGGGTTAAGACTTAATCAGTGCTCTGGGTGTGGTCCTCTTTGGGCAAAGTAGAGCCTGAGAATATCTTTTTTGGTCTTTGACCGCATCCTGATGGAGACTGATAACAAAGCCACCAGTTAAAGGTTGATTTCAGTGGTCTGTAAGAAAACCTGTGATATGTTTATATATTTTTTTTTAGATAAGAATAATTAATGTCTCATTTTATGATTATTGTCTGCTTTTTATCTGTAGTTTCAGAGTTTAGTGACTAATATTCTCTATAGAGAAGCGCTAGTATCAAATATCATGCTAAATAATTATAAACATTATACATTTTTTTCAGTTAGCCATATGAAGCATAAAATTAAAAATATTAAGCATTTTAATTATATTTCTGGGTATTGTAGTAAGTACATTATTCCTTAGAAAAACAGAAGCAGAAGTTAGAATTATTAGCTTGATTTTCAATTTATTTTAATTTCAAAATTTTTTAATTTCAAATTTTTTAAATAGAGCTAAGCATAGTTGCACAAGCCTTTAATCACAGCACCTTTAATCACAGAGGCAGTTGAATGTCTATGAGTTTGGGTCCTCTCAGGTCTACATAGAGTTCAGGACTGCCAGAGCTACATAGAAAAACCCTATCTCAAAAACAAAACAAACAAATAAACAATAAAAAAACCCAGAAAAATAATTATAAGAAATTTTTAAACTTTTTTTTAACATACACAGAATATATCTGAAAATGATATTCTTTATTCACACTAACATGGCTTGCAGGACATCTTCTGTTTCTATGGAATTAATGTTACCCCTGCCCTTTTGTCCAAAGAAGAAACACAGTGCCACATTAAACCAAATACTTTCCTTATTTTAAGGTAAACTTAATGCTTGTATAATAATATTACCGATTTATGTAGTTTTTAAGAAACAACTTGAACCATGAGAGAAATCCATGAGAAAACATTTTCAAATAAGCTGTCATGTTAACAGTTGTCAGCTTCTTGTATTAGCAGCAATGTACAAGACAAACACCTCATGGAGGATTTTCTTTTTGGATCCTACCCAAGACTTGGACTCTGGTATCATTAACTCTTCTCTCAGTAGCAGGACCAAAGAATCACTGGACATCTTTACTTCGTGGCTATTATCCATGTTCTATAGAACTGTAGTCCCAATGATATATGGGAAGAGAAAATGTTGGTAGGCCAGCCCTACCATAGTGCTTCTAATATACTTAGACTAAAATGTATTTTCTTGTGTGAATTTTAAATATATATGTATACATGATATCCTGAGTCATTTGAGAAAGGAATGAGCCATTTTTATAATATCCATAGAAAAATTATGTAGTCCAGAAAAGAGTCGTTTAAATTTCCACAAATGCTAGAAAGCGAGGTTAAGTTGCAAATTTAACCAGGGGTAACAGCATCCTCCTCTTCTCTCTCCCACTGCATTCACACACCTCTAGAGTAAACATAGCCAAGAGTCAGCGAATGGAAACCAAGTCACAACTTTGTATTTTTTGCAGAAAAAATTACTACGGGTGGTACTCAAGGTGCAATCTTAAATGTTACGTTGGCCATAAGTCTTGGGGAAAAGGTGGAATTAAGCTGGAATTTCCTTAGGAGTCACTGTCAAAATTTAAAGTCAGCAAAAAAATCTGCCATTTAAATTTATGCTACTGGTTGAATTTTAGTTCCTCTCTATATTGGGGCTTAACATTTGCTGTGCTAAAATTTTCCAAGTTTCTATTATTCTTCCTTTCACACTTTCTGTCTTGTTACTTGTAGTTCTTGCATTAAGAGTGGAGACTGCTGGTCTGTGCTTGACTCTGGGCTGTTGTGTCAGAAGAATGCTTAGAATATTACATACCAAGTCCAAACTAGGTCTCAAGAGGCTGTGTGCTTTTCTCTCTGTCCTAAAATATCATGACTGTGCCCTAAGAACTGATGCAGGTTTTCCAGCAGGAGATAAGACATAAGCTGAGGAAAGTTACCTCATACCATCGACAGGAACTGGCCTTGTATGAACTAATAGGTAACAATGAGAACATTCTAGATGAACACATCAGTTCTGTCACTTTTTATGTGTTGGCTTCATCACATTACTGCCCATAATATAATTTTACAAAAATCTGTTGTAAACTGAATCTCTTACCCCACACAAGGTTTGCATTCAATCTCCAGTTCTGCAACAAGACATATGAAACGAACAGAATTTCCCGTACTTAACTATAGAGATTTCTAACTAAAATGCACTACACATAATTTGAGCTTCTCCTAAAATATATGTAAGTAAATATGAAACAAGAGAACTGTTAAGCCCAAAGCATGCAGCTGTTAACAGGATTTAATGATATAAGACAAACACAGATGGGATATAACACATCTTTTATATTACATTTATTTATTCTTATTTACTTGTATATGGGTGGGGTTCAGTACCTGTTTTCTCTTGCACACGAGATGGCCAGAAAATCTTTTTCAGGAGTCAGTTCTTTCCTTCCTTAAATTATGTCCCAAGGTGCAATCTCAGAATCCCAGGTTTGCTGATAAGTGCCTTTGGCCTCGGAGTCATCTTACAGCACTAGAGCAAACATTTCACGTTCCCAAAGAAAATGCAAAACTGTAAAAACTGACCATGGCTAATGATGTTGTGAGTTTCACTCAGCATGCCAATCTGCAAAGTGTTAGTCCGCGGTACCAGAAAATCGATCAAAATAAGTAAATCTTAGGTAATATGTGTGCCCAGAAGGAACTTGAGTTTCAAAAGAGTAATGATTTCTCTGTCTTGGCTTTATCCGCAGTTTAAATAAATGAATAAGGTAAGTATACGAGATCACTGATACCTATTGTAGATGTGGGAGCCAGATTTTGAGGAAGGAGACCGAAACCTGACTGTTTGCAAACATACAGTTAATTAGGTGAGCAGTAAGAAAACATTTCAAGAGTAATTTTGCTTCTCCTGCCATCTTTAATATCTCTAATATTTTGGACATATTCATTTTCATAGGATGGAATGTGACCCAATAAAATAGGAGGAACTGTGTTCAAAAGATAAGTGAACTATATAACTGCTTAACTTTTCCATTTGATAAATTTCGTTGTAAACTTTCCCCTAATTTTATAACTACATAAAGTACTTTTAAGAGGGTAAACCTACATAAAATATTTTAAAGATGGTAAACCTGATTTTCCTAAAGTCAAAAAAAGAGGTGCTTGCTATTTTAATGAGAAGAGTAACTTAATGTTTTTCATGTTTCTGTTTTCATTTTGGCACTATTATTTGATTATTAAAAATAACCATCAGGGACCTCAGGAGATGGCTCAGCCATCAAAGTGTTCACTGTGCAAGCTTGGTAACGGGCATTCAATCCCTACTATGTAAAAGTCAGGCAGCACTGGAAGTATCCCAGTGTCCCTACATCTTGGTGGTCAGGAAGTCATCTGAATCAGTGTGCCTTGGGTTCAATGAGAAACGATCTCAAACACTAAGGACAAACTGCTGGAGAGATGACTCTATAGCACTGACTGCTCTTCCAGAAGATCTGGGTTTGATTCCCAGCACTTATACCAGGCCTCACATAATCTTAGTTTTAGTTCCAGGAAATACAACACTCTCTTTTGGTCTCTGAAGACATGTGGCCTACATGTGCTTTGCAGAATATATGCAGATAAAGCCTCACCACACATGAGATAAAATAAATAATATAATAACTTAAAATTAAAATGGAGAGCAACAGGGGAAGATGCCCACCCCCTTCTCCATTCTTTATACTCATATGTATGCACATATGTACATGAGTGTGAGTGTACACACACACACATACACACACACACACATCATGCCAGACGTCAAGAACAAATGACAGAGAATAGTGTGGTTTTAGAATTGGAATATATAAAAAATGGAATGAAAGAACACTCAGCAGGAAGAATAAAAGAAGAAAAACCAGAAAAATTCAGGAGACGGTGGGGCATCAATGAAAACTTAGAACCTTCTTTGGCCATGTGATCAGAGTCTCTAAATCAGTACATGCTTTATGCCGTGATAAACGTGAAAATGTCTTATTAAAATAATAGTAAGGTAATGTTTAAAGTTATAAATGTTTTATGATTTGTAAAATAACTATTTTGAAATTATAGTCTTTATTCCAGTATAATACAATTTCTTTGTAGGCTGCAGTTCTGATAGCTATTGAAGAGGCACAAAGAAACTTGAGTGTCTCCTGACAGAGGTAGGAAGCATGCCTTTTCTCCTCACTGAGAGCAGCATTTATTATATCTCGTGACCTTCCCAGCAGTTCAGCAAACAACTGTCAAAGAACTTAGCTCATTTTATATAAATCTCAAAAAATGAATTTTCAAAGAAAATTATATAATTGGTTGTTAAATAGTCTTAATTGAGACTCTGAGTCAGTCACATCCAGGGCAATATCTCCTTTGCTGGTGTCAGAGGGCTTCTATTGTAAGCATCGATGGCTGGGGCGGGGAGCAGAAAATCATGCAAATTAGTGTTGATCTGAAAGACAAAGCACCCTTCATAAGGTTTGTATAATCCTTAGTGGTAAGTAATGAATCAGTCTGTAGACAGTCACTCATAGGTGTTGCATGGAGTACAGCTTATATTTCTGCACTGTACACAAGAGGACAAATGGCAGTTATCTTTGTCAATTAGTCTAATTGTAAAAGATCATTGCTATGCAGTTTTAGAATAGGCAGACATGATTATCAATTGCATAAAACGGTTAGCTTAAATAATTAATAATTGGATATGAAAATAAAGTAAGCTAGAAAAAATATTTTAAATGATAAATTCAGCACAATTTGTTAAAAAGGTGCAGAAAGTGCTTGCACAAAGGTTTTAAATTTCAATCATTATAATTCATTCTTGGTATGAATCATTTTCTAAAATTAATTCATTAATTATAACAGTTAAGTATAATTATTCTACCTGTTCAAGACTTTTATTATTACTTTTTAATACCAAGATAAATCCAGCACAGGATAATTAACATGACAATAATTCAGCACACATTTTCCAATCTTTTTGGAAATACAATATGTTCTCCAGAGTCCTTGCTTTACCTTAACCAGCCATTCACGAACGTTCCTCTCTAAGCACTGAGACCTTGAGAAGAAAAAATGCATTTTTCTAAGGGGTTCTTGTCCTGATTACTCTTCTGTTTTTAATAATGTTGTCAGATAAATTAGAAAAACAGAATAAAGATTTTAATCCTTGATATAACACATTTGCATTAATAATAAAACCCCAAAACTCAGCAAGACAAATTCACATGTTTCTCTTACTTGTGGGTCTTTGATTTTTATATAAAGATACAGAATCATGTATGTAAGTATATATATGTGAATCTTTGTATGACACAGAAGTAGACATAAAACTCTCTAGACAAAATGGGTTGATGGGAAAATAACAGATGAGAAATAGGGTGTATCAGAGGATGGGAATATACTCAACATGTATTATCTACTCTCATAAATATGGCCTAATTTAATAACTTTTTATACTTTATATCAAATATTTATGTTGGAAAATGAGCAGATCTTATAACTTCTTAAAGAAAACGCTAAAGTCTACTGCAGGGACCATCGTTACAGACATTAGTCTACCTGTGCTAATAAGACACTAATAACCTTCCCATTGACAGCGCTCAGGGCACCCTGGTAACACATTGGGTGACTCATGCATGGGGACTCAGGTATCAGAGAACGGTTACATTTGCCTCTTTTCTGGGCACTTCCCACTCACACTTGCGTGTCGGCATCTCAGAAGAGAGAAAACAAGAAGATTAAAATATCATCATATCCATAAATCAGACTAGAAGGGTTGATAGCACAGAGATGATGACTCAGTTGAGAATGTGCTTGCGCTACAAGCAGGAGACTCAGTCTTATTACTAACACCCAAGTAAAAAGCACTGCGTGTTGGCACATATTTCTAATCTCCCTGTCTATGAGGGCACATACAGGAGGATCACTTGTGCTTGCTGGCAAGCCAGCCTAGTTGTAGATTTCAGTGAAACTCTTTCTTAAACAAACAAGGTTTAGCAGCCTGAGAATGGACACCAGGGTATACATTCTGGCTCCCAGGGGCAATCATACATAGATGCAAGTACATACAAGGAAGTAGTCTGTTGTTGTGGAAACACTATCCTGAGTGAGGTAAGCCAGACCCCAAAAGAGAAACATGGGATGTACTCACTCATAATTGGTTTCTAGCCATAAATAAAGGACACTGAGCCTATAATTCGTGATTCTAGAGAAGCTAAATAAGAAGGTGAACCCAAAGAAAAACATATAGTCATCCTCCTGGATATTAACCTTCATCAAGCGATGAAAGGAGACAGAGACAGAGTCCCACATTGGAGTACCGGACTGAAATCCCAAGGTCCAAATCAGGAGCAGAAGGAGAGAGAGCACGAGCAAGGAACTCAGGAGCGCGAGGGGTGCACCCACACACTGAGACAATGGGGATGTTCTATTGGGAACTCACCAAGGCCAGATGGACTGGGTCTGAAAAAGCATGGGATAAAACCGGACTCTCTGAACATAGCGGACAATGAGGACTGCTGAGAAGTCAAAAACAATGGCACTGGGTTTTGATCCTACTGCACGTACTGGCTTTGTGGGAGCCTAGGCAGTTTGGATGTTCACCTTACTAGACCTGAAAGGAGGTAGGAAATTCTTGGACTCCCCACAGGGCAGGGAATCCTGACTGCTCTTTGGGCTGATGGGGAAGGGGGGAGTTGACTGGGGGAGGGGGAGGGAATGGGAGGCGGTGGTGGGGAGGAGACAGAAAACTTTAATAAATAAATAAATAAATAAATAATTTGTGAAATGAAATCGAATCTCCAATACAACACCTTGTATTTAGAGTGGGGTATCTGGGAATTGATTTGGTCATAAAGTTCGAACACTAATTAATGGGATTAGTGTTGTTATAAAATATGCAGTTATTTATCTTTCTCTCTGCCAATCCTTCAAGCCCAAGGTTCCAAGGAAATAACCATTAGTGTTGTGATGGTGGAAACTGCCCCCTTCACTGTCCTTCTCTAATCTCTCCCTCATCATTCATAACCCATCTCTCTCTGGAATATTTTAAATTCTAAGGAGAAGACTCTAAAACCATGCCTTCTCCTAAGTCCATATGAAATGACTTGTATAAAAGTAAGATACCTGGAAGGAAGACACAGATTCTGATCCCAAGAGAACAAAGCTTTGGAACAGCTATTTAAAGGAGGATAATGCTGGTCTAGAAACACTGCTTGGCTCGGGATTTTCTATCCTTTGAAACACAGTAAAGTCTCTGTGATCCATAACATCCTGCACTCCCACGAAACCTCGAAGATGAAGGTTTAAGAACAGAGTGTTCTCCATTTGCTCAAGAGATGGCATCAAATAAACCCACCTTCTTTCACTAATTACTTTCTCCTAGTTTTCAATTGAGAGGCTTTTAGTAGGAAATTTAGATCCTAGTAATGTCAGGTCACTTCAGCAGATGGTAGTTGAGCTTGCCTCCTTGTCAGGGCTTCAACCAGTTTTCTTCTCATGATTAATGATTTCACATACAATCTATACTTACAGCTTATTTTATTTCCTTTGTGTGCCTAGACCTATGTTGGTGTATGATTAAATATTTTATTGATTCACATCCTTCAGTGTACATATATACCCTCATGTATACATATTTTGGTACATGCTATTTGCAGCTTGATTTACTGTATTTGACTTATTATCACAAGGTTGCTCAGTTTCTGCTTCTATATATTTGTTTTGTTTCTGGTACTTTATGATAGGAGCCTAAGGAAGGAGAGGACAGATCCATGAACACTCATGTGTGTAGTATTAAAGAATCCAGGAAGGTGAAGCTTGAGAGAATGCATGAATCATCTTAAATTGTCTGACTATGCCTTTTTTGTATTCAAAACACACGTTTAGCTGTTTTCTCAAATTGTTTGTTTGTTTGTTTATTTATTTATTTATTTATTTTAGTCCACAGATATCGTTCTGTCATGAATATCTACCCAGCACTAATGAAGCCCTGGCTTTGTCGCTAATGCTACATAAGTTGGTTGTGGTGGCTCCTTCCTGAAATTCCAGGATTCAGAAGGTGAAGGCACATGGGTCTGAAACTGAAAGACATCCCCCGCAACACAGAGAGTTTCAGGCCAGCCTGGGCTATGTGAGACCCTGAACTGAAGGACAATATGAGATTTAATTCTTAGTGTTTTATCTTCTAATGAAAATCTTGGTGAGAAATTTTAGTGTAGAAATTTATATTCTCATGCATTTATATTATGCTGAAAAGATGAAATAATAAACATTTGTTGTTAGATATTTAGATATTAGACATAGGTAGGAATGGATGTGATATTCATATCAAGGTCGATATTTTGAGAGATTATTCTTCTACGTTGGGAAACAAGAAGCATTGTCAGCAGTAATGCTTAAAGCTGCTTTCTGCTAAACTAGTTTGGGAATTACTAGATTTTAAATAGTGCAATTTTGCAAATACAATTAAAGGAGTCAAGTAATTCATCACTGTCTTTAAATACACAAAGAAAACTACTTAGAAGTTCACAATGTAGTCACAGCTACTGTATTATATAATATCCAGGATATATTTACAAATCATGAGTAGCAAATCACAACTGAGATAACATTATTACAACATATATATTTGCCAATATTTTTATAACCATCTCTATCAATATTCTGCCTTTTTCATTGTATTCTGTTTTATCATAATAATATACCTGTAAACTGATGAGTAAAGAAAGAAAAAGATAATTACTTTATAGTAGAGAAAAACCCAAAATAATATACAAATTTTATTTTCATGAAAGTTAAACCAAAAATAGATGCTGAAAATAATGTACTAATAATTTTACTAAAGGAAATAAAGATGATAAGATATTCCAAGTGACAACCAAAAAAAAAAAAAACAAAACCAACAGGTAGTTCTATTTGCTCTAAGTTTTTACCAGGCGGAATTTGACAGAAGTAGATGTTGAAAACAATTAATCATCAATCATGTTGTCTGTGCTGGCGTTCATCAACTTGTGGGCCAGTCTGTTTGTCTTCTCATCGTCTTTGAGACTTAGGTATTCAGAGAGCCTTTGCCAAAATGTTCTTCATGTAAATGAACCATATGGGAGAAGTTACCAGTGTTGCCAAGGTATTGCTAAGGCTTGTTCCAGGTAGACAGTTTTGCTCATTATCCGTGTGTTTCTTCTTCCCTAAGAGAAAGCTACTCTAATGGAGTGCTTTAAAGGGCAGTCCAAATGTTCTGTTTGGAAATCAACATTTCACTGATATTCTTCTGTTACTCCTGCCTTTTACTCCCAGTGAGCTCGCGAGCTCACTGATGTACCAGAGTTCAAACACATTAAAGACTTTATTTTGCAGCTCTCCTACAATTTTATAATTGAGTACTCTAACTTTCTTCTGAGTGAATTTGATATCTACTTTTTTAAAAAAAATTGGTAATGCTTATGTAATTTTATTATTGTAATATTAGAGTTTTCACCATCAATAATTTGTTCAGGATTTAACCCATTTTTATTTACTTATTTTATATTGTGTATACATACAAACTGCTGAGGAAGTGCTGTTCATATGTACTTGTGTTTAGGGCTGATCATTTAGTATAACCACACAGGGTCTCGTCTCTGGGGAATACTAATTCTCCTCTCAGCGGTCATCGGTTTCCTATAGCTCTTCAGATGTAGAGCTTGTGGAAAATTCCGAGATTTCACCGGTCACACTAGCATATCAACTGGTATTGTCACTGTGCTGGTCTTGTTTTGGTGATGATATTGTTAGTATTTCGTGGGTTGAGTGTTTCTGTCATATCTAGAAGACATAAAGTGGAAGCAGACATGTTAGTTCTCTAGCTTTTACAATCTGTCAGTCCCGTTTCCATGATTCTCCTAGAATTTTAATCATGATTTTTAATTGAACCATAAAATACCTTGATATATTCCTATAAGAGTGTATATATTCTTTAATGCAATAACTTAATTAATATTTTTTCTCCACACTGAGCTGTCTCCCTAGACCCTTTATTAACTTTCTAGTACTGTGGGGTCAGAGACTATAGCTATTCATTCATGTCTAATGTAGATTTTTTTCATTGCCATAGTCCACACAGATATTTGTAAATTTTAGGGCATTTAAAAGTAATTAGCTTACTTATTTCCTTATTATTAATAACATTTTTATTTCATTTGGGTACTCTTTTCTCAAGTATTTCTATCATCTTACTTAATAAATCACATGTTAAGACATTTAGCAATTACTAACTTGGGGCCTTTGTTTACGGAAGTATCTTATTAGTAGATCTCAAAAAACTTGATGTTTTTTAACTTGAGCTGCATGAATTCAAAGACATATCTGAGGCTTTGGAGAGTCATAATTGAGAGGGGATGTTATTGGTGGTTCTTCAAGTATTAGCCTACCTAAAAGCAATTACAAATGCAATGTTATCCCTACCAAATCACCCAGGGCATCAATCATAGAACATTATCCTAAGATTCAGTGAAACCATCGACAGTAAATCTGTCTAAGTGCTTCCTCATCTAAGAGGGTTTCACAGGAAATAAGGCAATGGTGAGTTAGAGACCCAACAACGATGCTGAGAACTTTTTATTAAGTTTTATGTACTTTTGAGCTTCAGGTTTATGATGACTTTGATAAGTTTGTGATTTTGGGGGAGTATGAGCAGTGAATTCTCTTTTGTTTTATTTCTTTGGTGAATATTTTAAGTAAAGATGTTACAGACTAGGAAGTATTTGAAGATAATAATGATATGGATCAAATCAAATAAGGTCTTTCTGAACCCACTACCCAAATCTACCTGGAAAATGAATTTGATCTCAATTCCCTTTCGTTTTGTGATTTCTCTTTTTCTCTTGACATTTTCACTAAAATACTTCCCTTTACTAGTTCTTATAAGCTACTCTGAATGCTCTTCACAAAATTCTATGAAAATGTCTAAACATGCATAACATTTTGAGAATCTACATAGCCAAGTCAAGAGATTATACTCTTGAAAATATAAATTTTACCTGTACACCTACAGTAAAAACAAAACAAGCAAACAAATAAAGTCAATTCTAAGTTAAGGAAAAATAAAAGCATTACAAAGAAGGTAATCTTAGAAATGCTATCTATGCCTCCAGTTTCCTTGTATACTCAATCACACCTTTTAGCTTCAGTAGATTTATGAAAAATGTGTTTGTTTCCAAGAAATTTATTGCTGGGAGAAAAGTTGAGATTTTGAAAAGGAAAAGTAAATGTCTTTAGCCCAGTTTGAAAGGTCTATTATACTTCAAATTGAGAAATAATGATTCACGAGGTTCTTTGGATTCTCAGAGCCAATCACCTGCTTAGCACACAGAGACAAACAGCTTCAGGGTATTGATTCCCTACTACAAAGTTTTTTTTTTTTCATTGCAAATAAAAGAAATTTTTGTATACTGAAAATTTAACCAATGGAAACAATAGACAGAAATCACTACTATCACTATGTAATGCATCTCTTTTAAAAGCAGAAACGACGTATAGAGAATGTAGTACATGAAACCACAGTGTTACAACACTTCATGTGCTAACCAATTCAATGAGTTCTTATAGTGAACATAATAAATAGATGATATAAAATACCCACCT
Organism: Microtus pennsylvanicus; assembly: GCF_037038515.1. NCBI lineage: Eukaryota > Metazoa > Chordata > Mammalia > Rodentia > Cricetidae > Microtus > Microtus pennsylvanicus. Next base: position 18,595,085 of record NC_134594.1, read on the forward strand.
TACCAATGAAGATCATGAGGAGCATAACGACCTTCCATAGATTACAGCAGCACAGGGCATCAGCTTTGAACAGACTCTTCTCTGAAGTTCACTGTGTGAAGAAACCGGTTTGTGTTACACATCTCTAAGTGGTCACCATCCTTACGACTTAGTGACTGCTTTAATTAGTTGTGGCACAGTTTATGAATATAACACTTATTTGTTAATTATATTACCTTACCACAAATGAATTCTAGGGAAGTTCAGTAGCTATATTCACTAACATTAGTGACGCTAATAAAAAATTTGACTGATTGTTGTTATTAAACAATGAAGTATAGTATTAAGCTTAATATGAACTATGTGAACCAGTGATATATGATTTGCTAACTTTCAGGGTTGTGAGGAGATTACATTTACTCATGCTAGCTAAGGAAGTGAATTACTATTAAGCATACTTTGAATTATTCTATTCTGTATCACAGGGTTTGGAGCCCACACTTCCTGGGATTCACTGTTCTGTCTTTGCACCAGTTCCCACAGTGGGAGTTGTGAATGTGAAGCTGGAAAGACTCATCCAGCTTGTGCCATGTCTCTGTTTGCAGGGTGCAGCTTGTGGAGCTTTGCAGTGTTTTCAGAGAACACCCCTAGTTGTGCCCTGATAAATAGGAAAATCCGTGGTCATTGTCCACATGATCCCTGCAATATTAGAAAGAATGTTATATAAACTGAAACCAGCTTTCACTCACATCTGATCTTGGTTTAGATGGTATCAGGACTCCTTAAGGACTTTTTTTTTTGCATTTTATGCTTTTCAGATTGCTATATATCGGATGGATTTCTGCTGGTTTAAGTAGATCACAATAATGGAAATAGTTTAGAATTATTTTAAGAAACAAGTATAAATCAAACCTGATATTTATATTCAATTTGATTTATTTTGAAGGTAGCACATTAACAGGCAAAATTAATTATTAGCTTCTGTGGCTTAGTGAAGCACACAGTAGTTATAGCTTAAATTTACCTGGGATAAAGCATATATATCGTATATGTATATAATACAGATTTTACTTTCTTATGAACCATTATTTATTGCAGTTGTAGGTATATGTAATCCATTTTGTAAATTATATAGGGCTCATATTAGATCTTGTAGCTTATCATCACCACATGAATTTATTGAAAGTAATGACACTTCCTTCTTATGTTGGTAGGTATTACCAATTATGCAGGGTAGGTCATAGTCATACCGAAAGAGTATTAGAGCAGGAATAATGGTTATTTTAGTTAGGGGGAAGATCGCTTTGTACTGATTATGAGAATACATGCAGAAAACTGTCAATTCAGGAATCTACACATGAAGCTAATGAGTGTTCAGAGAAAGAAAGAGACACTTTAGGTCTGCTATAAAATCATGTTTTCTATTTGGTTCATATCAGGCCCATGAACCGCATATCCTGCTAAAGTGTAAGTTAGACTTTTCATGTTACAGAATTATAACTCAAGTTAACTCTATTCTCAGTGGGACCATTATGGATTACTTTATTAGTAGGGAAAGAGTAAGAACTATAAAATTGAGGAGAAGACATTTGGAAGGACTTAAATTAGATCAAAGTATGTAAAATGTCAAAGTCTTTTGAGATTGCATTCTTACCACAAGAAACTTTTAATGACCCTAATCCTGACATCAACCCTTATTAAAGTAAAAATTGTTCCCTATCAACATTTGTGTATGTATACCTAAACCTTCAGGTGGTTGTTGTTAAAAGAGTGTGTTGGTAGCTATTGCTAGAGGGTAGCAAAGTACCCTAAAGAGTATATTCAACCAATCTGAAATTAGACTTTGTCTAGTTAAGTAAATAATAATAATGGAAAGACACTGAAACACAGAGATGAGAAACTAATTCATGAATAAAACATTAACAAACTGATACTTTTCTAAAAAATTTATAAAATATCACAAAATTAGTGCTAAAATGTGATTAAGTATATAACTGGTGTAGCAGAGATATACAAATAAATATTAATTATAAATATAATTTAATTATAATTATGTGCTAATATTAATAGATAAAATACATGAAGTGGAAGGTATTTCACAAAAGTTTTTCTTTGAGAGATAATTAAATGATGTTAAATAGTTGCAATTAGTAAAAGAACACATAATATCTTTAAAAGCAAGTATATTATATCTATCAAAACCTGCCAAATAAGACCCAAATAGGTACAATTACACAGTCTTGATTACAAATATCATTAACACTCTCTTAATGATGTTTCTATCTAGAGATGACCAGAATGGTGTTAGTTCAAATGTAGTCCTGAGAGGAAAGTATGCAGGTAGGAACCAAAAACAAACAAACAAAAAAAAAGCTCTTGAGATTGCAAAGACGAAAATGTTCCTAGTTTTCCTAAGAGATTATTGCCATCACTGTGTGATGGAGCATGGATTTAAGAGCTGCACTCAGGATCCATAGGTAGGCTGGTCCTCTTTGAGTTTTCTTGGGCTTATTGGGGATATATAGTGAGAGAGACCCTATCACAAATAGAACATTTTAAAAAGACAAACTGTGTCCAGGCTAATGTCTTGATTTTATATTTTTCTTGAGCCCCATGCTTCCTAGTGGTATCATAATATCATTATGGTGGATGAGTTTAAAGTAAAGATGAATAAAGATAAAGAAATATGAACAATTATATTTTTTGTAAGTTTAACTAATATGAACACAGGAGTGGAGAATACAAAGAGTAGCTCAGTTGGTAAAAAGGTGGTTATGTAGGTCTGAGGACTTAGACCTGTAACACTATTACAGGAAAATCTCTGAGACTTGCTGGTCAGACAGTACAATGGAATCAGTGAACTTTGAGGGACAGTTCTTAAGGAGGAATAATATGAAAATCTATATAATTAAACACATTAGTGGTTAATTATAAGACACCAATAATGTACAGTTTTTGTACTAATGAAAGAAATCAAAGCACTTCCCTCCAGTGTCATTTAACCAAGAGCAAGTCCAAATTTGAGCTACATGCTTAAAGTGATACTATGTTCTCTATAAGTCTATAATATGTCTGTCTTTGTGTGTGTTTCCTTCCATTGTGGACTACAAGTATTTGTATATTGTAGCACTGTGTGTGTCTGTCCCTTTATTGAACAGCATAGAATACATCACGTGGCGGGGATTTCTATAAAATATGAGGGGTATTTTATAGAAATCTTTAAAATCATTGACTCTAAATGATTACATCTGACACAGATTAAGAAAACAAAACAAACAAAAAAAACCCAAAAAACAACTCTACAACGTTTTTATCAATCAATATCCAAATGTTGTATGCAAGGGGGTTCAGGATCGTGATTGGTGAAACCACAGAAAAGTTGACCTGAGCTAGTGGGAGCTAAGGAACGTTTCAGCTGCTAATACTTCTGATCATGTGACTCACTGGAAAATTCAGCTCCCTCCCACTGCATATTGAAACAGCATTAGTTAATATATTGCTTCTCGAAGAAAGACCAAAAATTCACCGTATGCAAGTTGAAAGGTCCATCAAAAGTAGGGCAAAATAGGAAAGTATTTTTATATGATAAATATATGGGATAACTATAGAATAGAATAGAGATAATCTCAGACTAAGTGCCATTTTCATCCTTACTCTTAATAGATAGTCACAAAATAACACTGCACATTACAGATTATTTACATTGCTTTCCACAGTGAAATAAGTTCTGAACATAGAATTAGATCTAAAGTATGAATAACTGGGTAAGTAATGCCAAGAAGGTTACATCTTGTAGATCCTTCTCCATGATGTCAAGAAAAGAAAACTTTTCATATTAGTGACACTGTAGTTAGCTTATCCATGGGAGGATGGTTAAAGAACAACCTAGAACAGAAAAAAAAGGCTTGATTTAAACTTAGGATACAAGGTCTGGGGAGCATCTAGTGGTGTTTCTGTGTTGTGGGATAATCTTTTCATACATTGTGAAGATGTTTCACTTTGATTTGTTCAATAAAAACCTGAATGGTAAATAGCTAGGCTGGATTTGGGGGGGGGGGGGCAGAGAGGACACTTGGAAGAAGAAGGAGGAGTCATCAATTAGCTAGAGAGAGAGAGAAAGAGAGAAAGAGAGAGAGAGAGAGAGAGAGAGAGAGAGAGAGAGAGAGAGAGAGAGAGAGAGAGGGAGAGAGAGAGAGAGAGAGAGAGAGAGAGAGAGAGAGAGAGAGAGAGAGAGAGAGAGAGAGAGAGAGAGAGAGAGAGAGAGTGAGAGAGAGGCAAGAGGATAGGTAAATGCCGCAAGTGACATGGAAGCAAAAGTATAAGGAGAAATGGGTTAGTTTAATTTACAAGAGCTTGTGGGACAAGCCTAAGCTATAGGCAGAATTTTTATAATTAATAAGTCTTCTAGTGGTTATTTGGGAGCTGCCAGGTGTGACAGAGAAAGACTTTCTACATTTGATGATGGCAGACTGCATGAATATATTAAAGAGGCTGAAGTTTGAATGAATGAATTAAATGAAATAAGAAAACAAACCGTACTAGCTACATCATTGAAAAACAATTCACTGAAGCCAAATGCTCTGACATTCTAGGGCTCCACATAGCTCTCAATGTCCTGCTCACTTTGACTGGAGTAGGTAGACACACATCAGTGAACTCTCCCTGGGAGACATTACTATATAACAGAGAACCCGAATGCAAAATCAGAAGGTTACAGTGCATGACCTGCTCAAAATGTGATGGGGTCACCCATAAGCTGGCATCTTTACCTTCATTATGTGCTGAATGCCAGAGCACAGGAAGTGAAATGGCACAGCAGGTAATTTAAGCCTCACAATTTATCCTGAATTTCAGTTTAGAGGTCATTTAAGAATAAACCCTCTCTTGTCATATTTTATGTAATTCCATGCCATAATTTTGCCAGACTGCTGAGTTGTACCACTTTGTTTTGTCTAACTGATCATAATCTATTCCAAAATAAAAATGATCAGATATGGCTCTTCATGGTAATGTTTTCTAATATCACTAACCTAACACCAACAGGAAAAAATTAAGTTTCTATGCTAATGATACTTGCATAGAAATTCTTTTAAAGTTAATATTCATAAATTAATAAGGTCCAGTATGATCGTCCAATTTGTATCTCCGAATCCTCCTTTGATTAAGTAGCAATGAAATGATTTAGGAGATCTGACCTTTAGTTACCAGTAAAATGACAATATGAGGTGAGATCCTTAGATAACAGTATGAAGTGGGGCCTTTAGAGGTGATTAGGTCAAGAGAGTGGAGTCCTCATTAACGAGATTAAGATCTTTATAGAAGAGACCACTGGATTAACTGAGGACACAATTATAAAATATGCTGAAAACATGAAAGCATGCCCTAGCCAGATGTCAAATTGGCTGTTGCCTTAATCTTATTGATAATAAATTTTTATGTTCATATATTCCCCAGATTTTTGATAGTTGCATAGTTGTCATAAAGCAATAAGGTATGCAAAAACATTTATTCTTATTTTCTGTTAAAATAAGATTGCAGGTGTTTAAAAATTGAGTGTTTTAGTTGGTGATTAGTTATCACAGCTAGGATGGGGATGCTGACATTGTCTTCAGCAGGATGTACAAAGCCCAAAATCCAGAAAAATGCAGGGAATTTTAATGGGCATTCTAGAGCCCAGATGACTAGTTTTCTTGTGATCATGTTCTGGAACTGTTTCACGTTGCTATAATTATGACTTATAAAACATGTTTCATTTTTTGTCTTAATGAATTGTTTGTTTTGTGGTCTTTTAAAATTATGCCTGTCATGATTCCTTTGATAAATCTGTTTTCCTCTTCCAACACAACATAGGTTTCCCTGGAGCTAAAGAGTTCACATTGTCCTTTATGTCAAAACAACTCCTGGATCCCAGCTTGTGACTTATCCAAAGCAAGAACTTAGAAGAAGCTGAAGATGGTGTGGTGGTCTGAAAATGATGGATAAATGAATTATTCATATATATATATATATATATATATATATATATATATATATATATAAAGTGTCACACTGTGCTCATGTGTTTACATGTCCTTATATAGACAAAGAGGTTCTGTGGAAATTAATCTTCTTTAATGAACTCTCTTTCATCAGTCCAGCTTTTTAACACTGGGGTAGACATATAGGTGAGTCTGTGCATTGATTACAGTCACATATGGGTTACACATCATTGGCTACTAGAGGTTAGTCTGTACGTAAAAGTGGCATACTGAAACTTAACGGCTCTTGAGATATAGTGGTGTTTGTTACAAATGGAATAATGTAAAACATTTATAGTTTGAACTGTGCTGATAAGATTTATTAGCATATAGTAGCAGGTAAAGAATATGCTCTCTACTAGGGTTTGAGATTAGCTCAGTTGGTAAAGTCTCTGAAGCCTATGAGCCACCAGCCTATCCTAATTAGACAAATCCTAGGTTAATGAGAGACAGCATCACAAAGTTAAAGTGGCCAGTTCCTGAGGAAGAATGATGGATGATGCTTTCCTTTCACCCTCACATGTATGTGGACACATACATACGTACAGTGATATGTACATTACATAATAGAATGTTATCAATTATAAACGAGGTATTATATAGTTTGATTCAATGTATGAGTATTTAAGTTACTTTCTACCCTTTTATTCATGTCAGGAATTTTCAGTGTATGCAAGGAATTTTACATACATGCAAGTAACAAAGAAGCCAAAATATGAATTCAGTGCTTTTGCTTATTTTATTTTTATTTTTATTTTTTTTTGGTTTTTGTGACAGGGTTTCTCTGTCGCTTTAGAGCCTTTTCTGCAATTCACTCTGTAGATAATGCTGGCTTCAAACTCATAGCTTGCAGTGCGTATATGACAGTGCAAACTCACAGACATCTGCCTGCCTCTGCCTCCCAAGTGTTGGGATTGAAGGCTTGCGCAACCACTGCCTGGCTCCTTGCTTAATTTTCTAAGATAGCTTGTTAGAGTTTTTATTTAATCCAGGGGCACTATTCTTAAAGCTCCTATTGGATATTTCTATATAAATTGTTAAAAAAAAGATGTGGACAAGGTGACATTTTTGTTGTTGTGTGCTTTCCTCAGACACAATGAGTCTGGAAGTGAACACCAGTACTAGTTCTTCGGTACCCTATTGCTGAAGTCTACTAACCACTTCAAGCACTATACCCACAGTAGAAGATGATGTAGGCGATTCATAAAGAACTGTAAAACCTGGGACAATGCAGACATTTTGTCACAGTAATTCTCTTGAAGTTTATTGCATATCTCTTTACTGTTTTTTTTTTCTCCCTGCTGTTTGGTGCAGGCCACAACTTCTTACTGTTATACATTGATTTCCAGGGAGTAGAATTTGGTTCCATTCAACTACTTGAGAGGCACCGGAGACTCATGCAGTTGTGAAACTAAAGTATTGGGGATTTAAATCTGATTTAATGTAGTGTTGGAAAATTAGCAATAAAATCCTACAAATTAAAAGAAAACAACTATATCTTTCATGTGAAAATCTCTGCTTATTCGAAATGCTTATACAACTCACCACACCCTCATTTAACTTAGAGTGCTTTTGGGAAAACTGACTGATGTAAACATTTAAACAATTTGTGTGTTGGTGTGTTTGTGTGTGAGCACATGTGTACAGTTGCCTATTCCCATGAGTTCATGTGTCTTTCTTTACGTTTCTCTTGCTCCCTTGAGAGAAGTCTCTCATTGACTCTGGAGCTCAGTGATGTTAGGCTGGTGTGTTAGACAGCACGTCTCAGTCACACTCTGCCTCGCCCGAGATGTAATTACTGGTGTACATAGCACGCATGCCCAGTATTTTAACTAGGTGGTGGGTTCTGATAGGTCTCTCTGCTTGTACAACAAATGCGCTTACACACTCAGCTATCACCCAAGTCCTTACCATAGACATTTAAAGATTCTTTTTCGTTATTTTGTTGGATATTTAAGTATTCCACCATCATTGTATTTCTTAGGAAGTTATTTACACAATGTCGATCCTAATGCAATAGTTACCCCCTTCGGTAAAATTAGCAGTTTTCATAGTTTTGGAAAATAAACACTAAGAGTAATCATGAGACAGTCACTTTCAACTGATTTTCTTCTAGTATGTCCTTGGTAATCCAGTGATTTTCTGTCAGCATCTTATTTAGCCAAGAGGATAGGTATATATTATAATAATGATTTTATAGATACATATGAAATTATATATAAATCATAGCATATATAATATTGTATATAATATTTATTGTATGTTAAGTTATAATGTCAGACACTAGTACTTATTTACTCTTCTGGAGATTCAGGCAGTGAGATTGAATTTGTTGCTGTATTAGCCTATGATGTCATAAGTAGATTCTTAATGATTGATCCACACTGGAAAAAGCAACTCCCATCGTATGACTTCCATTATTTATGTTTATAGCTCCTTTTCAAATGTTTCAATTTGACAAAATGAACTAAATGATTGATTCTTTGGTTATGTGAGAAATGGAAAATTATATTAAATAATACACATTATACACTGCAGAGATACTTTAAATAATGCATAATTATCAGAAAGTATTTCTGCTTTTTTCTGTGCATACATAAAAGATTCGTTGCTTTAATGTATTATTTATTAATTCATGAATTGTGGAAGAATGTCTGGGCTTTCAGACGCAATATTTCTTCATTTTCAGTTAACCACTCAGTGACAGGTCGTGTTCTTCATGTTCCATTAAAAAGAGGGTTGCACATTTCTAAGCCTCTGTGGATAAAATCTTTCTATATTTGTCCTAAATACATTATAATTCTGTCAATAATACTCATATAGTATCATAATATAACAATACAGAAATTCTTGTTATTGGAACATAATATATGGAAATATATTTCTCGTAGCCACTCTAGAAGCTGCTGCTCATGTTTATGGGAGGAAGTTCAGGAACGATCAAAAAACAAGTTGTGATTGGCATTGTCATGGCTCCAAAACAGATTGTATCAGATTAATGAATGTGTGTGGTAACTTTTATCAATGGAAACCGTGCCAATTTTATAAAATGGGATGCATCTTAATTACCAAACTTTCTTATCAGTTCATTCAGTGGACACAGATTCAGAGCCTACTTTTGCTCATGACTGAGGTAGGTATTGTTACATTATGGCATATGAACAAATGTCTTTGTAGAACTTTATTCTAGTGGAGAAAATAAATGATTAAAATATGTAACTAAGTCTGAATACTTAGCAGGGTAATCTATCTGGTATAGACATTGAGACATTTTTCTGAAAGTGGTGAGAGAGCACACTAAAAGTTAAATAATGGATTAATAAACATGGTGATGTATATAGTAGATTCAGGGTGCTATAGGAAGGCTCCCAGTATTAGCAGAAATGTCTTTCTAGATATTATTAATTAATATTAATTAGAAAGATAATTATTCACATTATGGGACAGACAGAATATTCATAGCAATGTAACAATAACTAGATGTTTGTTATAGATTAACAAAAACGATGGCATACTGAGTGTTCACAATGGGTCACATTACTAGCAGACAAGAGATTTGAGGAGATTATATTTGATAGCTGAATTTCTCTGGGATGGTGGCTTTAGAATTTACAGTATATCTGCATGCATACACTTTAAACAACCCGAAATATATATCATAGCATCACACACCAAGCAGGTGTTAGCTTGACATTGCCTCTGCCTTGGTAATCTGTGCTACTATAATAGATTTTCTTCATTCCACAATGGAGTGTATAAAACATTGTCAGAAATAGCCATGAAATTGAAAAAAAAGTAAAAGAAAAGTGACCTTTATTTGTGTTTTGTTTTTCTTGGATTTTGTTTGTATATAGTCTAAGGACTGAAGAAGATGAAGAAAATTAAATTAAAAGAAAATAGAGATAACTCATATTGTATGATTGTTACGATGATAATGGTACTGGTGATGGTGTTTGTATTGGCTTTTTGAGGCAACGTTTCTCTCTGTAGCTTTGGAGTCTGTCCTAGAACTTGCTTTGTAGACTTGGCTGGCCTTAACTCATAGAGATCGTCTTACCTTTGCCTCCAGAGTACTGGAATTAAAGGCGTGTGCCACGACCACCAAGCAGCATATTTATGTTTTAAGTATGTATGCTTTACTATTAGCCAAAATACATACCTAGTGAAAGCCAGTCCAGAAGAGGAAAAAATGCTTGGTGTAAATTTATACCTAAGCAGAGGCATATTGCTCGTGAGTATGGCATTATAAAAATGATGGGTGAATAAAATAAGAAATTTCAGTGGACCTCAAAGACAAGATCCAGCATATGGAGGTCCACTGTCGCAACTTGTCTGACAGTGGGAAGTAGTACACTAAAGACTCTGCAATGAATGTAGCGAAAGTCCAGAAAATTCAAGTGATGATTCGAGAAAGCTAAAACATTAATCTCAGGAGTAGGAGTTACACTATAAGAAAGAAAGCAGAGGGTTGAGGAAGGCTCAAGTTATAAAGCTATGTGTGTATGTACTGATGTTGATTGTCTGTGTTCCATGACAGTTTCCTAGTTTTAGGTTGTTGTAATGATGTGTCTGCATCTGAGATGAAACATGGTTACTTTCAGAAGGCAGACAGCATTAACTTCACAGTTACAACACATTTCTCACTTCCTACGTCCCATGATAACAATTCAGAAGCAACCACTAGTGGAGTTTTCCCACGCAGTGAGTGTGCATTACCGCCAAGTGACCCATGCTTAGGAAACTATACTTTTGTCAGATGATGTTTCCAAATAACTTCTACATTTGTCATTGCTATTGTCTTTTCTTCATGAATAGAAAACCCAATTACCCATCTGTTGCAAGAAGATGCTATCTTTGTCTTTATAGCAATTGGTTATATGCACGTACATAAAAAGATAATGAAGAGTAAAGAAAATTAGAAGAATTACAGAAATGTCACAGGAAATCATTCCTGGACACATCCCTTGACAAGCTGTTTAAATGTTCAGAGTTATGGAACCACATACAGATATGCAGAGAAACAAAGACAAAAGATAGGTAGACCATGTTTAATCATATACTTAGACTTTCAGTATGAGAGCAGCTCCTGTGAAGGGCATAGCCTGGAATGTTGGGAAACAGAACGGACAATAAAGAGATCAGTTACTTGGTTCCCTAGACAGGGACCCTTACACATTAAATGACAGAAACGAACAGTTGACTTAGGAAAATGGCGATGCAGGTTTTCTATGAAGAGGGCTACAGATTGGTTCCTGATCTGAAGAAAGTAGGGAAGGCAGTAAAACAGACTGAAAGATCACAAGAACAAAAGACAGATTTGAAGCTAGATGGGTGTGAGTAGCAAAGACCCATAAACTGAAGTTTAATTATGAAATGAATTAATACCTTTATGTGCTAATATGTTCCTAAATGTCAGAGTGAACATAAAAGGACAAATTTTAGGTAGATTAAATTGAACTTAAAATCACATTTGATAGAGAATTATCATGTAATTAAAACTCATCAATAATCAAAAGCACCTTTAAGCATCTTTACTTTATGCCTATTCCTTACAATAGGTAATCTTTAAAACTGCTTAGATGATTTAATATGGAAACAGAGTTGTGGTTCCATGTAGAAATATAATCTAACAGATAATAGTTTTTATTTTTCAAGAAACTGCTAGTGAACATATGTGTTAAAATGTCAAATATAGGAGCACCCTATTGTTTTGGTAGAATTTATGGTTAATATCCTAAAAAATTACATAGAAATGTGCCCTGAAATAATCTACAATATGCATCTAGATGAAGAAAATTGTGTCCATAAGCCTGGCCAGTTTATTAAATTCTTTAAGTTCAAATTAAGTTTCCACGGTTACCATAATCCTCAATGTGTGGAATTTAACAAGGTCATAGGCTTTAGTCAATTTTTAACATAGACTGGTAAGCTTGTCAAATCCTATTCATAATGTAGCAAGATTAAATTATCATCTAATGGGAAAAAAGTAGAAAAAAAAGTTTAAAATAGAACGGTGTCTCATTATTCTCATGTTTCCTTGACTCTAGTTCCTCCAGGACATCTGAAGATATTTAGTTTCATTGTTCTCTGAGTAGCTCATGAATATTTCAGCTCCACATGGTCGAATATTCTTCTACCCATTCATTTAGATCACAGCACAAGCAGGTTTTTATGCATGTTGCTGGGAAACCTGGAAACTTAGGGATTTAACTTTCTTCTACTTTTTTAAATGAAAGAGTAGACTGTATAGGGACACTAACATTCATTGTTTTTGTTTTAAGATTGTCATAGATTAAACATATGGCATGTTTCTTCAATAAAGACACAGCTACTTAATCTCCATAGTCATGTCGAGTGATAGTTTTCAAACATTAAAGCACTGTTGTACCAACGAGGGTTGCTTTGGAATATTTTTTTAACTACTATAAGAGATTTCCTTGTGTTACTTTATATAAATATATTGTAAGTGTTTCAAAGGGAACAAAAACTATCCCTTCAGCATGGCACTTACCTTGAATTTTGTATGAAGTAATCAAACATATAGATAACTTGAAGTTATTTATGGTTGATAAATCCATTGGATGGCTATAAAGTGAATATTTATGCTACATTTGTATAGGTGAAATTCCTCATTCTTAAATCTGTATATGTAATTAAAACAATCTTAGGTGAATCAATCTAAGTGAATGTTATGGTTTCATCGTAGCATGCAATAATACCATAGGATTAAAGGAATTCTATAAGAAAAGGAATTACTCAAAAATCACCCTGATGCACAGTGTAAACACAGGCCCAAAGGACATAGATGAAAACATTATGTCTTAAGAATAAAAATTTAAAACATGAAAATGATAAATTAAATATTGGTAAAATTTAATTCTATATTTTAGTGATTAAAAAAGTAAAAGAAATAAAACATGATAATGAAGCAGAATGAACTAATGTATCTTCTATTTGTATTCATAAGAGCATATGTATATGTGTGTATATATGTGCATGTGTATATGTGCACATGTGTATCTTTGTGAAAGTGTGCATGTTTGTGTGTGTGTGTGTGTGTGTGTGTGTGTGTGTGTGTGTGATGTACTTTGCTGCACCACTTTCAGATTTTTCTGTAGCCCATTCCTGAGACTCAGCCACATAGTCACCAGCATGTAAACAATGTGTGTGTCATGGCTTTTGGCTACTCAGTTATTTAGTGATTAGAAGAATCATGTTATCTTTCACTTATTAAGATAACAAAGTAAAAAATTTAGCCTTTAACCACTGGTTTAAAAGGAAAAACTAGCAGTTATAAAATGTAACTTGGGCTTTAATATTGCAAGGTCTTACAAGTCTTCAAAGTGTATCATTTTGTAAGGTATTGTCACATATTTTATTATGATAGTCTGAGAGGGACAATAGGTGTAACGGAATATCTTAGAATTAAATAGAAGTGTAACTTGCTGGCTATAAAAGATGCTTCTAGAAAAATGTCTTTAATTTAGACTTTGGTCCAGAAGTCATGATACTCACTTGGCAAGGTCTCTTTATTACCTGCCTATACATTATAGGCATCAGACTTCTTATTGTAGGATTTGGTTTTGCACAATGTAAACAGAATTTCCTCCTCATCTGAGGTTTGACACATGTCAAATAAACTGCTTTGTTACAATGGTGGTGCTACAGGATCAAAGACAAAGAACTTTATATTTTTGTATAACCTTTTCGCATTCTGCAACTGGTCCTTTTGAGATGTTTCTCAACTGGAACTTTTGAAACTTCACAAGTGCAAGGGAAATTACACAATTACCAAATTTTAATATCTAATTAATTTTAACTACATTTTTCATGATGCAAAACATTATCAAGTCTAAGAAATAGAAATTATTAAGATAAGCTAATAGACATCAGACAGAGGTACGGTCTCCAAAATATACAAAGAAATTGGTCATCTAAAGAGCACATAATTTAATAAAAAAATGGAATACAGACCCAAACAGAGAGCTCACATGAGAGAAATCTAAAATGGTTGAAAGACACATAAGAAAATGTCCAACATCCTTAGGCATCAGAGAAATGCAAATCAAAACAACTCTGAAATTCCATCTTACACCTGTAAGAATGGCCAAGATCAAAACCACCGATGACAACTTATGCTGGAGAGGTTGTGGGGAAAAGGGAACACTTCTCCATTGCTGGAGGGAATGCAAGCTGGTGCAACTTCTTTGGATGTCAGTGTGGCGATATCTCAGAAAATTAGGAAACAACCTTCCTTAACACCCAGAAATACTACTTTTGGGTATATATCAAAAGGATTCTCAATTGTGCCACAAGGACATGTGCTCAACTATGTTCATAGCAGCATTGTCTGTCATAACCAGAACCTGGAAACAACCTAAATGCCCCTCGACCAAAGAATAGATAAGAAAAATGTGGTAGATTTACACAATGGAGTACTACACAGTAGAAAAATAATAACATCTTGAATTTTGCAGGCAAATAGATGGAGCTAGAAAACATTATTTTGAATGAGGTAAGCCAGACACATAAAGACAGTCATCATGTTTTCACTCATAGGTGGTTTTTTAAACATAAAGCAAAGAATAAAGCCTACAAACCACAATCCCGGAGAATTTAGACAACAATGAAGACACTAAGAGAAACTTACATAGATCTAATCTACATGGGAAGTAGAAAAAGACATCTCCTAAGTAAATTGGGAGCATGGGGACTTTGGGGAAAGGTCAAAGGGGAGAGGGGAGAGTCAGGGAGGGGAACAGAGAAAAATGTAGAACTCAAAGAAATCAATGAAAAAAGGAAAAAAAGAAAAAGATAAGCTAACAGAAGCATATTTATCAACAACATACATCTGGGAGGCAGAGCAAAGACACAACTATAGTACGGTAATATTTACATAAAATCACAAAACTTTTTTAATTTTGATTTTTCAATGTAGGGTTTCTCTGCATAGTCCTGGATATCCTGGAACTTGTTTTCTAGACCAGGCTTACCTCAAACTCACAGAACTGCCTGCTTCGGTGTTCTGTTTACTGGAAGTATTCAGAAAGTCCAGAAGAACACAGAATATCCACTAAATTATATAAAATAAAACTGTAAATATCAACTCAATTAATATAAAATAAAGCATCTAGTGCACAGTTGTGAACAAATAACATAGTGAAACACCAATAATAAAAGCAACTGTAGTCAGCTGTTTTGGATATACCAAAAGGAAACAGGAGTAAATGCAATGGTCACGATGTATGAGAGGTGTCCGATGCTTCATTTTGTATCTGTAAACTGACAGTAATAAAAAGTGGTCGGATGATTTTTCACAGAAAACTGTAAACTATATATTTTTCCTTGATGTTTGCCAAATCAAATAATAATCAATTTCCAATAGTTTGGTGAGTTGTTTAGTGAGAAGATGGTCTTATATAATTAGAGTAAGATAGTGCACCTGAACCATGCTTCTAGGTGAATTTCCTAGGCAATGAGTGTCTCATTCCCATAATTAGAATAAATAAATTTAGATAGTCAAAATTAAGAATAATTTCAGATACCTTTGAACTGGAAGATCAAGGAAAGTTAAGACTTACTAAATTCTCAATTCTATATTTCAAAGCATATGTGCGTGCACACATCCCTTAATTAAAGTGCAATTATAATTAATTAAGGTCTTACCCTTCTGAAAATAATTGGTTTACAAAACCATGAAACAAATTGCATTATCTCTTTGGAACACAGTAAAAAAGCACGCAGCTTTAATATCCGCATAGAGTGTCTGATTCTTTTAAAGAGATTCTTAACATGTAAAGACCTGAGCCATGGAGTGTAAGAGAGTGTAGAGTAAGCCTGTTATTTGCAATTACATCAACTGTCTCCACACAGTCCAAAACTATATGCAGAGAGAATATAATTTTGTCCTCATCTCCTCTACTATCAACAGCAGGCTGCTGTATTTTGGTAATTACAGAATGCCTGATGAAGGATACAGGTTTTTTTCCTTTTTCAATAGAAAATGAGGTGAAGGTGTCAACAAAGTCTGAAAATTTCTGTAATGTGCTACGACTGCTGTCAGGCCCATGGCACCGAAAATTAAATACAGTGGGTAGTAACAGAACGGTGGAATTGAACAACATACATGTGGGGGCGTAGGGCTCTCTGGAGCATCTTATTCTGTGAGTGAATGCTTTTGTTCCAGAGACATGAGCTGATTTAACTTTCCAGTTCCAAGCAAATAACACACCTCTTGTCATGAGAACATCCATCATGTTGTATTTTATGCGTGACTCCCTAGAATAGATACCGTTTGCTCTTTATCCCAGTATCACAGGGGCTGCAGTTATTCCATCAAAGAATATATGAAATTTGAGTTGTGGAGACAAACCAGTGCTTTTCTGTGGGGAAGAAGCTGAGAATAGTATTGGTTCTTCATCTGAAGAGCTTTAATGCTCTTCTGAAATAACAGTAGCCCTGTTGTAATTATATTACTTATTAACATTTAGATATGATCTCAAAAGTAAATAATTTATAAAATACCTTAATAAAAGTCAGAATTTAAATAATGAAAAGTTAACAATAAATGATGAGAAGGAAAACAGAAAAATAAGCTAAAATGAGACTTAATTTTAAATGAATCTGGTCTCTAACTAATAACATGTAGAGATAATTTAAGTAGGATGTGGGATAACTGTGTATGGGAAATGGATTCTTCAGGTTTGGTAAATTAAATAAAGACCCTGAAACAGTTATTCTTTCAATCAGTCCACAAGGTTATAAAAGCCAAAACACTATGGAAAAGAAGCAAATGTATACTAATCAATATTATAATATTTGATAGTGGTAACTATATTTGGGCCTTGCTTCTACTTAGCCATTTTTTGTCCATACATTTATTTTAATTCTCCTTTATTGTAATTTTTCTTTTTTCACCAACTTAATACATTTTCTGTTCAGGATTAGCATTACAATACTGCTGCCTATTGGTGGTGATACTCTCTAAAAGTTTTTCTCTCGTATATTATATCCTCACTGTAGTACCTGCTTCCTCTCCTCACAGTCTCGACTCCCATCTCCCCTCTCCTTTAGATGACTCCCTTCTGCCTCTCCTCTTAAAAGAGTAGGCCTTCTGGAGAAGACATTAACCAAACACAGCAAAACAATCTACGTACAATTAGACCAGGCACATGCTGTCATATGGAGGCTTTATAAGGTGACCCAGTAAAAGAGAAAGTGTCCCACAAACATCAAAAAAAGTCAGAGATCAGCCACCCTCCCACTGTTAGGAATCTCACAAGCACTCCAAGATACTCAGCTCTAACATATATGCAGAGGACCTAGGTGGGATCCTTTCATGCTCCTTGGTCTATGCGAGATCCCGTGAATCTTAGTTAGTTGTTTCTGTTGACCACCATGTTTTTATGTTGTCCCTGAACACTGTTTCTTTGATCCTTCCTCCCCCACCTCTATGGGAACTCTGCCCAATGTTTGGCTGTGGGATTCTGTATGTGCTCCCTTCAGTTCTTCTATGAACTCTCTTTGGTCTTTCTGATGACAGTTATTCTGGGTTCTGGTCTCAGTACACTCTGCATGCAGAACAAACTGTAGGCTAAACGTTTTGATAACCCAAGCCTTCCACTTGAAGCTGCTTGTTACAGAATATGACCTCTTCAGGCTCAATGTCCCTCATTGCTTGGAGTTTTTGCTAGTGTTACTTCTGTAGATTCCATGGAGTTTCTACCCCCTTGTATAAGTGTCCTCAATTCCAGTCATTTCTCCCAGTATTTACTATTCTGCTACCTATTCCTTTTTTTTCTGAACCACTGCCTTCAGTAGACCTGCAAACTTTATTCTATTTCATTCTCCTTGGGAGATCTAATTGTTCTCCCTTGAACCCTCCCTGTTACTTAGCCTCTATTAGTCTTTAGATTGTACCATGTTTGTCTTTCTCAGTCTGAATTACTTCACCCAAGATGACTTTTTCTAGTTCTATCTATTTGCCTGCAAATTTCATGATGTCACTGTTCTTTGTTTTTTTTTTAAAAAACAGTGGAGTAATACAATGTTCTATAAATGACCCCACTTTCTTCATCTATTCTTTGATTGAGGAACATCTAGGTTGTTTCCAGTTTCTCATAATTTTTTGGTTTTATATTGAGATTAATTTTGCTAGAACATTCTGTACATGCATTTCTACTTTTGTTCAAGGTATTATACCTATACAACTCATTTAACAATGTAATGCAAATTTACAGTCCTTGAAAATTTTTATTAACTGCTGTTTAGGATAATAAGGTAATGCAAGTTAGTAGTTAATTACCTGTTATAATTGAATTTGTAGCCATATTAGGTATATTTTCAAGGTTAAATAAATATATACAAGTCATCTTCAAACACTTCAGAGATCAAGAGAATACAGCATTTGAGATGTTTTGATAACGTGGAATTTTTTTTATGAGAATGAATCATGTCTGTTCTTTGCAGCACCATTCTTCTTCAAAGAAGTTAATGGACCTCCAAGAAACTTCACAGAGATTTTACTTTCTTTGTGGTAAAACTAAGCCACTGGAAAAGAAAATGCCCTTATCTCAACTGCTGACAATATGTTGTTCTAATTGGACAAGAAAGACAAAAAAGAAAGTGATTTCCAAACATTGTCAATACAAAGAGGGACAGTCCTTCAGAATACCCTACTTCACAGAAAAGGTTGTCAAATATGCTGGGCCTAAAGACTAAAGATGGATGCCCCAGCCTTGAATAGTAACTTTGCATGACTGTCCAGGCAGTCAACTGTTTCTGCCATTTTTCACACTTTTTGAAGTTACTTGCTTATACTTTCTGCTTACTCAGTTGATATTATTTCCTTCTTTGGTCTCTGATGGAGTTGAAGACTAAATAGTTTTAGTTGTAGCAGTTTTTGTTTACCAGATGCAGAAAGTAAGTTGTGGTAGAAAGTAAATTAGGTACAAGACATTGGACTCACCAAGATAGGATAGATGTGGAGTATTTTCTCTGAAATAATCAAATCCAAATGGACTAGACCTTGTTGATGTATTTATTACCTCTATATGTTGTATACAATTATTGCACTTATTGTATATAGCTTTTCTTATATTAGCTATAACTCTCTTTTCTTATTTTAGACAAATGGGTAAATATAGTGATATTTCATTTTTATTTTAATATATAAAGCTTCCCTGAAGATCAGAATACAAAACAGTCACACTAGTCATCCATACAGGCCAGGCAGTTTACACACACCTTTAATTCCAGCAGTCACATTAGTTAGCAATAAAGGCCAGGTAGTGGCGGTGCATGCTTTTAATCTCAGGACTAGAGAGGAATATAAGGTGGGATGAGACAGGACCTCTCTTTCAGTCTGAAGGTTTCGTAGGTCAGAGTTCTCTAGTGGCTTGGTTGTTTTGCTTTTCTGATATTCAGGTTGAGTTCCAATATCTGTCTCTGGAATTTTATTATTTGTGCTACAGAAATAAAAAAGGAAAGAAGGAAGGAAAGAAGGCAAGAAAGCAAATTAAGCGTTAAGAAAACATCTTTTTAACAGATGGTATAGATCTGAATCCAAGTGACACAGTTTGGTTTTATCACAGTTTTCCAGATTTCCTGAATGTTTTGTGTCATAATTTCTAAGATTTAACATTTTCTTTGACCAATGTATCAATTTATTTATTTCTTAAAAATTTACACCTCCTCCCATCCTTCCATTTCCCTCCTCGCTAGGTTCTGGTGTTTTCATGTTGTTTTTCAGATTGTTGGAGGAATTCTTGCATTGGCGCCTGCCCATCTCTTCCTCCAAATGCTCCCCTATGGATATTCTGGTACAGGATAAGGTCCCCTTGCTGGCCAGGGACCTCACAGACGAAAGGCCTACCTTACTGCAGGCAAGTGACACAGTGATATCATTATGTGTAATATTTT